>NW_027555847.1:217365311-217965311 GCF_003287225.1 Phascolarctos cinereus
TTAGTGTTAGGTTTAGAGTTAGAGCGCAATTTGGTTTAGTGTTAGGATTAGGGTTACAGTGGAATTAGGGTTAGGGTTATGTTTAGGGTGTTTGTTAGGGTTAGGATTAGGCTAAGTTGCAATGTTAGGGTTAGAGCGTAATTAGAGTTCGGGTTAGGGTTAGGGTTAAGGTTAAGCTTAGGATCAGAGTACAGTCAGGGTGAGCGTTAGGGTTAAAGTTAGGGTGAGCTTGGAATTAGGGTTCGGGTTAAAATGAGGTTAAAGTCAGTATTCGATTTGGCTTTAGGGTTAGCTTTAGGGTGAAGGTGAGGGTTAGTGTTAGTGTTAGGGTTAGTGTTAGGTATAAGATTAGATCCCAATTTGGACTAGCGTTATTGTCAGGGTTAGTGTTAGGGTCAGGGTTAGGATTAGAGTGCAATTTGGGTCAGGGTTGAGGTTAGCTTTAGGTTTAGGTTTAGTGTGTAATTAGAGTTAGGGTTAGGGCAAGTGTTAGGTTTCGAGTTAGGTATAACAATACAGCCCATTTAGGATTCAGGTTATTCTTACACTTAGGCTTAGGGTTAGGGTTAAGCTGAGGGTTAGGGTCAGGGATAGGTTAAGGTTAGAGCATCATTAGAGTCAGGGTTAGGGTTAGGGTTAAGCTTAGGATCAGAGTACAATTAGGGTTAGGGTTAAGGATAGTGCCAGCGATAGAGTGAGAATGGAATTAGGGTTCGGGTTATTTTCAGGGTTAGTGCAAAGGTTCGGTTTAGGATTAGGTTCAAGGTGAGGGCTGAGTTAAGGTTAGGTTCAGTGTTATGGTTAGGATTAGAGTTTGCGTTAGGTCAGGGGTAGTGTGAGGTTTACAGTTACAGCGCAAATTTGGTTTCAGGTTAGGTTTCGAGTGCAATTAGGGTCAGGTTTAGGGTGAGGATTAAGGATAGTGCTACTTATACAGTGAGAATGGCATTATGGTTAGGGTTAGTTTTAGGGTTAGGGTAAATGTTAGGTTTAGGGTTAGGCTCAAGGTTGGGTTTGATTTAAGGTTAGGTTCAGTGTTATAGTTAGGGTTAGGGTTAGGGTTAGACTTTAGTTTCGGTTAGATTTCAGTTTCGATATAGCGTCCAATTAGCGGTAAAGTTAGAATTAGGGTTCAAGCGCACTTAGGGTTAGGGTCAGGCTTCAGGGTAATTTCACGGTTAGGCTTAGGGTGAGAAATTAGTGTTAGGAGTAGTTTAGGTTTAGGATGAGGTTTAGCGTCAGCGTTAGGCATGAGTTTAGATCCGAATTAGGATTAGGGTTATTGTTAGCGTTAGTGTTAGAGTCAGGGTTAGGATTAGAGTGCAGTTTGGGTTAGGGTTAGGTTTAGGTTTAGGTTTAGGGGTAGAGTGCAATTAGTGTTAGGGTTAGGCTTAGGGTGAAGCTTAGGGTTACTATTAGGTTTAGGATCAGAATGAATTAGGTTAGAGTTAGTGTTAGGTTCAGGGTAAGGGTTAGGGTTAGGGTCAGGGTTAGGATCAAAGTCCAGTTAGGGTTAGGGTTAGGGTTTGCGTTAGGTTAGGGTTAGTGTTAGGTTTAGAGTTAGAGTCATTTTAGTTTAGTGTTAGGATTAGGGTTAGAGTGGAATTAGGGTTCGGGTTACTATTACGGTTAGGGTTAGGTTTAGGGTTATTGTTAGGGTTAGGATTAGGGTAAGGGTTAGTGTTAGTGTGAGGGCGCAATTAGGTTAAGCTTAGGATCAGAGGACAATTAAGGTGAGGGTTCGGTTTGGATTTAGGCTTATGCTGAGGTTAAGAGTGCAAGTAGAATGAGGGTCAGGGTTAGGTTTAAGATTAAGCTTAGCATCAGAGTACAATGAGTGTTAGGGTTAGGGTTAAGGGTACAGTGCAATTCGAGTTACGGTTAGGTTTGGTATTAGGGTTAGGGTTAGGTGGAGGATTAGGGACCGATTAGGAGTAAGGTTGTTAGTAAGGTTGAGGGTAGCGTTAAGGTTAGGGTTAGAGCACAGTCAGAATTCGGGTTAGTGTTAGAGTGCCATTAGGATTAGGGTTAGAGTTAGGGTTAAGCATAGTGCTAGTTACAGAGTTAGAATGGAATTAGGGTTTGGGTTAGCTTTAGGGTTAGGGTAAGGGTTAGGTTCAGGGTTAGGTTCAAGGTTAGGGTTGATTTCAGGTTAGGTTCAGTGTTATGGTTGGGGTTAGGATTAGCGTTACGTTTAGCTTTAGACGGTAGTTAGGGTTAGGCTTAGGATTCGCTTTAGATTTGGATTTAGCTTTAGAGTGCAATTAGCGTTAAGGTTCGAATTAGGGTTCAAGTGCACTTAGGGCCAGGGTTAGGGTTAGGGCTACTGTCAGAGCACAATTAACGTCAGGGTTAGGGTTAGGGCTACTGTCAGAGCACAATTAACGTCAGGGTTAGGATTACGGTTAGGGTGAGATTCAGGGTTAGGATCAGAGTCCAGTTAGGGTTAGGGTTTGCATTAGGTTAGGGTTAGTGTTAGGTTTAGAGTTAGAGCGCAATTTGGTTTAGTGTTAGGATTAGGGTTACAGTGGAATTAGGGTTAGGGTTATGTTTAGGGTGTTTGTTAGGGTTAGGATTAGGCTAAGTTGCAATGTTAGGGTTAGAGCGTAATTAGAGTTCGGGTTAGGGTTAGGGTTAAGGTTAAGCTTAGGATCAGAGTACAGTCAGGGTGAGCGTTAGGGTTAAAGTTAGGGTGAGCTTGGAATTAGGGTTCGGGTTAAAATGAGGTTAAAGTCAGTATTCGATTTGGCTTTAGGGTTAGCGTTAGGGTGAAGGTGAGGGTTAGTGTTAGTGTTAGGGTTAGTGTTAGGTATAAGATTAGATCCCAATTTGGACTAGCGTTATTGTCAGGGTTAGTGTTAGGGTCAGGGTTAGGATTAGAGTGCAATTTGGGTCAGGGTTGAGGTTAGCTTTAGGTTTAGGTTTAGTGTGTAATTAGAGTTAGGGTTAGGGCAAGTGTTAGGTTTCGAGTTAGGTATAACAATACAGCCCATTTAGGATTCAGGTTATTCTTACACTTAGGCTTAGGGTTAGGGTTAAGCTGAGGGTTAGGGTCAGGGATAGGGTTAAGGTTAGAGCATCATTAGAGTCAGGGTTAGGGTTAGGGTTAAGCTTAGGATCAGAGTACAATTAGGGTTAGGGTTAAGGATAGTGCCAGCGATAGAGTGAGAATGGAATTAGGGTTCGGGTAATTTTCAGGGTTAGGCAAAGGTTCGGTTTAGGATTAGGTTCAAGGTGAGGGCTGAGTTAAGGTTAGGTTCAGTGTTATGGTTAGGATTAGAGTTTGCGTTAGGTCAGGGGTAGTGTGAGGTTTACAGTTACAGCGCAATTTGGTTTAAGGTTAGGTTTCGAGTGCAATTAGGGTCAGGTTTAGGGTGAGGATTAAGGATAGTGCTACTTATACAGTGAGAATGGCATTATGGTTAGGGTTAGTTTTAGGGTTAGGGTAAATGTTAGGTTTAGGGTCAGGCTCAAGGTTGGGTTTGATTTAAGGTTAGGTTCAGTGTTATAGTTAGGGTTAGGGTTAGGGTTAGACTTTAGTTTCGGTTAGATTTCAGTTTCGATATAGCGTCCAATTAGCGGTAAAGTTAGAATTAGGGTTCAAGCGCACTTAGGGTTAGGGTCAGGCTTCAGGGTAATTTCACGGTTAGGCTTAGGGTGAGAAATTAGTGTTAGGAGTAGTTTTAGGTTTAGGATGAGGTTTAGCGTCAGCGTTAGGCATGAGTTTAGATCCGAATTAGGATTAGGGTTATTGTTAGCGTTAGTGTTAGAGTCAGGGTTAGGATTAGAGTGCAGTTTGGGTTAGGGTTAGGTTTAGGTTTAGGTTTAGGGGTAGAGTGCAATTAGTGTTAGGTTAGGCTTAGGGTGAAGCTTAGGGTTACTATTAGGTTTAGGATCAGAATGTAATTAGGGTTAGAGTTAGTGTTAGGTTCAGGGTAAGGGTTTAGGGTTAGGGTCAGGGTTAGGATCAAAGTCCAGTTAGGGTTAGGGTTAGGGTTTGCGTTAGGTTAGGGTTAGTGTTAGGTTTAGAGTTAGAGGTCATTTTAGTTTAGTGTTAGGATTAGGGTTAGAGTGGAATTAGGGTTCGGGTTACTATTACGGTTAGGGTTAGGTTTAGGGTTATTGTTAGGGTTAGGATTAGGGTAAGGGTTAGTGTTAGTGTGAGGGCGCAATTAGGTTAAGCTTAGGATCAGAGGACAATTAAGGTGAGGGTTCGGTTTGGATTTAGGCTTATGCTGAGGTTAAGAGTGCAAGTAGAATGAGGGTCAGGGTTAGGTTTAAGATTAAGCTTAGCATCAGAGTACAATGAGTGTTAGGGTTAGGGTTAAGGGTACAGTGCAATTCGAGTTACGGTTAGGTTTGGTATTAGGGTTAGGGTTAGGTGGAGGATTAGGGACCGATTAGGAGTAAGGTTGTTAGTAAGGTTGAGGGTAGCGTTAAGGTTAGGGTTAGAGCACAGTCAGAATTCGGGTTAGTGTTAGAGTGCCATTAGGATTAGGGTTAGAGTTAGGGTTAAGCATAGTGCTAGTTACAGAGTTAGAATGGAATTAGGGTTTGGGTTAGCTTTAGGGTTAGGGTAAGGGTTAGGTTCAGGGTTAGGTTCAAGGTTAGGGTTGATTTCAGGTTAGGTTCAGTGTTATGGTTGGGGTTAGGATTAGCGTTACGTTTAGGTTTAGACGGTAGTTAGGGTTAGGCTTAGGATTCGCTTTAGATTTGGGTTTAGCTTTAGAGTGCAATTAGCGTTAAGGTTCGAATTAGGGTTCAAGTGCACTTAGGGCCAGGGTTAGGGTTAAGGCTACCGTCAGAGCACAATTAACGTCAGGGTTAGGATTACGGTTAGGGTGAGATTCAGGGTTAGGATCAGAGTCCAGTTAGGGTTAGGGTTTGCATTAGGTTAGGGTTAGTGTTAGGTTTAGAGTTAGAGCGCAATTTGGTTTAGTGTTAGGATTAGGGTTACAGTGGAATTAGGGTTAGGGTTATGTTTAGGGTGTTTGTTAGGGTTAGGATTAGGCTAAGTTGCAATGTTAGGGTTAGAGCGTAATTAGAGTTCGGGTTAGGGTTAGGGTTAAGGTTAAGCTTAGGATCAGGGTACAGTCAGGGTGAACGTTAGGGTTAAAGTTAGGGTGAGCTTGGAATTAGGGTTCGATTTAAAATGAGGTTAAAGTCAGTATTCGATTTGGCTTTAGGGTTAGCTTTAGGGTGAAGGTGAGGGTTAGTGTTAGTGTTAGGGTTAGTGTTAGGGATAAGATTAGATCCCAATTTGGACTAGCGTTATTGTCAGGGTTAGTGTTAGGGTCAGGGTTAGGATTAGAGTGCAATTTGGGTCAGGGTTAGGGTTAGCTTTAGGTTTAGGTTTAGTGTGTAATTAGAGTTAGGGTTAGGGCAAGTGTTAGGTTTCGAGTTAGGTATAACAATACAGCCCATTTAGGATTCAGGTTATTCTTACCTTAGGCTTAGGGTTAGGGTTAAGCTGAGGGTTAGGGTCAGGGATAGGGTTAAGGTTAGAGCATCATTAGAGTCAGGGTTAGGGTTAGGGTTAAGCTTAGGATCAGAGTACAATTAGGGTTAGGGTTAAGGATAGTGCCAGCGATAGAGTAAGAATGGAATTAGGGTTCGGGTTAGTTTTAGGGTTAGGGCAAAGGTTCGGTTTAGGATTAGTTCCAAGGTGAGGGCTGAGTTAAGGTTAGGTTCAGTGTTATGGTTAGGATTAGAGTTTGCGTTAGGTCAGGGGTAGTGTGAGGTTTACAGTTACAGCGCAATTTGGTTTCAGGTTAGGTTTCGAGTGCAATTAGGGTCAGGTTTAGGGTGAGGATTAAGGATAGTGCTACTTATACAGTGAGAATGGCATTATGGTTAGGGTTAGTTTTAGGGTTAGGGTAAATGTTAGGTTTAGGGTTAGGCTCAAGGTTGGGTTTGATTTAAGGTTAGGTTCAGTGTTATAGTTAGGGTTAGGGTTAGGGTTAGACTTTAGTTTCGGTTAGATTTCAGTTTCGATATAGCGTCCAATTAGCGGTAAAGTTAGAATTAGGGTTCAAGCGCACTTAGGGTTAGGGTCAGGCTTCAGGGTAATTTCAGGGTTAGGCTTAGGGTGAGAAATTAGTGTTAGGAGTAGTTTTAGGTTTAGGATGAGGTTTAGCGTCAGCGTTAGGCATGAGTTTAGATCCGAATTAGGATTAGGGTTATTGTTAGCGTTAGTGTTAGAGTCAGGGTTAGGATTAGAGTGCAGTTTGGGTTAGGGTTAGGTTTAGGTTTAGGTTTAGGGGTAGAGTGCAATTAGTGTTAGGGTTAGGCTTAGGGTGAAGCTTAGGGTTACTATTAGGTTTAGGATCAGAATGTAATTAGGGTTAGAGTTAGTGTTAGGTTCAGGGTAAGGGTTAGGGTTAGGGTCAGGGTTAGGATCAAAGTCCAGTTAGGGTTAGGGTTAGGGTTTGCGTTAGGTTAGGGTTAGTGTTAGGTTTAGAGTTAGAGGTCATTTTAGTTTAGTGTTAGGATTAGGGTTAGAGTGGAATTAGGGTTCGGGTTACTATTACGGTTAGGGTTAGGTTTAGGGTTATTGTTAGGGTTAGGATTAGGGTAAGGGTTAGTGTTAGTGTGAGGGCGCAATTAGGTTAAGCTTAGGATCAGAGGACAATTAAGGTGAGGGTTCGGTTTGGCTTTAGGTTTATGCTGAGGTTAAGAGTGCAAGTAGAATGAGGGTCAGGGTTAGGTTTAAGATTAAGCTTAGCATCAGAGTACAATGAGTGTTAGGGTTAGGGTTAAGGGTACAGTGCAATTCGAGTTACGGTTAGGTTTAGTATTAGGGTTAGGGTTAGGTGGAGGATTAGGGACCGATTAGAAGTAAGGTTCTTAGTAAGGTTGAGGGTAGGGTTAAGGTTAGGGTTAGAGCACAGTTAGGATTCGGGTTAGTGTTAGAGTGCCATTAGGATTAGGGTTAGAGTTAGGGTTAAGCATAGTGCTAGTTATAGAGTTAGAATGGAATTAGGGTTTGGGTTAGCTTTAGGGTTAGGGTAAGGGTTAGGTTCAGGATTAGGTTCAAGGTTAGGGTTGATTTCAGGTTAGGTTCAGTGTTATGGTTGGGGTTAGGATTAGCGTTCCGTTTAGGTTTAGACGGTAGTTAGGGTTAGGCTTAGGATTCGCTTTAGATTTGGTTAGCTTTAGAGTGCAATTAGCGTTAAGGTTCGAATTAGGGTTCAAGTGCACTTAGGGTCAGGGTTAGGGTTAGGGCTACTGTCAGAGCACAATTAACGTCAGGGTTAGGATTACGGTTAGGGTGAGATTCAGGGTTAGGATCAGAGTCCAGTTAGGGTTAGGGTTTGCATTAGGTTAGGGTTAGTGTTAGGTTTAGAGTTAGAGCGCAATTTGGTTTAGTGTTAGGATTAGGGTTACAGTGGAATTAGGTTAGGGTTATGTTTAGGGTGTTTGTTAGGGTTAGGATTAGGCTAAGTTGCAATGTTAGGGTTAGAGCGTAATTAGAGTTCGGGTTAGGGTTAGGGTTAAGGTTAAGCTTAGGATCAGAGTACAGTCAGGGTGAGCGTCAGGGTTAAAGTTAGGGTGAGCTTGGAATTAGGGTTCGGTTAAAATGAGGTTAAAGTCAGTATTCGATTTGGCTTTAGGGTTAGCTTTAGGGTGAAGGTGAGGGTTAGTGTTAGTGTTAGGGTTAGTGTTAGGTATAAGATTAGATCCCAATTTGGACTAGCGTTATTGTCAGGGTTAGTGTTAGGGTCAGGGTTAGGATTAGAGTGCAATTTGGGTCAGGGTTGAGGTTAGCTTTAGGTTTAGGTTTAGTGTGTAATTAGAGTTAGGGTTAGGGCAAGTGTTAGGTTTCGAGTTAGGTATAACAATACAGCCCATTTAGGATTCAGGTTATTCTTACACTTAGGCTTAGGGTTAGGGTTAAGCTGAGGGTTAGGGTCAGGGATAGGGTTAAGGTTAGAGCATCATTAGAGTCAGGGTTAGGGTTAGGGTTAAGCTTAGGATCAGAGTACAATTAGGGTTAGGGTTAAGGATAGTGCCAGCGATAGAGTTAGAATGGAATTAGGGTTCGGGTTATTTTCAGGGTTGGGGCAAAGGTTCGGTTTAGGATTAGGTTCAAGGTGAGGGCTGAGTTAAGGTTAGGTTCAGTGTTATGGTTAGGATTAGAGTTTGTATTAGGTTCAGGGTAAGGGTTAGGGTCAAGGTTAGGGTTAGCGTCTGGGTTAGCATCAGAGTCCACTTAGGTTTAAGATTAGGGTTAGAGTTAGGGTTAAGGATAGTACTACTTATAGAGTTAGAATGGATTTAGGGTTTTGGTTAGCTTTAGGGTTACGGTAAGTGTTAGGTTTAGGATTAGGTTCAAGGTTAGGGTTGATTTAAGGTTAGGTTCAGTGTTAGGGTTAGGCTTAGGATTAGTGTTATGTTTAGATGGCAGTTAGGGATAGGCTTATGATTACCTTATATTTAGGTTTAGGTTGAGAGTGCAATTAGCGTTAAGGTTAGAATGAGGGGTCAGGGTTAGGGTGAGGGCTAGCGTCACAGCACAAGTTACGTCAGGGTTAGAGTTAAGGTTCGGGTTAAGTTCAGGGTTAGGATCAGAGTCCAGTTAGGGTTAGAGTTTCCGTTAGATCAGGGTTAGTGTTAGGTTTAGAGTTAGAGCGCAATTTGGTTTGGTGTTACGATTAGGGTTAGAGTGGAATTAGGGTTAGTGTTATTAGGAGGGTTAGGGTTATGTTTAGGGTTGTTGTTAGGGTTAGGATTATGCTAAGTTTCAATGTTAGAGTTAGATCGTATTTAGAGTTAGGGTTAAAGTTAGGGTTAAAGTTAGGTTGAGCTTGGAATTAGGGTTAAAATGAAGTTTAAGGTCAGTGTTTGGTTTGCCTTTAAGGTTAGATTTAGGGATAGGGTTAGCTTCTGGGTGAAGGTTAGGGTTAGTGTTCGGGTTAGTGTTAGTTATAAGATTAGAACCCAATTTGGAGTAGGGTTATTGTCAGGGTTAGTCTTAGGGTGAGGGTTAGGATTAGAGTGCCTTTAGGTTCAGGGTTAGGGTTAGGTTTAGGTTTATGTTTAGATTTAGAGTGCAATCAGAGTTACGGTTAGGGCAAGCAGTAGGGTTCGCCTTAGGTACAGGAATGGAGCCCATTTAGGATTCAGATTATTCTTACAGTTAGGCTTAGGGTTAGGCTTCGCATTAGTGTAACGGATAGTGTTAGGGTTGGAACATAATTCGAGTCAGAGTTAGGGTTAAGGTTAAGCTTAGGATCAGAGTACAATTAAGGTGAGGGTTCGGTTTGGCTTTAGGTTTATGCTGAGGTTAAGAGTGCAAGTAGAATGAGGGTCAGGGTTAGGTTTAAGATTAAGCTTAGCATCAGAGTACAATGAGTGTTAGGGTTAGGGTTAAGGGTACAGTGCAATTCGAGTTACGGTTAGGTTTAGTATTAGGGTTAGGGTTAGGTGTAGGATTACGGACCGATTAGAGTAAGGTTCTTAGTAAGGTTGAGGGTAGGTTAAGGTTAGGGTTAGAGCACAATCAGAATTCAGGTCAGTGTTAGAGTGCCATTAGGATTAGGGTTAGAGTTAGGGTTAAGCATAGTGCTAGTTATAGAGTTAGAATGGAATTAGGGTTTGGGTTAGCTTTAGGGTTAGGGTAAGGGTTAGGTTCAGGATTAGGTTCAAGGTTAGGGTTGATTTCAGGTTAGGTTCAGTGTTATGGTTGGGGTTAGGATTAGCGTTCCGTTTAGCTTTAGACGGTAGTTAGGGTTAGGCTTAGGATTCGCTTTAGATTTAGGTTTAGCTTTAGAGTGCAATTAGCGTTAAGGTTCGAATTAGGGTTCAAGTGCACTTAGGGTCAGGGTTAGGGTTAGGGCTACTGTCAGAGCACAATTAACGTCAGGGTTAGGATTACGGTTAGGGTGAGATTCAGGGTTAGGATCAGAGTCCAGTTAGGGTTAGGGTTTGCATTAGGTTAGGGTTAGTGTTAGGTTTAGAGTTAGAGCGCAATTTGGTTTAGTGTTAGGATTAGGGTTACAGTGGAATTAGGGTTAGGGTTATGTTTAGGGTGTTTGTTAGGGTTAGGATTAGGCTAAGTTGCAATGTTAGGGTTAGAGCGTAATTAGAGTTCGGGTTAGGGTTAGGGTTAAGGTTAAGCTTAGGATCAGAGTACAGTCAGGGTGAGCGTTAGGGTTAAAGTTAGGGTGAGCTTGGAATTAGGGTTCGGGTTAAAATGAGGTTAAAGTCAGTATTCGATTTGGCTTTAGGGTTAGCGTTAGGGTGAAGGTGAGGGTTAGTGTTAGTGTTAGGGTTAGTGTTAGGATAAGATTAGATCCCAATTTGGACTAGCGTTATTGTCAGGGTTAGTGTTAGGGTCAGGGTTAGGATTAGAGTGCAATTTGGGTCAGGGTTAGGGTTAGCTTTAGGTTTAGGTTTAGTGTGTAATTAGAGTTAGGGTTAGGGCAAGTGTTAGGTTTCGAGTTAGGTATAACAATACAGCCCATTTAGGATTCAGGTTATTCTTACCCTTAGGCTTAGGGTTAGGGTTAAGCTGAGGGTTAGGGTCAGGGATAGGGTTAAGGTTAGAGCATCATTAGAGTCAGGGTTAGGGTTAGGGTTAAGCTTAGGATCAGAGTACAATTAGGGTTAGGGTTAAGGATAGTGCCAGCGATAGAGTGAGAATGGAATTAGGGTTCGGGTTAGTTTTAGGGTTAGGGCAAAGGTTCGGTTTAGGATTAGCTCCAAGGTTACGGTTGAGTTAAGGTTAGATTCAGTGTTCTGGTTAGGGTTAGAGTTTGCGTTAGGTCAGGGGTAGTGTGAGGTTTACAGTTACAGCGCAAATTTGGTTTCAGGTTAAGGTTTCGAGTGCAATTAGGTCAGTTTTGGGTGAGGATTAAGGATAGTGCTACTTATACAGTGAGAATGGCATTATGGTTAGGGTTAGTTTTAGGGTTAGGGTAAATGTTAGGTTTAGGGTTAGGCTCAAGGTTGGGTTTGATTTAAGGTTAGGTTCAGTGTTAGGGTTAGGGTTAGGGTTAGGGTTATGTTTAGATGGCAGTTAGGGATAGGCTTATGATTACCTTATATTTAGGTTCAGGTTGAGAGTGCAATTAGCGTTAAGGTTAGAATGGGGGTCAGGGTTAGGGTGAGGCTAGCGTCACAGCACAAGTAACGTCAGGGTTAGAGTTAGGTTCTGGTTAAGTTCAGGGTTAGGATCAGAGTCCAGTTAGGGTTAGAGTTTCCGTTAGATCAGGGTTAGTGTTAGGTTTAGAGTTAGAGCGCAATTTGGTTTGTGTTACGATTAGGGTTAGAGTGGAATTAGGTTAGTGTTATTATGAGGTTAGGGTTATGTTTAGGGTTGTTGTTAGGGTTAGGATTAGCTAAGTTTCAATGTTAGGGTTAGATCGTATTAGAGTTAGGGTTAAAGTTAGGGTTAAAGTTAGGTGAGCTTGGAATTAGGGTTAAAATGAAGTTAAGGTCAGTGTTTGGTTTGCTTTAAGGTTAGATTTAGGTAGGGTTAGCTTGGGTGAAGGTTAGGGTTAGTGTTAGGGTTAGTGTTAGTTATAAGATTAGATCCCAATTTGGACTAGGGTTATTGTCAGGGTTAGTGTTAGGGTCAGGGTTAGGATTAGAGTGCAATTTGGGTCAGGGTTAGGGTTAGGTTTAGGTTTATGTTAGATTAGAGTATAGAGTTAGTTAGGGCAAGCAGTTAGGTTCGAGTTAGGTATAACAATAGCCCATTTAGGATTCAGGTTATTCTTACACTTAGGCTTAGGGTTAGGGTTGAGGGTTAGGGTCAGGGATAGTGTTAAGGTTAGAGATCATTAGAGTCAGGGTTAGGGTTAGGGTTAAGCTTAGGATCAGAGTACAATTAGGGTTAGGGTTAAGGATAGTGCCAGCGATAGAGTGAGAATGGAATTAGGGTTCGGGTTAGTTTTAGGGTTAGGGCAAAGGTTCGGTTTAGGATTAGCTCCAAGGTTACGGTTGAGTTAAGGTTAGATTCAGTGTTCTGGTTAGGGTTAGAGTTTGCGTTAGGTCAGGGGTAGTGTGAGGTTTACAGTTACAGCGCAATTTGGTTTAAGGTTAGGTTTCGAGTGCAATTAGGGTCAGGTTTAGGGTGAGGATTAAGGATAGTGCTACTTATACAGTGAGAATGGCATTATGGTTAGGGTTAGTTTTAGGGTTAGGGTAAATGTTAGGTTTAGGGTTAGGCTCAAGGTTGGGTTTGATTTAAGGTTAGGTTCAGTGTTATAGTTAGGGTTAGGGTTAGGGTTAGACTTTAGTTTCGGTTAGATTTCAGTTTCGATATAGCGTCCAATTAGCGGTAAAGTTAGAATTAGGGTTCAAGCGCACTTAGGGTTAGGGTCAGGCTTCAGGGTAATTTCACGGTTAGGCTTAGGGTGAGAAATTAGTGTTAGGAGTAGTTTTAGATTTAGGATGAGGTTTAGCGTCAGCGTTAGGCATGAGTTTAGATCCGAATTAGGATTAGGGTTATTGTTAGCGTTAGTGTTAGAGTCAGGGTTAGGATTAGAGTGCAGTTTGGGTTAGGGTTAGGTTTAGGTTTAGGTTTAGGGGTAGAGTGCAATTAGTGTTAGGGTTAGGCTTAGGGTGAAGCTTAGGGTTACTATTAGGTTTAGGATCAGAATGCAATTAGGGTTAGAGTTAGTGTTAGGTTCAGGGTAAGGGTTAGGGTTAGGGTCAGGGTTAGGATCAGAGTCCAGTTAGGGTTAGGGTTAGGGTTTGCGTTAGGTTAGGGTTAGTGTTAGGTTTAGAGTTAGAGGTCATTTTAGTTTAGTGTTAGGATTAGGGTTAGAGTGGAATTAGGGTTCGGGTTACTATTACGGTTAGGGTTAGGTTTAGGGTTATTGTTAGGGTTAGGATTAGGGTAAGGGTTAGTGTTAGTGTGAGGGAGCAATTAGGTTAAGCTTAGGATCAGAGGACAATTAAGGTGAGGGTTCGGTTTGGCTTTAGGTTTATGCTGAGGTTAAGAGTGCAAGTAGAATGAGGGTCAGGGTTAGGTTTAAGATTAAGCTTAGCATCAGAGTACAATGAGTGTTAGGGTTAGGGTTAAGGGTACAGTGCAATTCGAGTTACGGTTAGGTTTAGTATTAGGGTTAGGGTTAGGTGGAGGATTAGGGACCGATTAGAGTAAGGTTGTTAGTAAGGTTGAGGGTAGCGTTAAGGTTAGGGTTAGAGCACAGTTAGGATTCGGGTTAGTGTTAGAGTGCCATTAGGATTAGGGTTAGAGTTAGGGTTAAGCATAGTGCTAGTTATAGAGTTAGAATGGAATTAGGGTTTGGGTTAGCTTTAGGGTTAGGGTAAGGGTTAGGTTCAGGGTTAGGTTCAAGGTTAGGGTTGATTTCAGGTTAGGTTCAGTGTTATGGTTGGGGTTAGGATTAGCGTTCCGTTTAGGTTTAGACGGTAGTTAGGGTTAGGCTTAGGATTCGCTTTAGATTTAGGTTTAGCTTTAGAGTGCAATTAGCGTTAAGGTTCGAATTAGGGTTCAAGTGCACTTAGGGTCAGGGTTAGGGTTAGGGCTACTGTCAGAGCACAATTAACGTCAGGGTTAGGATTACGGTTAGGGTGAGATTCAGGGTTAGGATCAGAGTCCAGTTAGGGTTAGGGTTTGCATTAGGTTAGGGTTAGTGTTAGGTTTAGAGTTAGAGCGCAATTTGGTTTAGTGTTAGGATTAGGGTTACAGTGGAATTAGGGTTAGGGTTATGTTTAGGGTGTTTGTTAGGGTTAGGATTAGGCTAAGTTGCAATGTTAGGGTTAGAGCGTAATTAGAGTTCGGGTTAGGGTTAGGGTTAAGGTTAAGCTTAGGATCAGTACAGTCAGGGTGAGCGTTAGGGTTAAAGTTAGGGTGAGCTTGGAATTAGGGTTCGGGTTAAAATGAGGTTAAAGTCAGTATTCGATTTGGCTTTAGGGTTAGCTTTAGGGTGAAGGTGAGGGTTAGTGTTAGTGTTAGGGTTAGTGTTAGGTATAAGATTAGATCCCAATTTGGACTAGGGTTATTGTCAGGGTTAGTGTTAGGGTCAGGGTTAGGATTAGAGTGCAATTTGGGTCAGGGTTAGGGTTAGCTTTAGGTTTAGGTTTAGTGTGTAATTAGAGTTAGGGTTAGGGCAAGTGTTAGGTTTCGAGTTAGGTATAACAATACAGCCCATTTAGGATTCAGGTTATTCTTACACTTAGGCTTAGGGTTAGGGTTAAGCTGAGGGTTAGGGTCAGGGATAGGGTTAAGGTTAGAGCATCATTAGAGTCAGGGTTAGGGTTAGGGTTAAGCTTAGGATCAGAGTACAATTAGGGTTAGGGTTAAGGATAGTGCCAGCGATAGAGTGAGAATGGAATTAGGGTTCGGGTTAGTTTTAGGGTTAGGGCAAAGGTTCGGTTTAGGATTAGCTCCAAGGTGACGGTTGAGTTAAGGTTAGATTCAGTGTTCTGGTTAGGGTTAGAGTTTGCGTTAGGTTAGGGGTAGTGTGAGGTTTACAGTTACAGCGCAATTTGGTTTAAGGTTAGGTTTCGAGTGCAATTAGGGTCAGGTTTAGGGTGAGGATTAAGGATAGTGCTACTTATACAGTGAGAATGGCATTATGGTTAGGGTTAGTTTTAGGGTTAGGGTAAATGTTAGGTTTAGGGTTAGGCTCAAGGTTGGGTTTGATTTAAGGTTAGGTTCAGTGTTATAGTTAGGGTTAGGGTTAGGGTTAGACTTTAGTTTCGGTTAGATTTCAGTTTCGATATAGCGTCCAATTAGCGGTAAAGTTAGAATTAGGGTTCAAGCGCACTTAGGGTTAGGGTCAGGCTTCAGGGTAATTTCAGGGTTAGGCTTAGGGTGAGAAATTAGTGTTAGGAGTAGTTTTAGGTTTAGGATGAGGTTTAGCGTCAGCGTTAGGCATGAGTTTAGATCCGAATTAGGATTAGGGTTATTGTTAGCGTTAGTGTTAGAGTCAGGGTTAGGATTAGAGTGCAGTTTGGGTTAGGGTTAGGTTTAGGTTTAGGTTTAGGGGTAGAGTGCAATTAGTGTTAGGGTTAGGCTTAGGGTGAAGCTTAGGGTTACTATTAGGTTTAGGATCAGAATGTAATTAGGGTTAGAGTTAGTGTTAGGTTCAGGGTAAGGGTTAGGGTTAGGGTCAGGGTTAGGATCAGAGTCCAGTTAGGGTTAGGGTTAGGGTTTGCGTTAGGTTAGGGTTAGTGTTAGGTTTAGAGTTAGAGGTCATTTTAGTTTAGTGTTAGGATTAGGGTTAGAGTGGAATTAGGGTTCGGGTTACTATTACGGTTAGGGTTAGGTTTAGGGTTATTGTTAGGGTTAGGATTAGGGTAAGGGTTAGTGTTAGTGTGAGGGCGCAATTAGGTTAAGCTTAGGATCAGAGGACAATTAAGGTGAGGGTTCGGTTTGGCTTTAGGTTTATGCTGAGGTTAAGAGTGCAAGTAGAATGAGGGTCAGGGTTAGGTTTAAGATTAAGCTTAGCATCAGAGTACAATGAGTGTTAGGGTTAGGGTTAAGGGTAGAGTGCAATTCGAGTTACGGTTAGGTTTAGTATTAGGGTTAGGGTTAGGTGGAGGATTAGGGACCGATTAGGAGTAAGGTTGTTAGTAAGGTTGAGGGTAGGGTTAAGGTTAGGGTTAGAGCACAGTTAGGATTCGGGTTAGTGTTAGAGTGCCATTAGGATTAGGGTTAGAGTTAGGGTTAAGCATAGTGCTAGTTATAGAGTTAGAATGGAATTAGGGTTTGGGTTAGCTTTAGGGTTAGGGTAAGGGTTAGGTTCAGGGTTAGGTTCAAGGTTAGGGTTGATTTCAGGTTAGGTTCAGTGTTATGGTTGGGGTTAGGATTAGCGTTACGTTTAGGTTTAGACGGTAGTTAGGGTTAGGCTTAGGATTCGCTTTAGATTTGGGTTTAGCAATTAGCGTTAAGGTTCGAATTAGGGTTCAAGTGCACTTAGGGTCAGGGTTAGGGTTAGGGCTACTGTCAGAGCACAATTAACGTCAGGGTTAGGATTACGGTTAGGGTGAGATTCAGGGTTAGGATCAGAGTCCAGTTAGGGTTAGGGTTTGCATTAGGTTAGGGTTAGTGTTAGGTTTAGAGTTAGAGCGCAATTTGGTTTAGTGTTAGGATTAGGGTTAGAGTGGAATTAGGGTTAGGGTTATGTTTAGGGTGTTTGTTAGGGTTAGGATTAGGCTAAGTTGCAATGTTAGGGTTAGAGCGTAATTAGAGTTCGGGTTAGGGTTAGGGTTAAGGTTAAGCTTAGGATCAGAGTACAGTCAGGGTGAACGTTAGGGTTAAAGTTAGGGTGAGCTTGGAATTAGGGTTCGATTTAAAATGAGGTTAAAGTCAGTATTCGATTTGGCTTTAGGGTTAGCTTTAGGGTGAAGGTGAGGGTTAGTGTTAGTGTTAGGGTTAGTGTTAGGTATAAGATTAGATCCCAATTTGGACTAGCGTTATTGTCAGGGTTAGTGTTAGGGTCAGGGTTAGGATTAGAGTGCAATTTGGGTCAGGGTTAGGGTTAGCTTTAGGTTTAGGTTTCGTGTGTAATTAGAGTTAGGGTTAGGGCAAGTGTTAGGTTTCGAGTTAGGTATAACAATACAGCCCATTTAGGATTCAGGTTATTCTTACACTTAGGCTTAGGGTTAGGGTTAAGCTGAGGGTTAGGGTCAGGGATAGGGTTAAGGTTAGAGCATCATTAGAGTCAGGGTTAGGGTTAGGGTTAAGCTTAGGATCAGAGTACAATTAGGGTTAGGGTTAAGGATAGTGCCAGCGATAGAGTGAGAATGGAATTAGGGTTCGGGTTAGTTTTAGGGTTAGGGCAAAGGTTCGGTTTAGGATTAGGTTCAAGGTGAGGGTTGAGTTAAGGTTAGATTCAGTGTTCTGGTTAGGGTTAGAGTTTGCGTTAGGTTAGGGGTAGTGTGAGGTTTACAGTTACAGCGCAATTTGGTTTAAGGTTAGGTTTCGAGTGCAATTAGGGTCAGGTTTAGGGTGAGGATTAAGGATAGTGCTACTTATACAGTGAGAATGGCATTATGGTTAGGGTTAGTTTTAGGGTTAGGGTAAATGTTAGGTTTAGGGTTAGGCTCAAGGTTGGGTTTGATTTAAGGTTAGGTTCAGTGTTAGGGTTAGGGTTAGGGTTAGGGTTAGGGTTAGGGTTAGACTTTAGTTTCGGTTAGATTTCAGTTTCGATATAGCGTCCAATTAGCGGTAAAGTTAGAATTAGGGTTCAAGCGCACTTAGGGTTAGGGTCAGGCTTCAGGGTAATTTCAGGGTTAGGCTTAGGGTGAGAAATTAGTGTTAGGAGTAGTTTTAGGTTTAGGATGAGGTTTAGCGTCAGCGTTAGGCATGAGTTTAGATCCGAATTAGGATTAGGTTATTGTTAGCGTTAGTGTTAGAGTCAGGGTTAGGATTAGAGTGCAGTTTGGGTTAGGGTTAGGTTTAGGTTTAGGTTTAGGGGTAGAGTGCAATTAGTGTTAGGGTTAGGCTTAGGGTGAAGCTTAGGGTTACTATTAGGTTTAGGATCAGAATGTAATTAGGGTTAGAGTTAGTGTTAGGTTCAGGGTAAGGGTTAGGGTTAGGGTCAGGGTTAGGATCAGAGTCCAGTTAGGGTTAGGGTTAGGGTTTGCGTTAGGTTAGGGTTAGTGTTAGGTTTAGAGTTAGAGGTCATTTTAGTTTAGTGTTAGGATTAGGGTTAGAGTGGAATTAGGGTTCGGGTTACTATTACGGTTAGGGTTAGGTTTAGGGTTATTGTTAGGGTTAGCATTAGGGTAAGGGTTAGTGTTAGTGTGAGGGCACAATTAGGTTAAGCTTAGGATCAGAGGACAATTAAGGTGAGGGTTCGGTTTGGCTTTAGGTTTATGCTGAGGTTAAGAGTGCAAGTAGAATGAGGGTCAGGGTTAGGTTTCAGATTAAGCTTAGGATCACAGTACAATGAGTGTTAGGGTTAGGATTAGGGGTAGAGTGCAATTAGAGTTAGTGTTAGGTTTAGTATTAGGGTTAGGGTTAGGTGGAGGATTAGGGACCGATTAGGAGTAAGGTTGTTAGTAAGGTTAAGGGTAGGGTTAAGGTTAGGGTTAGAGCACAGTTAGGTTTAGGGTTAGTGTTAGGTTTGACTTCATTAGAAAAAGCAATTATAAAATCAGAGGAAAAAGAAGAGGAAGTACCCATGGAATTCAAATTGGCTATGCCAAAAACCATACTATTTCCTTTACATCAGGAGGAAGATGTAAATAACCCAAGTACAAACATTAGAATTCATAGACAGTTTGAATTTAAATTGTTAAAGGTATTAAATGGGGCTTCAGTTAATTAGTGACCCAATACAGCATTAGCCCCATATGACTGTTGTTCTATAGTAAAGATATCTCTTCATCCTGGAGATTATTTCCTTTGGAAGTCACAAAAATTTTTTTTAAATATGCATTTATTTATTTTTAGTTTTCAACATTCACTTCCACAAGTTTTTGAGTTCCAAATTTTCGCCCCCTCTCACCCCTCCCCCCACCCCAACATGGCATGCGTTCTGAATATCCCTTCCCCTAGTCTGTCCTCTCTTCTATCTCTCTCCCCTTCTCTTATCCCCTTCCCCTTCTATTTTCCTTTAGGGCACATAGAATTCAATACCCCATCTCCTGTATTCCTTATTTCCCAGTACCATGTGAGAACAGATTGTTTTCAACATATGTTTTTAAAACTTTAGGTTTCTAATTTTCTCTCTTCCTACCTCCCCACCCACCCTCATTTGAAAGGCAAGCAACTCAATATAAGTTGTACATGTGCAGCTATGCAAAACACTTCCATAGTAAACATGTTGTGAAAAACTAACTCTATTTCCCTTAATCCTATCATGCCCTCCCAATTATTGTATTCTTTCTTTTGACTCTCTCCCTCCTCAGAAGTATTTGCTTCTGATTTCCCCGTTTCCCAATCTGCCCTCGTCTATATCATCCCCCTGCTCTCTTGTCCCCTTCTCCCCCTGTTTTCCTGTAGGTTAAGACAGATTTCCATACCCAATTCAATGTGTATGTTATTCCCTCCTTAAGCCAAATCCTATGAGAATAATATTCAGTCATTCCCTCTCACCTTCCCCTCCTTGCCCGCCACTGTAACAGACTTTTCTTTTCTGTTTTTGTTTTTTGTGAGAGAATTTACCCCATTCTACCTCTCCCTTTCTTCTTCTCCGAGTATCATCTTCTCTCATCCCTTAATGTTATTCACCACACATGACCCCGTAATCTTCAACTTACCATGTGCCATCTATCTATCTATCTATCTATCTATCTATCTATCTATCTATCTATCTATCTATCTATCTATCTATCCGTCTGTCTGTCTGTCTGTCTGTCTCTCTGTCTGTCTGTCTATCTATCTATCTACCTATCTGTCTATCTATCTACCTATCTATCTATCTATACATACATGTAATTTTTTTCCCTTCAACTCCCCTAATACTGACAAAGGTCTCATGAGTTATACATAACATCTTTCCATGAAGGAATGTAAACACTTCAATCTTAATAAGTCTCTCGTGATTTCTCTTTCCTGTTTACCTCTTCATGTTCCACTTGAGGCCTGTATTTGAAATTCAAATTTTGTATTCAGCTCTGGTCTTATTATCAGTAATGCTTGAAAGTCCTCTATTTCACTGAATTTTTTCCCCTGAAGGATTATGCTCACTTTTGCTGGGTAGGTGTTTCTTGGTTGTAATCCTATCTCCTTTGCCCTCCAGAATATTATATTCCATGCCCTGCGGCCCTTTAATGTAGAAGCTGCTAAATCTTGTGTTATCCTAATTGTGTTTCCACAGTACTTGAATTGTTTCCTTCTGGCAGCTTGTAATATTTTCTTCTTGACCTGGGAACTCTCGAATTCGGCTATAATATTCTTAGTTTTCCTTTGGGTATCTCTTTCAGGAGGAGGTCTGTGGATTCTTTCCATTTCTATTTTGCCCTCTGATTCTAGAATATCAGAGAAGTTTTCCTTGATAATTTCTCGAAAGATGATTTCTGGGCTCTTTTTTTCTTTTTCATCGTGACTTTCAGATGGCCTAATCATTTTTAAATTCTCTCTCCTGGATCTATTTTCCAGGAAAGTTGTTTGTTTGTTTGTTTTTTCCCATGATGTATTTCACGTTATCTTTTATTTTTCATTCTTTTGGATTTGTTTTACAATGTCTTGATTTCTCATCAAGGCAGTAGTTTCCAGTTTCTCCATTCTAATTTTTAAGGAAATATTTTTATCAGTGAGCTTTCGGACTGTTTCCATTTGGCCAATTCTACTTTTGAAGGCATTCTTCTCCTTATTGGCTTTTCGGACCTCTTTTGCCATTTGGGTTTGTCTATGTTTTAAAGTGTTATTTTCTTCAGTATTTTTTGGGTCTCTTTAGCAAACTGCTGATTAGTTTTTCATGATTTTCTTGCATCACTTTTATTTCTCTTCCCAGTTTTTCCTCTACTTCTCTTACTTGCTTCTCAATATTCTTTTTGAACTCTTCCATGGCCTGGGACTGATTCCCATTTTTCTTGGTGGCTATGGAGTAGGAACTTTGACTTTGCTGTCTCCTTCTGGTTTTGTGTTTTGATCTTCTTTGCCACCAAAAAAAGCGATTCACTGATCTGACATTTTTTGCACAGTTTGCTCATGATCCCAACCAATTACTTGAGCATTAAACTCTTTGTTAAAGTAAAGGATCTTCATCCAGTGTGCAGAATGTACTGTCCCAAGCTTTGAGGGTTTTCTGCAATTATTTTCAGAGATATTTCTAGAGACCTGTAAATTTTCAGGTCTTCCAGGATGGTATGATAAAGAGCGAGGTATTTACTCCTTTCCTCCCCTGTGCTCTGAACTACGAGTGACTACAAACATTCTTTTCACCTTGGAACTGTGAGGAGTATTCTCTCTGCCCCATTACTAATAGCTCCACCACGCCAGCACTCCTCCTTGCCCCAGGATTGACACCCACTGTGAACCAGATCTAAGCATGGCAAAGAAAGAGAATTCTACCTCTGCATCAGCATAGGAATCCCTGCAATCTCCCTCTGATCAGCCACTGAATTACCCCTCAGTCTGTGGGCTACATCTCCAGAAGCAGCTGCACCCTCCCCAGGGCTACAACCTGGACTGGGACTGAGACCTAGTTTCTCTCTCATGAGGTCACAGAATTTTCGTAGTGACATTCTACGTTGTCTTTGGAGTTGTGGGTCGAGGAGTCAGGAAACTGCCACAGCTGCCCTTGATTCAGTCCCCTGAGCCCTGGACCAGGTTGACTGAGGCCTTGTTTTTTTCCTGCATGCCCAAGGTGAACTGTGTTTCTCTCCTAGCCCTACACAATAGATCTTTCTAATCAAAGGTGAGATAGAGCTTTCCAATCAACCATCCAGATCATCTTGGGCTGGAGATTTGTGTCACTCTGTCTTTTTGTCGGTTCTGCTGCTCTAGAATTTGTTTGGAGCTATTTTGCACGGTTATTTGGAGGTGTTTGGGGGAGACCTAAAGGAAGTTGCTGCATTTGCTCCACTGTCTTGGCTCTGCCCCCCCAACATTTAAATAATTTTTAACATTCCTTTGAAACACAATGATTTGGGGCTAGGTAAGAAACTAAGCTTAAAAGAATAATTTTAACTATTGTTTGTTTATTCTTTAATTTATCTTCTTCCATTAGTGACCAGAACAAACAGCACCTGGGAAACAAATGAAACCATTTCATTTTCTACTTTCGTATCTGGAAAAAAATTCTCAAGGACTACAATCTAATAAGGAATCTAAGTGATAATGTGCATTTAGATGTAGAATCAACTTGGAAAAAAAAAGATATGACAGTGCGGGTTGAAGAGGAGAAAATGGAAGTCCAAAGAAAATTTAAAATAGTTAAAATTGAGTTAAAGCAGATATTTGGAGAAATTTATGAAAAGGAAAAAAAAAATTATTCCATCAGCCAAGATGAGGAGCAAGTAGACGGCTTTGAAGAGCAAACCCAACAATTACAGGAAGCATTCCTTAATCTGACAAATACCTCAAGTGATACTGAGGAAAAGGAGAAATATAGAGGTCCACTCAATGTAGGAGTTCAGTCATTTCCTGAACAAAGGGACTCTACTCTCTGGAAGACGTTGTTTTAAAGAATTTAAAGCTCACTTTCCAAGTAAATGTTCTACAGCCATCTTCTAATCTATACTCAGAAAGTAGTAACCTATACCATAAGAAAGAGCAAGAGCAGGCCCTGGGTGGATTGTGGGACATTAACAGCTGCTGGGTAGAAGGTGAAGACAAGGGAAACAGAGGAAATTCCAGATCAGTTTTTGTCTACATGGTTTCCAGCTAGGCTATGTTGCATTTACTTCATGGAAAGCTTTAGACTATCATGAATCTTATAAAAATTAAGTGTGGCCCTAACAACTGGTATCAGAATAAATCTTATGATCACTGATCCTTTCCAAAGGACAAGAGTGAATTTCTACCCTGGAACATTTATTATGGCAAACCAAGTTACTTTAGAAATGAATTTTCCTCCTAGGATTAATGTCAATATCATTATTGGAGGGAAGTTAAGTTATCTCCTTCCTTCAGGAGATACTCAAAAGAAACCAAACAAGCACCAACAAACCAGAGTTCTAAAATGAACACGGACTCTACTCCAGTGCCTGCCAAGCCCCTCAACCATCTGCAACTCACCTGAAAACCAGGCCCCTTGCTTCATGGTCACACGTTGGACAAGACAGAACCACCTCCCCATCCCCCATTTTCTTTTTTTTCCCCATATATTAAAATATCTTTATTGACATAGCACAGTTCATCCAGGTATCTCAGATTATTTCTGAGTGTTCTGGTTTTTTTTTAATATAAATTTATTTATTTTTAGTTCTCAACATTCACTTCCACAAGTTTTGGAGTTCCAAATTTCTCACCCCTCCCCCCACTTCAAGATGGCATGCATTCTGAATAACCCTTCCCCTAGTCTGCCTTCTCTTCTATCTCTTCCCCCTCCCTTCTCTTATCCCTTTCCCCTTCTATTTCCCTGTAGAGCAGGATAGACTTCTGTATCCCATTTCCTGTATTTCTTATTTCCTAGTTGCATGTAAAAACATTTTTTAAAACATGTGTTTTTAAAACTTTGAGTTCCAAATTTTCTCCCTTCCTCCCTCCCCACCCACCCTCATTGAAAAGGCAAGCAACTCAACATAGGTTCTACATGTGCAGTTATGCAAAACACTTCCATAGTAGACATGCTGTGAAAAACTAACTCTATTTCCCTTAATCCTATCCTGCCCTCCCATTTATTCTATTCTTTCTTTTGACCCTGTCCCTCCTCAGTATTTGCTTCTGATTACCCTCTTTACCAATTTGCCCTCCTCTCTATCATCCGCCTCCTCTTTTGTCCCCTTCTCCCCCTATTTTCCTGTAGGGTAAGATGGATTTCCATACCCAATTGAATGTGTATGTCATTCTCTCCTTAAGCCAAATCCTATAAGATTCACTCATTCCCTCTTACCTTCCCTTTTTCCCCTCCAGTGTGAGAGACTTTTCTTTTCTGTTTTTTTTCTGAGATAACTTACCCCATTCTACCTCTCCCTTTCTTCTCAGAGCATCATCCTCTCTCATCCCTTAATTTTATTCTCCAAATATGACCCCTTAATCGTCAACTCACCCTGTGCCCTCTATCTATCTATCTATCTATCTATCTATCTATCTATCTATCTATATGTACATACATATAATTTTTTTCCTTCAACTACCCTAATACTGACAAAGGTCTCATGACTACAAATATCATCTTTGCATGCAGGAATGTAAACAATTCAATCTTAATAAGTCTCTTATGATTTCTCTTTCCTGTTTACCTCTTCATGTTCCACTGGAGTCCTGTATTTGAAAGTCTAATTTTCTATTTAGCTCTGGTGTTTTCATCAGGAATGCTTGAAAGTCCTCTATTTCACTGAATGACCATTTTTTTCCCCTGAAGGATTATACTCAGTTTTCCTCAGTAGCTGATTGTTGGTTGTAATCCTATCTCCTTTGCCCTCTGGAATATTATATTCCATGTCCTGCGGTCCTTTAATGTAAAAGCTGCTAAATCTGTGTTATCCTGATTGTGTTTCCACAGTACTTGAATTGTTTCCTTCTGGCAGCTTGTAATATTTTCTCCTTGACCTGGGAACTCTGGAATTTGGCTACTACATTTCTAGGAGTTTTCCTTTGGGGGTCTCTTCACTCTCATTTCTCTTCCCAGTTTTTCCTCTGCTTCCCTTACTTGCTTCTCAAAATCCCTTTTCAGCTCTTCCAAGGCCTGGGACTGATTCCTGCTTTTCTTGGAGGCTTTGGATGTAGGAGCTTTGAGTTTGTTGTCTTCTTCTGGTTGTATATTTTGATCTTTTTCACCAAAGGAAGATAATATAGTCTGACTCTTTTTGTGCTTCTTGCTCATGATCCTGGCCAATTGCTTGAGTTTTAAACTCTTTGTTAAGGTAAGAGTCTCCTTCCAATGTGGAGAGTGCACTGTCCCAAGCTTCAGGGGGTTGTATTGCTGTTTTCAGAAATACTTGTAGGGACCCGTAAATTTTCAGTTCTTCCAAGGTGGTATGACAAGGGTCGAGGTGTTTACTGCTTTCCTGGCCTGTGACCACAAGTAATCCTTTCTGTCCTGTAACTGTGAGGAGGGGTTCCTCTCTACAGCAACTACAAGCTCCACCATGCCAGCGCTCCTCCTCCCCAGCACCACCGCCCAGAACTGTGACCCAAATCCACACATGGGCAAAGCAAGAGATTCCTGCCTCAGCACTGGCAAAGAGATCCCTGCAATCCCTCTCTGATCAGCCACTGGATTCCCCGTCAGTCTGTGGGCCAGAAGCTCGGGAAGCAGCTGTCCCCCCCCCCAGGGCCACACTCATGGGGAATGGAGCTGAAACCCTGCCTTCCTCTCTGAGCACCAACAGAAACAGACTTTTCCCACTGACCTTCTAAGTTGTCTTTGGCATTCGTGGATTGAGGAGTCTGGAAACCTCCACAGCTGCCTGTGATTCAGTCCTCTGAGGCCTGCTCCAGGTTTGCTGCGGCCTGTGTGCCCATGCTGCGCTCCTAGCCTGGCACAATACACCTTTCTGGTCAATCATTCAGGTTGTATTGGGCTGGAAATTCGTTTCACTCTGTCTTTTTGTGGGTTCTGCTGCTTCAGAATTTGTTTAGAGCTATTTTTCATGAGTATTTGGAGGGGTTTGGGGGAGAGCTCAATCAAGTCACTGCTTTCACTCCTCCATCTTGGCTCCACCCCCCATATTCTGTTATTTCTAATAATATTATAGGATGTCAGATATTGATAGTTTCTTACAGCCAAAGTCAATTCAATTCAATTCAACAAACAACTGTTAAGTCCTACCATGTTTAACGCATTATGCTACGCAATGGGGACAAAAAGGAAAAAAAAACAAACAAACAAATGCAAGTCCTGTTTCTCAAGGTGCTTTTATGAGAGCAGAAGGAGGAACTATAACATGTACACAGACAAACACAGGTAATACAAAGTAATTTCAGAAGGGGGAGAATGTTCTTAACTGAGTGCATTTGGAAATTTTTCACATATGGGGTATCATCTCAGCTGGGTTTTTTTCTTTATTTTTTTAATTACTTAATTTTTAATTTTCAACACTCACTTAAGATTTTGAGTTCCAACTTTTGTGCCCATCCTGTCCCTCCAGCTGCCCCCTAGGACTGTAAGGAGGAAGTGCAGTAGGGTCAAAGACTTCTCACCCTCCCCTCACCTGGCCCTTTCCTCATGTAACACCCAGGGATCTTCCTCAGGGTAGTACTCTGAGGATGCCAGTGCAGGTAGGCTTCACTTCTTCTGCCCTGGAGCCCCAACTCCAGGCATGGCCCCACTTACTTCAAAGGGTGTCCCATAGAGGGGGGTGGGACAGGTATCACTCAGATAAGAGACAAAGAGAACTCTGCAGTCTGGCTCCAGATGGGGGTGTGGAGGGTGGAGGGGGGTGGCTCAAGCCTCCAAGTTTGGTTATCTGTCCTTCAGGGTGGATCCTCATTTCTTCCCTTCCCTGCAGGGCACTCCCTTACCCACCAGCTTAGCTCTGCATCCACCTTCAAATATGGTGTCTCCCAAGTTGACATTTTTAGCTGGATGGCAATAAACTTTTCAGGTGCGTTCTGTCATGGGTGAGCACAGTACCCAGGGTAGTGCCGCTACAGTGTACCTGGATCTTCTTCATGCCTATGCAGGGGCAAGCTGCGCCAGGGTGGAGTAACTCTAGTACACTGTGTGCAGATGGGCTTATTATGAAAGTATCCCCAAGCACAGCTGTAGGGATGTGGGAGGATGCAGGAGCAGAATAGCAAGAAGTAGCTGCAGAGTTGGCAGGCTGAGAGGGGACTAGCTCTGGGAAAGGATGGGCTTGCAGGGTGAAGCCTTTGAATCTCTGTGCTGGGACCTTTACAAGTTGGCTCTTTGCAGCATTCCAGTGGTGCCTCAGAAACACCTGGCACTGCCTGACCACTGCTGCCTCCCTCTAGGACTTCTTTCTGTTAGTCAGGTCAGTGAGGCCTACCTGGGGCGTGGCACAATCTAACGTCCACAGTCCTCAAAGTCAATTTCCCCTTAGGCTTTGCCCTGTTCCTTTTCAGCTTTTTGAGACTTTTGTGCAATGAATCTTATGATAGACTCAGGTCAGGGCCAGGGGTGTGCTGGAACCTGCTCCTGAGGGTCAGCTACCAATTAGGGCTTCATTGAGTGTCTCCACTGAAGAAGATGATGGGAGAAGTGGTTTGTGTGTTCCTTGCCCTCCTCCAGAGCTGGTTGTTCAACATTTACAGCATATGCCAGGCCCCATTCCTCTTGGCTCTTTAGAGAAGTGGGTTGGCTCTGACTAGGAGTGGGACTCTCCTCCTCAGTATCTTTTAGGAGCTCTCCCTTCAGTAGTTCATGCCTCTGATCACAACTGAATCTGGTGAGTTCATCTCTGCTAGTCTGAGGGTCCTGAATTTCCAGGGACACTCCCTCCTTTGGGGTTCCAGTCCAGAATTTTCTGCCCAGTCTTCCAGGTCTCCAGGCCATGCTTGCAGTTTCTCTGTGGAGGAGCATGGCCAGGTTTCCAGGCTGCATCCAGGGCTGAGTCCAGGAGCCTCTAGAGCAGGGGTGGGGAACCTGAGGCCCCCAAGCCACATGTGGCCTTCTAGGTACTTGGGTGTGACTTTTGGACCGAGTCCAAGTTTGATAAAATCAATCCTTTGCTGAAGGGGATTGATTCTGTGAACTCTGGCCACACCAGAGGACGTAGAGGAACACATGTGTCCTCGAGGCCCACAGGTGGCCCAGCCCTGCCCTGGATTCTTGGGGTCACAGGCTAGGCCAATACTGACCAGCCTGCCTCAGCAGGGCTTCATCCTGCAGCTCTTCCAAGTCCAAACTGACAAGCATTGTAAGGACTTAGGCAAAAGAAGACTGCCTACTTCATGAGCACCATATTAACCTAGTTCTGATGGAGGCCTGATAGGGAGACATCTTCCAATGGACCTGTCAAAGGGCAGCATGACACCTTGCATAACAACATGAGTCCCTTTCAGAAAAGCCAAGTTTTCTCCTTCCACTTTACCCCAAGGGCTGTCCATACCAGCCCAGCTCTCCTTTTCTTGGGTACCCAGGGGCAGAGGGAGGAGGTGGGAAGGGGAAGGGTGGGCCCACCCTTTGGGTTATTTCATTTGCCACTCAGGGAGGGTGTCCCAGGAGCCTGGGGTGGAGAAAGGCAGGCGCTAACATCTAGTCCTTCACCCTGATGAAATCCAGGAGCTTTTGCACTCGGAAGAAGTTGCTCCTCTTTGTCTTGGGGATGCTGTTGCTTGTGGCTTCTCTGGATTGTGGTGAGCCTTGTGGAGTAACCAGGGTGGCCACTCCAGATGGGTAGGAAGGACAAGAGCTTGGGGACAGGGCCGCCAAAGGAAAGTTTGGAAGACAGAGCTTTGAAGGGCAGCCTTTAGGGAGCTAAATGCATTCAAGCCCTGAGAAAAAAAGACCCAGGCCACATATGGGCAAGCTCTCGAGCTTCAAATGTAAGAGTTCTGTCCTCTGTCTCTTTCTCCTCTTCATCCAATCCAGCAAACCTTTATTGTGCATCTTGTGTATACGGCCCTCAGAGCCTCATGCTGCAAGGTCAGGGTGGCCATTCTGACCACCTTGAGCATATCAGGGGCAGGGAGGTGATTTATCTGTGCCCTCAGTGGTCACTGACCTGGCACCGGAGGGTGGGGGTTTGGTAGAGGAGCTGAGTCAGGAAGGAATCTGTTATCTAAGCAAAACACACAGCACATCTGGAGGGCTTTGCCCCTTGTCATTGGTGAGAACGGAGAGGGCATTCCTCCCTGCATGATCCCAGAAGGGCTGGACCCTTGGACAGGAGCCATGACATCCCTCAGCCGATACTGTGAGATCAAGTCCAGCTCGGGAATGAGGATACCACAAGCAGACATTCACCAGGGGCTGTCTGCAGTCAGCCTCTCTGTAGAGCATTCTGGTCCTCATTCAAAAGGGACAGGGCCATGTGTTGACCAGGCTTGGGACCACAAGCAGCACTTGTGGTTCAATCTCCATGTCTTCTCCCCAGCTGAAACTTATCCCTCACTTCTGCCATCATCCAAAAGTGTTTCATGACTTTGGAGAGGATCATGAGAGAGGGAACCCTTTCCTGAAGGCTCTTGGGGTGGGAGTGGCTCCAGCTTTAGCCTTCCAGATCATGGGGCCCCTAGCGCATCTGCCTTCCTTGGGCTGGGATCCTAGCTCACATAGACGTGACACTGTCATACTGAGTCTGGATGGAGGTGCTCACCCTGGACTTCTTTGCCTTCTGGCACCTCAGCCTCTGCCTCAATTAGCCTTTCCTCCCATTTGCTAGGTGCTTGGTATTTCTACCCCTATGCACTACAGACCTTCCACCCTGCTATGCTCTCCTGGTGGGCAGCCAAGGGCAGCAGCAGGAGAGAGGACCATTGGGAATCAGCACGGTCCCCCTAAGATTTCCAGGTGAGCGTCCAGCTGAGTGTCAGGAACGCTTTGTACAAGATGGCCAGACAACCCACTCACAATCTATTTCATTCCTCTCAACCCAGTGTGGGAGCTAGGATCAAAGTTCAAGCTTTGCCACTTGCTGGCTTTCAGACCTTGGACAACTCAATGTCCACCTCTCTAAGATTCAGCCTCATCGTTTTCCCCCCTTCAATTGAAATCAGTTCTCTCCCACAAGAGGTCTTCCCTAGCACCTTGTCACACAGTGGAGTGACCTTGGGAACCCGGGAAGTCTCCAAAAATTGGCCACCACAGCCCATACTTCTACACTTTACCAAGCTGGGAAGACAAGGCCATGTGCAGATCTTGTTGGGTGCCCACCAGCGGCTTATCCACCGAGGCAGTTAGGAGAGCTGATACTCCGGCAGCGCTCCTCACCTTGAGGGCTCCCTCAGGCCATCTCTGTGAACTCCCAGCCCTCAGGTCTCCCCCCACTAATTTCCCTGTTGCTCTTTCAGGTGCCAGCCTCGTCAGTAGCCGTTCGTCAGAGACCTACGGCATCAGGACGGAGTGGTCTGGCCATTTCAGTCTGTTTGGCATCCCCTTGTGATGCCATTTCCAGTCCCCAAGAGTCATCCTCCAGGTAGCGCTGAACAAAGTTTCCCCAGCTTGCCTCTCTAGGTCTCATCTCTCACCCTCCTCTGTGGAGGCTGGGCTCAGAAGACAGAGTGGCCCCAAGACCAGGACCTGTTCCATCTGCTGCCTCCTTTCATCTGCCTTGTCTTGTGCCCACAGCCAGACGTCTACCCTGGCAACTGCTGGGCATTCAGGGCCACCAGGGCTTCGTCGTGGTGTGCTTGCCTGCACACATCCAGCTCACTGCCATCACCTTGGAGCAGGTGCCAAAAGCTCTGTCCCCAAACCCTAACCCTAACCCTAACCCTAACTCTAACCCTAACCCTTAACCCTAACAGCAACCTTAACTCTAATTGCGCTCTGACCCTAACTCTGATCCTAACCCTAATCCTAATCCTAACCATAACACTAAACCTAACCTTAACCCTAACCCTGAACCTAAACTTAAACCTAATCCTAAACCTCAACCTAATAATAACCCTACCGTAATTCCACTTTACCCTTGAACCTAACCCTTACCCTAACCCTAACATTAACCTTAATAATAACCCTAATCGTAGTTGTACTCTAATGCCGTACCTAATGCTAAACCTAATACTAACTCTAATCCTAACTCTAATTGCGCTCTACCCCTAAACATAAACATAAACATAAACATAAACCTAACCCTAACCCTAATTGCACTCTGATCCTAAGCTTAACCTTGCCCCTAACCCTAACCCTAACTTTAATTGCGCTCTAACACTAACACTAACCCTAACCCTAACCCTAATTTCACTCTAACCCTAACACTAACCCTAATTGTGCTCTAACTCTAAACTTAACACTGACACTAACCGTAACCAAAACCCTAACCCTAAACCTTAATCCTAACTGGGCTCTATTCCTATACCTAACGCTGACCCTAACGCTTACACTAACCCTAACTCTAATTGCACTCTACCCCTAAACATAAACCTAAACCTAACCCTAACTCTAACCCTAATTGCACTCTAATCCTAACTCTAATCGTATTCCCAACCCTAACAATAACCCTAATCCTAATTGGGCTCTAATCTTATACCTAATGCTAAACCTAATGCTAACCCTAATCGCAACCCTAACCCTAACCCTAAATGCACTTGAACCCTAATCCTCACTTTAACCCTAATTGCACTCTAACACCAAACCTAACCCTAACCCTAATTCCACTATAACCCTTACCATAACCCTAACCTTATTGCACTCTAACACTAAACCTAACACTAACGCTAATGCTAACCCTAACCCTAACTCTAATTGCACTCTACCCCTAAACATAAAGCTAAACCTGAACCCAACCCTAACCCTTATTGCACTCTAATCCTAACCATAACCCTAACCCGAACAATAACACTAATCCTAATTGGTCTCTAATCCTAACCCTAATCCTAATTTCACTTTAACCCTAACTGTAACAATAACTTTATTGTGCTCTAACCCTAAGCCTAACCTAAGGCTAATCCTGATGCAAATCCTAACCCTAACCCTAACCCTAACCCTAATTGCGCTCTAACCTGAAACCTAACACTAACTGGAACCCTAACCCTAATAATAAACCTAATCCTAATTGGGCTTTATTCATATACCTAACACTAACCCTAATGCTAACCTTAACCCTAACTCTAATTGCACTCTACTCCTAAACATAAACCTAAACCTAACAATAACCTTAACCCTAATTGCATTCTGATCCTAACCCTGACCCTAACCTTAACCCTAACCCTAAGGCTAATCGCGCTATGACCCTAACACTAAACCTAACCCAAATTCTAAACCTAAACCTAACCCTAATCCTAATCCTAACCCTAACTGTAATTCTAACCCTAATTGCGCTCTAACCCTAAAACTTACCCTAAACCTGATTGCACTCTAACACTAAAACTAATCCCAACCCGAATTCCACTCTAAACCTAAACCTAACCTTCACCCTAACCCTTACTCTCCTTGCACTCTGACCCTCACCCTCACCCTAACCCTGAAAGTACTCCTAACACCAATTTTTCACCCTAACCCTAACCCTGAAACTAACCTTAACCCTAACCTTAACAGTAATCCTAACTTTAAACCTAAATGGACTCTAAACCTTACCCTAAATCTAAACCTAATTCTAACCCTAACCCTAACTGCCGCCTAACCCTAAACCTAACATTAACACTAACCCAAACTATAAAACTGAAACTAACCTCAACCCTAAACCTAAACCTAACCCTAACCCTGAAGCTAAACCTGAACCTAATCCTGCCCCTAACCCTAATACTAACCCTAACCCTAACTCCACTCTAACCCTATCCCTAACACTAACCTTAAACGTAACCCTAACTCTAACCCTAGCTGCACTCTAACCCTAACCCTAACCCTAACTGCGCTCTAACCCTAAACCTAGCACTAACACTAACCCTAACCATAACACTGAACTTAACCTTAACCCTAACCCTAACACTAACCCTAATTGCGCTCTGACACTAACTCTAATCCTAACCCTAATCCTAAACCTAAACCTGATCTTAAGCCTAACAATAACACTGAACGTAACCTTAACCTTAAACCTAACACTTAACCCTAACCTCAACCTTAACTCTAATTGCGCTCTGACCCTAACTCTAATCCTAACCCTAAACATAACACTGAACCTATCCTTAACCCTAACCATAACACTGAACCTAAACCTAAACATAATTCTAACCCTAAACCTAATTATAACCCCAACCGTAATTCCACTCTACCCTTAAATCTAAACCTAGCCCTAACCCAAACACTAACCCTAACCCTAACCCTAACCCTAACCCTAACTCTAACCCTAACCCTAACTCTAACCCTATAACTACTCCTAACACTAATTTCTCACAATTCTCACCCTCACCCTAACCTTAACATTGAACCTAGCCTTAGCCTACTCCAAACCCGAACTCTAAGTGCACTTGAACCCTAATCCTACCACTAAACCTCCCTCTAACCCCACTTGTGCTCTAACCCTAAACCAAACCCTAATCCTAACCCTAACACTAAGTGTACTTGAACCCTGGTCCTCACTTTAACCCTAATTTCACTCTAACCCTAACCCAAACTCTAACCCTATTTGCACTGTAATATTAAACCTAACCCCGACTCTAATTCCACTCTAACCCTAAAACTAACCCTAACCCTGATACCCAAACCCTAATCAAACTCTAACCATAACACTATGACAATAACCCAAACCCTAACCCTAACCCTAACAATAGCCTTAATGCTAATTGGGCTCTATTCCTATACCTAATGCTAACCCTAACGCTAACCCTAATTCTAACCCTAATTGTACTATGATCCTAAAGCTAACCCTAACCTTAACCATAACCATAATCTTAACAATAATTGCTCTCTCACCCTAACTCTAATCCTAACCCTAACCTTAACCCGAACTTTAAGCTTAACCCTAACCCTAATTGCTCTCGGATCCTAACCCAAAACCTAACCCTAACGTTAACCCTAACCAAAACCTTAACTCTAATTGCGCTCTGACCCTAGCTCTAATCCTAACCCCAATTCTAACCCTAATCCTAATCCTAAACCTGACCATAACACTGAACTTAACCTTAACCCTATCCCTAACCCAGAACCTAAAGGTAAACCTAATCCTAACACTAAACCTAATAATAACCTCAAACGTAATTCCACTCTACTCTTAACCCTAACCCTAACCCTAACCCTAACTCTAACGCTAACCCTAATCCTAACCCTAACCATAACACTGAACCTAACCTTAACCCTAACCCTAACCCTAACTCTAACCCTATAACTACTCCTAACACTAATTTCGCACAATTCTCCCCATCACCCTAATGCTAACATTGAACCGAACTTTAACCCTAATCCAAACCCAAACCCTAAGTGCACTTGAACCCTAATCCTGACACTAAACCTCACTCTAACCCCACTTGTGCTCTAACCCTAAACCTAACCCTAAACCAAACTCTAACCTTAACCCTAACCTTAACACTCAGTGCACTTGAACACTAATTCTTACTTTAAACCTAATTTCACTCTAACCCTAGCCCTCTCACCCTATTTGAGCTGTAACCATAAACCTAAACCCAACCTAATTCAATTAACCCTAACCCTAAACCTAATTCTAATGGAGCTCTAATTCTAACCCTAACCCTAACTCTAACCCTATAACTACTCCTAACACTAATTTCTCACAGTTCTCACCCACACCCTAACCCTAACATTGAACCTAACCTTACCCTATTGCTTTAAATCTATGATTCAAAGAAGGTATTTTGGGTATTTAATTAGGTGGTTGTGAGTCATGATGAGCTGACATAGATGAATATTTCTCTTGCAAAGATCCAAGTAAATTCCACCTTGAATAGGAGAAAGGTGGGGGAGGGGAGGGGGCTAGCTTGTGGAATATTTCCATGGGAGGCAGGGGATGGAATGCCCCAAGGCACAGATGGAATCCAGGCAGCTGAGAAAAATAAGCAAGATGGTTAAAAATTCCACAGGCAAAAGAAGGAGGGTGGTGCCCCCTTCAGGCACTGCCCACTATGCTTCCTCCCACAGTGGGGTCCACTGGAGCATGTGAACAACAATAAAATTGTCTCCTACATCTGAGTTTGCCCTAGGCTGGCTCCTCCTCTCTTAGAGGGCTCACGCTCCTAAGAGTCAAGAAACTGACCTTATCTGGAAAACTCTTATGAAATGCCTTGGATATTGTGAAACTGGGTGATGAGGCAGCTTCCTTTCCCAGGGCGCCTGGCTCAGTCTCCTGCTTTCTTTCCCCAAGGGCCTAGGGGCATCTGTGGTTTCTGAGGCTGCCCCTGGGACTCGTGATTGATTCTGACCTTCAGTCAGGGCCAGGAGTCTCCACATCGCGCAGCCCAGGGCTGAGAGGAGCAGAAGTGAGAAGGAAGGTCCTGGATTTCAAGACTCCTAGTCCTGCGTGTCCTGCTGCTTGGGCTACTTAGCGCTGTCTCACCCCATCTAAGAGCGTGAGCCCCAAAGTCCTCTTGGCCAAAGGCCCCTCCTGAGAAGCAGCTTTGCTTCTTTCATGAATACCCAACTTGGACTGCTGTCCCTTCTCCTCGAGCCCCAGGGAGGCTCAGTCCCTCAGAGAGTCAGGAAAGACTCGGGTTTGATCTCCTCACCACTACTTACTATCTGCACGATCATGAGCAAATAACCTCTGCAAGCCTCAATTGCCTAAACTGAGATTCAGCCTCAGAGTATTGTGAGGATCCAATGAGGTCTTGTCCCTTTTATCAGTTTTAGGACAAAAATACATAGTCCTCCAATGCCATGTTTGGGGCAGCTAGGTGGCACAGCGGATAGAACTCTGGCCTTGGAGTCAGGAAGATCTGAGTTCAAATCCAGCCTCACACACTTACCAGCTGTGTGACCCTGGGCAAGTCACTTAACCCTATCGCCTAAGTTACCTCGTGTGTAAAATGAGCTGGAGAAGGAAATGGCAAACCATTCCAGTATCTTTGCCAAGAAAACCCCAATATGGGGTCATGAAGACATGATTGAAATGACTGAAAAGCAAATGCCATGTTTCATTTGCATAAGACTTTTATACTTAGGAAAAGCACTTTCTTTTTTCATTATCTTCCTATATCCTTACAATTCCTGTGAGGCTAGTTTGCTAGGTACATTATTTTTATTTCCAAATGGGGAAACTGAGGCAGCATGGTACAATAGAAAGAGTACTGACTCAGGAGTCAGCAGACTTAAGTTCTCATCTAAACTTCTTTGAATCTGGCCTGGCTCAGTAGGGCCTGCCAGGGCTTGTCCTCTGTTTAGTTTGGCCCTTTGAAAACCCTTTGAGAATCTCTGTCCAGGGGAGGAAGAGGAGGAGGAGGGAAGAAGAGGAAGAAGTAAAGAAGGGAATTAAGAGGAAGGAGGAGGAGCAGAAGATGATGATAGTGATGGTAACTCAGGAGGCAGTACCTGGTGGTCCCCGATCTAGCAAGCCCTGGGTTCAAATACTGCCACACATTTGGACAAATGATCTAACTTTAGAGTGCTCCAGGAAGCTTTCTAAGATCATAAATCTCACAGCTGTGGCTGATCTGCAACCGATGTTTCTTATATGGATAAAATCATGGATCCGGTCATTTTCACCACCTCCACGCACACCACATAAAGACACACCCACAAAATGACTCTTTATAGTTGCATAATGCCTTCTGGTTTACACAACACTCTCCTCCCAAATATTATTCTCTCCATTAAAATATTTTTATTGATGTCTTTTGTTTTTGTTTTGTTTCTTACATCACCAGCATTTCCCCAAGTATTCCCACTCCACCCCCATTTATTTTCTAGATGAGGAAACTAAGGCCCAGATGGGGCAAAGAGCTTCATCACCGCTCACTAAACGCACCTCCCTCCCACTTTGGCAGAAGTGGAGAACTATTGATTGCAGAATGTTACATATATTGCCAGGATGAGGTCATGTGTTGCTTAATTTTGTCAAACTGCTTCTTTTGATACACTTGTTACAAGGTGAAGGCTCAGTGGGTAGCAAAGAGGGAGGGGTAATTTGGAAATGGAGGTGTAGTGAAAAACAAAAGATAAATAATAATGGAAAAATAATTACAGCTCATATATGTGTGTATGTACATATAAACACACATATGTCACCTTAAAATTTCCAAAGAGGTTAGTGACTAGCCCAAGGTCACTAGGGTAGTAAGTAATAAGAATCAAACCTGCGCTTGGACTTAGACCACAGTCAGAACTATGCCCAATGAATGTCGGTCCTAGAGAGGCAGATTTAGACTGAATGTCAGTTAGGAAAAATATTCTAATCATTAGGACTGTCAAAAAATGGAGTGGGCTGCCATTGGGTAATAGTGGGCCCCTCTTCATTGGGGAAAGCAAAAGCAGGATGACCCCCCACTCCACCCCGCCGTAGTTGTTGTAGACAGTATTTTCAAAGCACTTCACTTATACTCATTATCCCATCTGATCCTTTTCAAAAACTGTGTGAGGTAGGAGCAATTATTATCTCCATTTTACACCTCGGGAAACTGAGGCTCAGACTTGCTCAGGTTCATATAGCTTCCTGGTATCAGAGCTGGAACTCAGGTCTCTGACTGCACTTTCCTTATCTCTATAACCCCACACATCTGTGGCATACTTTTAGCTTTTCAAAATACTTTCATACAGTTGTCGTGTTTGCTTTGTTATCTTATGCGTTTTGTTCTATGTACTCAAAAATACTGCAAAGCAAACCAAAGGCTGTTGAAAGTTAAAGTGTATGCGTGTTTTTTTATCCAAGTTCACTGATCCCTGAAATCCTAAGGGAACATTTTCCGCTGATTCCTGCTTAAGAACTCCTGATTTAGAGGATCATAGGATTATAGATTTAGAGCCAGAAGGAAACTTGGAGATGAAGGCATGTAGTGAAGAGGTTAAGTGACTTGCCCACGGTCACTCAGCTAATAGTGGCTGAAGAAGGATTTAGAACCCAGGTCTTCCTGGCTTTAAGTCTGGTGCTCTGTCCATTACTTCCCAATGTGGTCTTCCTATAGACACTGGCAAGAATGATTGCGATTTTGAATTGAGAAGAGGGTTCAAGTTAGTTGTTTTACTATATCCCCTTCCTCTTGGGGTTAAAAGTAGCTAATAGAAGCAGGAAGGCAAGGTCACTTACTGTCCTCCAAGAGTTTACAGCCTTCCTAGTTTGTCAAGAGTACAGGTAGGGAGAAAGCGAGTCTGAGGAAAGTCAATAAACAACGAACAAAGATTGGTGGCTGATAAAGGAAAATCTGGCCTAGGAAGAGAAAGGTGATCCTATTTTCAGAGCTGCTTCTCTCCCTGGAAATGTCATCATTTCTCCTTTTCTCCATCCATTTTAGTCGCATGTGGTTGAGGAGTGTACAAAGAGACACGGTATTCCACACATCCAGCACGGCCCTCTAGGTTGTGCCTCACAGATGGGTGGACATGCCCTAACTCCTAGACCATCATCATTCTTGGAGGGGATAAGTATTTCTATAGCTATTCCTATGTGCCCAGCAATTTTACAAATTTTATCTCATTTGAGCCTCAAATGACCCTGGGAAGTGGGTGATATTATTATCCCCATTTTACAGTGGAGGAAACTGAGAGAGACGTTAAGTGATTTGCCCAGGATCACACAGCTAGTATGTTTGAGGCTGGATTTCAACTCAGGTCTTTCTGACTCCAGGTCCAGCGCTTCACCAGTTGCGTCCGCAGCTGCCTCTTACAGAGAGGCTGGCTGGAGAGGGCATAGGATTTGCACTTTGATTGATCAGGCATGTGCTCACCGTGTGAACCTGGGCAACTCATTTGACCACTCTGAGCCTCAGTTTCCTCATCTGTAAAGTGGGTATGACACCCACCTCACAGGGTTATTGTGGGGATCAAATGAGATAAGATGTAAAGTGTTTTGCCGTCCTTAAAGTGCTGTACAAATGCTAGCTAGCTGTGTGACCACTGACAAGACTCTGGGCCTCGGTTTCCTCATCTACGCCCTTGTATAAATACAGGGTTACGGCAAGGAAAACACCTTATAGCCTTTTAGTCCAGATGAGGAAACTGAGGGCCAGAGAGAGTAGTCAATTTGCATCAATCTCTCTCTCTACTGATAGGCTTATGTGTCTAATGAAGCCCACAGAGAATTGAACCAGGAAGCAGGGGACACTGGTTCCAGCTCCCCAAATTACCTGTGTCACTCTAGATAAGTAACCCTGGGCAAGTCATCTGAACTCTGTCTCAACATGCTCATCTGTAAAAGGGGAATACTACTTTAAAAACACACTCAAGTTATTTTTGGATTCTGATCTGTATGGAATTAACATTAGGGCTGGAAGAGACCTTTGAGATCATCTAACCCAGGAGTTAATCTTTTTTTTTTTTTTGGTGTCAGGGACTCCCTTTTGGTAGTCTGGTGACACCTATGGACACCATCTCAGAATGTTGTTCAGTTATTTTTGTCACGTCCAACTCTTTGTGATCCAGTTTGAGGTTTTCTTGGCAGAGATACTGGAGTGGTTTGCTACTTACTTCTCTGGCTAATTTTATAGATGAGGAACTAAGGCCAACAGGGTTAAGTGACTTGCCCAGGGTCACACAGCTAGTAAGTATCTGAGGCTGGATTTGAACTCAGGAAGATGAATTCTACTGATTTCCAGCCTAGTGCTCTATGTACTGCATCACCTAGCTACCCCCTTCTCAGAATAGTTTTAAATAAGGTTTCTAAATAATTAAAAAAGGATTACAAAAACACACAAATTATATTGAAGCCCAGTTATCAAAATATATATTTTTTTAAAATTCAGACTCCAAGTTCAGAGCCCCTGAATGCCAACCCCTTCATTGTATGGATGAAGAAACTGAGGCCAAGAGAAATAAAATGACGACCAAAGGAATCACTTCACAAGAGTGAATAAGACCAAATGGGATAACCAGTGTGACAGAATTTTGAACTACTATCAATTGTCAATATCATCACTAGACACATCAAGCTTGTTCCTAAAAAATATCTGTTTGGAAATCATGTAACATTTTAAATGCAGGGGGGAGGTTTGCTAGAGAAAGGACCCAATTCAACCATTTTCTAAGGCTGAGAATTATTTTGTAGTAGTACACTTCATGTACATTGCCCCCTTACCCCTTCATGATCTGATATGCAAATCTGACTTTTCAGTAGCCTTTCCCATTCTCATTAGGGCTACAGGTAGCTGGGGAAAGGCCCCAGGCTCTGGGGGAACAGGGGACCACAGAACTGGCATTAAAAACTGGAAATTATCATCCAGGCTCTGCCGTCAACTAGCTCCATGATCCCAAATTAATTATTCAACCTTTCTGTGCCTCAATTTTCTCATCTATTGTGTGAGGACAGAATGGGGAAATGTAGTTGAATCCAGTAGTGTCAAACTCAAATTAGAGGCCAACATAGTGACTTCAAAAAGAAAACCACAAATTAACATTATCTATGTCATATTATATTTTTATTAATTTTGTTAAACATTTCACAATTACAATTTAATCTGATTCAGGACACACTCTGGAGTTTTGTAGGCTCTTGGGCCTCAAGTTTGACACCTCTGGATATGGCAGTGGGCTTAGAGTCAGGAAGACCAAGGCTTACATCCTTCCTCTGACACTTTCCAGCTGTGTGACTTTGGGCAAGTCACTTCAATTCTCTGGAGCCTCCCTCCCCTCATCCTTAAAAAATGCTTACAATGATACCCATAGTGTAACAACAGAATTGTTGCTCAAATAAGATACTGTATGTAGTGATGCTCAGCTTTTAGACTGCTAATGTAAATGTATGTTATTACCAAGGTCTGAAAGTGTTAAAGTTAAAAACAAAATATTATTGTTCAGTCACATTCAACTCTTCGTGATTTCTTGTCAAAGACACTGGATTTCCAAAGTACAAAGATTTCCTTCTCCAGTTCATTTTACAGATGAAGAAACTGAGGCAAACAGGGTTGAGTGACTTGCCCAGGGTCACACAGCTAGGAAATGTCTGAGGTTGGATCTGAACTCGGGTCTTCTTGATTCCAGGCTCCATGCTCTATCCACTATGACATCTAGCTGCTCTAAAAGCAAAATGCAATGTTAATTATGAGCAGCTTTAATGTGGACAAGATTGAGTAGTCACTGGATCTGGAAATCTTGGAAGAACCCTGATGGAAATGGATCAGAAGGAGTGCACAGCCACCATATCCCCACCTACCATATCTGTTTCTGTAGCACTGGTCTGTTGACTGTGCAGCCCTAACAATTGCAGGAGGATGGGCAGGGGGGAGGAACAATAAACTTGAAGCAGGGGATGAATTGGCTTTTCCAAATGAATCCATAGACATTTAAAAATGTATTTCATATGCTTATATGTGTACGCATTGTTTCTGTTAGAATTTAAACTCCCTGAGGGCAGATTGCTTTACTTCTTTGCGTACTGGAACCCAGTAGGTGTTTAATAAATACTTGTGGATTGAGATGTATCTTGGCATAGAGGATAAGGTACTGGAACTAGAGTCAGGAAGTTAGGAGTTCAAATCCAACCTTAAACAGTTACTTGTTATGCAACCCCGGACAAGTCACTTAAAACACTGTGCCTCAGTTTCTTCATCTATAAAATGAATGGGAGGAGCAGCTAGACGGCACAGCAGATACAACAGCTGCCCTGGAGTCAGGAGGACCTGAGTGCAAATACTGCCTCAGATACTTGACACTTAACTAGCTGTGTGACCCTGGACAAGTCATTTAACCCTACTGTCTAGCAAAAAATAAAAACAAAATGAAGGGGGTTAGACTAAAAGGCTTCTGAGGACCCTTTCTGGTCTAAATCTCTAATTCTATGATTGACTGACATTAGCTTAACCTTTGAAAGGGGTCTTTGTCTTAAAAAAAAAAGAGATTTTCCTCCTCCAGCTGAATACTGAAGTTATCTCTATAAATTTAACACACCACAGTTTGTAGCCATCTGTTAGAAAGCAGAGGAGAGCTGGAAAGCTTTCAAAGCAAGCATCTAAACTCCCCACCTTCCTCCTCCTCCCCCACCCCTAGCCCCATCCGAGGGAAAGTGAATTAAGTTTCCTTAAAATAGCTCACAGAATGGGAAAGAAAACTCAAGCCTGCAAACAGCATGTCACCGCACTCAGTCAATTACATAAATCTAAGGAGGAAAAGCTGAACATAGTCTGGTGGGGCAGGGAGGAGAAAAAGAACCACTAAAAATGAGAGACCCATGATGATCGGTAGGAGGAAGACTGGACGGGAAGATGTGAGACCTGGCTTCTAGTACATGCTCTGCCTCTAACAGACTAGTGGTTTTCCAGGTCCCCACACAATGCGAGGGTTGCTCTAAATCAGTGGTGTCAAACTCAGGTAGGGGCCGTTAAAGGGTACATAAAGATTTCTGAAGGTCACATATTGACCTAGAAAATATTAACATGGAGCAGTGGATAGAGCACCAGCCCTAAAGTAAAGGACCTCCAGCCCCAGGCACTTACTAGCTGTGTGACCCTGGGCAAGTCATATAACCTGCTTGCCTTAGTTTCCTCATCTGTAAAATAACCACACTTACCTCCCTGGATTGTTGTGAGGATCAAATGAGATAAGAATTATAATGTGCTTAGCACAGTGCCTGGCACATGGTCTAAATGCTATCGCTATATTATTAATTTTGTTAAATATTTCCCAATTACATTTTAATCAGGTTTGGGCCCATTCAAAAGGAGGCTGGCTTTGTGTTTGACACCTCTTGTCTAGCTGATCCCTAAGGCTGTCATAGGCAGGTGTGACATTGTTATGGTTCCTGTGCCAGGATGGTCCCCCAGTAGCTGTTCCCAGCTCAGCTATTTGGGGATCTCTGTCCCCACCTCTGCAGAGTTGGCTTGCTTCATTGATCTGACATAATTTATCAATTTGAACATTTAGTACCATGATTTTATTATCAGTGACATAACAAATTTATACAATTAGATGGGTGCTGCCACTGGAGGAAGGGTCTTGGTGGTGGTGGCAGCAGCAGCAGCAGTAGTAGTAACAACAGACAGCATGAGAGGCCTCACAGGTCCCAGAGCACCCACAGAGGTGCTGCTTAGCACCTCAGCAGCCCCCCAGCAGCCAGACAGTAATCCATGCTGGCCTGAGGGAGGAATGGTTCAACCTGGCTTTTCCAAGATGCCTGTCTGGGTGTCACCCACTGACCATCTGCTCAGCCTCAAGTAGGTTCAGGACCAGGTTCAGGACCAGGTGAATGAGGCCCGTGTTGGTAGAAGGCATGCTGCAAGGGCTGGCCCTAACCTGGATGGCAGAGAGGGGAGGGTGACGGTCCTGGTCAAGTAGCCTTGGTGAGAAGGAGTTGAGGATGGAGGGGATTGTATGTGTTCTAAGGACAGATGATCACGAAGGATTTCTCCCTGCCCATAGAGAACCACCCTTTTTCCTGAAACCCCTGGGGCTGCCTTCAAGACTTCAAGATGGCCTTGGCCCACCAAGGACACACATGGTGAGAACCTTATGAGGTTTATCTTGTTCATGAACGTACTGTCCATAGCCAGCAGAAATAGCTAGATTGCCCTGGCTTTCCTAGGCCTGATCCTCCAGACCCAAACTACAACTTCCCCCCACCCCTCAATCAATCCATTCATTTTGGGGGCTGGCCTAGGGCAGAACTGCACTGATGGAAACCTGAGAACTCGGTCACCATCACACTCTCATTGCTAGCCTACCCCAGAATCAGGCTTCATCCCATTCAGCCATCCACCGAGGCTTTGCTGGAGCAGGCTTCTTGCCATGCCTTATTGCTTTAAGACTTCACTTAAACTTCGTTGCCTGCCTACTGTTCTTCTAGAAATGTTACTTGCCAACCAACCTCACCTCCTTCCCCCAAGTAGAACATAAACTTCTTGGACACTGAGACTGTCCTGTTTTTTTATATTTGAACCCCAGTGCCTAGCACGGTGCCTGGCATATAAGTGCTTAATAGACGATTTCTTGATTACAAACATTAACCCAAGAAATACATTTCACATGGAAAGTGTCTTGTTTCCCTCCCCACTCCCCAAATTAAACTGACAGATCTCATTTATTTTTGGTTGTTTTTTTTTTTAAGAGATAAAAATTCCAACATGCTCTGTACAAGGTCCATCCACTCCTCTCACCCTCAGCATCTCAGGAGACATATCCACACCTGACCACTCCCAAGATGGCTCCCGCCAAAGAACAGCTCATTGTCTCCATCAGAGACAATGCCCCTTTCAAGCAGCTGGTAATCCAGGTTGGGCGCGAAGGTACAAAAGTGAAATGGCCAGTTGTGGAGGACAAGCAAAAGACAGGATTAGTTTTGTGGGCCTCAGACTGGCAGCTGAGGGGGTGGTGAGGCTAGGAAAGTCAGTCGAAGGCCTGTCATTCTGATCAACGTCACACTGCTGGGTGCAGTTGGGAGCAAAGTTTCCCCCATGATACTGAGTAAGTTTGGTTTCCTGCCAAATTTATCAGCAGCAAGGGTTAAACCCAGCCTTGCTGATCAGTGCCAGTGACCAGCACCTAATACACATATGTATATACACCCTGCCCTTCCCACACTGGGGCCTCAAAACAGTATCTTAGCTTGTTAGAGGTGGGATGAGACCTTACAGATCAGTCCAACCACCTCATTTTTGTAAAAGGGGAAACTGAGGCCCAGAGAGATGAACTGACTTTGCCTGAGGTTTCACAGCAGTCGACCTGGGGCTAGAACCCGGGTCTTCTGACTCCTGAGTCCAATACACTCTTCACCAATCCATTTGGAGCCCCATCCACAGAGCTTTAGTTACAAAAATACCAAGAGGACCTTGTTATAAGGCAATTACAACTAGAAGGTATGGAATTTGAGGACAAGATCATAGCAAGATGCTTGTGTTTCTACACATATACATGATGTATTTTACAAGTTTATCCTCTCCTCATGCTCCACAGTCTAAAATATACACAGAATAAAATAAATAAAATCAACACTTGTCACTACTGGCCTGCCAGAAATAAAAGTTACTGACCTCGGACTCTAGGTTAAACTGCATGGCAAGATATGTGTGCCTCTTTCCCTAAAGGGCAGAGAGGAAAGCCTAGGCCAGCTGGCTACCCCTCAAATCATTCCCATTCTCACTCAGTTCTTCTGAGTGGACCTTGGGTTTGCCCTGACCGAAGTGTTTAAAAAACAAAAATAGTCAAAAGTCTACCAGGAGATAGCACCCACAGCTACTCTGGATCCTTTCTTTAGCACTGAGCCCACATACCTAGTAGGTCCTCAATAAATATTTCTTGAATGAAGGCGAGCTGCCTACTAAGGACCAGCTGGCTTTTCATTGTAGAGTTCATGAAGGGGGAGAGGCTTTAAGTTGCCCCAGTGATCTGGTTTCACACCTCCTTCCACTCAGTCCCATCCAAACTCCATTCTCCAGAAGCAAAGATCAACTCAAAGCCAAGCTGTTGGCCAGCTGGATAAATGAGTTCCATTAGTGAGCAGAAAAAAAGGAAAAATTCTGCTCTATTCAATAGGAGTACAGAGGCAACTTAGGAAGAAGCCCCCTCCCTTTGCCAAAAGGAGTCATAGCTAGTTATAGTAAAAGACACAAGGGTCTGGTAGCCAAAACAAGATGGGGGCACAACATGCTGGGAACTGTAGTCTGTTTGGATGGTGCCATCTATGTAAAACATGGTAGAGGGCAGACGGGTTTGCCACAACTGATAAAACTAACAGCTGGGTCTAGTTAAATCAAGGAATCAATCAATAAACATTTATTAAGCGCCTACTATGTGCCAGGCACTGTGCTAAATGCTGGAGCAAGTCAAGGACAGCAAAGACAACTGTGGGTACTTCCATAGTCTGGAAAGCACAACATCTTGTCCCTTGAGCTCAGCTCTGCAATTCAGATTGCAACATGTGCCTGTCACTGGGGCACCACAGATAAATGAGGCCAGGACTAGGGTTACTAAGAGAATGGTATACCAATCACTGCAAGTCATTTTTGACTGATTTGGCTAAATGACTTCTCCCCTTTCCCTGGGGTGGGCTCTGTGGTCAGGAGACAAATAAGAGAAGTGGTGGCGAGTCAGGGAGGCCCATGGAACTCTGAGTTAACTGGGTCTATACTGAGCTGGGACCAAGAAGAGCTGGGAAAGAGAACAGAGCTTTGCTGTTGTCGACAGATCCCTCGCTTCACTGGGGCTTAGGGGATGTGGCTTTGCTGAGAAACTGGAAGCTTATGAATTCAGATAGTAGAAAATGGAGTACTTGGGAGAAGAGGGAAATTCACTCCTAGAGAACAGTGAGATTGTTATAGGAATGAATACATGTACAAAAGTCAAAAACCAGTTCTCTGAAATTCAATGAAGCCTCTGGGTGAATCATGTTATCTCTCTGTGTCCATTGACACATCCACACTAACTGAGCAAAAATAGAAGATTCACTGATTCTGGGCCCACTGTCTACACATAGTCCTTACTGAGGACCCAAATCCTGTCCTGCTTTCAACCACCTTTTCCCAAATAGAGCAGCAGAATGACGACTACCCCCAAAGCACCAAATAATCCCATGAGAGGTGTAGAATAGCCACTAACCATTGGTCAGGTGAGGATGGGTGAAGAGGCAAGCCAGGGTACTACCTACCCAGAGAAGTAGACCAATCTAGTCTGAGCTTTGAGGACTTCTCATCTTGGAAGTTTCCATCTTCATCGATGCCCATATCATACCTATGGAGGGTGCTGAAAATCCACAAACACAGGGACTGAAGGCTGGCTTCGGGGAGGGAGAAAGCTGCCTAATGGTCTCCTAAATGCCCCTTTTCTTGCAGATTCTCTTTCTCGGTGTATGAGGTGCTGGCCTGACCACAGACACATGCAAATACAGCAGGAGGTGTAGCCTGGAGATTCCAGCATTACCTCTCCTACCAGATTCTCTTCTTTACTTTTCTTTCTTTTCTTTCTTTGACAGGGAGAGATGAAAGGGCATGTGAGAACAAAGGTAACTAACTACACAGGTATAGCCAGCACAGGTGTCTGTGTGCATGATGAAAAGACACACAAATACCTTAAAAATATTGGGTTTTTTTCCTTTTAGACTTCTAATTCTTGGCTGCAGACTGACAAGAGAGGTGGTACCCTAGATGCCCATTTTACACCAAACTCCCATCTTCCTCACAGCTCCTCTCCTATTAGTTCTTACACAACCTTGGAACATACCTCTTGAAAACCAGCCTGGACTCCCCAGGTACCTCTAGACCTTCTCCTGGGGCAGGACAACTTCCATGCCTATTTCCACTTCTTGGCACACAAATGTTTCCATCATTCACCATGACTAGGCCACATGCAAGATTCATTTCTAGAATTCACTCTGGGGCTGTGCTAAAATAAATATGATCTTGGAGGGCATTCACACAGCCCCAAATAGGAAGCAAGCAGGCTGTGTTTTGCTGATGGAGGGGAGGGGCTTCCCAAGGATCATGGCCAACCCCTAAGGCTCAATTCCCCAGCCTCCCTTGCCTCTCCAACCCGAAAGCAGCATTAGGTCTGAGCTCCCACTTAACTAGGTTTCCAATAAACAGACCCCTCATCCCAAACCCCTTCAGAGCCACTGCCATGAAGTGAAACTTGGGTCCAATGGCAGGGGTGGAACTTGGGACCAGAACTGGGCACCAAGACCCAGGGGCAGCTCCAGGACTTGAGTTCAGATTCCTCCTCCCTCCCCTCCCCAAAGTGGATGCAGAGCAGTGCAGCCGCCAGCCAGGCTCCCTTTTCTAACGTAGTGAGGCATACACAATGGTTGTGAGTGAAAATGTAGCTACTGGAAACAGCAGATGCTCGAAGAAAATCAGGCCCCATGGCAACAGGGGAGATATTCCAGGGAGAAGGGGTTGCTCCATTTTCTTTTGTCAGTCTTCTGGCCTCTGCCTTCACCACCAACCCACTCCCATGTTGGCAGCCAACATGATTAGGTGAATGCTTGTCTTTTTTTTTCCTCTTTGCTTTTTACATGTCATATAAAACCAGATCATTCTGTGAACAGAATCTTGTGTCCTTCGATCCCTCAAAGTCAATCTCTCTTTAAGGTTTATGTTTGAAATGGGCTTCCACTGAAATAGGAAAAACACACACACACACACACACACACACACACACACACACACACACACACACACACACACACACACACACACACACACACACAGAGTCTGTTACAGTGAGATACAAGTGGAACACAATGCCCTCCCTGTCTGACAGGAAGATAACCATCCCAATGACGGCAGGTCCACACTGTGACTCCTCCTATACAGATGGTTTTGCTAACAGCCCCCCTGTCTCCCCAGAAACAAAGCTGTTCCCATTTGATTTTGGAAACTCAGAGAGGATGGTTTTTGAAGGACTATAATTTCGCTGGCCTCCTGTCTCCTTTCTGCCCAAGGGATCTGGTCACTCACCAGCTGCCCCAAACCGAGGGGAAATGGGGAAGATGTGACTTCAAGGCCTCTTGCCAACACCCACCCTAAAGCAAGATGTGGTGACCTCAGCTCCCCTCAGACACTCAACCCAGGATCTTGGTCTCCATGACTACCATACTCCCAGGGGAGGGTCCTGTCTCATAGAGACAGGCTCAGGGTTATGGAACTGCAGCATCTCCCCCTTCCCTTGCTGCCCTCTCCCTCCTTTCTCCCTTTCACCAATGAAAAGGGGGAGAACATGGGGACTTAATGAGATGATAAAATAGAAACACTTTAAGAGGGCCAGAAAAAAAAAAGTAGGTAAAAGCATGCTTGTTGACTCATCCCTTCTCCTCTAGGAAGCTAAATGGATAGTGAGAAATAGCTCTTCCCAGGGGGGCTGGATCCCACCCTACATGGAGGTGGGGCAGGAAATGAGGTATAGGCCTGGTAGCCTTGGGGTAGGGGGTGAGAGGAAAGGGCAATGTTTCCTTGAGAAGGAGAGTTTCCTTGGCTCTGTGGTCCAAACTGTGTGTGTGCATGTGTGCATGCATGCGTGTGTGTGTGTGTTTGTTTCCTAGCTTCTTCTGAGGTCATTCTTGCTTTTGTTCTGATGAAATATTCACCCCGCCACTACCCAAGTTTCCAGTTACCCTCCAGGTGAACAAGAACAGGGGTGGCCCCTCTCACCTGCATACTCTTGAGGCAGCATTGGCCTATTAATCACTTTCTGAAAGGCCGCAATCCATTCCCGCTGGTCACCTTCTGTCTCACAGGCAAAGAGGAACTTCCGGTCGGGGGTGACAATGGTGATGCCATGCTGCCAGTGATGGCCCTGAGTGGAAGGGGGAAGGCCCTCAAGAACCGTGTAGCTGTTCTCCTTACTGCCAATGAAAACCTCCCCTCTGGCAAAGGCATCCTGGGGAGGAGAAAATCTGTCAGCAAATATGTACGAAAGCATTTATTATTACGTGTTAGATATTAAAGATACAAGTGCATACTCTCAACACATTCTAAGTCCATTACTAAGTATCTAATGGAAGAGACAAGCACAGATGCAACACAAATATAAGGTAAATAAATATAAATATATACAGTCATTAAATACAGGGCAGTTTGGAAGGGAGGGCACTAGTAATTGTGGGCAGAGACCAGGAAAGCCTTCGTACTTTTGGAGGCATGCAGGTGGGCCCAGAGTCAGGAAGACCTGAGTGCAAATCAGGCACTAGACACTTACTAGCTGTGTGACCATGGGAGAGTCACTTAACCCCTTTGCCTCAAGTATAAAAGGGAAGACATAACAGTAGCTACCTCTCAGGGTTAGGGCAAGCATCAAATAATATCTGTAAAGTGCTTAGCACAGTGCCTCACCCATTGCAGGCCCTGTAAAAATGCTTATTTCCTTCCCTTTATGCAGAAGATGGTATTTGAGTTGGGTCTTAAGGCAGATACTCGTTAGCAAGGCATAGCAATGCTATACACTGTAGAGCACCCTACTGGGAGTCAGAGGACTTGGGTTCAAATCCCACTCTATCAATTACTACTTGGGTAACTGTGGGTAAATCGATGAACCTCTTTGAGGCTCAGTTTTTAAATCTGTAAAATGAAGGAGGCTGGATTACACTGATTCCAGGAGGTCCTTTCTAACTCTAGAGCTGTGATCCTATGAACAGTTAGGGGGTGCAATGGATCAAGCTTGCCTGGAGTCAGGAAGACCTGAGTTCAAATCTGACCTCAGACGTCTACTAGCTGTGTGACCCTGGGCAAATCACTTAACTCTGTCTGCCTCAGTTTCTTCATCTGTAAAATGAACAGGAGAAGGAAACGGCAAACCATTCTACTATTTTTGCCAAGAAAACCCCAAATGGGGTTGTGAAGAGTTGGATATGTCTTAACAGACTGAAAAACAACATGAGCCTATACCTGTTCATGTGTAGTCCTGAGGAGCCTGCCAGCCACGAATCCTGGGTTCCTTTGGGGTCACTAACTGGCCATGTGCCACTGTAACCCTCAACTTCCTCTACCTCTCTGGGGCTTCATGTCCTTCTCTGAAAAACAATACTTTCCTTTCCCACCCACTCCCTAAGATTGTGCAGACAATCAAATGAGGTAATGTAAATGGAAGTACTTTGAGAAGCACAAGCATACCCCGATCTCTGTCCTCATCTCTGCCTCCTGGCTTACCTGGCTTCCTTCAAATCTCAGCTAACATCCCACTTTTTCTAAGAAGACTTTCCTGATCCCCCTTAACATGAGTACTTTCCTTCTGAGATGATCTCCAGTTCATCCTGTTATATACATTTTGTTTGTATATAGTTCTTTGCAGGCTGTTTCTCCCGTCAGGCAGAGATGGTCTTCTGCCTTTCTTTGTATCCCCAGGGGCTTAGCACAGTGCCTAGCACATAGCAGGTACTTAATAACTGCTGTTGACTTTTTTACAAAAGTGAAATATAATGTTTGTACAAAGGGCATTATAGTATGAAGCCATATCTAGTCAGGAAGACCTGATTAAAATCCTACCTCTGACCCACTTTAGCTCTGTGAACCTGGGCAGGTGATACAACCCCCCCTTAGCGGCCACTCAGCTCTCGAAGACTGTAAATTACAGATAGGTTAAGTATGCACTGGTAAAGGGGGTCTTCATAACAACAGTTCTTTACACCAATGAAGTCTCTGGTCTGAAATGACATCTTCGTACAAGTACCCCACTGCATCTTCCCCATAATAGCATTCAATAAGTCAAAGATAACAACAAAGCCTCACATTTTGATAGCACTTTTAAGAATCTACAAAGCACTTTCTTCACATAGTCACTACTTGGTGGTGCAGGGTATTAATGTCTTGTGAGGAAAGGAAAGCTCAAGACAAGATGACTTGTCTAGGGTCACTCATTTCAGTTTGTAAAACAAAGGGGTTGGACAATATGAATTCTCAGATCCCTTCCAGCTTAATATTCTTTTAAAAATTTTAATTTTATTATCATTATTAAAATTAATAAGCATTTTTTCTCTCCCTCCCACCAGCTCTAACATTCTAAGACCCAGATTCCAATCCTGCCTACTTCTCTGGGTTTTATGAAAAATAAGGGGGTTGGACTGAATGGCCTTTTAAGGTCCCATCTAGCTTCACACTTCCAATCCTATGAAAGAACCTTGATTTTCCCTAATTGGCGGCTATATTCCAGAGCCAGACAAGACTTAGGGCTGCTTTTCTCCTCTGAGAATGGTTATTGGAAGTAAAGATGGAGTGGCTGCCACACCATTCCAGAAACTTCCAAAGGTTGGAGTCTCAGAGTTGATCACTGCATTTGGGGGAGGGGGTCAGTTGCTAATTGAGGTTCGTAGGCTACCGTCCTGATCAGAGAAAGCTGGAGCTCAGTTACCTATTGGGTGATACCACAGGTAGATGTGGGGGAGGGGGTGGGAGAAGAGAGGTGCTAACAGGATTGTAGAAATCACTTAAGCTATCTGCATAAGATATGGCAACTTTGGAACAGGGAGGGAGAAATATCATACACTATGGTTATGGGAATAAGAGAGGTTCTCTGAAATTATCAGGTCTCCCCTGATCCCTATAATGCTTCCACTGAGGGCCTCAAGAGTTTTCTATAACCTATGGACAATTGCGTTCCTATACAGGGCCTGAGACAGGATGGAACAGGGAGGGACAAATAGTCTTCCGTATCTAACTGAGCTTGTATATAATGTCCTCGAGACCAGGGATGATTTTTTTTATGCATTTGTATCCTAGGTGCCTAGTACAATGCCTGGAACATATTAGGAGCTTAATAATGTTTGCTTGGTTATTTTATAATTAGCACCTATCTCCCAGGGTTGTTGTGAGGATCAAATGAGATAATATTTGTAATAAGCTCTTTGGAAACAGAGACTACTCACTTTGGTATCTGTATCCCTAGTACTTGGTATATAGTGACTGGCATACTGTAGGCACAGAACAAATGCCTGTTGAATTGCATCAGTTTGACTTAATAACTCCTCCTCATCCTTGGAATGGTCCTAGAATCCAGAGACCAGTTAGAGAAGTTTATGAAATCTGGAGTTGATGGGGTCCACACTGAGTTCTGTTGTATAGCAGTGGCCAGTTGGCCACTGAGAAAAATGGTTCCTGCAATGAGAGTTAGCCCTTCTCCCCAACTAGAGGAGAGCCAGAGCCGGGAAAAATCTGGAGGTAGAATTCTTGATGAGAAGGCTGTGGGCCATGATAAGCATGAAGTCCAGTGGATGATGAAGACTACCTCAGAACACTGTTCCCACCTTTACCTGAGCCTGGGTTTCCTCATCTATAAAATGGAAATAACAATAGCACCTACCACACAGAGTAGTCAGGAGGATCAAATCAGATGAGATGCAGGGGTGGGGACCCCGTGGCCTTCCAGGTCCTTAGGTGTGGCCTTTTGACTGAGTCCAAGTTTTACAGAACAAATCCTCTTATTAAGGGGATTTGTTCTGTGAAGTCTGGATTCAGTCAAAGGAAAGCACTTGAGGACCTAGAGGGCCACATGTGGCCTCGAGGCTCAGGTTCCCCACCCCTGAAGGTACATCAATTGATTTGGAAACCAATGTCAGCTATTACTTTGATGATCTCAGGAGGGGGTGAGGATTAAAAAGTTCCTGATCAGAAAAAAAACACAAAGCAAAGTCTGGGCCCAAAGAGGAGAGTAGTCCACTTACATAATCCCAGCTCAAAGTCATTTGCATAAGATTCTCCTCATTGGTGGAAGCCCATTACTCACTCAATGTGGGGAGGGGTGGAGTTGGCCAGGAGAGACAATGTCACCCAGGAGGAAATTCCCTCAGGTCTCTAGTAATAGCAAGTTGGGGACAGGAACACGAAGGAGATGCCCGTTTCTCTACATGCTGGCTTCTTCCCAGGGTCTTTCCCTTCAGAGACCTTTCCTTGAAGAGAATCTGGAATCCAGTGTTTTTCCCTTGAATCTAGAAGCCAGAAGACCTAGATTTCTCTTCTCTCAAGCTCTTGCCAACTTTGCCCCTCATGTAGGTGCCAGAGCATTGAGTAATCAATCTCCATCAATGAGGAGATTCTCATGCAAACTGGCTTTGAGCCATAGGTTATATTTGCTGCCCTGAAGTTTCTCAAGGTTTTTCATAGTACCCAAGGCACAGAAAAATCATGGGGGTTGGAGTGACATGGGGGTAAAGAAGTGAATAAGACATACATTGCCTCTGTCTTTGGAGTGAGGAGTAAAATATATTGCCACCATTTTGGAGGAGGGAAGTGAGGGAGTAAGACATATATTGCCCCCATTTGGGGCAGTGGGGGAGTGATGAAGGGAGGGAATAAGAATACCTTGCACCTATTTTGAGGGAAAGAGAAAGGGAAGAAGACATATCCCTTCCATTTTGGGTGGGGGTATAAAGGAGGGAGTAAGACATAGAATGCCCCCATTATTTTGGAGGGAAGCAGGTAGTAAGACATCACTATTTTGGGGAGGGAGGGAGGAAGATATATGTTGCCCTCATTTTTTGAAGAGGAGGTGGTCTTCATTTTGTTCTCTCACAGTTGGAAGTGGGCAAATCATGCTTCCAGAAATCCTCAGTTTCAAAGGAAACACTGTCGCATCGGTGCCCTTACCAGAGGGTCTTTGAAATACATGAGCCGCCTGTCATCCATGGTGAACCAGCGTTTCTTGAAGCCTTCCGTTTGCTAAAAAAACAGAAATAAATGATTAAAGCTTTGGCCTCAGAGTCAGGAGAACTGGTTCTAGTCCTAGTCATTCTTTTAACCTATATTGTGACTGTGGGTAAGGCCCTCCTTGGGCCTCAGTCTTCTCAAGTATAAAAAGTCAGGGGTTAGGCTAGATGATTGCTAAGGCTCCCTCCAGCTTGGAGATTTTACGAGTCTATGATTCTAAGATACGTGTTCTCCCTCCCTCAGCCAGTTCTTAATTAATGAGGTTGCCAGGAAATTTCAATCCTTTGCTGCCAAATTATTTTCCACTGGAAGTTTTCTAGTCCTGGCTAGTAAGAGAATCACAGAAACTCACAGCTGGAAGGGAACCAAGGGGACAGACATCTAGTCCGGTCCCTCCCTGGACAGAAGTCCCCTCTGCAACATACCTGACAAGTAGTTAACTAATATTTGTTGGAAGGCCTCTGGGGAGGAAAGTTTAAGGTCCATTGATAAAGTCCATTTTATTTTTCTATAGCTATAATTGTTATATTAGGGCAGCTAGGTGGCACAGTGGATAGAGCAACAGACCTGGAGTCAGGAAGACTCATCTTTCTCACAAATTTGGTCTCAGATACTTACTTGCTGTGTGACCCTGGGCAAGTCACTTTACCCTGTTTGCCTCAGTTTACTTCACTGTAAAATAAGCTAGAGAAGGAAATGGCAAACCACTCCAGTATCTTTGCCAAGAAAACCCCAACAAAGGGTTGGACACAACTGAAAAAAACCACTCGACAACCAAAAATTGTTAGATCTCTCAAAGGGGATCATAGTCCTCAGGTTTGAGACACTGCCATATCTGAGATGTGTGCCTCAGCAAGACAGCAAGACCTCCCTACTGTTCATAAAATGTTCTTCTACCACCAAGCCTTGAGCCCAGTCATTCACAAAGTGTGGTCATGAGAGAAAAATCAGCCCTAGTTTGAGCCTCCAAAGAGGAAGGGCCAAAGAAGAAACCAGGGCTCCAGGGTGAATCTGTTTTGGGTAATGTACTCCATCTCTGAGAAGGAAGGAAAGGAAATAAGCATTTACTGAGTGCTTGCTATGTGCCAGATACTGTGCTGTATGCTTTACAACTATTATTTCAATTGATCCTCACAACAACTTTGGGAGGCAGCTGCTATTATGATCTTTATTTTACAGTTGAGGAAATTGAGGCAGACAGAGGTTTAGTGACTTGTTCAGGGTCACACAGCAATTAAGTGTCTGAGGTTGGATATGAACTCTGGTCTCCCTTATCTCCAGGTCCAGCACTCTATCCACTGTGACACCTGTCTGCCTCTAATCTAATCTAATTCACATTTGCCCCAGCAAAAAACAATGAAAGTATCTGATTGTCCTTTGTGGTAGAAAATAGCTAGCAGTGTATCCCACCTTTGGTCCTGTTTTCTCCATGTAGCCTTCCTTCAGGTAGTTTCTGGACAGCTTTGGCACGAGCTAGAGCCGACAAAATACAGCAGAGACCACAACGTCAGGAAAACCCAAGAGACAGACTCACCTGATCTTTGGCTTTCTTCCTGCTGACCTCCTTACTAACTTTAGGAGGCTGGGCTCCCCAAGTCCCTTCACCATACTTGACTCATGGTTGTGTGTGTGTTGTGGAGTTTTGGTGGGGGGGAGGAGGGGGGAAGAGTAAGAAATGAGGGGATGGATTGTTTTTTAAATATGTGAACAACTGGCCTTTTTAAGGAAACCACTTGGGTTGCTATCTGGCCACAGAGACTCAAGAGGCAGGTCAAATGCCACAGACTGAGTTACTGCTAACATATAGGTTCAGTGTGAGCAGGATTCAAAGACCAGAATGGTTCCCATACGTTATGATACACGAAAGAGGACAGCCTTCAGGAGCCACCTGGTGACAGGACATGGGGGACATGGACGCCTGACCAGAGGGGAGTTACGGAGCTAGGCCACAGACTCCCAAGAGGTCCATTGAAAGATTTCCAGGGATCCATGAACTTGAATGAGAAATAAATTAATCTTTATTTTTACCAACCTCCAACTGAAATCGAGCATTTCCTTAAATTATGAATGTAGGCAACAAATCACAGTATTAGCAGTACCTGTGACTTTTGTCACTAATAGAAAATATAAATATCTTCATGTCACATTACAGTTGTGGTAGGTAACTTACAATAGTTTTTGGTCATCACTACTTTGAAATTACTGTAGTTGTGCCCACAGCAGCTACACAACATGTGGTTGGCCTCTTCCTGTCTACACAATGTATCTCAGCATGATTGGTTTTCCTTCGTATTTTATTTTGTGCATTTCAAAACAATATTCTGAGAAGGGGTCACTAGACTTCATTAGTCTGTCCATGATACAAAAAAGGAAAGAACTCCTAATCTTTACCTTTGAAAATATAATTGAAAGCTACTAGAACTAGTTGAGACCTTTGATATGGAGGCTGCAGTCACTGAGAGAACTCTGAAAGACAAGGGGCCCGCCAGCTGTCTTAGCAGCAGTGCAAGTGAGTAGGCTCACTTTGGGGGAGGCCAGCATTTTGTGGCAGCATTTCCTTATTCTCACAGTTATCTGATCCTAACAAAATGGCTTTCTAAGCATCTTAGGTTTCCCATCCTGACTGCTCTGCCTCCAGCGTCCCTAATGGGGAGCAAGAAAACAGAGACTGTCGATTCCTCTAAAGTTAATGCCTTCCTCTTTCAGACTGCCTTCCATCTACTCTGTATATACCTAGTTATTCATAGGTTGTTTGTACCATTAGAATGTAAGCTTCTTGAGGGCAAGGACTGTTTTCATCTGTCTTTGCATCCCTAGTGCTTAGCACGATGGCTAACACACACACAGTTACCAACTGATAAAATTGTAGTGCAGAGTCATAAACATTTCTGGGTATCTCTGGCAGAAAAAGGAAATTTAAGCCTATGGCATGATCGCTATAGCCAAAATAATTATTACTCAGCAACCAAATGTGGAACTTGGTGACCACAAGCAAGAAGAACAGCCTCTCGCTCTAAACTCTTAAGGTTTCATCTACATGTTTGGGTCATGATGTAATCTGATTTGCCCATTTTCTCTTCTGATTTTGACTTCAATTTTTGTTCCCCTCTATCTAGTCAATTCCTTTTTTCTTCCCCACTTTTGAATTTTGTCCTCATTTCTTTAGCCTCATGTAAAAAAGGAAAAAGAAAAAGATGTGGGTAAAGTAAGTGGCCCGATTTGCCTTTTTCTTTCTTTCTTTTGTTTCATGGAACTAATTTTCTTCCCATTCCAGGACAGCTGTCTATTTCCTGCAGGACTCTCCCATTATTCAATTCAACAACTGTTTATCCAATACCTAACACATGTCAGGCACTACATTAGGTGTTGTGGACTGGGATTGGGACCGGATCTGTGATTTCATAGAGATGGGGAAGTCTCCTATGATGGAACTGGGGAGAGGGGAGGGAAGGAGGAACACAAAGACAAACATCAAGCAGTCCCTGATGTTAAAGACTATGGGTGTGGGGTGAGGCAACATGTTTAAGTAAATACACAATATTTGTGGAGTTGTGTATGACTGGGGGGGAGGGGTCAGGAAAAGAGGTGGCATCTGAATGGTACTTTGAAAAAATTTCGGGATCCTACATTCTTCTAGCCTTCTGGTTGGTACCCCTGCTTCAAGCCTCTTTCCCACTTTAATTCATCCTCCCTTCAGCTGACAAAGTGATTTTCTAAAGGGCAGGTCTGAACATGTTACCAACTCCCACGACTCAGGCTCCCTATTGACTCCAGAATCATAAAATCCTCTGTTTGGCATTTAAAGCCTTGTATATCCTGGCCCCTTCCAAGCTTAATAAATGCTTGGTGACTGACTACACTGCAGAGGTGAGGAGGGAGGGCATTCTAGGCAGTGGAAACAGCCTGAACATAAACATGGAAATGGAATGTTCTTTAAGTTTGTCATTGACTTATGGGAAGCACTCCTCTCTCTTTCTCTCTCTCTCTCTCTCTCTCTCTCTCTCTCTCTCTCTCTCTCTCTCTCTCTCTCTCTCTCTCTCTCTCTCCTCCTCTCCCCCTCCCCTTCATTCTTTCTCTCACCCCTCCCTCCCTTTTTCTCTCTCCTCTTTCTCTCCCTCTTCCCCTCTCCCTCCTCTCTCTCTCTGTCTCTGTCTATCTATTTCTCTCCCCCTCCCTCCTTTTGGCTTTTGGAGATAACCACACTCTCCCGATTTTCCTTCTAATCATTCACTGTTTCCTTTGGTGATTCCTTTTTACACCCCATTCCTTAAGGCAGATAGTATGTCTCTTCTTTTCTTCTGCTACACTCACTCACTTGGGAATCTCATTTACTTCTATGACTTCAACTATCATCTCTTTATGGACCTCCTTCTTGAGCCAACCCTAGATCAATTTCTCTTGCCGATGACTGGGCATCTCTATCTGGATGTCCTTGAACTCAACATGAGAGCTGAGATTCTCTTTCTTCTCAAACCTACTTCTCCTTATGATTTCACTATTTCTATTTTCCAAATGGTATCCTCGGTTCAAAACCTTTTGTTATGTTTGACTCTTACCTCCCTTCCTATCATTTTCTCTTATCTTGTCCATTCTACTCCCAAAATCAACTCCTGAATTGGTCCCCTCCTCTCTATTCCCACTGCCACTATCCTAGGGGAGTTGCCTGATCAATCTAGGGGGCTGTCAAACTAATGTCATGAGTTCACAGAATAAGCTTTTGTTTGAAAGGTAAGGGGCAACCCCCTGCCATGGGAGAGTAGGGACATGTGCACTTCTGCCATGTTTGAGGATACAAACAACTTCTTTAACTTTCTATGGGAAGAGTTCCTAACCTTGGGTCCATGTGGCCCTAAGGAGTCCTTAAACAGATTTCAATGGGGCCACATAATCCCTGAAGAGAATCCTATGTTGGAGAAAGAAGATCACCCACATGGCCCCTTCAGCTGAAGGATGAAAGCTGTATCATACAAAAAGTTTAATTTCTTCTAATCCTTAAGAGTTCAACTTAAATGCCACCTGTTCCATGAAGGGGAGCAAGAGATCTGGACCTCACCAAGCCCTGCTTTTATTGTTGTTTGTCCTTCATTCTCAAAGAGGACCATGACAGTCCTGCCATGAGAGTGAATTATTTGGACATGGGTCAGATGTAAAAAGATGTTACTGATTAGCTTCTTCTTTCTAAGGAAATCTAACCCCTCAGAGATCTCTTTGAAAAGGAACTCACTGGATACTAGTGTTATTATATATCTGTGTGTACATATACATATATGCATGTGTGTTTATACATGTATGTGTATGTATGTATGAGTTTACAGACTCCTGCCTTTTGTCTTCCTCATTTTCTGTGGGTTGAAATATAGGCTGGGCCATCCTTGATCACCATATTGTCACCTTGTGTATCATAAGGGAGAAAGGAACCTTGTTACCAATATTTGGGGAAATGTAGACACAAGCTAGACCTAATCTATACTTGGAGGCTTTCCTGGAGTTGTTACAGGTAAGGACAGTGGGCCAAATGAGAGAATATGACCTTACTGGGTCAGCCCAGAGGCTTTGGGGCTCTCATTATCATTATCTTTGGCTACTGTAATAGGCTTCTAAAGGTCTTCTTGCCTTCTCCCTCTTCCCTCCAGTCCAACTCTCATCCTAGTGCCTGAAAATTTGTTTTTAAACACAGATCTGGTCATGCCATTCATCTTCTCAAAAACATTTAGTGGCTACCCACTGTCTATTAAAATTCAGTTTCCTTTGTCTGGCATTCAGCCTTTTCCAAAGTCTGGCCCTTTCCAGTCCTTTCCAGTCTGATTTCATATTACTCCCTTCTAGATAATCCAGGCCCTGGCCCAATGACTGCTGACGCTAAGAACATACCTTTCCTATTTCCTTGTTTTGCTCACACTGTGTCCTATGCCTGGAATGTTCTCCTTCACCTTAGTGTTTTTTAAGGTTAAATTTCTTCTTACAAAGAAAAAAACACCTTTGAAAGTCTGAGAACTCTAACCGAAGCAATGAGAAGCCATGATTTCAGATGACCAAAGAGGAAGCATGCTACTTACCTCCAGACAGGGGGGATGGATTCAAGCCATAGAATTTTTGGACATGGCCAATGTGGGAATTTGCTTTATATGACTACGTTTATTTGTTACAAAGGTTTTCTTTTCTCTCTGTCTCTCTCTTTCTCTCTTTCGTTCAATGGGGTAGGGAAGGTAAAAGGGAGAGAAAATAAATGCTTGTTAATTGAAAATAAAATTAAAAAGTTTAATTTCTTGTAGTCCTTATTGTCCATGAAGTCTTGCCTAATTTCTCCATTTAGGAACAACCTTCCCCCTCAGACCTCACATGGCATTTTGTTTTATACCTCTTTGCTGGCTCATACCTTTTATGTACATATTATAGTTATTTATGTATGTATGCCTTGGGGCAGCTAGGTATGTAGTGGATAGAGTGCCCACCCTGAATCGAAGGACCTGAGTTCAAATCTACTCTCAGACATTTACTAGCTGAGTGACCCTGGGCAAGTCACTTATTCCTCTTTGCCTCAGTTCTATGCCTTATCTCTGCAAGCTCTTGATGGCAACATCTTACTTAAACTTTCTGTTTCCTTTAGGTCTTGGTACAGTATATTCACCCAGTAAGTATTAAAAAAAACCTCTCATTAAATTTATTAAATTAGATCACTGGGGATAACCACAGGCCTAACTGACAGGCTTAAGCCAGAAGGAGTCTGTTTCTCTGCCACTGCTAACTTTTTTATTTTTTTTTTATTTTTTGGTGGAGCAATTAGGGTTAAGTGACTTGCTCAGTGTCAACAGCTAGTAAGTGTCAAGTGTCTGGTCTGAGACTGGATTTGAACTCAGGTCCTCCTGGCTCCAAGGCCAGTGCTCTGTCCACTTTGCCACCTAGCTGCCCCCAATGCTAATTTTTTGTTCCTTTTTTTTCCTTTTTTCTCTTTTTTTGGTAGGCAATGGGGTTAAGTGACTTGCCCAGGGTCACAGAGCTGGTGAGTGTCAAGTATCTGAGGCCAGATTTGAACTCAGGTCCTTCTGACTCCAAGGCTGGAACTCTACCCACTGTGCCACCTAGCTGCTGCCCTGCCCCCCCCATGCTGACTTTAAAGGACATTGTTGCTGCCTGGTCCCACAATTTTACACTTAGTTGCCTCACCTCCAGAGCTGCTCTTAAGTAGGTTTTTTAAAAAAATCAATTTCAGCAAGAATGGAGACTTGTACAAGTCTTTCTCAGAAGACTAAAGTAAGCTTGTTGGTAAAGTCAACTTGAGGCCTGAAGAAACCAGAGTAGTCCTTTTCCAGAGGGTGGGGTAGGGATTGAGACCACCCGCTGAGTGGATAAGCTTTTAAAAACTAAGTTTTGGGGATAAGCGATTCTGTCTGACTGCAACTGTCAGGAGAGATGGAGAAAAAGAAAGAAATAAAAATCTTTATCTAAGTTGCATACCCCAAGTGAGAGCTGATAACCCAACTTCTCCTCATGAAACATTCAATGGGGCACACCTTAATGATCCTTTATAGTGCCGGAGAAAATTATCCTGTGATATGCATCCAGACATCCCTCAGTACCTGTCCCTGATGTACTGGGAGTTCACCATTTGGCTGAAGTGATGTATCAGGGAGAATTAAATGGCAAATAACTTAAAAGTGATTTAATTAGGAATCCTTAACAGAGTAAATTAAGATATTCCCAATGATATCTGAAAATATTTGACATCTCTAATAATCCAATGGATAGTATTGAAAACAATGCTGAGTTACCACCTCACATCCTTCAAATTGGGAACAAAATATCTAAAAGCAATGAAAGACAATGCTGGTGAGACTGTGCAGAAACAGATACACTCATTCACTGTAGGCAGAAATGTAAACTCATAGAATCTTTTTGAAGAGTAAATTAGCAGAATCATTCTGGTGAACAGTTTGGAACTATGCTCAAAGGGCTAGAAAACTGTGTTTACCCTTTGACCCAGCAATGCCACTACTAGGCCTGTATTCCAAAGAGATGAAAGAAAAAGAAAAAGGATCTATATGTAGAAAAATATTTAATTTTGTGGTGGCAAATAATTGGAAATCGAGGGGATGCCCATCAATTGGGGAATGGCTGAATAAGTTGTGGCATATGATTGCTGGTGGAATACTACTGTGCTATAATAAATGACAAGCAGGATGGTTTCAGAAAAAAAATATGGTAAAACCTATAGGAACTGATGCAATGGAAGTGAGAAGAACCAGGAGATCACTGCGCACAGTATCAGCAATGTTGCAATGATGTTCATCTGTGAAAGTTGATACTCTGATCAATACATTGATCCATGACAGTTTCAAAGAACTCATAATGAAAAAATGCTATCCATCTCCAGAGGGAGAACTGATGAACTCTTGAGTGCAAACTGAAGTATAATTTTTCTCACTTTCTTTTTCTTGCTTTTTTTTAAAAAATATGGCAGCTAGGTGGCGCAGTGGATCTAGTGTTGGGCTTAAAATCACAATGACTCATCTTCCTGAGTTCAAATCTGGCCTCAGACACTTACTAACTGTGTGACTCTGGGCAAGACACAACCCTATTTGCCTCAGTTGCCTCATCTGTAAAATGAACTAGAAAAGGAAATGGAAAACCATTCCAGAATCTTTGCCAAGAAAACCCCACACTGGATCATGGAGAGTCTGACATAACTGAAAAGAACGAACAACAACGGTTAATATGGAAATATGTTTTGTATGATTTCACATGTATAATTCATATCATATTGCTTGCCTTCTCAGTGGGTGGGGAAGGGGGTGGGAGGGAGGGAGAGAATTTGGAATGCAAAATTAAAAAAGAAAAGAATGTTAAAAATAAATAATATATTGAAAAAAAATTAAAGAGCAATTTGGCAGTCTATAGTAAAAGTTACAAAAATAACCTATTACAAAATAATTCCACTGTTGGGTATATGCTCCGAAAAGGTTGGTTTTTTTTTGAAAAAGGAACTATCTGTTCAAAGATTTTCATAGCATCCTTATGTATAATTGAAAGAAACTGGGGGAAAAAACTAGTGTCCAATAACAGGGGAATGGTTAAATAAATCACGGTACTTGAACATAATGGAATATTATAATGCAATTAATTAAGATGAGGGAATACAAAGGAATCTGTAAAGACCTTTACAAAATAATACAATGTGAAAAAAGCAGAACTGGAAGAATATGAACAGACAGAATTCTGACAGGGATGTAGAAGGAGGAAGTGAAAGTGTAATAGAATTAATTTAAGAGTAAATAGTCATTAAGCAAGTTTAATTGTTTGGAATGATGTTCTATATTAAATTTTTGATGAAACTTTAAAAAAAGATTATTCCCATTGATATATTTTGACAAGATGGAACCAATTCTTGGGTCAAGGAAGGATATTTCTTAATTCATCCACTCTAGCAGTGTCTGAGCTAGCTAGCTACTGAGCAATGATACAATTTTCCTAAAGTTTACATGCTTTTTTGGCAGTTGGGGTTGGGGTGGGTGAGGAAAGAAGATGATTAAAAAGCAGGTAGTGCTAATGGGAGAACTGGGGCAGCTAGGTGGTAAAGTGGATCGTGAGATGGTGGAGACTGGAATCAGGACGACTCCTGAGTTCAAATCTGACCTCAGATACTTTACTAGCTATGTGTGACCCTGGACAAGTCACTTAACCCTGTTTGCCTCATTTGGAGAATGCAGGACCATATCACCCACTGGAGACACTAAGGTATGAATAATATAATGAATAATAAAATATGAATCAACTCACATCATTATCACTGGCGCCAGGAAATGCCACTTGTAAGTAATGAAATCGGGCCGCCCGGATGGCATTGAACCAGTCCACTATTTCCTGAGAAGAAGAAAAGAAATCAGGGTAATGAAACAAACATCGTCAGGAGATTTTTCTTGAGAAACTAGATTTGCTACTTCCATCCAGGGACTAAGTCACAACTATGGACAGAGGAGAAGAAGGCATCAGTCATAAATGAGAGTATCTTTACTGGGAGCTAAAAAGTGAAATCCTCCAAACTGGGAAGGTAACTCGCCTTCCAGAAGCTGAATGCTGGCTTCCCTTCCCTTCCTGAAAGACATTTTCCAGGAGGCTTTGTCTTTAAAGAGGAACTGATTGCAATCCTTTGGGGGTAATTTTCCTATAAAGGAATCTGATGAACTGAAGTCTCTGAAATCATCCCATATTATCCTGAACATTTGTGGAGCATGTCACATTGGCAAAATGCTATTTCCAAGTTACTCCTATCAAGGACATTTCCATAACACTTTCCCTCCTTCCCTACCTCTACCCAGGTACTCTTTTCAGGTCCACCATCTTCCAGGAATACTTCTGGGACTAACTCCAGACCATCAGAGCCTTTCAGATCATTTGTTGTTATCTAGTCATTTTCAGTCATATCCAACTCTTCACGACCCCATTTTGGGGTTTTCTTGGCAGAGATGCTGGAGTGGTTTGCCATTTCCTTTTCCAGCTCTTTTTTTTTAAGGCAATTGGGGTTAAGTGACTTGCCCAGGGTCACACAGCTAGCAAGTGTCAAGTGTTTGGTCTGAGGCTGGAACTCAGGTCCTCCTGAATTGAGGGCCGGTGTTCTATCCACTGTGCCCCTCTCCAGCTCATTTTACAAATGAGGAAACTTGAGGCAGACAGGGTGAAGTGAATTGCCCAGGGTCACACAGCTAGTAAATGTCTGAGGCTAGGTATCTGAACTCAGAAAGATGAGTCTTCCTGATTTCAAGCTCAGTGCTCTATCCACTGGGCCACCTAGCTGCTCATATCGCACAATGCTATATTTCATTGATAATAGCCTCGGTCACGTTCTAGTTGTTTACAGTAACACAGGCAGCTAGGTGGCTGTGTTGGAGTTGGAGCCAGAAAGACCTGAGTTCAAACTCTGTCTTAGATACTTGCTAGCTATGTGACCTTGGGCAAGTCACTTAACCATTCTATGCTTCCGTTTCCTCACTTGTAAAATGAGGCTATTAATGATATCTACTTTGCAGAGTTGCTGTAAGGATCAAATGAGTTAACATATAAAGTACTTTGTAAATGTTAAAGATATATATAAATACCAGCTATTATTATTTAAAAAAAAAAGGCAGCATGGCATAGTAGTAGGTAGAGAGCTGGTTTCAAAGCTGAGAAGATCTAGGTTCAAGTCTTACTTCTAACACATACTGATTGTGTGACCCTGGGTAAGTCATTTCAACATTCAGCGTTCTAGGCAAGTCTCTAAGACCATAAGTTGTAGAAATGGTGCCAACCTGCATTGATAGAAAGAGTTTCCTCATTTGGGAGTTCCGTATCCCAATAAAATCTCAGGTCTACTCACTATCACTATCCCTTACGATAACAATAATAGCTAGCATTTATAAAGAGCTTTGGGGCAGCTAGGGGACTCATGCAGTAGCTAGAGTTCCTGGAGTCAGGAAGATGAGTTCAAATGTGGCCTCAGCCACTTACTTGTTATGTGACCCTGGGCAAGTCCCTTAACTCTGCTCACCTCAGTTTCCTCATCTGTAAAATGAGCTGGAAAAGGAAATGGCAAACTATTCCAGGATCTTTGCCAAGAAAACCCCAAATGGGGTCAAGAAGAGTCAGACACAACTGAAAAACAACTGAACAACAACACCTACAGGGCAGTAACAAAACTGTCTAGCTCTTACTTCCTGGGGAGTGTCATGGACAGTGGGCTAGTTTCAAGCGAACCTACCTCTGTTACTTACTAACCTTGTGACCTAGGGCAGGTCAAGTGGACTCAGTTTCCTCATTTCTCAAAGGAGGACAATAAGACCTATAATGCCTATCTCTTAGTTCTTGCAAAGATCAAATGAGATGATGTATTTGTGAAGCTGAGAAACCTCTGTATAAAAATCTCAGAGTGAACTGAGGGTCTGACATAGTGTCAACTGTAGGGTAGAAGAAATGGCACTGGGTTTGGAGTCGGCAGACCTGGGTTTGAATGCCTAGTGACTCACTAGGTGTGTGAGGTTGGGTAAATCACTCAACTATTCTATGTCTAAGTATCCTTGGCTGCAAGATGGGGACAATGCTATCTGATACCTTTATTATCAAATGAGACAATATTTGAAAAGCAATGCTTTAGCACAATGTTTGGCAAACAGTAGGCACTTAATAAATGCTTGTTGCCTTCCCCTCCCTGACCCTCTACCTCACAGAGATGTTACAAAGATGAAATGAGATAATGAAAACAATGTGATTTGTAAATATTGAAGTTTGAAATAAATGTCATTGATCCTTAGGATTATTATTATTATTATATAAACAGTTAGAACAGGGATCAAGTCAATCTCATGGATATCACGTTATATGGAAATATGGAGAAAGATTCCCAATGAGGCACCATGGCTACATCATCTCATGAGGGTTTCCATGGGAAATTTGGAAAGCTACCATTTTAACTCATGTATAAGTACCTCTCCCCACCCCAGTATTATTTCTGAAGCCTGGAAATCACAATCTGGCAAAATGTTCACACCTGGATGTTCTGGCAAAGACTGGTTGTGGTTATTCAGCAATAGCCACTCTTAGAAGAAGCAGACTGGTAATGCCCATGGGAGAAATGGCCACTGACATTTGAGGGCAAGCTGAGCTGAGCAGGGGTCAGGAGCCAATGAGGCCAAAGGTGGCCTATTGTTGAGGGGAGCCAAGGGACACAAGGAGGGCATTTAGAAAGGGAGCTGAGGAGATGTTGCTGGCTAACCCTGTTCTCAGGAGCACCCCCCCCCAAAATACAACCATCCTTTGTAACCTGCTCTGGTGGGCTCTATGCCAATGAGCTGAGCCCCAGCTGCTCTGCAGTGCTGCTAATTATTTAAGATAAATGGCTCCTCCTTTTAAAGCCTCTTCAGACTTCTCCTTCTTCTCTTCTTCTCTTTCCTTCCTTTCTTCCTTCTTTCTTCCTCTTCTGTCTCTCTCTCTCCCTCTCTAAATTAGTCTATTTTTACAATGATCTTTATTTTAACTGTTTATGCAATCTCTGGGTTGCCTAGGTGGGGGGGGGGATGGAGTTTATTTATAAAATCCATTTTGTAGCAGCTGAGCGCTTCCGCCCACACTGCAGGGTTACCTCTAGCCATGCAGGAGAGGCTGTAACTGGCACACAGAATTAGGAATTTGTCGGGGTTTGGAGGAAAGCCGGATGGTGTGCAATGGAGCTCAGCGCCAGAATGAGGAGATAATTAATAATTAATTAGATAACATTTATCTAGTACTTAAAGGTTTGTGAAGTGCTTCACATATATTATCTCATTAGATGAGATGTGCATTCTTATCCTGGCTGGCTCTGCAATTAACCAACTGTGTGGTCTCAAGTATGCCACATGCCTTCTGGTCTCAGTTTCCACATTTGTAAAAGGAGGGGTTTGGAGGCCCCTCAAAAGACTCTTACAGGTTTAGTTCAGCTCTTCCCATCCCCATCCCACCACCTCATTCAAGAACTCTCTCTATGGCAGGTACAGGTTCTTAACCCTGGGGGCCAAGGTGTCCTTAAGTAGATTTAAGGGGGACAGCTCTCCACAAAGATTACACTTTTCTACTGGACCCAAATAGAAATCCTAAAGAGGGAACCCACCTTGGATGATGACTGTCCCTTCAGCCAGTAGGCACAGTGGATAGAGCACTGGAATTGGAATTAGGAAGTCCTGAATTCAAATCTTGACTCAGACTAGCTATATGATCCTCCCTCAGAATCAGTTTCCCTCTCTGGGAAAATAGGGATATTAATAGCTCCTACTTTCTGGGTTTGTTGTGACGATCAATGAGATGGCATCTATTAAGTGCTTTGCAAACCATAAAGTGTCATATAAATGCTCGCTGTTATTACAATCAGATGTTAGGCTATACTATATCTCTTCCACAAAGCCCTCTTTGACTAACTCCACCTGGCTCCAGTCTGGCCAACCCTTTAGTGCTTCAATACCATCCCTCGCGGTCCACAGCATATTTACTTCACTCTTATGAGAAAAAGTGCCTGCTTCTCTTCTTTTGAAGAGGTGGGAGACTATGGGTGTGGAACGCTGAATACAATGTCAAACTTTGTTGCGTTGGCTAGTTTTTCTTTTTTTTTTTTTCTTTTTTTTTTCTTGGTGAGGCAATGGGGTGAAGTGACTTGCCCAGGGTCACACAGCTAGTAAGTGTCAAGCGTCTGAGGCTGGATTTGAACTCAGGTCCTCCTGGCTCCAGGGCCAGGACTCTATCCACTGCACCACCTAGCTGCCCCTAGTTTTGCTAAACTGTTTCCTTCCTCCCCAATTCCCATTCATCTTTTATTTGGTCTCTGTTATAAGGGTTAGTTTGCCCATGGGGTAGGGAAGGGATTTTTTTAGAAATGAAAGTGATATAGAAAGGGACTGCTCTTCAGTTGTTCAGTCATGCCCATGGTTTTCTTGGCAAAGACACCGGAATGGTTTGCCATTTCCTTCTCCAGTAGATTAAGGCAAACAAGAGGTTAAGTGACTTGCCCAGGGTCACACAACGAGTAAGTGTCTGAAGCTGGATTTGAATGCAGGTCTTCCTAACTGCAGACCCAGTGCTCTATCCACTGAGCCACCTAGCTGCTTGGAAGAAGAAAAAGAAGATATCAATAAATATAAAGTATTTACTTAATTCACTATTGCTTACACATGTTATGTCCTTGCAGTTATTTTCATATTTTTCCATGTGACTGCAATGTCTTGCTCATTACAGTATAAATCACTCAAGGGCTGGGTCCCATGCTGTCTATTCCTTTTATAATGCAATGTCAAAAAATGTTAGGCTAGGAAGAGACCTTCCAAAGACTAGTGCAACCTCCTCATTTTAGAGATGAGGAAACCAAGGCCCAGGAAGGTAAAGACTCGACTGAGGTCATACATAAGTCCAGGGTAAAGTCAGGTTTATAATCCAGCACCCAGGTTGAGTTTCTTTCCACTTTACTAGGCCTTTTCTGTACTTTTATTCTTGTTCTGAGCTTTGCCTCCCTCCCCCTACCTCAGAGTACACAGTGATGGGAGCTGCATTAATGCCAACAGAGGGGAACTCTTTTAATTTCAGGCAGGCCGCTAAGTGGTACGGTGGACAGGCAACAGACCTGAGTCAGGAAGACCTGAGTTCAAATCTAACCTTAGATACTTGGCTATATGACCCTGGGCAATTCTCTTCACCTCTGTAAGCCTCAGTTTCCTTATCTGAAAAATGAGGATAATAATAGCACCTACTCAGGGTTGAGAGGATCAAATAATATTTGTGAAGTGCTGTGTAAACATAAGGTGCTAGATAAATGCTAGCTATTATTATTATTAATCTCTTTGGTTAGCTTCCATATTATTGCCTTTAAAGATCTTGCCCCATCATCTTTTTTTCTGATGAACTTTACTTCTTAGGTAGTGTCAATTCCTGAGAGAAGTAATGTAGATAGAAGGTGTGCCCCATGATTACCCTGTGTCACAAATACTGCCCTCCCCATGACTGCTCTTCTTTCCATCATCCAAGTCATCTTATCTCTGAGTCCATTTCCCTCCTGCCTGGCCCAGGAGGGCCAGCTGCCCCTAAGAGTTCACCTCTGCCATCTCCTGGGCTACGTTGTTCATGTCGGTTCAAGCCAGAGAGGAACTCTTTGGAATGAGGCAATTAGTCTAACCGTTGATGGTTGGGAAACCCAAAGGAGAAGTTATGACAGGACCTGCTTCCCCTTCCTTCGATGAATGTTAAGCCACAAGAGTGACATGGGTTTTTTTCCCCAAGTGAAAATCAAGTCACCCAGATTCAGGGAGCAGCCTTCATCCATGTCTGCGTCTGCTAGGCTGAAACAGGATCCCACCAGATTGCTGGTTTCCTTACTGCCCTTACCTTGCCGTCTTCATGATACACAAAGATATTTCTGGTGCTGTTATCCTTCAGGTACGTGATCTGGAGGCCATGAGGATTCCCAATTTTGGCTGGCTGGAACGTAGCATTTAAATGTTCAATCTTCATAATTGCTTTGGGCTCCTTTGCCTAGAAAACAAAATCAGATCTAGTTGGCAGCCAGGAAAACACCTCAGAGGATTATCCTGAGGGATACAGTGCTTTCTGCAAAGGGTTCCTTGGTCCGTGTGATGCTCACCACCAATGGCTGCCTTCTCTGCTGCTTCAATGTACTCATTCCACCCCCTACCCAACCCTAGCAGTGTTGTCTCCAACTGAATTGTCATCTTCATGCAGAAGCCTCCTTCAAGCCCAAGAACAAAGGTGAGTTGTCAGATCACTGAGGGCAAAGTCCCTTCGTCCATAAGAGAGTTTGATGAGACTCTGTCTCGTGATCTGCCTTGACAGGTCTCCAGATGCCACATGCTGAGGGACTCTTAGGAAAGGATGACTTGGGGGGTTGGGGCTGGGAAGATCCTTTTGCTTAAATAGGTCAGAGAAGGGTCCCCTGTACAGGATGGCGCTGAGGACTCATTGGGGATACCATTCCCTGCTCCGCCCCCCTCACCTCTAGCTCCTGCCTCAGCCAGAGACTCTGAAAAGCAGCAGATGGAAAATCCCCAATAAACTTCCCATTAGGTATCTGAAGTCCCCCAGTCTGTAAAGAAGGAGCCCCAGGTCACCTAGGGCAAAAAAAGAAACCCTCCTTTGTGGATGAATCCTTTGGCCTTAGAGAAGGATAAGAGCAATGGTCAGACAATAGAATACACCTGCTATGTGCCCCGCACTGAGCCAAAGGGCTCTCACGCCTCCCTGCCCAGTGCCTGGTACTGCTCAGTCCAGAGTCTGTTCTCCTGCCCAGTGCTGCATTATGCTGCCAAGTCTCTAGGCTCGATATATCCCTAGGCGGCAGCCTGTCGAGATGTGGTGTGTCTGGCTGTCACTGGAATCCTTGTAGCCGGTTCAACTCGGTTCATGGGGTGGCATGTCTACCCAGGGGCATGTCACTTAGCTCCTGTCAGTCCATGGGTTGGCGAAGCATATTTTCCACTTGGGTGTTGTTTTTTTTTTTCCCCCTGCCTGTTTCCAGAATAATCCATCAGGCTGGCCATGGGGTTAAACTGATTTGCTTGTACTGATGGCTGAAAATGCCAGACAGGCTCTCAATCTGGTGGCTTTTTGTTGTATAAACACAACCTTAGTGTGGGTAGAAGTTACAAGCCACCTGGTTCCTTCCTTCTCTCACACCTGACTTCTAGTGGGCTCTACCTACCCCTGCAGACCCACTACCCTTCTTGGCTTCCATTCATCTTCTCAACCTCCTGAGGGTGAAAGCTCTCTATTTCCTGCACAGTCAAGGTTGACGACTTTACAGCGAGTGGTAAATGTAGAATTTATGCAAATACAAATATGATTTATTTTTCTCTATCAGGATTTGGTATAGAATATGTAGAAAAAGCTCACATTTACCATTCTCTTGGCAAGAGGTATGGAATGGGGGCAGCTAGGTGGCATATTGGATAGAGCACCAGCCCTGGTGATTCAGGAGGACCTGAGTTCAAATCCGACCTCAGAAACATAACATTTACTAGCTGTGTGACCCTGGGCAAGTCACTTAACCCCAATGCCTAGCCAAAAAGCAAAAAAAAAAAGAGGTATGGGACTATGGATACAGAATGAGGCGTTCACTGCCAAACATGGGCAATGTGTTGGTCCTTTATTTAATATTTTTCTGTGTCAAGTTATAGGGAAGTAGAGGGGAAAAAAACCTTCAGTATAAACGTTTAAGAGAATATAAGGAACATGAGGGGGGACATTAAGAAAATAAGGAAACCCATAAGTGGAAGAGATAAGAATTTTCTGAGCTACATGGTCACTAAAGTTCCTGCCCACTCTCAGATTTTGTAAATATGAAGTTATTTGAGATGCAAAAGGTGAATTTGAGGGCAAGAAAAGAATATGTAAAGAAATAGCAAATATATTTTTAATAAAGAAAGCCTTTAGGTTATGTTTATATCTGGTTGAATATAACTACATTTTAGGCTTCAGTAAAAGTAAAACGATGCTGCACGAAAAAGAAAAAAACCTCTCATGTTCCTGCATGACTGTAGGGCTGACAAAAGCACCGCTGCCCGCGATAAAATCCCGTGATGTACACAGGTCGTGTGAATCTTACTACCCTCCTTTTAAAGATGACAGGACCAAGACTCAGAGCAGTCTGGCGGGTAGCCCATGGTCAGACCCCCAGCAAGCAGAGGGGCCAAGACTGATTCCAAGCCCAGCCAAGGAGAAAGCAAACAGCCCCGTCTCCCAAGGCATGATGCAAACCTGCCATAATACACAGACCTACTGCTGCTCTCCTTCTTCTGCTGTTCTCAGCATCTGCTCTTTCCCCAGATTTCTGCAGTTCATTAATGTGACAGCTGCTGAGGTGGGGGAGGGCTGGAGCTCAAAGATGAATGCGCCCAAGACAAAAGCTGATCTTAATTTGGGGAAAGATTAAAAAAAAAAAAACTTTAAAAGGACCATTCAGTAGGAGGCAACCAGGTTTAGCAGTGGCTAGACTTGTGGACCTGAGTCAGGAAGACTCGAGTTCAAATACAGCCTCAGTTAACTTACTAGCTGTGCAACTCTTTCAAATCACTGAACTGCTATCTGCCTCAGTTTCCTCCTCTGTAAAATGGACATAATAATAGCACCTACCTGCCAGGTTGCTGTGAAGAACAAATGAGATGATATTTGTAAAGCACTTCACAAACATCATGAAAACAAAACAAACAAGACCACTCAGTGGTTAGTGCCTCTCCTCCAAAATGACCTGATACTTATTTTGTATGCAGTTACAGTATATGTGTTGTCTCCCCTGACAGAATGTAGGCTCCCTGAGGTCAGAGATGGATTAATTTTTATTTTCACACCTCCAGCAAACAGCAGGTGCTCAATAAATGCTTGTTGCTTGAGTTACAGTGTTCCCTGAAACTAATGACTACCCCCAGGCCCTTTGTAGACTATTGTTGTGTCTGACTCTTTATGACCCAGTGGACCATACTGTCCATGGGGTTTTCTTGGCAAAGATACTGGAGTAGTTTGCCATTTCTTTCTTCAACAGATTAAGGCAAACAGAGGTTAAATGATTTACGCAAGGTCACACAGCTAGTATCTGAGGCCAGATTTGAACTCAGGTCTTCCTGACTCTAGGGGCAATCTAGGTAGTTCAGTGGATACAGCGCTGGGCCTGGAGTCAGGAAAACTCATCTTCCACAGTTCAAATCCAATCTCAGACACTTACTACCTGTGTGAGCCTGGGCAAGTCACTTAACCCTGTTTGCCTCAGTTTCCTCAACTGTAAAATGAGCTGGAGAAGGAAATGGCAAACCACTCTAAGCATCTAAATAGGGTCACAAAGAATCAGACACAACTGAGAAATGAATGAACAACTTCCTGCCTCCAGGCCCAGCCATCTGTTCACTGAGCCACCTAGCTCCTTCTTTATAGACTAGGTGACTTCAAATACCTCATGGGAAGTTCACTGGGGATTTTCCATCTGCTGTTCTTCAGAGTCTCTGGCTAAGGTAGGAGCTAGGGGCTAGGGGCGAGGGGGGGAGGGGAGCAGGGAATGATATCCCCAATAAGTCCTCAGCTGCCTAGAGGGGCCATCCTGTACAGGGCACCCTTCTCTGACCTATTTAAGCAAAAGGATCCTCTCAACCCCAATCCCCTCAAGTCATCCTTTCCTAAGAGTCCCTCGCCACGTGGCATCTGGAGACCTGCCGAGGCAGATCATGAGACAGAGTCTCATCAAATGCTTGGTTTGGCAGATTCCTCTGAGCCCTTCTCGTTAGGAGCATTCTGTGTTCCAGCAGAGAACACTTGTGGATTTAGATGGCCGCTGAGGCCCCTTCCAACTTGAAAGTTCTATGATTCTCCTCCTCTAGATGAGTGGTGGGTGGTGCAGGTTGAGCAATATAGATTGCCCCCCACTCTCCTTTTTTGCCCCCAATCTTATCTAAACAAACTGAGAGTTGCCAGGGTGGAGTGCACTGGACTTGGAGTCAGGAAGAACTGAGTTCAAATCTCACCTTTTGTACTAACTAGCTGTGATTTTACTTCTCCACGCCTCAGTTTCCTTGTCTGTAAAATAAAAGAGTTGACCATAAAAGCTAACCTTTGATGGTCTTTCAGCTCTCAAGCCATGATCTTAGAAAACTAGCAAATATTTATACAGTGCTTTATAAATATTACCTCATTTAATTCTCAAAACAACCGTAGGTACTATTATTACTCCCAGTTTATAGTTGGGATAACTGGGGCAGACAGAGGTTAAATGATTCACCCAGGGTCACATGGCTAGTGCTTGAGGCAGGATTTGAACTCAGGTCTTCCTGACTCCAGGGCCACTGCTCTATTCACTTAGACAGATTCTGTGACCTTCTGACCAGAGAAGATAGGGCAGAACTCACCCCTCCCCCTATAAGGGAGAGTCCTAAAAAGAAAGGTATTCAGGTTACCAAAGGGTATGAATAATGAGTAATAGTTATAACTAGAAAAGAGACAACTTTAGTCTTCAGGCTAAGAAAAAGTTTTCCTTAGCAATGAGAACTACCCCAGGGTGGGATGGACTGCCTCCAGAGGGGGTGAGCTCTCCTTCATGGGAGGTATTCAAGCACTGGCTGGAGGGCAGCTTGTCAGAGGTGCTGGAGAATGGATTCAGCCTACTGGATGAAGTGCCTGGAGCACAGTGACAAATGTAAGTGGGCCTGGGGAGGGCATCTGTGAGTCTTCTAGCTCAACCCCCATGGTTTAATAGATGAGGCAAATGAAGCTGAGAGATTTAAAGGAGAGAAACAAAGTCAGGATTTGGGCCTACACCAATGCCAAAGCCAGAGCTTCTTCCACCACCCCAAACTGCCTCTTGTCCACAGTAACCATCATCAGATATCTCACATGTGCCCACAGGGGCCACTGAGAGGAGGGAGAATTCTCACTGTGAGCCAGCATGTGGCATACCTGAGTACACAACACTCACAGGCTGACGAGTTAGCATTGGAAGAGGGCTTAAAGGGTATCGTATCTAACACCTTCATTTTACAGATGAGGAAACTGAGATCCAGAGAAGTTATGTGACTTGCCCAGGTTAGCCTGCTGTTTGTTTTCCAAGTTTCCACCTTAAAGGTGCTTTTATTTATTTATTTATCTTCAAATTTTTTTATTTATTTATTTTGATTTTTAGGCAATTTGGGCTTAAGTGACTTGCCCAGGGTCACACAGCTAGTAAGTGTCAAGTGTTTGGTCGGAGGCCAGATTTGAACTCAGGTCCTTCTGACTTCAGGGGGGGTGCTCTATCCCCTGTGCCACCTAGCTGCCCCCTTGAAGGAATTTTAGACAGAAGGAGAGCTGCTATTCAATGCAGAACAGTGGAAAGAATACTGGATTTGAAGTCAGAGGATCTGGGTTCAAACCCTAGCCCTGCCACTTAAGTGCCTGTGTGACCTTGGGCAAGTCACCTCTCTGGGCCACAGTTCCTGTATCTGTAAAAAAAAAAAAATGAGAGGGGCTGGGCACAATGACCTCTAAGGTCTCTTCGAAGTCCAAATCTATGATCCTTCGATCTGCGAATCCAAGAACTTGGACTTCTGAGAACCGAGATATTCTTTAAATCACCACCCCCACCACCCCCAGCAGCAAGGAGAAAAGCTTCAGCATTGTGTCTTATTCCTCTGGACAGAGGCTTCGGCTAGGGGCGAGAGGGGAGGCCTTCAGTTTTTAAATTGCTCCTGCTGAAGTGTCTGAAAGGAGCTTGGGGCCAAGAAGAACAAGACAGTCTTTTACTTTGAAAAAGGAGGAATGCTTTGTCACAGGCAGAGAAGGGACATGCTTTGCCACTTCCCAGAACGAACGATTCACACTACAAAGTATCCTTGCCCAACCCCGAGCCCCCAAACCGCTGCCCCCATCCTGGGCTTACGTCATTTTTGTTGAAATATTTCAGCGCCCCTTCTCGTTCGGTCAACACAAACTTCCTGCTTAAGAACTGCCCGTTGTCCCTACCTCGCTTCCAAAGAAATCCTTCTCGGTATCCTGTAGGAGGAAGGAGGAAAAGCACAGGTTGACACACATAATTAGTTACAATTAACCACTCCTCACCAAAAATCCAACCCACTTAAGACTCCAGATGAACCAAAAGGTCAGTGGTGGGGGGTGGAGACACTGCTAACTGCAGCCAACATTTTTATAGTGCTTTATGCTATTATTGTCAAGTGGTTTTTCAGTCATGTCCAACTCTTCGTGGCCCTATTTGGGATTTTCTTAGCTAAGATACTGGAGTGGTCTGCCATTTCCTTCTCCAGCTCATTTTATAGATGAGGAAACTGAGACAAACAGGGTTAAGTGACTTGCTCAGGGTCACACAGCCAGTAAGTGGATTTGAACTCAGAAGATGAGTCTATGCACTCTATCCACTATACCACCTACCTACCCATAGTGCTTTGTAGCTTATGAATACATAAATTTACATTGAGCCTCCTAATATCCCTGTGAGATATTATTAGCTCCATTTTACAGAAAAGGAAACTGAGGCTCAAGGAGTTCCCATTCAGTGATTTTTCCCCCCTCCCTAAAAGTCACATGTAGTATGTGTGTGAACAAGAGTTTGAACTCAGGTCCTCAGATTTTAAATCTTCCCATTAAGCCACTTCTCTTGAAATGAGGGGTAATTTTTTAAGGCAATTGGGGTTAAGTGACTTGCCCAGGGTCACATAGCTAGTAACTGTCAAGTGTTTGGTCTGAGGCCACATGTGAACTCAGGTCCTCCTCACTTCAGGGCCGGTGCTCTATACACTGCGCCACCTAGCTGCCCCTGAGAGGTAATTCTTAAATAATTAATTGTGCCGAGTGGATGCAGCTAAACTGGGCCTGGGAAATTTCCTATCCAATATCGTCTTCTAAAAGTCTTAACTAGATAATAATGCTATAAACATAAGCTATTACTTAAGAGGAAAAATAACGATGTCATAATTATAGGAAATTCACCAGACATTAGAAAAAAGGATAAAGTTACACACAAAAACACTACACTTTTACATTAAGATCAAAACTTTCAAAGAGATAGGTATCAGACAACACAATTCGTGACTCAATTTGAGCCACGAAGATCACACATGGTCCTTCCTCTGCTTGTCCATTCTCCCATTTTGTCTTCTTACCTAGTATTCAAAAGATAACCACTGCGTAGGAGGTATTGGGGTGGGATTGAAGTGAGGGCAGGTCAGGACAGGGCACCGTATCCTCATCAGAGATACCAGGCATCTGGGTGGCCTGGCTGGGCAATTCCCTCAAGGACCAAAACACTGGTCAGAGTTTCTACTAGGCGGTCCTGGCCTTTACTGCTCTTCCTTTCCTTTCCCTTTAAACCTGACAAGTATAGACTCCCCACCTAAGCACCAAGGTAGAGAACTTTCCAGGTGGACCTTCTCTTCCAACATTTTTCTCTCCTACTAAACCACTGGGGGGCTGGAGGCTCCCCAAGAATAACATCTGATTTCTAGCAACACATGACCACCACCCAGACAGCTAGACAGCCACCACAGGCTGGCTGACTTCTTTGGGGCACCTTTTTTGGGGGGAGAGTAGTGATAAGCTCAGTCAGTACTAGCCACGCAGCTCTAACCTGGATGTGGAAATAGCTTCATTATCATTTATTTTTCTAATTCTGATTCATGTTGTGTGTGGGCTAAAGAGTAGCATGACAGAACCCCAGGACAAACACCCCCATGAGCCCCACAAACCACAATGATAATAGAACCAACCCTCAATGTTAACTGAGCCACAGTCACATGGCTCCTCCCAGAGCTGGGCCTCTTCACTTGCAGGCTGTAAACTTTTTTTTTTAATATTGTGACAACTTTATTTTTATTTTTTTTAACAAGTATTTATTGATGTTTTGTGTCTTACATCCTCACAGGGATCCCCAGTATCCCTCCTTTTCTCCCTCCCAGAGAGTCATCCCATATAACAAATAGTATTTTTTTGAGGGGAAAATTAATTGGCACAACTTACGGATATATTGAAAAAGTCCAAAAACAGGTGCACCGTGTAATGCCTGTGGACCTCCCACCTCTCTGAAGCGGCAGGTTGGGGGTGACTTCTCCTACGTCTTCATTAAGTTCTGCTTGAGCTTTACAAATTTTGTGACATCCCACTTCTGATTGTTGTGGTGTGTGGTGGCTCTTTCCATTTCATCGCTGTTGCTATTGGGTGTATTGTTTTCTGGGCTCTGTTGAATTCATATCAGTTCACGTGATAGCTTTACTCCAATATAATTGGTTTCCTCTGTAACCTGTATGTTTTAGTTTATGTATTTTAAAATGCTCTTTCGAGGAGTCTATAGACTCCTCAAAAACAGTTAAGAACCCCTGTCTCAGAGTAAGCCTCAACATCTCTCCTGCACTCATTCTACCTTACCATATGCTCTGCTTGCCACCATGTGTAGGTTGGCTTGATTCAAGATGTAGGCAATGTGGTTCAGTGGGAAGAGGGCTAGATTTGAAATCAAGGCTACCTGGGTTCAAATTCTGATGCTGTCACTATGTGACCTTGGGAAAATCAATACCTCCTCTGGGCCTCTGTTTCCTCATCTGTAAAAGCAGTGGGACTAGATGAGGTCAAAGGCTCCTTCCCACTCTAAGCCCATGATCCTTCTCCCTAGCTGGCGCTACCAAATATCCTAATAGGCACTATGGTGCAAACATCTCAATATAGCTGTTTCTTGCAGTGAGAGGACCTGCTATCTCAGTTCAATTCAGCTGCTTTCCTGCAAAAATCTCTAGGGGAACTTTCAAGGAGATGTGAAAGCCTATACCTATGCCCTCCTGTTTCCACACCCTGTTCTTCTTACTTCACCAACAGTCACTAATGACCTATCCTAGCTCGCCCCAAGACCCTCCTTAGAAAATGCAACTCCCCACTGAATCCACCGATGTCCCCAAACCCCATGGCAAGAACACTCCAACAGACAATTCTCCAGACAGCAGCTGAGCCAAGCTAGCCCACATCAGCTACGGCCCCCTGGCAACATAACTAGGGGATTTATTAGCATATTCACTAATATGCTAATCTGAAGCCCAGACATTTATTACAACTGCTCCAGAGTGGGGAGAAATAGAGAGCTGGCTCATCTCATACTCTGACATACCCATCCTGAAGGGCAGGGGGGCAACTAGAGAGGAGTTGAGGTAAGAGGAAAGGGATGGGGAGCAGCCCAAGAGATGAAAATTATGTAGAGTGCTACTGGGTTTTCCCCTCCCCCAAATTTCTACACCTATGTACTTTTTTATTATTTAATATTTAGTTTTTTCCCAAATACATGTAAAAAGATTCAACTTTTTTTTCAAATTTTGAGTCCCAAATTCGCGGTCCCCCCCCCCGAGAAGGCAAGCAATTTGACATAGGTTATACGTGTGCAGTCATGCAAAACACATTTCCATGTAAGTCATTCTGTGAAAGAAAACACAGACAAAAAAAAACCAAGAAAAATAAAGAAAGTAAAGAAAAAGTATCTTTGATCTGCATTCAGGCTCCTTCAGTTCTTTCTCTGGAGATGGACAGCACCTTTCATCATAAATCCCACAGAACTGTCTTGGATCATCGTATTGCTGAGAATAGCTAAGTTACTCGTAGTAGATCATCATACAATATTGCTGTTACTGTGTACAACGTTCTCCTGGTTTTGCTCATTTCACTTTGCATCAGTTCTTATAAGTCTTTCTATGTTTTTCTGAGAGCATCGTGTTCATCATTTCTTAACACAAAATAGTATTCCATCACAATCATATACAACAACTTGTTCAGTCATTCCCCAAGTGATGGACATCCCCTCATTTTCCAATTCTTTGCCACACTAAAAGCTGCTAGAAATATCTTTGTACATTTTTTTTTAAATCTCTTTGGGTTACAGACATAGTAGTGTTACTGCCTGGTCAAAGGGTATGCATAGTTTTATAGCCTTTTGGGCATAGCTCCAAATTGCTCTCCAGAATGGTTGAATCAGTATACAACTTCACTAATAGTACATTAGTGTTTTAATACCTATGTACTTTCAACCACACCTTCCCTACAAAGCATGCTCCATGACTTATCTGTTCCATACCTCTGGCATATGCAGGGCCCAAGCAAGTACTTTAGTCCTGAAGACCCCCAAAGAGACTAAAGTAGAGTAGGGGGAACTGGCAGACCCCAGAGTGACCAGGTGAAGAGGAGAAGAGAACAGGACAGGGGATAGGTGGGAACATCTGAATAGTGGGAAGTTGAGAAAGCCTTCAATAATTGTCTAATGGGTGTTTCTGCAACAATTTTGTCATTAATCCCCTTCCTGGTGTGGAGAGGCCACAATGAATACTCAAATCAATAATCACTGACTGAATACCTACTAGATACTCAGCCCTGTGTGAATGCTGGGAAGATAGAGAAGAAAACTGTAGCCTAGCTTCAGGAAGCTTACAATCTCACTGAGAAAACTAGGCAGCTAGGTGGAGCAGACACAGCACAGGACTTGGAAGCCAGAAGACCTGAGTTCAAATCTTGCCTCAGACACTTAGTAACTGTGTGATTCTGGAGAAGTCATTTAATCTCTGTTTACCTCAATTTCCTCACCTGGAAAATGGGGCTAATAATCAGAGCACTTACCTCCCAGGGTAGTTGTGAGGTTCAAATGAGATAACATTTGTAAAGTGCTTTGCAAGCTTTGCAAATCTGAAAATGTCCTATAAATGCTATTATTATTATTATTATTATTATTATTATTATTATTATTATAACAAGATATATGGTGATGACTGAGGAAATGTGAGCAATGAAGCTAAAGCTTCATTAAGAGGTAAACAGGGTGATACAGATGGTGGGAAGCCAGGACAGAAAGATGAACAAGGACTAGGGTAATTAATTTGATTAACAGGCCTGTAACTATGTATTGGGTGATACAGATACAACAACAACAATGAAACAATCCCTGCCTTCAGGGAGTTTATAGTCTACTGGGAGGAAAACTACATGTACACTGACAATCATATAAAAATTATGTGTAGATTAAATACAAAGTAATTTAATACGAGGAGAACATTAACAACATTCAAATTAATTTTATTTAGTGTTTATTAATCACTAGTGTGCATTTTAAGAGGCAACATGGAATAGTAGATAAAGAAACAGATGAACTTGGAGTTAGGAAAACCTTAGCTCAAATCAAGCCTTTGACTCTTACTATCCATGAGACCAAGATAAGCCACTTAACCCATCTGGGCCTCCTTTTCCTTATCTGTAAAATAAGGCAGTAAGATTGAATGCTGTCTAAAGTCCTTTCCAGTTTTAATCTGTGATGCTATCTTCTTGCTGTTTAGTCATTTCAGTTGTGTCCTAGTCTTCATGACCCCAATTTGGGGTTTTCTTGGCAAAGATACTGGAGTGGTTTTCCATTTCCTTCTCCAGCTCATTTTACAGATGAGGAAACTGAGGCCAGCAGGGTGAAGTGACTTGCCCCTAGTAAACTAAGGCTAGATTTGAACTCAGGAAGGGGAATCTTCCTGAATCCAGGCCGGGCACTCTACCTACCGTGTTATCCAGATGTCTCTCATGATACTATGACCTGGGTAGAAAGCCAATGTCTGACACTCAATTAAATGATGCTGGGCAAGTCATTTAACCAATACATGCCTCAGGCAACTCCCTAGGATTTATCTATTGAGCCACAAGTAGGTTTCAATCAGCACTGGAAAAGGAAGTTCCCACACTGACATAAATAACTGATCTTTTGTCTATTCACCTAAATGTAATGCATTAAGCCTAGCTTACAAAGATATAATTATGAACAAACAATAGAGTCTCTACCCTCAAAAGGCAGAAGGATGAGATAAATAACTATAACACAAGTTATAAATGTAAGTACGTTGGAGAGGTCCACATAGAAAGGCATGAAAGATTTAAGAAGGGAATTATTAATAAATGGGAGGGGGGAGGTATTCATGGAGGAGGTGAGACCTAAACTGTGCTTTGGAGAAAGGGAACAGTTTCAAAAGGTAGAGATGTAGGGCAGACCATTGCAAGTATGAGGGGAGGAGGTGGTTGCCTGTGGAGAGGGAGAGAGGAGCAGTCAGAATGGAGAGTAGGTAAAGGGGGCTATTTACCATGTGATAAGCCTGCAAAGGTGTATTGAAGTTATGCTGTGAAGGGCCTTAAATGACAGGAAAAAATAGTTTGTATGCTATTTCGTAAGCAATGGAGAGCCACTGAAGGTTTCGGAGAAGTGGAATACCATGGTCAGAATTTTTCCAGAGAAGATCTGTAGCCTAGTGCATTTGCATTCAGGAAGCCTTGGGTTCCTGCCTCTGACACCCAGTAGCAGCTGTATGATCATAAGCAGGGTGGCTAGGTGGTGCAGTGGATAGAATGCCAGGCTAGGAGTCGGCAAGGCTCAACTTTCCGAGCTCAAATCTGGCCTTAAGACATTTACTAGATGTGTGACCCTGGGCAAGTGATGTCACCCTGTGCCTCAGTTTCCTCATCTGTAAAATGAGCTGGAGAAGGAAATGGCAAACCACTCTAGTATCTTTGCCAAGAAAACCCCAAATGGGGTCACAAAGAGTTGGACATGACTGAAATGATTCAACAACAATGACCATAAACGCATAATTTAGCCTCTGAATCTAAGATTTTTCATCCATAAAAAGGATACCTGTAGTACCTACCTCACTGAGGTACTGTGAGGATTAAATAAGAAAATGTATGCAAAGTGCCTTGCAGACTTCATGTAGACCAGTGGAAAGAAATTGGCTTATGTGTTAAAGGACTTGGATTCAAATGCCACCTTTGATGCTTACTTCCTGTGTGAGTTTTGGCAGGTCTTAACTTAACACCTTAACACCTTGGACTTCAGTTTTCTCATCTGTAAAATAAGGGGGTTGAGGCTAGATGGCGTTGGAGGTCCCTTCCAGTTCTAGATTTTTTTTTAATTAAAAAAAAAGTTAGCCAACACCAAATAAAATAGCATTTCCATATACATAGTGGGAAAGAATAAGAAATGAAATTAGACATTTCTGTTATGGGAAGTTTGTTTTTCTCCAAGTCTAGATCTTAAGAACAATGGGATGACATGATTGAGAATTATTATTCAAGAGAGGCAATGTGGTATAGTGGATGGGACACCAGATTTAGATTAGGAAGACCTGGTCTCAGATCACACCAGTCACAGAAGTGACCTTGGAGAAGTGAGATAATCACTCTGGGCTTTAGTTTCCATGTCTGCAAAATGAAAAAAAAAACCCAAAAAACCCCAACTCATAACCTTTGAAGTCTCTCCTAGGTGGAAAGCTATGGTCCAGTTATTCTACCAAACAATATCCAACCTAGGAAATGGCCCCAGGAAAGGCTTGTAGCTGCCAAGATTCCCCACCCTGTCAGGCGATGACATTCATAGATGGGACTTCAGCCCAGCTTAAAATCCCTTAGACTTGTTTCTCCATCCTTTTGGTTTTTATTCTGGGCAAGAGGAAGGATTTCCCAGACTTCCTGGGTCTTGTAGTGCAGTAGATTTCAGTATAGTATTTGAAAGTGAAGAATTTTTTTCAGCTTATAACTATGAAGCTAGGCCCATTCTTTGGATGCAAACAAGGTAGGTTCTCAGGTGTCCTGACATCTGTACCTTGGTTATGAAATGGCAATTCTGAGGGACTCTGCCTCGGAAGCTCCAGAAATTTTAATGAATGTCAACTGTCTCCCATCAGTTTGCCAAGAGACTCTTTGTTCCAGGTGAGTCAAACCACCACCACCACCACCTTGACCACCATCTCCACTCAGACTCTGACGAGGACAGCCCAGGACCTTGAAACCAAGACTTGACTTGGGGATAGCAGTGTCCTCCTAACCATCAGGCCTGCTTCCAGCCTAGTCCCTGAAGACATCATTGAGAGGAAAAATCATTATAGACCCCTATGGGCAGTGTGGTAAAGACTAAGTACCCCTTTGTGCAAGAACGTTTTTAAAATACATAACCTAAAATCCACAGGATTACACATGAACTGATGCAGAATGAAGTAAGCAGAGCCAAGAAAACAATACACCCAATAACTACAGCAATAAAATGGAAAGAGCCACCACACACCACAACAATCAGAAGTGGGATGCTGCAAAATTTGCAAAGCTCAAGCGGGACTTAATGAAGAGGTAGGAACAGTCACCCCCAACCTACCCCTTCAAAGAGGCACGAGGTCCACAGGTGTTACACGTTGCACCTGTTTGGGGACTTTTTCAATGTATCCATCAGTTGTGCCAATTAATTTTCCCCTCAAAAAAATACTATTTGTTATATGGGATGGCTCTCTGGGAGGGAGAAAAGGAGGGATACTGGGGATCCTTACAATGATGTAAGAAACAGGAGACACCAATAAAAACTTATAAAAAAGGAAAAAGCTATCAGAATACTAAAAAAATATATTTACAACCCCCAAGTTAAGAACCTGTTCTAGGAGGAACCATGTGACTATGGCTCACCTGACATTAAAGGTTGGTTCTTTTTCCTTCTCTGTTTTCATTGTGGCTCATGGTGCTGAGGGGGTGTTTGTCTTGGGGTTGTGGATTATGCTGCTCCTTAGCCCACACACAACATGCACCAGAATTAGAAGGGTAAATATAATGAAGCCATTTCCATTTCTAGCTCAGAGCCACCCGGCTAGTACTGGGTAAGCTTATCATCACCTTCCCCTCCCCCTCAACAAAAAGGTGCCCCAAAGAAGTCAGCTAGCCTGTGGCAGCTGTCTAGCTGTCTAGGGTTGGTTCCACTTGGGTAGTGGTCATGTGTTGCTAGAAATCAGATGTTATTCTTGGGGAGCCTCCAGCCTAGAATAGCTTGGTAGGAGAGAAAAGTGTTGGAAAAGAAGATCCACTTGGAAAGCTTTCCGCTTTGGTGCTTGTAGGAGAATCTATACTTGTCAGGTTTAAAGAGAAAGGAATGGAAGAGCAATAAAAGCCAGGACCCCTTAGAAACTCTGACCAGTGGTTTGGTATTTGGGGGAGTTGCACAGATGGAGAACGTCCCCACCTTACTCATCAACACCAATGACAATTGCTGATCAACTGTCATTAACTCGAAGATAGGGAAAGGAGTGAGCTCTGGAGGTGGCAGTGCCCCTGCACCACAGACCATGGGTTCTGCTTCCAGCCCAGACCTCAGAGCCACCATCTGTGCAGGCAGCTGCTATGGAGAAGGAGATAGTCATTTCTACCAACTGCCAACCAATGTTCACCACAGAGTAGACAAAGCAGCCTAGCTGAAGCAGCAGGGCACTCTGAGGGAGAAACAGAAGGTGGCAGGCACTGGGCAAGTCAAACCACCACCACTGCACTGACCACCCCTTAGACCCTGATGTTAACGGCCCAGGACTCTTGAGCCTCAGAGCCTTGGGAATAACAACACTTCCACTCCCAGTGCCCATAGCCATCATTCTGGCAAGCAACCTATGCAGAGATGCAGCCTGGCAACTGCTCCAAAGGAGCTACAGCCAAAACATAGTTCTTGTCGCCAAAGTCCTTAGCCCTGTCTAATGATTCAACATCACAGGATTCTATCAGTGGAAAGGACATTAAAGAAGGGGCATTACCATTTGCTTTGCTGCTATACTCTATGGATCATGGGACATTTCCATATGACTTGAAGCTGAAACCTTATATGTAGGATATACCTTATATGGATCTACATATATCTATATCTATCTATCTATCTATCTATCTATCTATCTATCTATCTATCTATCTATCCATCTATTATCTCCTTCATTAGAATTGAGAGCTCCTTAAGGGGAGGGAATGTCTAACTTTTCTATTTATATCCCCAGAACTTTACACAGTGTTTTGCACAGATAGTTAAGTGCTACATTCATTCACTGGTTGAAGAACAGCATGAATCTGTCAGTCAATAAACATTTACTAAGTGCCAGACACTGTGCTAGGTACTGGCAAATGTGTCAAAAGACAGTTGCTGCCCTCAAGGAGCTAAAAAAAGGAGATGACAAGCAAAGAAGTATTTACAAAGGAGCTATATACAGGATGAACAAAAATTAAGAGGGGTTGGGAAAGGCTTTCTGAAAAAAGTGGGATTTTGGTTGGGACTTAAAGGAAGCCAGAGAAGCCAGTGCGTGGAGCTGAGGAGCATCTCTTGAGCTCAGGAGCTCCAGGCAGTTCGGTCTTGATTGTTCACAGAAAGAAAGAGATTCACCATAAAGGTTGCCAGATCTCCTGTGAAGGTCAGATATGAGTTCAAGAGACTTTTCACCAAGTGCTATAATCTACTTGATGTTATTAGTATTATTATTCCACTATTTCAATAGGGAAAGTCTTCATATGCTTGAGTAGACATCTTAATTCAATGACAGGTTGGAGGCATGTCAGTTATCCTCAACCTTGTTTAGACAGTTTACCGGGTGTGTGTGACCACTGCGCATGCTACAGCTTCTTGGAGCCATAGGTGAGAGTTGGGTAAATCAGGTGGACATCAAAAGTGGATGAGCAGCCTTCACACTGGAAGAACTAAGCCTCCTGAACAATCCATAACTCAGGCACAATGGGTGGATGAAAATTTGTTCCAATGGCCATGAAGGAAGCTGAAGCAGGTACTGTGGAGGGCTTAGAGCTTGGTCAGACATCGAAGATGCCAATGTCATCCACTGCATCCTGGGCCATCACCAGTCATCCTGACTTTTATTTGGACTTTGATGACTCAGGAAGAGAGAATGTAGCTGAAGAGTTTGTGCAATGCTACCTGATGTAAATGCACAAGTCAAGACATCACCCCATAGTGTCACTGGTCCTCTTTGGAAATAAGGGACAATTATTATTATTATATGGCACTTATATAATACTTTTATATTTGCAAAACACTTCATATATATTATTATTTCACCTGAACTCTACAACTCTGAGTGGTATTATAGACTTTATTATTCCCAGATGAGGAAACTGATGAGAAAACTGAGGTTTAAAAAGATGTGACTTGCCCATGTTCTCATAGCTAAAAAGTATTGTGGGCAGGATTCAAACCCAGGTCTTCCTGACTCCATTCCAGCACTCTCCATTATACCATGTGCCTCAATCAATTGACAAGTCTTCTTATTTTATTTGATCTCATTTGTTATCTCATTCATTCATTGGCTATTTATCTATCTATCTATCTATCTATCTATCTATCTATCTATCCATCAATCCATCCATCCATCCATCCATCCATCCATCCATCCATCCATCCATCCATCCATCCACCCATCCATCCAGTTAGCTAGCTAGCTAGCTATTGGGACTGGAACTCTGTCTCTTTTCTAGGCTGGAAGTGAATGGGCACAGGGTCTACTCATAGCGCTCAGTCTCTGATTGGTATGAGAGCTTTGAACTATTTCATTTCTGACCTGAGCTGACCTCTTTGGGCAACCTGGTAGCCCCTACCCTTAGTTCAAACACCCAATAGGCGTAGCCCACTGAAGCTCAAAACTCCTGAGCTCAAGAGATCCATCAGCTTCAGCCACCCTAGTAACTGGGCCCAGTCTGACAGGTCTTTATTAAGTACCCACTGTGTGCTCTGCCTTACATGGCAAGTTTGGGGGAAGAGAAGAAAATAAAAGAGAATCATGATAACTTGTCAGTGAGAGGTTACGGTTTGGCTAGGGAGACAAGACCCACATGGGAAGCAAGACAACCACGAATCAAATACTTGATTATATGGTACAGATGCTAAGAAAACCCAACTCCTCCCCCAATCCTGCAGCCCACATCCTAACAATCTATACAAGTTCTCCTGTGCCTCCCAGGATTAGGGTGTGACTCAAATGTAATTATGTACATGAAGGTACTGGGCTGTCCGGTGCTACACGAATCTGAAACCTGCATGTGAAAGGATTATTAGTCATCATTAGTAACAAAAGTCAAAGGAGTCTGGGCTGGAGAATCCCAACAGAGATATGTCACTGCTGCTAATTCTGCATTTTTAACTCCAACATAAAGCAATCCACAAGCCCCATCAGACCCACTGGAATGTGGGGCTGTCCATGAGACAGCTAACTTGATACAGATGTAAAATGCTGGAAAGATTTAAATAGTTATCCTCTGAGCCCCCTATTTCCTTTGACTCTATATGGGTCAGTGACCACACTGACAACTGAGTCTATATCTTATTTTAAGATGCCCCTTCGACCTGACCCCCCCAGAGCAGACCCTCAGCCGCCCAGCACAAGATCTGCTGACGTGCTCTGCCGGCCAAAGAAAGGAGGTTTATTTTTTCCTGCTCTCTGGAGACAAAACTCCAGTAAACAATTCCCAGCCAGGCGTCTGGGGAGTGGGGAGGGAGGGTAAAGAAGAGGGAACTGGCGCCAACTGTGGGTAATGTGTGTGGCTTGGAGCTGAATTCAAGACCTGGGACCCCTCCAGCCTGCTTTCAGATGGGTCTCTGTCTATAGTCCAGATTTGGTGTTCTCAGTTCAGCTGAGTTGGATTTGTTAACTCCAGAGACCACAGAATTTAGAATACAGAGCCCACCTCACAAATTTGGGAAACCCTTTAAGTTTTCTGTTGGGTACATTACTATGTCCAATCATCGTACCCACTTTGGCCATTGTCTTTGACCCTCCCTGACCCTTCCTCCTCCCTCATCCCAACCTACTTAACTTTCTGCTGGCTAGAGTTAGGAGTTTTGGTGTAGAGAGACAAAGCCTGTAACAATAGCAGAATGATTACCTTGAACTTGGAAACAGGATAGTATTGTGGAAAAGTGCTGAATTTGGTGTCAAGGACCTGGGTTTAAATCCCTACCTGGCTTATCATTCCATGTTACCTTAGGCAAGACTCTCCGGGTTCTCAGTTTGTCATCATTAAAGAAGGGGTTAGCTTAGATGGCCTCTAAGGTCTGTTAAAATAAGAAGGTTTCAAAGAGATCAAAGAAAGAGGGAAAGGACCCATATGTACAAAACTACAGCAGTTCTGTCTGTCGCGGCAAAGAATTAGAAACTGAGGGGTTCTCTGTCAACTGAATTATGTTACATTAATGTGACAGGATACTACTGCACTAATGCACATGATGAAGGGAACAGCTTCAGAGAAACCTGGGAAGACTGTATGAACTTATAAAGTAAAGAGGGCTGGACCAGGAGAATGATTTATAAAATGATGGTATTGTAAAGATAATGAACTTGGAAAAACTTAGAAACTTGGAAAAAAAATGTGTCTCAATCTGCACCCTGAATCCATCACATTCTTGATAGAGAGGGTATAGACTAAGACAGAATTTTTTTGAACATGGCCAATGTGGGAATTTATTCTGCTCGTATGTTTGTAATAGGGATTTTGTTTTGTTGCTTTCTTAAGGGAGGGGAAGTAGGAGGGAAAGCAGGCAGATCTTTGTCTGAAAAAAATAATTAAGTAAAAAAATTAGAGTGTTTGACTAGGTGATCCCTTTCAGTTCTAACATTTTGTGGTTCTATGATCAATGGTAAATTCTAACCTAAGTCTCATTAAGGTGTTAGATGATTATAGCTGTGATGATATAGTATATTAATAAAGTAATCCTAAAGACTAAAAAAAATCACTAATGGTGGAGTTTCATGACAAGCAACAAGGAAGATGTTCTGAACACTGGGCAACCTCACTGACCCTTCAATAATACCACATAGTTAGTCACATACCCAGTGGTGTTGTTGTTCAGTCATGTCCAATTCTGTGACCCCTTCTGGGATTTTCTTGGCAGAGATACTGGAGTGGTTGCCCTTCTCCAGCTCATTTTACAGATGAGGAAACTGAGGCAAACAGGGTTAAGTGACTTGCCCAGGGTCACACAGCTAGTAAGTATCTAAAGCCATATTTGAACTCAGGTCTTCCTTACTCTGTCCACTGTGACATCTAGCTGCCTTATCTATCCAGTACCCTCCAGAAACTACTCCTGTCCTTTTTCTTCCCCAGTGAGGACTTTCTGTTCCTGGGGTATGTGAGATGGGAAAGTGCTGAGAGAATATCTGAGTGGGGCGGTGCTTAGCATGGGGTCAGAGGTTGGAAGCGGTGGTGGATATGCTAGAAACTATGGTAGTGAGTATAGGGAACAGGGAACTCTTTTATGCATTCTTTGCCAAAACTGGGGGCCATGATGTGATCAATAAATAAACATTTACTAAGTACCAACTATATGTTAGGCACTGTGCTAAGCCCTGGAGATCTATGGGGTCTCCTAGTCTTCTGATCCTAAAACAACTAGCTCATTGACTCTTCTCTGAGCTAAAAGGGTCACACCTTGGCCAGAGTCCTCGAGTGACAATTCACTATACCCTGATGTGGGAGAGATACCACTGCTGGATACCCACATCAGGAAGTCAGGAAGACTTGAGTTGAATCTTGCCTCTGATACGTCAGTCAACAAACATTTATTAAGCACCTACTGCGAGCCTGACACTGTGTTAATCACTGAGGATACAAATAAAAATAGAAACAAAGATGGTCCCTGCCCTCAGGGATCTTACAATCTAATGGGACATGTACACTTAAAGTTAAGTGAATTGCCCAGAATTACACAGCTAGTATGCATCAGAGATATACACTATGATACATTACTACTGCATAATAGACAACATCTTGACATGGTGAGATATAATGTTATTATTTTCCATTAGTCGCTGGAACATCATTTCTTCCTCCTAGTCTGTGAGCTCCATGACTGTGGCCCTGGGTCTTATCTGGATTTTGTATGTGCCTCAGCACTTGGCACGGTGTTCTATTCATAGTAGTCACTTAATACAACTTTATTTAACTTAAATTGCTCAGCTTAGTTTAACTCCTCCTCTTTCTTCCCTCTGCCCTCTCCTCACCAAGATTAGACCAACTGTTGCCCAAGGGAAAAGCCGATCCTTGGAGTTTGTGGTCTGAGATGTAGAAAGTGTAAACCTTCAAGAAAAGACTTATGGGGAAGGGCTGCATAAGATGGGAGTCTGAAAAAGAGCTAAAAGATTTTAGTGAATGTCAAACTCAGCAGGAGATAATATGGACATGATGCAGCTGGTGAAGAAGCTCATGTGATCTTGGGCAGGATTAAGACTGGAGTAGTTTCTAGGGGAAAAAATGAGCTTCCCCTTGTACTCTTACTTTTTCTGGTCATCTAGAGTACTGTGCTCAGTTCTGGGGAACAGGGCTGAGAAAGGCCATTGATAAGTTGGATAACACCCAGAAGAGAGTAACCAGAATGATGAAGGGATCCTCGATCTACGCTGTGGAAGGGACCTCAGAGACCATCTTGTCCACTCTCCTCATTTTTGCAAATGAGGAAACTGAGGTCATGCCCTATGAAGAGATTAGGGACATGTAGCAGAGAAACAAAGACTGATTCCCAGAGGGACATGATAGCTGTCTTTAAGTATCTGAAGCCCTGCCTTGCAGAAGAGGGGTCAGACTCATTTCACTTGGCCCCAAAGGGAAGCACCAGGAGCAAAATGGAGAGAAGTCTCAAAGAGAGACTTGACATCAGGAAAAATTTCCTAACAATTAGTGTTATCCAGAAGTGAAATGGAAACGGGTTCCCCCTCAACTGGAGGTCTTCAAGTAAAGACTGGAAAACCATTTGACAACATTCCTTTTCAGGAATGGGTTCTACCAGTTGGCTGCTAAGGTTCCTTCCAAATCTAAGATTGTGTAAAGACTGGAGACATACCCACACTGATAGAATTTTGATATATTTTTTTTAAAAAATGAGCTGAAGTTCTGTTTAAGGTAAGAAAACACTTTTTTTAAAAACAAATAAAATTTCCACCCATCCAAAATGGTTAAGATTAAGAAAAGGTTTTGCTAACTCCTGGCTCCCCAGATAGACTCATTCATTCCCCTAAGGCATCCATCCAGAATGCTGAAATTTTACTATTTTTACTATTCAGTGACCTGACAGGGCAGCACTTTTAGCTCTGCTTTCAGGCTCTACCCTTGTGGACCTGATCCCCAGGGAAGTTATCTGGGTCCCCGTGTACTGCCTAAAGGCAGTGGCTGTTCTCCTGCCAGCTGTGATAAGTGGCAAAAACCAGCAAATCAGCCCAGAACCAACCAGAAACTCCTCCCAAGTCCTCCAACAGATGAAACCTCTCGGGGTAGGGGGTTTAAAGAGATGGCTATATTTGGAATGTGCCTTTAAGGCAGCTGAGAAAAGATCATTTCTGAACTTGGCAGGACAGCCTGCTGACAGACTCTTCCAGAATTAGGCTGATGGGTCAAGGTAGGTTCTCCCTGAATGTGCCTGAATCAGTCCTAACAGCCTTTAGTATTGGGTTGCCTGGTTACCCCTCCCCCCACCCCAGCACCCTTCTCTAGGGATAATAACCAGAGCAAACTCAGTTGATTTATTTCACTTGAGCAGTACTAGACTAGCCTGAAAATTAGCTTTGTCATTGTTTGTGCCCTGAACTAGTATGTGGTAGGGGGGTCCCTGGGAAGTGTCAATAGTAACATGACCCAGACGGATGTTAAACACTGTGAATATCCCCCAAACCACCCCCCACACACACACACACACCACTTGAATAATAATAATAATAATCAATCAACAGACATTTATTAAAGACTCACTATGTGCGAAGCACTGTGCCAACTAGAATATATATGGCACTTCAAGGTTTATGAAGCACTTTATATGTCTTATCTCATTTGATCCTCATAACTTCGAGGTGGGTGCTACTGTTATCATTCCCATTTTACAGATGAAGAAAGCAGGGTTGAGAGAGGTCCAGAGACCAGGGTCACAAAGCTTGCGAGTATCACTGAAATTCAAGTCTTCCTGCCTCCAAGACTAGCATTCTACCCATTTGAGGAAGCTGTCTCTCTGACAACAAAAGGGGAAGATGCCCAAGCCAAAACACCTTAGGTTCGAGTGGCCTACATTTCCCAGCTTCTGCTCTCTCCTGTCACCATAATGTCTATGACTGTTACCCTACATGTCATCACAGGCTCTGCTCTCTCTCCATACAACAAGGCTGCTTTTTCTACCACCACTCTCTATACACCATTACTCTTCAGACTTACTGGCCCTCCCCGCTAAATACCTGTGGAAATACTGCCCTTGTTGGCTATTTTCTCAGTGGTGAGGGTCAGAGGCAGGGCCTATGAGCTTCTCTGCCTCCTATCCCTGAAGCATCCCCACTTCCTGACATTTAGGAAGTCTCAGAAACAGACCAGCAGCAGGCAGGTAAGTGCTGAAGAACGATGATTTCGCTGAAGGGTAAAAGAGAAAGAAGGCAGGTAAGATGCTTATGTCCATCCACTAGGCTGAAGAGGACTCAGGTAAAATCTGAGGGTCTCTCAGAATTGGCCATCGTCTCCTGGTAGGATTTTAGGATGCAGCAGATAATGGATAGGGACTAGGGACTAGGTTTTTAATTTCACTGGAATAGAGATTCAAATTCAAAAATTCCCTCTTTCAAAAGGCAGGTCAGCACCTGCCTTCTGAAAGAGTTCCACAGAAGACTGAGTTAAGTGACTTGTCCAGGATCACAGCTAGTCTGTGTTAGAGACAGGACTTGAACGCAGGACTTCTAGGCTCTGAGGCTGGCTCTTTAACTATTATGCAATGCCATCTCTCAGGATTTAGCAGAGGGGCAAGAAATACAGCTTTTCAGGGGAAGGAAAGGGAATGCTTATAGGGATTTGGTAGTAGTCTCAGAGGGAAGAAAAAAAGGCCTGGGGGTACTATGATAACAAAGCAAACCCTGGCAGTGGACAAATTATCTATAGTAACTTGTAATTATCCACCTGTGGACCCACCAGGTAGTAGATTCTCTAAAGGAAATTTCTTTTTTTTTTTGGTGAGGCAATCAGGGTTAAGTCACTTGCCCGGGGTCACACTGCTAGTTAAGTGTCAAGTGTCTGAGGCCAGATTTGAACTCAGGTCCCCCTGACTCCAAGGCCAGAGCTTTATCCACTGTGCCATCTAGCTGCCCCTCTAAGGAAAATTTCCAATCCCAAACTGACTGCTTGATGCCCAGAATGTTTTACCATTAAGAGTCTCAGAAGCTGAGGACATTGTAAACTCATTCTCATTTGAACCAAGCCTGGGAGGACTACATGGCCTCAGAGGTCCCTTTAAGTTCTGGATCTATGTATGGCCTTGGGCAAACCCCTTCACCTCTCTGGCCTCAGTTTCCTCACCTGTCAAATAAAGGGTTTGGGTTAGATGATCACTAATAGAGTTCAACATTTATCAAACACCTATTGTACATACAAGGTGCCATGGTGTGTGCTGGAGAAATAAATTTTTTTTAAAAAAGGCCAGTTCGGGGCAGCTAGGTGGCGCAGTGGATAGAGCACCAGCCGTGGAGTCAGGAGGACCTGAGTTCAAATCCAGCCTCAGACACATAACACTTACTAGCTGTGTGACCCTGGGCAAGTCACTTAACCCCATTGCCTAACCAAAAAAAAAAAAGGCCTTCCCTTGAGAAGCTTACAATCTAATAAGGCACCTTATACTTATACATACTTATACATACCTTATACATACTTAAGAAACAAAGTAGAATGTGATAAGTCAATCAGGTGGTGTAGTAGATAGAGTGCCAGACTTTGAGTGAGGAAAACCTGAGTCTGAATCTGCCCCAGCCATTAATCCTGTGCAAGTGTTGCTTGGCCTCAGTTTCCTCATCTGTAAAATGGGGGTAATATTATCAGAAAAGGGAAAAGTAAAGGAGAGATCCAAAGGATTAAGTCTTTGGAAGGTGGCACTGGAAGCTGACCTTGAAGGAAGGGAAGGATCTCAACACTGGGGAAGGGGATGAACAAAAAGGGAAGAAGTACATTCTGGGTGATATGGGGAATGGAGAGACAGATAATGGAAAGGGAAAAAAGGAGTCCTGTTTTGGCTGGACCACAAAGCATGTGAAAGGGAGTGTTATGACACAGCTAGAGGAGAGATATATTATGGAAGGCCAGAAATGACTATATTTTATTCAGAAAAAAAAAACAAAACCAGTGAGGGCTTTTTGAGCAGAAGAGTGATATCAGCTTAAGAGGATGAATAATCAGTGTGTGAAGTATGGATTGTAAAGAGAAGCTGGAGGCAGGAAGACCACTTAGAAGGCTGTTTAGGTTAGAGAGGGGAAATGAAGGCCTAAAGTAGATTAGTGACCGTGACAAGTAGAAAGAAAGAAACAGAATACTGCATCGGAAGAACTGATGAGAAGTGGCAACTGATTGCATGGGCCAGGGAAGGAGAGGAAAAAGTCAAAGACGACACAGGAATCTGCTGAAAATGGGGAGGGGAAGGGTTGCAGAATACCAAGAAGGTCCCTTCCAGCTAGACAGTTCTATTATTAGACAGTAAACGTACTGCTGCTTAAAAAAATCATAATGTCTTAAAGCCAAAATGAAATTTTTTTTGGATGATCTACTTTTAGGATTATGCATTTCCCTCACTCCCTTAGTGGAAAAAATTGTGGACATGTAGAATATTTTGCAGGAAAGTTAGGTAGCACAAGAGTTAGAACACTAGGCTTGGAATCAGGAAGACTCATCTTCCTGAATTCAATATGGACTCAGACACTTATTAGCTGTATGACCCTGGGCAAGTCACTTAACCCTGTTTGCCTCAATATCCTCATCTGTCAAATGAGCTGGAGAAGGAACTGGCAAGCCATATCAGTGTCTTTGCCAAGAAAACCCCCAAATGGGATCATGAAGAGTCAGACAGGATTGAAAAACTGAACAAGAATACTCGGCACATTTAAGGTACTTTTAAAATAAAATGATTGTATCTGTTTTCTAGATATATCCTTGTCTGCCAGGTATTGTTTAGCTCAATTCCTGGCACACAGTGAGCACTTAATTAATTATCTATCTATCTATCTATCTATCTATCTATCTATCTATCCGTCTATCTATCTATCTATCCGTCTATCTATCTACCTATCTACCTATCTATCTATTACACCTGGACTATTGCAGTAAGTTTCTAATTGGCTGCCTTGTCTCAAATCTCTTCCTACTCCAGTCCAAACTCCATTCAGCTGTCAAATTAATTTTCCTAAAGTATAGATTTGACCATGTTAACCCCTGTTCAATAAACTCTAGTAGCTCCTGGTTACCTTGGGGTTAAATGTAAAATCCTGTTTGACATTCAAAACTATTCATAACCTGGACCCCTCTACCTTTCCAGTCTTCTTACACCTTATTCCCCACCTACCATGTACCCCAACAACCCTCTGCCTCCTTGCTGTTCCTCAAACAAGACAACTCCATCTTCATACTCTGGGTATTTTCACCAGTTGCTTCTCATTTCTGGAATTGTCTCCCTCCTCATCTCTGCCTCCTGGCTTCCTTCAATTCTCTGCTAAAAAATCCTATATTCCATAAAAAGCTTTTATTGATTTCCCTTAAGGCTAGTGCTTCCTCTCTACTGATTACCTCCAGTTATATATGTATATATGCATATGTATATATCTATGTGTGTGTGTGTGTGCATATGTATGTGTGTATTTTGTCTGTATACTGTTACTTGCATGACGTATCTCCCATCAGACTATGACTTCCTTAAGAGCAGGGGTTATCTCTTACTTTTTACTGTATCACCAGTGCCTGGCACATAGTATGTCCTTAATAAATGTTTGTTGACTATGATATAGGATCACAAATGTGGAGCTGGATGGAGCCTTAGAGATCCCCTAGTCCAGGGGGGTTATTAACTTGTGGCCCAAGGACACCTAATGGCTCCATAGAGAGATTTCTGGGGATCTGTAAGCTTGTAACTAAAGAGTTACATCTTTATTTTCTCTAACCTCTAACTGAAACTTAGCATTTCATTCTATTATGAATATAAGAAATATTCTTCTGAGAAGGGCTCCTATAGGTTTTACTAAGCGCCAAAGTGGTCCATGATACAGATGAAGTTAAGAATCCCTATTACTTGGCAGATAAGGAAATTACAGACCAGAGAAGTGAAATGATGTGTTTATAGACATACAGGTAGCAAAGCCAGAATTTGAACCCAGGCTTTTTGGTCCCAAAGCTTTCACCTTTTCCATTACACCACATTTGCTGCCTCCAGAAAGGCAGATAAATCAAGGACTATTCTCATTTTGCAAAATTGGGAAACTGAGGCCCAGAAGAATGAAATGATTTAATCAAAATGACAGAGCCAGCAACTAGTAGGACCAAAAATAGAATTCTGGGGTCTTTGTTCCCAGATCAAGGGTCTTTCTGCTCAAGGGAAGGTTCAGTAAGAAGCCAGAGGCAGGAATCAAAGGGGAAACCGATCCCTTTAGGGTTTGTTTCACAGGATACAAGTTATCCATCCAAACACTGTGCCTACCCCCACATACAACTGACTTTCAATTCTGACATAATCTCTTCTTTCTTAATGAGCACTTAACATGCAAATTACCTCCTTCCAGAAGGCCACTTTGGAGTATGGGGTGGGGGGGTGGGCTTCCTGCTCGCATTAAGTGGTCTTTCCTCCTTTCCAGGGGTTGTTAAGCCAATTATGGTCCTGGTGCTGCACAGCTCCCCCAGTTACAAGCAGGATGATTAGACTGATTGCTTCCACAATACCCAATTAACCTGCTGCCTCAGTCGCTAACTGACTTAATCACAGGCAATTAGCACTGGAAGACCTAGGTTGGCCTGTGAAGGAGCTGCCCAGAAAGGTGATACCCACTGTGTAGAAATCCCTTTGTGGGGAAGGGGAGGACTGCATCATAAAGGCTGCTTATGGAGGGTGAACCTGTTAGCGCTCCCCAAAAGATATCCCTTTCTTATACAGTGTTTTTTTTTCTCTTTTCCTTCCCTCCCCTTTCTCTCCTCCCTTCTCCTAGACCTAGGCTGATGTTCCAGCAATTAACAAACATCTGGCCAGGTTTGTGGCATCTGTAATCCCTGCAACTGACAAGGCTAAAACTAGGGGATCTCTCAGGCTCAGGAGTTCTGAGCTGTAACATTCTAAGCCAACTGGGTGCCTGTACTAAGTCCTCCACGAATATGGTGAGTCTCTGCAATGAGACGGCTGCCTATAGAGAGGCATCCTAGCCCCAAACTAGACTGAAGCTCTCATGCTGATCAGTAGTAGGACTGACCTTATGAATGGCAGCTGGACTTCCAGCCTTGACAAGATGAAGAGACCCAACTTCAAAACAAAATAAACAAAAACAAGTATTTGCTGAGTACCTACTATATGTGCAGTAGGCAGCTAGGTAATGCAGTAGATAAGCATGCCAGGCCAGGAGTCAGGAAGACTCATCTTCGTGAGTTCAAATCTAACCTCAGACACTTACTAGCTGTATGACTCTGAGCACATCACTTTACCCTGTCTGCCTCAGTTTCCTCATCTGTAAAATGAGCTGGAGTAGGAAATAGCAAACCAGTCCAGTACCTTTGCCAAGAAAACATCAAATAAGAGTCACAAAGAGATAGACACAACTGAAACAAATGAACAACAACAACAACAAAAATACGTGAGGTTCTCTGGGTCATTTTCTAATAGGTGATGCATCCAACCTCAGTTTCAGCTTCCTCATCTGTAAAATGGGAAGAATTCCTGTAGCACTCATCTCCCAGGGGTGTTGTAAAGCTCAAATGACACAACAGATATAACGTGACTTGTAAACTTTATAAATATCTGTCATCACACAGTTTGTTCTCAAAAAGCTCAGGATCTTACTGAAGGCAAAGCCTCACAAACGAAACAGAGGGAGCAATGTAAAACAAGCACATGTATACACCAAGGGCGTATACCAAGCATATGTATAAATGTACACATGTGCATATGCGTAGATATGTAGATGCACTGTGTATATGTGTGTATGAATATGAGAATGTGTGGTGCAGACTTTTTGTTCTACGAAAAAGACAGTGTGGTGTACAGGAAAAAATAATAAGCTAAAAGTCAGGAAAGCCGAGTTCTCTAACTATATCCACTGCAAGCCAATGGAAAGAACACTCTGATACCAGAACTAGAAGACAAGGGATGGAATCTTGGCTCTGCCACTTATTAACTGTGTGGCCCTGGACAAGTCTCTGTACCTAAGTCTATTTCCTCATCTGTAAAATGGGAATAATAAGTAATAACTGCCATGCCTGCCTCCCAAGTTGTGAAGATCAAATGAGATAACACATATCAATTTCCATACATTATATATATATGTGTGTGTGTGTGTGTGTGTGTGTGTGTGTGTGTGTGTGTATATATATATATATATATATATATAAGTTTGTTTGTACAGAATTGTTTGCCTGTAGTCTCCCCCATCAGACTGTGAGCGCCTGGACAGAGAGGACCTATGGGTTGGTTTTTTGGTCTTTTTTTTTAATCTCCAGTGCTTAGCACAATGCCTGCCACATAGTACGTGCTTGTTAACTGACTGAATATATACTCTATAATTGTGTCATTATCATTATTAAATACTTTAAAGAATTTGTGATTCAATTCAGGAAATATTTATTATATTCTAGGAACTCTCCTAGGACTACACAGGCAAAAAGGAAAACAGTGCTTGTCCTCAAGGGGCTTATGTTCTAAGAAATATAATAAGTACACAAATAAGTAGACACAAAATCTGCTTAACAGAATTTCATCTTTTAAAAAAATTTTATGGATCTCATTTATTTTTACATCACCTTCATTTCCAAATATGTTTCTTCTTCCTCCCCTTCCCAGTGAGTCATTCTTTGTAATAAAGAATACAAAAGAAAGGGGGGAGGGGTGAAGCAGTTTTGCAAAACTAACCAAATAATCAATTGTGGCTGACAGCATGTGTATGCAATGTTCTATACCCATAGTCCCCCAGTTTTGCTAACAGAAGAAGGCGGGCTCATTTTCTCCTTTCTTCTTCAGGAACAAGTTTGTTCATTATAATTATATAGTTCAGTTTTGTTGTTTCTTCTTTTTTTATATACCAAGGAATATCAAGAAAGAAAAGGTACTGATTACTGGTGTCAGAAAAGGCAGCATGTTCAATACAGGCTGCAGTCCCTCTAGCTTGGCGACACAACTAACTGTGACACTTGAATGCAAGGGATTACTACTGTACCACAAGAATATGTAGACTTCTGAGAAGCCTGGAAAGATTTCTATGAACTGATGCACAATGAAGTAATCAATCAGGAAAATAACATACACAATGTTTACAATGATGTGAACCAGAAGAACATTAAAATGAAAGTGAGTCAGAAGGTTTGGGTTCTCTAACTAGCATGACCTTGAGCAGGTCATTGAAAAGAATCATATACGATAGGAGTGAAAAGACCAGGGTTTGAGTCTTGGTTCGGCTACTTATTACTTGTGTAGCCTTGGACAAAGTTTAATAATGACCAGGTTTGACCCTGTAGAAGAGCTGAGAAAATGCCTTTCCCTCCTCCCCCCATTCCCCTGACCAGAGGTGGGGAAAATGGGTGTGGACTATTGTATGCAATGTCAGACTCAGTTACTATGTTGGCTGATTCTGCTGAATTTTTTTTCTTTTTCTTTTTCTAATCTGTTATAAAGGATGACTCCATGCGTAGGGAAGGGGGAGAGATGTATTAAGAAATAAGATAACTGTAAAGTGCTTTACAAAACTTTAAGTGCTATAGCTATTATTGCTACTACTAATTATAAGTGAAACTGATGTAAAAAATTCTCGAAGTAAAGAAAAGAATCATTATTGAATTGTTATGGCCAAAAAATAATCTATCACCTCTTGCTCAATATTTTGGTGGTCTCTCTCAACTTAGCTAGGTTGGTTCTTGAGACTTGTACATAAAACCTTTCTAATTTAATAGGACCTGCCAGAGTTTACATTCCACTGTTCTAGTTTTTAAGAATTCATAATCTGGGAAATGTAGATGAAGTAAAAACAAAAGATGTCAATAGAAATTTATTTGAAAAAATTCCTACTCAAAGCTTAGCCCTGAAATACAGATGAATAAATGTACCTTTCTCTAGAGACAGGTAGATGGCACAGTGGCTAGAGTTCTGGTCCTGAAGGTAGGAAGACCTGAATTCAAATCCTACCTCAAACACTTAATAGCAATGTCACCATGGGCAATTCACTGAACCTGTCTGCCTCAATTTCCTCAACTGTAAAATAGGGATAATAATAATAACACCTACCTCGAAGGGTTGTTGTGAGGATCAAATGAGATAACTGTAAAGCACTTAGTACAATGCCCAGCCACAGTAGGTGCCTAATAAGTGCTTCTTTCTTTCTTTCACCAGAGAGGTGGGAGACCATCAGACTGTTAGATTTAATCAATGTGTTAATCAGTTTTGTGAAGCTGTTTTTTTTTCTCAATTCTATGCTATAAAGCCTGGCTTTTTGGGAGGGGTGTTATAGGACAGGAAATGAAGGTGATATAAAACCAGAAGATATAAAAAAATTAAAATTAAATAAAACAATTCAGGATCAGGTCCATACCATTATGAAGCAATTGGAGGAAGACTTCAGTGGAAGATTCTTCTCATTTGAGTAGTACTTCTCCAAGTATGCTTACATTTTTTTATTTAATTTGAGCCCACAACCACCTGATACAAAAGGCAAGACAGCTATTATTGTCTCCATTTGAGAGATGAGTAAACTGAGGCTAAGTGGTTAAGTTACTTGGCTAAAGAAGAACAGAATCTGGGCTTCTTGGCTCTAAGCTCCAAGGTAAGCAATGTAGCCTCCCTTTGTTGTGTGCCCACAGTGTGCAGAACAGTCCCCTAGGGGCAGTGAGGAAAGAAATAAAGTGGGCAGTGGTATAGAGCAGAAGAGACACTTACCATTCTCAGGAGGTAAATGTCATTGGATTCATGCAGCCTCATGGTTTCAGTTAACACATGCCTTCCCCTAACATTTGTAGCCCAAAGTTAATTCTGGAGCTAGCAGTCCCAGATGCAGAGCACACTAAGCCCAGAGCTAAATACCTAAATTGCTTCCAACAAAGCCCTGATGGTCAAATGCAAATTCTTTAAGCTTAAAATGTCTGCTACTGTTTAAATCTGTAGAGAGTCAGACATTTGCTGTCGAACCCTGGCCAATTCTGATGCTCTGCTGAAATCTGCTTCCATCATTTTCTACCCTCCTCCCTAGTGGCACAAGTGGTCACAAACTAGCCCCTGGGGGTCCAGTTGTTTTGACTCCTATTATGCCTTGCCTTGTTCTAGGGTAGAAAACTGTGGGAGGAGATCAGTGTGTGGTCACATTCAGTCACCCATCCTTCCAATTTTGGGGCAGGGAATAAAGAAACCTAGCTTCTAGTCTTAGGTGCCCCTAACAATCTATGTGATCTGACACAAATCCCTGTCTTTCTGGATCTCAGAGTCATTATTTATCAAAGTGGCCCATTATTTGCTGTCCTGACTACATCACAGGAATAGCACAGGAAAGTGTTACTAAGTGCTTACTATGTGCTAAGCACTGGGAGTACAAACAGAAAGGAAAAGGAGATAGTGGCTGCTTTCAAAGAACTCACATTCTAATTAGGGGAGACAACACATTCCAGAGGGTTCAGCAGCAGGGTAGATGGCAAGACCCAGGGATCTTTAGGATGCAGTGCCAAGGCAGATGGCAATGCCCAGGGGTCTAGAGGGCACAGTGGCAAGGCAGGTGATAGGGTTCAATGGTCTCTAAGGGAAATTTCTAACCCCAAACTGGTTCACCCTTGCAGCTACATGGGAAGTTTCAAACCATTAGCAGTTGTGGTTAGGCAGGGAGGCTGAAAACTCATTCTAATATTGGTTTGAAACAAGCATATGGAGGGAGTGTGTAAGTGAAAGAGAAAGTGGGATGAAACCTAGCCAGAATTAGGGATGCAGACTGTGGCTATGAAATGGTTTTTCTTTGTTCAAATTTAACTAATCCTTTTGGGGGCCAAACCCAGAGCTGGGATGTTGCTGGAGTTTTATATTTGGTTAGGGGAGGATGGGGAAATGAGTGAGAAGATGAGATGAGAAGTGAAAGGAAGTAATTAGTCATCTTTTGTCTGTTTATCTACCCATGCATCAGATGAGATGGGACAGGTTGCTCCTCCCAGTGCCTAAAACAATTCTGGGCATACCATAAACACTCACGTAATGTTTGGAGGCTAAATCAAGGGTTCTTAACCCTTGGGGTCCATGAACTTAAAAATATTTTGATAACTATATATTAATATAATCATTGCCCTTTGTAATCCTATGTAATTTATTTGATGCATTTAGAAACATTATCCCAAGAAAGGGGTCCACAGATTTCACCAGAATACCAAAGTGGTGCATGACTCATAAACAGGTTAAAAATCCCCTGGGCTAAATGAATTAAAGAATGCATCAGAGCTATAGAACAATAATAGTGATGGATCTTGAGAGATCATTTGGCCAACCCCTGCCTTCGGCCAGGTGTCCAAACCAACCAGCACAGATGGTTGTCTCTTCTTTAGCATGGCACAATGCAAAGTGCACTGAACTCAGAGTCCAGACCTGGGTACAGGCCACAATCTAGCTGTGTGACCTTGGGGGAGTTCTGACACCTCCCTTTGGTGTCAGGCCTCACTTCGGTCCTCTTAACAGGACAGGACTAGACAAGATGTTTTTTAAATTTATCTTCAGGCTTTAGGATTTGAAGTCTAAGATCACTAGAGAGATGTACCCTGGTATGAGGGGAAAGTGCTGAGCTTGGTCAGAAAATCTAGTAGTTATTTGACCTTGGGCAAGTTACAAGGTCTCTCTCTCTCTGGGCCTTGTTCCTTATCTGACTCAGTGATTGCTCGGTTGGACCATTCTTCGATTCTGTGAGATGATATACTCTCCCTCAATTCCCCATGCTAATGTTTGAGCCTTCTTAGTTTTCATAAATTATTACTTATGTTTGATCACAATTTCTACTGCTTTAGAGTCAGCTAAGTGATATGATGGATACAGCACTGGGCCTGGAGTTAAGAAGATCTGAGTTCAAATCCAGCCTCAGACACTTACTAGCTATGTGACCTTGGACAGACACTCTGTCTGTCTCAGTTTCCTCAACTGTAAAACAGGGATGATAATAGCGCCTGCCACCCAGGATTGCTGTGAGGATCAAATGAGATAATGTTTATAAAGTGCTTAGCACAGTGCTTGGTACATAGCAGCTGTTTATAAATGCTTATCTTTTCCTTGACTCTTTTAAGAAATTTATTTTATTTTCTTTCAACAAATAAAAATTTATTTTCTCTCCCTCTCACCTCCCCACTCCTTTCCCATGGGGGAAAAAAGAAACTAAAACAAAATCCTTGTAATAAATATGCATAGTTAAGCAAAATGAATTTTCAAATTTATCCATATCCAAAAAATATAAGTCTCAATGTGCTCCCTGAGTCCATCGCCTCTCTGTCAGAGGTGAGTAGCATGCTCCATCATGCACCCTCCTGCTTTCAATTCAAGCCTGTTTTCTCTTCTCTAGTTTTCCATGGACATGGACAAAAGCTACTTGTTATCCTCTCCACAAAAAAATACTTCAGATACTTCTGTTCACCTCAAGTTACCTTTCTCCTCTCCCTCCAGTCCTTATGGATGCCACTACTGCTCCATTCTCCCCTGAACAAATTACTTTTCTCCTTAACATCTCACAATTGGAATAAGAGTCTCTCCCAAGCTGCTCTTTCAACAGGCTCAGAGATTTTCAGATTACTTATTTTTTTTTCCCAGAATTCACCTCAGGCTGTAGCTTTTATGGGCTGCTTTTTCCCCAATGACATTTTGCTGAAAGTGTCCCACTTCCAAAGAGTGTGCAGTAAATCTACACAGAAACCATTTCTTCCACCCAACCAGCCATCCTACCCTACATCATCCATTTTCAATCCTCTGCCACTTAGGCTGTTGATGATCAGACATGGTAAATTAGAAAAAAAAGGTCAGAGGGAAAGACACAGCACGCCAGACCCCAGGCGCAAAGAGGGAGGCCTGTCTGAGCTGGAGGGGGAAAAAAGCTTCAGTTATAAAGCATTCCCAGAAAGGCTTGCTCTGGTAATTTTAATCTGACCCCAAGCCATCCAGAGCTGCTGGGGCGGGGGGGGGGGCGCGAAGCGGGAGCGTGAAGGGGGGAGGGGTGCGGCAGGAAACAGAAAAAGACAAGGACTTGGAAAAAATATGCTTGTGACATTTCAGAGCTGGCTGATGTAGGAGGGGGGTTCATCTTTCTACGGATTTCTCCTATAACTGAAGATCAATATCTATTCTAGCCTCCATGGAAATTATGATTACATAGCAAACAATTACACACAAAAAGAAAGGCATATATACACAGCCCCTCCTCCAACTTGCAGTACCTAAAGCCCACTCCATCTCCAAAGAATCCTAGAATGTCAGAACTAGAAAGGGAACATAAATATTATCTACTCCCACATACTTATTTTACAGATAAGGTCACAGAAAGGGAAATTATTTGCCCAAGGTCACGGAGCGTCAATGCATGGGGGAAGGGAAAGGGAACGGACATTTACCAAGTTATCTACTATCTGCCAGGTACAGTGCTAAGCACTTTACAAATCTTATCTCATTTGATCCTCACAAAACCCTGGGATGTAGGGGCTATTATTATCCCCATTTTACAGTTGAAGAAACTGAGGCAAACAGAGGTTCAAGGACTTGCTCAGAGTCACACAGCTGCTAAGTATCTGAGGCTGGATTTCAACTCAGGTCCTCATACTCTAGGTCCAGCCCTCTATCCAATGAGCCACTGAGCTCCCATAGGATCACTGATTGAGAGTCAGAAGAGAGCTCAGAAGTCATCAGGTACTACCTCTTGCTTGATAAACTCTAATGTTATTTCTAAAATCAGAAACGCCTTTGTGTATAATTTAAAGCCGTTCACAGCCCAACTGGCACCTCCATCCTTCTTATGTTATTCCTTTCCAAAGTGACCCTCTCTCTGCTCCTCACACACAACATTCCACCTCTGAGACTTTGCAGAGGCTGCCTCCCATAGCTGGAGTCTGCTCCCTCTTTCCCTGTACCTCTTACAATTCCTAGTTTCCTTCAAAGCTCAGCTCAAGTGCTACCTCCTCCATGAAGCCTTCCTTGATTTTCCCAAGGGCTAGTACCTCCCCCACTGAAATTTTCATATTTATATATTAAAAAGGTTTACATTTATTTTAATATAATATATACATACATATAAATATAAACACATCTCCGTATGTGTGTAACCACAATCCACATATGTGTATATATGTATGTATAGACTGAAGGCAAGAGGAAAAGGGGATGGCAGAGGATGAGATGAATAGATAGTATCATGGAAACAATGAATATGAACTTGGACAGACTTTGAGCGATACTGGAGGATGGAAGGGCCTGGCATGGTATGGTCCATAAGGTCATGAAGAACTGGCCACAACCGAACAACAACATATGCAAATGCAAGTATGTATGGATATATGTTTGTATATATGTATATGTGTGTATATGTGTATATGTGTGTATATATGTGCACACACACATATACACAGATACCTACATATACACAGCATGTGGAGATAAACAGGTATAGTATATATGTATGTCCACACACACACAGACACACACACACACACACACACAAACACACACACATTCTCTCCAACCCCCTGTAGAACATAAGCTCCTTGAGGGCAGAGATCATTCATTTCTGTCTTTGCATTCCCAGCATCAGCATCTGGCACATATTAGGCACTTAATAAGTGCTTTTTAGTTGAATTCCCCCATTTTACAGAAGAGGAAATAAACTCTCAGAGACTTGACCAAGGTCCTAGAGGTAGCAGCAACTAGTAGCAGAACTAGGATTTGAACCCAGGTCCTCTGATCCCAGATCCAATGCTCTTGCTACCATGATACCTAAGTTAAGGACAGTGGTGGGGTCAGAATACCTGGCTCCCAGGCTAATGCCCTTTCTACCATACTGTTGCCCAATGGATCCCATGGGTTGAGGATGCCCCAGTTTGGCCCAGAGTAGACCATCCAGTGAGGACCACAATGAGCACTGGTAAACTGAGGGCAAGATAGATGTGTCATGTTGCTTGACGTGGGTTCTTGCTGTCCAAACATGCCAACTTCAGGAGACTTTAGGATGGCTGACAAGAGGCTAAAGCCATCCTCACTTCCATAGCCTCATCTCAGAAGGAACAGTTTAGAAGAGGTGCTCTCCAGGGTGCTGAAACCAGGGTGAAAGCTAAGTAGTTCTCCGTGGTCCTGAACACAAGGGGAAATTCCAAACCATTTGAAATACAGGCTCAGAGGATCCAAGATTTAGAACTGGAATGGCCCCTGGAGGTCACCGAAAGTCCAACCCAACCAGAGGATCAGAAGTCATCACTGGGGCCTTAGGAGCCATCTAGTCCAATATTTTACAAAGGAGGAAACTGAGGCCCTAAGAGGTCAAGTGATTTGTCTAAAACAAGTCACCCACTAAGTATTTATCAAGCACTTGCTATGTATGGGTCAGGCATTGAACTAAGTGCTGGAGATACAAAGAAAGGCAACAGCATTTATCCTGCCCTCAAGGAGCTTACATTCTAAAGACAGAGACAACATACAGAAATCAGAACATATAAGGTTACACAGTTAGTATGAGAGGCCAAATTTGAATCCAGGTTCTCTTTCTGAGGCCCAAAGTGGTATTAAGTGACATTGCTGAGATCTGAACCCTAGACCCCTGACTATGAGTCCAATACTCTTTTCGCTGTGCCAGGCCCCACAGAGGGGATTCATGCTTCCAAGAAAGGGCTGCATAGTAAGGTTACTACTCTGAGATACCTTCCAATTCAGAGATGCTTCCCCTTTATGGTAATTATCAGGGTGGAACTATCTCCTCAAAGCAGACTTGGCTTTTTCTCAGGAGGACAAGTCATGGAGCAAGGACTCAGGACCCTTTTGTTCTTGTCTCCCTGGCCACCCCCTTTCCTCCCCGAAAGAAAGAAAGAAAGAAAGAAAGAAAGAAAGAAAGAAAGAAAGAAAGAAAGAAGAAAGAAGGAAGGAAGGAAAGAAGGAAGGAAGGAAGGAAGGAAGAAGGAAGGAAGGAAGGAAAGAAAAAGAAATCCAGGGTCTCCTTCAAGCAATGTAGTGTAGTAGAAAGGGCACTGAAATTGGAATTCAAAGGACCTGAGTCTTGGCTCTTTCACTTAAAACCTGGGTAAGCTTGAAGAAAGTCACTTTAATCTTTTTAGGTAGGCCTAATTTTCCTCAGGAAGCTAGGTGGAGCTGTGGATAGAGTGTCAGAACTGTAGTCAAGAAGACTCATCTTCCTGAGCTCAAATTTGTCCTCAGACACTTACTAGCTGTGTGACCCCGGGCAAGTCACTTAACCTTTTTTGCCTATGTGTCCTCATCTGTAAAATGAGCTGGAGGAGAAAATGGCAAACCACTTTGGTATCTCTGCCAAGAAAACCCCAACAAAGAGTCAGACATGACTAAATCAACAAACAAGAACAACAAAAAGGGTAGAGGAGAAGGAAATATGATAAGTAGATTTACTGTTACTCTCAGATTGGGGGTGTTGGGGTGAGTGGAGCAGTATCTCCTCAGATCACAATCTCCTCAATGAATTTGCGTTATTACAAAACGCATTGATACCTTTTATTTTTACAACACCTACATTTTCCCCAAGTATCCCTTTCTTCACCTCCAGCCCTACCAGAGAGCCATCTCTTGACCAAAAAACAAAAAAAAAATGGTTAGAAAGAAAAAAAAACCAATTCAGCACATCCAACAAATCTAACATTATACATAATGTTTCATACCCATGGCCCAATCAATTGCACAAAAAGGGAGCAAGGTGCATTCTCACATCTTCTTTGGAGCCCAGTATGGTCATTACAATTTTACAACCTTCATTTTTTATTTGCTGTCATTTTTTCTCATTTACAATGTAGTCACTGTGTATTTCATTTTCCTTGTTCTGCTCACAATGAATTAGCTTTTATTGATGGCTATTTACAGAGTTTGCAGGGTACCAGAGTCTGGACCTAGTGCCAATGAGGCTAAACTCATCAGTTTTATCCAGGGGTGTAACTGAAGTCAGCTCATCCAGGCTCAGAGCTAAGTGTTAAATTTTCAGGGTGAGTGTTTCCACTTTGGAAATAGGTAAACGCTATAAATCAGGATTTGATTTATTGCTTTGTTGATTTTCTAGACTTGAGAAGATAATGGTGAAAATATTAACCATGCAGAACAACTTAAAGGTTGTTCGTGTGTCCACGTCTTCCCTGCTTTCCCACCAAGATGAAGCTGTCACTAAGCACAGGGGGCCAGTACCCAAACTCTTGAGTATTTCCTCAACTCCTGGCTTTGAAGCAACAATATGAAGCTTTCTCCCATCATCCAGGTCTTTTTTTTTTTTACTTTAAAAAGTTAAATAAACATCTTACTGCCACTATATGGCTGTCTCTTCCAACGACTCTTAGCCCCACCCTACTCCTTATTTCTAGCCCTAATAGAAATCTACAAAGAAATAAAATGAATCACCCTGACCACATCTACTCTCCAGGTCACCACCTTTCCACTGAGAGGAGAGAACGTCATCAATAGTTTAGCGAAGTCACCATTAGTCACCACATTTATTGATCAGAGTTCCATGTTGTTTTCTTTTACGCTGCCATCTCATCCGGTTCAGTGACTGCTTTGAAAAAACACTTTACCCTGCTGGCCTAGGGAGCTAACAAGTAATTTTTTGAGATGACCTTTTGGACTGCCTGATCCACAGCCCAGCCCTAAAGAGGTCCAGGTATAAAGACAGTTCTGATTAGAGCCTTTAGGGCATGAGTGCCAGGGAACAAATCAATTAACTCCCTTTATGTTTATCCAGGTGACATCAGGTTATGATGACTATCAAGGACAACCCTGAAAGAGGAAAAATGTCACAGAAATCTGTAGGTGTCTGAGGCAAGGGGGCACTTATTATGTTATAGGCCTTTTTTTTTTTTTAAAAGCATCACTGGCATCACTCCCTCCTCTTTCTCTATGGCTACCTGGCTCATTGCCCAGCAGTAGGGTGGAGGGGGAGAAGGCAGAAAGATGCTCTCTTAATGGGTCTCCAAAAGATCATTTCATCAACTTGGCTTCCTCTGATTCTCAAAAACTCCACACTCAAGTGCAGTCCAGTAGGCAAAACAACTGACCTGGGAGTCAGGGAATGAAGCATGGTTTTGGGTCTTTGACCTGTTATTAAGTTGATGACTTTGTAAAAGTCACTTTTCTTCTCTAGGCCTCAGTTTCCTCATCTGTAAAGTGAAGGGTGTGGATTAGATGATCTCTGGGTCCCTTCTAGTTCTAATGTATATTCATATATATCTGACAGACTTCTTTAGGGAAGCCCTTCCTCCTCCCCCAAGCTAGTCCTGGAGGAGACACAAGAGAGACCTGATCATCCATCCCCTCCCCAAAAACCGTAGTGCAAACATATCTTTTCCAGTCACTTGGCACTGACCTCAGCAGATGCACTCAATTCAAACAGAGTTCAGCTCATACCACTGGCAAAGAAAGTCGCTGGGCATCATCCCTTCTGTTCTGTCACCATAGACCCTAAAAGCAGGGTCGTTTTATTGGGCCCAGTCTCTAGCTTTCAGGCAGATAAGTTATTATCTGAGGCCTAGAGAGGTTCAGTGACTACTAGGAACACCTTGTACTGGGTACTTTGTAATTATAGGCCACTGAAAGCACAGAACGAGAAGCTAGGAGCCTTGTGTCTCAGCCTGGGTTCCACTAGTGACTACCTGTGTGACCTTGGACAAGTCCCAGCTTTTCTGTGCTTCAGTTTTTTGACAGGAAAGATGAAGGGAAGGAAGGAGAGAGGGGAGAAAGAAGTAGGGGAGAAGTGAGAGAAAGAGAGGGAAGGAAGGAAAGGAGGGAAAGGAGGAGGGAGGGAAGGAAAGAAGAAGAGAAAGAAAGATGGAGGGAAAACAGGGAAGAAAGGAAAGAGGTAAGGAAGAAGAGAGGGAGAGGAGAAAGGGAAAGAAGGAAGGAGGGAGGAAAGGTAGGAAGAAAGGAAAAGAGGGAGGGAGGAAGAAAAGAAGGAAGGAAGGGGAGACGGAAGGAGGATGGACAAAGTCTGTGTCCCCAAGCTGCTCTCCTTCTAAAGAACAGGAGTCATCACCTGCCTCGATTCACGTGGGCCTCATGGAAGTGGAAGAACTAAGATTAAGCCCCTAGTCTCTTAGCACTGTGTTGCCCCACTATACTCCATGCTGCCTCTCAATCCATTTGTACAAAAGCAACGCTTGGACATTTGGCCAGATTGTTCTGTCTGACCTTGTGTCATCCACCTCCTGAAGGCTGCCAGTAGGTCCAGCCAAGGGACCTAGGAGACAGTTCCTTGTTTTCATCCAGTCATGGAAATAAGCACAGATCCCCTTGTCTAGGATCTCAGAGAAACTAGGCAGTAGGCCTAATGAGGCTTCAAATGGGCAGCCAAATCTCTATGATAAATGTGCAGATTATCTCCCTCAGGCAATATCTGTGGCCAGTTAATAATCCCAAGCCAGCTTCCTCCCTTAAGGACATTTGCAAAGCATTAAGTGGCCCTTGAGAGGCACTACAGCATGTCAGGCATGGATAGGGAGCCGACCTCACATTCACAAAGACACGGTTTCAAGGCCTGCCTCTAACACACACTGGCTGGAGTGCCCTGGGCAGGTCACCCATCCCCTCCATGCCCAGAGAACTCTCTAAATTGCAGAACAGATGCCTTTGTAGAAGTCATTTTAGACACCAACGAAATCACAGGTTTGGATCAATTTTTTTTAAAAAGTGGTCCTCAGCTAGTAAGTGTTATGAGTCTGAGGCTGGATTTGAACTCAGGTCATCCTGAATCCAGGGCCAGTGCTCTATCCACTGCGCCACCTAGCTGCCCTGGATCAAGAGTTCTTAATATGTTTTTTGTGACATGGACCTCTGGAAGTCTGGTGAAGCATAGGGACCCCTTCTCAGAAGAATGTTTTTAAATGCATGAAGGCAAACCAATTATACTGAAATACAGTTATTGATTTTTTTAAGTTCACAGACCTGTTAAGGACCCCTGGACTAGAGATGATCTCTAAGTCCCCTCTGTGCTCTGTGCCTAGGGGCTGATGACCCTTTTGCATGTTCAGCCTTTGCAGCCCACCTCTGATTCCACTTCCCTTTTGCTCTGCTAACCCTAGCTCAAGACCATCTTTTTGATGGAGAACACTGTTCTGGTGGGAGCCAAGGAAACAAAGGGGAGTCTCTCTGACCTGGGATATTTGTAGCTTTGACTGATTTCAGCAGAGGGACTGGTAGTCACTTCACCTTGCCCATTACAAATAACAACAAGCCACAAAAAGTAAAGGATGAGAAGCTTGAAGCCTTGTGTAGGCCATACCAGTTTTGTGACCTTGGATAAGTCTTAGCCTCTCTTATAAGTCAGTTTTCCCACCTGAGGAATGGGGCTATCACCAACTCTGATTCACAAGGGTCTTATGAGGAGCTACTTAAAAAAGACATTATTATTCCAAGAGAGGCAGCATGACGTAGTAGATTGAAATCAGCCTCAGAGTCAGGAAGACCTGGGTTCAAGTACCACCTCTGACACATATGGGCTGTTTAATCACAGCTAAGTTATTTAACCTCTAGTACTTCAGGTACCTATCTAAGATTAGATTGCAGAACAGTTGCCAATCTCTGTATTGGTGCAGGATCTCCCTCCATCAACTGAGCTGTAATTACAGTTCTGGATAAATATCTATATCTATACACACACACACAAATACGAGGGTTATAATCTTCTCTCTTACTCAGCTTTCCTACAAAATGGGCTAATTTGAGATTCCCTTCCTCTTCTTGTCAGCCCTCTGTGACAGGTGCTATAGGGTTGAGAGAGTGAGATGGTAGCAATAACAATTTCAATTGTTGTTGTTATTCCACTGTTTTCAGCCTTGTCTGACTCTTTGTGACCCCATTTGGGGTTTTCTTGGCAGAGACAATAAAAGTGGTTTGCCATTTCTTTCTCCAGCTCATTTTACAGATGAGGAAACTGAGGCAAACAGGGTTAAGTGACTTGCCCAGAGACACATAGCTAGTAAGTGTCTGAGGCCAGATTTGAACTCAGGAAGATGAGTTTTCCTGACTCCAGGCCCAGCACTCTATACACTAGGCCACCTAGCTGCCCAACAATTTCAATATGAATAAATAATTATTAAGAACCTACTGCATGCAAAGCATCGGACTAAGTCCTAGGGATCATAGCATTTAGACCTACAAAGATAAATAAGTCATGGTCTCTGCTCCCATGAAGGGAAAAAGTAAAAGTTTTGTATAAAGCACAAACCTTCTCTGGGGAAGCTAGGTGTCAAAGTTGATAGAATAAGTAAAGCTGGGGCTAAGAATAAGAAAGATCAGAGCTCAAATCCAGCCCCAGACGTTTACTAGATGTTGACTAGAGTTGACCTCTGTTCACCTCAATTTCGTCATCTTTAAAATGGGGAACAATAATAACATCTGTCTCCCAGGGTTGTTGTAAGGATCAAATGAGATAATAATTGTAAGGCGTTCAGCACATAATAAGGGATACACATAAATGTTCACTACAATGATGATGACGATGTCAGAGTTGGGGGGTACAAATTCTCATTGGGCAGATGAGGAAACTGAGGTCCAGAGAAGATATGTGACTTGACTAAGGGCACAGAGTTAGATGACTTTTAAAAGAATTCTTTTTCCTTCTTTTTTTAAAGCTTAAAGTAAATCAACTTTAAGATAAAGTCAATACCTTCTTGGTCAAGAGTGTTAGGATGGAACATTTTTCACAGTGATTTCCAGATAGCCACAATGATCTGCCAAGAAAATATGCACCTTGACATTAATGGGTCTTCTTAGATCATTTTTTTCAAGGAGAGTTGCTCAAACATCTCTCCTCTGGAAGCAGCCGTTTTAAATATAAGTAGGACTTGTCCAGATTCTAGTTGTGCCTAGGGCGAAGAGGCAGGTTTATAGTCCCCATATAACTATGACAGGGTATCCTGAGCCTTGTCTCAGGGTGCTGAATTTAGAGAGTCTGGGCAGCACCTTGAATTCTTCAGCATAACAACAAATCCTGGCAACTAGTTACCAAGAATAATTCATTAAAATAGGAGCTTCTCTCTTACCAGGCCTAGTTTTCCTCACTTTCATGATGGCACTTCCTGCTAACTTGCCTTGGGGCCAAGTTTGTGGTACTTGCCCTGGGTGAAAAACTTCCTACAGCTAGATATGTGCAGAGCCATGTGATAAAGACGCTGATGACACAAAGCCTTGGAGACTTTACAATCACTATGCAGGACTGATGCCAACCTCTGGTGCTGTGGGGGGGGTGGGGGTGGGGAGGGGGCTTCTTACTTCACTCCAGTACACAAACAGGGCAGATGTCTGCACAAGTCCTAAGTATAGAAATAAAAGCCAGAAGCAGGTATTCAGGGAAAGAGAATATTTGCCCAGCCTCTGACAAAGCGATGCATGACAAAAAGATTATCCCATTCCATTGACACCAATGAATCCCATCCCAAAACTTGTCCTCTACCAGAGCAAAAAGGGAAGGGTGGGAATAGATGCTTGATAAGGGGCCTTCCAACACAAAGTCCAAATACTCCATGATCTGCTTGGGTTAAAAAAGTGGGTTTATCAGAAGGGTCCAGATCCAGGTCACTAACAATCCCTTCCTTGGCCCAGAAACACCTGGACAAGAATGACATTTGAGCTAGAAAAGACCACTTAGTCCAACCCCTCATTTTACAAAGGAAGAAACAGGCCTAGAAAGGTCAAGAGAGTTGTTCAAGGTCACAGAACCCAGGTCTCATGATCCCCAATCCAGCAACCACACACTGATGCTCACTCAGGCTGGGGCAGAATCTGAGGAGGTCACAGCCAGGGCTGGCAGTTACCCACAGGAAGGGGCAGTGGTATGGGGCATAAACCACAGCACCCGGCAATTTACCAAAAGCAACCCCTGAGTTTCCTGCTGGCTCCGGCCTACTATACTACCAACCCACGTGGTCTGATAGCACTGAATCTAGACAGTTCAGCACTTACTTTAACCTACTCCTGGCCAAGGCTATCACCAAAACTTAAGTACTCAATAAGTAGCCAACTTCAATGATAATAGCTACTCCCCTTTAAAAAAAAAGTACTTTCTTCTTAACAGCTCTATAAGATAGATACTAAAAATATTATTTTTCCCATTTGCAGATCAGGAAAGCAAGACTTAGAGGAACTAAATGACTTGCCCACAGTCAGTACATATGAGAACTGGGATTTGTATCCAAGATGATGGTTTTTCAAAGAGCTACTTTGCCTCTCAATTACAAAGATGGTAAACCATCACAGTTGTGGTTAGGTTTCTTATTGGCTGGTTTCAAATAGTAAAAAGTAACGTGATTTAAGTTTCCTCTAGTCAAGATATGAGTTTAGAAACTACCAGGCTGGTCTGGGGGCAGAGGAAGAGTGAGAGTTGAGAGGAGGAGGAGAGGGAGGAGGAGGGGGAGAAGAAGAAGGAGGAGGAGGAGCAAGAGGAGAAGGAAGGAGAAGGAGAAGGAGAAGGAGAAGGAGAAGGAGAAGGAGAAGGAGAAGGAGAAGGAGAAGGAGAAGGAGAAGGAGAAGGAGAAGAGAAGGAGAAGGAAGGAGAAGAGAAGGAGAAGAGAAGGAGAGAAGGAGAAGGAGAAGAAGGAGAAGGAGAAGGAGAAGGAGAAGGAGAAGGAGAAGGAGAAGGAGAAGGAGAAGGAGAAGGAGAAGGAGAAGGAGAAGGAGAAGGAGAAGGAGAAGGAGAAGGAGAAGGAGAAGGAGAAGGAGAAGGAGAAGGAGAAGGAGAAGGAGAAGAAGGAGAAGAAGAAGAGGACCATGACATCAGGGAGGTGATGCCATGACTTGCAAGTAAATTGGATTTAAGTGAGAGAGGGCTGTGCAAAATCAACCATCCTCACTTTCTCCTCTGAAGCCATCTGGGTCAGTGATAAGATAGAGATCAGGACATATGGTGCAGCAGAACTAACACTAGATTGGAAGTCAGAGGAATTGGGTTCAAATCCTGGCTTTTCTACTTATTGGGCCTCAGTTTACTCATCTATTAAATAAAGGAATTGACCTGGAGGGCCTCTAAGTTCTCTCCCATCTCTAAATCTCTGATCCTATGAATTAATTTGCCATATAGATAGAGTGTGGTATAGCAGAAAGAACTTCAGACAGGAATTGAGGACACTTGGTTTTACATTCTGGTTTTGTGTGTTTGCTGCTCAAAGATCCAGCTACCCTGGCTTCCTTGCCCTTTCTTGCATATGACATCCCATTTCCTACTTCCATGCCTTAGCACTGGCTGTCCCTCATGCCTAGAATGTTCTTCATCCTAACCTCTGCCCTTTCCCTGCTTTTAAGACCAACCGCCACCTCTGCCGGATATCCCAGCCTCCCCCACCCACCCCTCCCAGCTGCTAGAGCCTTACTCTCCAAGGCTTCTGTGGGCTCAGCATTTATACCCCCTTCAAACCCTCACTCCCTCCCCGCTCCTATTAGAATGAGTTCCTTGAGGGCAAGGACTTTCCTCCCCTTTCTTTGTATTTTCTGACATTAGCACAGTGCTTGGAACACACTAAGCACTTAATAAATGCTGCTAATTATAATGCAATGGGGAAACTGTAGGATTTGTAATCAGAGGACCTGGGTTCAAATCTCAGTATGACCTTGGGCAAGTCTTCTCATCTCTCTGGGCCTCATTTTCTTCAACTGTAAAACACTGGACTATATGACCTTCTGGTTTTTTCCAGGCTCAAAATTTGTGATCCTGTGTGACTTGGTCCCTGAGCCACCTTTGAATTCCTCTACCATCATAAGATTTCCATGACTCTACTGTCTTTGGTCTTTGCTTGTTCCTTGATTTGTTCAGGAAAGACACCTTCCCATTCATTTTATGCACTCACCCCTAGAAGCCCGGTGCAGCCAGGGGTGACTGGCGATGGGTATTCAAGCCAGCCCACCTGGGGGCCTGCTCTCTCTGCCTTTTGTCCTCTCTGGCTATGTGTGCCTGCTCCCTACTTCAGAAGTTGAGAGAATTAAGCTGCTAGGAGGAAAAAAGGCCGAGTTTACAAAGAGAGAGGGGCCAGGCAATCTGACAATCTTCAAAGTGCCATGGAATGTCTCTGATAGTTACTGCCTGTCTCTAAATATAGTGCATTCATTCAGCATCCCTGGTTGGCCAGTGGCTTCCATTTCACTGTCATCTTCTCCCCATATCTGTGTCCATGAAGCACTGAAGCTTATTCTCGAGCATGGCTGAGCAGAATGATAGCAATTTTCAAATATCAAAGGATGCTTGCTCCGGAAACCTACATGTTTGGAGATATGTGCCCCAGGGAACTCTCTCTCTTCCTTTCACTTCCATCCCTCAATGAGGAATCAGAAGGGAGATGAGCTGAGAAAGTCTTGCCCCACCCAGCTTTTATACCCAGGACTACATTGGTCCTACCTTCAGCATATACAGGATTATGGGAACAGATTTAGAGCTGCAAGGGGCCTTAGAGGTCACCCAGTCCAACTCCCATCATTTTAAAAGGCTGTGGGTACCATGTTGAATAGGGGCAGCTAGGGGGTGCAGTGAATAGAGCAATAGACCTGGAGTTAGGAAGATTCATCGTTCTGGATTTAAATCCAGCCTCAGACATTTACTAGCTGTGTGAGCCTGGGCAAGTCACTGGAGATGGAAATGGCAAACCACTTGGGTATCTATGCCAAGAAAACCCCAAATGGGGTCACAAAGAGTCAGATGTGACTGCAAAACAACTCAACAACACCACCACTATGTTGAACAGATTAAAAATTTCCCCACCTGGAAACAACTCAAGTCTCCCCCAGTGTGAATGTGGTAATTTGGTGCTGGTATTAGCTCCTTACTTCCAGAGACTTTCAAATCAGCTCTTCCGGATGAATCATTGCCCTTCCCCTCCCCCTCACCCCCAAGAGAATGATGTAATTGACTTTAGAACACAGAGCTCCCTGCAGCCAGATCCCCAGCCTGCTGCATGTAGCATGTTCCCAAGCTGCCTGTACTGTCACTGAGGCCCTGTTTCTGTAGCTCAGCTAGCAAGAGAGATTGGCTGCCCTTTTCACCACCAGCCAATTCCCGACACCATCCCCCAGTCCTTGATAAGGACTTCATGCTGTAAAATGGAGAAAAATCAAGAGTTCAATTTCTTTGTCAAGTTAGCAAGCTACCTAAGATAGATCCAAAAATGAAAAACAGCCCCTGCACTCCAGGAGCCCCTGGGATACCTGTACCAGTTTTGGGTTTAACATCACTCATTTTTGGATTCATATCCCCAGTGCCTAGCATGTTGCCTTGTGCATGGTGGGCACTTAAATCTCTGTTGGACGGGATTGTCAAAGTCTTCAAAGAGCCAGGGGTCTGAGGGGATCTTGAACTGAGAAAGTCTTGCCCCACCCAGCTTTAAAATCCATGATTGCAGCTACATTGTTCCTACCTTCAGCATATATGGGATTATAGGATCTTAGAGTTAGAGCTAGGGACTTCAGAGGTCGTCTACTCTAACATCCAGCATTTTGAAAAATAAGGAAACTGAGACCCAGAGTTGTTAAGTGACCTGCATTTTTTCCCATAGATACACATATGTTTAGAGCTTTAGAAAGAGAATTAGTCAATTGCATACTCACGCACACACAAAGTTTTACATACATGTTTTCAGTTGTGTTCGACTCTGTGATCCCATTTGGGGTTCTCTTGGCAAAGATACTGGAATGGTTTGCCATTTCCTTCTCCGGCTCATTTTACAGATGAGGAAACTGAGGCAAATAGGGTGAAGTGATTTGCCCACGATCACACAGCTAGTAAGTGCCTGAGGCTGGATTTGAACCCAGAAGATGAGTCTTTCTGACTCCATGCCTGGTACTCTATCCATGGGGCCACCAAGCTATGTGTATGTGTGTGTATGTGCTTGTGTGTGTGTGTGTGTGTGTGTGTGTGTACCACATATATATTATTATATTATATAACATTGTACATATTATATACATATTACAATATAATAATTATCATTATATTGTAACAATTATTTGTTACAATATAACAATAATCTTACATTCACATAGCACACTAAACTTCTCAGGGTGTTTTCACATGCATTTAGCTTCTGGACCGATTCCCCAGAACCAGCCCTGTGAAATAGGTGGGAAAGGTATTATTATTATTCTTATTCTGCAGATGAGAAAAATTTGGCTGGAAGATGCCAAATGATATACTTAAGGTCACCCAGCCAGTTAATGGCAAAACTGAGTTTAGACTTGAGATCTCCAGATCTTGAGGTTCCATTGGACCACCCTGCCTTTAGTCAACTTTTTGTAGTGTAGGAACTGGTTCACACTGTTCTTTTGCATCCTGTTGCTGCTGAAGTGTCAGTTAATGATGTGTTTGGGTAAGTGAGTGGTCCTCTTATAGATAAGCAAAGGCAGGAAGGGACCAGTTCAGCCACTGCGTGACCAAGGTGGATGTTTCCAAAGCAGCACATTCACAAGCAGTTTAGGGACGGAATACTTAAGCTGCACTAAAGATATGGCCAATGTAGCCAAGCTATCTATTTAGAAGCAGGGTGGGGCTTTTAAACTGTGGGCAAAGCTTCTTCCTGAGCTCTTCCCTCAACTAAAAGCAGTTTAATATGGCCTCAGCCCCTGGGGAATGGAGATAAGTCTAGTAATGGAAGTTAATTCCTAAGAGTACAGGCCTCAGAAACACAGTTCTTACCCCCCTCCCAAAACAAACAAACAAACAAATAAATAAGATCCAATTCAGGGTAAATATTTGTTTAGTGTCCATGGTGGGTCTAGGTTTAAATCTAAAGACTGAAGTAAGGAATGGGCCTTTCAAATGGGCAAAATAGGCAGTTAACCTCATGGTATGATTTAAGGGATGATGGGAATGTCACTTCCTACAACAAAATGTATTCTTCCCAGTGATCCCAAGAATTCTCCCATGAAAGAATCAGTCCTTTATAGAGGAAACTAGAGCTCTCCTCTAAAAGACTTGTTTTAACATGAAAATAACCTTAATAGGGACCCCTCCAAGGAGGCCTCCTTGAGTTCTTCTAACATCATAAGACAGCCATGATTCTTGTGTCTTTGGTCTTTCGTTACCTCTCTTTCTCCAGAAGGGCCATCTTCTCCTTCCTTTCGTGCATCATGCACATTAAGCCACAGGGACCATAGCATTTCAGATTTGCAGGCATCCTAGAAGAGAGTTTTTGGCCCCACCCCTTCATTTTACAGAGGAAGATGATGATGGATGGAGGGGAAGTGATTGGTTCAAGGTTATCTAACCAGTTAGTGAGAAAGCCAAGTCCAATGTTCTTTCCACAACACCAGCTGCCCCTCCCTAACATTTTGGTGTGAATATATTCTTTACAGATCAAGACAGCTTTGAAATATTTTGGGCTGATAGGAAGAACAGACACTGCTGATGACAAATTTTACCTATTTCACAGAGTATCTGGCCCCAAGGATGCATGCAGGCAAAACTTGCTAGCTCAAGTTAGCTGGCAGAGAATAGCAAACATATGGACAGATGCAATATAGTAAGGGTACCTGCCTGGGAATCAAGAGACTTGGGGTTGGAATCCTACCAGTGGGCACTGTGGTAGATAAAGTGCTAAATCTGCAATCAGGAAGATGAGGTCAAATCCTTCCTCCTATTGGAGGTCATTACTGAATGACCCTGGGCAAGTCACTTGACTTCTGTCTACTTCAGTTTCTACATCTGTAAAAGGCGATGATAATAGTACCTCCCCACCTCCACCAGCATTTGTGAAGATAAAATGAGATAACATTTGTAAAACACTTTGCAAACCTTAAAGCACCATATAAATGCTATTATTGTTCTTATTGTTATTACTGACAATATAATCTTTGGGAAGCCACTATCCTTCTAGTATCCTCATCTGTAAAACAAAGTAATTGGACTAAGCTGGCCTCTAAGGCTATTTCCAGCTCTAAACTGGACTGTGAGCTCCTGGAAAATGGGTCTATTTTGTGCATTTCTTTGTATTCCCAGAGCTTAGTACAGGGCCAGGCACACAGGAGGCACTTAATAAATGCTTATCAGCTTGACTTTCAAAACAAGGTCCCCTGTGGGCGGTAACATTCTTTGATTCTGTAATCTGATGGGGCCACGGTAACATCTGCCTTGTAAAATAAAGCCTCCACGTTAGTCCTACCTACAGTGTAGAGTCTTATTTTCTTTCATAAAAGCCAAAGGCAGGAAATGGTTTGGAATCATTTCTAATTAAGACTTGGAATGCTTTTGCTCTGCACTGAGCAGTCTATATCTCAGGGGTCTGGTCTGAGTTCAAACAACGACAAGCTAAAATGGGAAGAGCTACCATCCTTGCCCTTCTTCGGAGGTACGGGACATCCTTCCTACTTCCAGTACTCAGCTAAAGCTTGTGGTCTTCCTAACAGAGGAAACTTGCTCCTGTGGCCCAGGTCCAGAATCAGCTCCCAACATAAATTTCTGGTGTCCAGATCTGTCTGAAGCACATGTGGCCTCGTGCCAATTAAGTACATGTTCCTTCATCTCTATAACCTTCTGAAGCACCCTACCCCAACAACTCTTTAATCTCTGTCTGCCTCAGTTTCATCAACTATAAAATAAGGATAATCCCAGCACCCACCAACCAGGGTTGTTGTAAGGATATAATAGGTGCCTAACAAATGCTTGTTCCCATCTTCTCCCTGCCCCCACCCCCCAAACAAACCCTGGGCAATGCAATGTATCTGGAGAGCAAACCCTGAAACACCATTCTGAATGTGAGACAAACTATGTGGTAAGGGGGAAAGGGGAGCCTATCATTGCTCTGAAAAGCCTTAGGAAGGAAGAAATAATAATAACAGCTAGTAATTATACAGCACTTTAAGGTTTACAAAGCACTTTACAAATATCATGTCACTGGATCCTCACAACTCTGGGAGGTAGGTGCTATTAACACCCCCATTTTACAGATGAGGAAAATGAGGCAGACCGAGGTTAAGTGATCTGGTCAGGGTCACACACCTATCAAGCATACAGAGCATTTGAACTCAGGTCTTCCTGATTCCAGGTCCAGTGCTCGATATACTGTGATACCTAGCTGCCTCTGTAAAATGAGGTCCTGGATGGGAAGGGGAAAGAGGTGGAGATTTCTCTCTGTTAGAGAAAAATCTAGAATCTGACACCATGCTGCTGAGTTCCTCTTGCTATCCCTTCTTCTACCCACAGATTACCCACAAAGATGTTGTAATCAACTGGATTTGCTATTCCGTTCTCAAAAGTCCCTACTAGCACTCCTTTCCCCAACTCCCACCCCACACACATAACCCCGATAATGCTTTCAAGATAAACTTCTCACCTGGCTTTTATAGCCTTTTATTGTCTGACTTTAGCCTAGCTGTCCAGTCAGTCAACAAGCCAGGCAACAGAGGCGGCTAGACGCTCAATGGATAGCTTGTGGGGTCTGGAGTCAGGAAGACCTGAGTTCAAATGCAGTCTCAGACACTTACTAGCTGTGTGACCCCGAGTAAGTCATTTAACCTTGGTCTGCCTTAATCTACTGGAGAAGGAAATGGAAAACCACTCCAGTATTTTTGCCAAGAAAACCCTATACAGGGTCACAAAAAATTGGACACAATTGAACAACGACAATGTGCCACAAACCATGCTTATCTCCACGTACCCCAGTGCTTAGCACAGTGTCCGGCACACAGTAGGCACTTGATAAATGTTTATTGACTAAGCACTGGGGTTACAAAGAAAAACAAAAAACCAGTCCTGGTTCCTAAGGAGCTTAAATTCTAAATAACTAGGTACATACAGGAGAAACAAGTGCCTACAACAGCCCATATGACCTACTGCCCTGACTCTGTTGCCTCCAGCCATGTGATTGTCCTGTTCGTAGCCCCCACACATGAGAATCACAGTGCTGTCCTGATGGGTGAGGAATGGCCAGCCCAATCACTCTTCACCCTGGCCATCGTCTTGCTGTTTGCCCTGCTGCTGTGCCCTCTCCATACACTCATCTCTTAGGACCATGTCCTGGAAGAACTAAGTCACTCAGCTTTGAACGTCCGCTAGACGGTACAGTAGAGAAAGTGACAGACCTGGAGTCAGGAAGACCTGAGTTCAAATCCTGCCTCGGGTTCTAGCTGTGTGACCCTGAGCAAGCCACTTTGTCTGCCTCAGTTTACTCATTTGTAAAACAGAGATAATAATAGCACCTATCTCTCAGGGTTGTTGTGAAGATCAAAAGAGGTAGTAACTCTAATGAAAGCTGTAAAGTTGTCTAGGTGCAGTAGAGAGGCTTGCCCAGAGTAGCACAGCCAGTATGTGCCAAGTGTGAGACTTGAACTCAGCTCTCCTTCTATAGAGAGAGATGGATAGGAACAGGGACTGGACCTGTGTTTTCACATCATAAACATTAATAAAAGGTTTTTCATTAATTTACTCACAGATTCTTAGCACCAGAAGGGAACTTCAAGATCATCTAATTCAATTTCTTCATTTATCAAAGATGAAAACAGAATCCCAGAGAGAAGAAATGTCTTATCCAAGATATCCTGCCTGGCTGGAGGCAGAATCAGGACTAGAAATCACATCTTTTGGTTTCTTGTCAGCTTGGTGGTGCAGTGGATAGAGCACTGGATCTGGAATTTTGAAGACCTGAGCTCAAATCCAGCCTCAGACACTTGGTGTGTGATCCTAGGCAAGTCACTTAACCACTGCCTCAATTGTCTCTGCTTCAAAATGGGGATAATAATAGCACCTACCTCACAGGGCTGTTGTGAGGATCAAATGAGACAATATTTGTACAGTATCTGGCCTAGTGCCTAGCACACAGTAGGTACTTAATAGGTCCTTCCTTCCTTGTCCAATGGTTTTTACACAGAACCATGTTATCTCTCTCAGATTTTCAGATATTTCTCAGATATTTAAGTTCCAATTCATTAGTTTATATCTCATTATATTCAATAAACAGTTATTAAGTGCCTATCTGCCTAGCTCAGTGCTTAGCATAGACCCTCGGGGTGTTAGAAAGTTTAGTTAAGACATAGATGTAATCCTCTACCACTCCAGGATTTTCATCTCTGCTGCCTACTATACTGTTCTAACAGCAAGACAATCTGGGATTCTTTTACATTCTTCTACCCTGATCCAGAATGAACCCAGTCAGGGTGACCCAGCCTGGTATTTCCTCACCCCCAGCAGACCTGGCTGTAATCATGGATTAGGCCAATTTTTCTACAACTACCTACCCACAATTGTCCTTGGACTCTTAGCAAATGCTGCTGCATGTCCTCATCTAACAGTTCCCTTGTTTCCATTAGTAATACAACAAATTCTGAATTACCTTTGGTAATGGAAGTAGAGATGGAAAGGTATGCCAAAATGTCTCAGGTGAGGTAGGAATCATTAGCAACTTTGTCTATTATGCTTTGCTTTATCCTTCTGTTCATAAGGCTAATTATTTAAGAACTTTGGCCCTGGGAATAGGCTTTTTCCACACAAAACTCTTCTAAGCCTGGCTTTGGGTAATGAGATCAAATATAAATGATGAAATGCAAACACACTTTCATGTGCTAAAGATCTTCTGCTAGCTTCAACAATCAGCTTGGGGAACAATGTTGTAATTTGCTAATTGTTTATTTATCCTCAAAATTACCCAGAACCTAGTCCATATTTAGTATCAATATAGTTAGAAAAATATACCACCGATCTCCACCCTACCAGGGCATATGTTGGTTTGAAATTTTTTTTTAGAAACAATACATACCAATGCCCAACTGGCTTACAGAGGAGACTAATCCACTTGTGTTTATAAAAAGGTTTGAGTTTCATGAGGAAAAGAACCCTATAAGAGACACTTAAATGGAGCCAGAGCTAGGGCAAACCAGGCAGGAAGCCTCTGTCCTGTCAGGAGCAGGGATGTGGTGGCTGCCATTCTTTTCCATCTTATTCTAGTTACCTGTGATCCTCATCCCGACCACCACAACACTTGCGATTTCTGCCTCTTCCCCCTGTGATAGTGCCTGTTCTGTGCTTGTCTTTTAGAACAAAACAAAGGGCAGAGGAAAGGAAAAGGGGAAGATTGGCATTTCCAGAAGCAAGTTGTGCCTTGTACAACAGGGTACCATTACGAGGGTCTATTTTTAAGCTAGGATGAGATGTTATAAACTCCCTCAAAGGAAAACTGGAAACAACAAAAATCCACCATCACCAAAAAAACAAAAAACAAAAAAACTCCATTCTATAGAACTGGAGATTTTATTGCTTTGTCCTGTAAGAAGGACCCAGTGTTTTTGCCAATAGAGCAGTGGTCCAGGCCTCCAGCTGTGGTATTTCCAGTCCCACCCACGCCTACCCCCTGACAACAATGCATTGTTTGGGGGCTCTGAGTGAAAGGATGCTATTGAGGCCCTGGATGTTTAGGGGGAAGGGAAGAAAGAGTATCAAGGTCCACACAGAGAAAGGCCAAAAGCTGGAGGAAGAACCAAGAAGAAACTACCAAGACTGGGTCCAGGGCCTACCCTTCAGAGTCAGATGCTGACAAGGCAGCAGGGTGGCCTATGAAGGAACCTGTCCTTTGGATGCTGAAATGGGGAAGGCAGGGAGAAAGGGATCAGTAGTGAGCTGGGCCCCTGGAAGCTTTGAAACAAGTGATCCTTAACCTTATTTGTATCACAGACCCCCTTGGCAATCTGGTGAAGCTTACGGACTCCTCACAAGAATATCTGGGGGCAGCTAGGTGACTCAATGGATAGAGCACCAGCCATGCAGTCAGGAAGACCTGAGTTCAAATGTGACTTCAGACATATAACACTTACTACCTATGTGACTCTGGGCAAGTCACTTAACCCCAATTGCTTCACACACACAAAAAAAGAGAGAGAGATAGAGAAAGAGAATATCTGAAATAAAATACATGATGAAATACATAGGATTGAAATAGGGATACATAGGAAATAAAATGAATACAATTACAAGAGAAACCAATTATATTGACATACTTTTTTTCCTTATCCAAGTTCACACATCCCTCTAAATCTATCCTTGGGCCCCAGGTTAAAAGCCCTTACCGTAGCAAGTGGATTTGCCCAACCTCTTCTGGGGGCCATGCTTGACCTCTGTGCATGTGTACATCCTCTATCAGACTGCTTGCCATCTTAGGGAGAGGGGAAGGGGGAAAAGTTTGGAACCCAAAATCTTATAAAAGTGAATGTTGAAAATTGTCTTGGAAAAAATAAAATACTATTTACATTAAAAACAACAACAGGGGCAGCTAGGTGGCACAGCGGATAGAGCACCGGCTCTGGATTCAGGAGGACCCGAGTTTAAATCTGAACTCAGACACATAACACTAGCTGTGTGACCCTGGGCAAGTCACTTGACCCCATTGCCTAGACAAAAAATAAAACAACAACAACAACAACAACCTTAGAAGCTTGGAGAGTTGCCTGGAGAGCACTAAAAGTGACTTGGTCAGAGTCTCACAGCCAGCACGTATCTGAGGCAAGACTCGAACCCAGGTCTCGTTGGCTTTGAGGCCAGCTCCCTATCCACTAGACAATGATGCCTCTTGAATGAATAAATGAATAAGGAAAAAGAAGTGCTTCCTTTGTATGAACCAACCACGAAGCTCAGGTTGAGCACCAGGCAAAAGCACGCTGTGGTGAATGGTTCAGAAGAGTGGATGGTACGTGTGCCTACTGGAGGTGGCCACCAGGGGTTTTCTGCCTTCCTGGATCCCACCGAGAATATCAGAAGTAAGGCATGGGCTGACTATATCAGCAATTCCACCCGGGTCTGCCACGAGCCACTGGATTTAGGGGATCTGACCAGAGCTGGTATGCCGATGTCACACTGGCAAACCTTGGGCACTATTTCCTCTATGGCATGTGGGAGGGAGAGCTATGCAAGGCACAAAGCAGGGACGCAGCTGTAGCAGTCTAGGGCTCCTCTGTGTTCCCCTCTGTAGTCTGGCTGCTAAGCCCCTGGGAGAGGTTGGTGGTCAGCACTCGGTCCCCAGGGTGTCTGTGTGGCTGCACAGGCTAGTCTGTGCTGCTTCAGCATTCACAGTGTACTTCAAAAGGGGGGAGCTAAGCAACGGTGAGTATCACAAATTCAGCAGGAGAGCTGCTTATATGACCCTCGACTACTGAGCTCAATTTCCAAACCCCAGAGAAGGGATGCTTAGATCACCTGTTGCCTTCGAGCCTCTAAGAGGGACAGCAGGGGCTGGAGCTGTGATTTCATGCGTATAGAGAACTCCAGCATGAAGGAATGCCCTACAACACTGCAGGGCTATACCATGTCTGCAACTAGAGCAGAGGTGTCTAACATAAAGCCCAAGGCATAAGGCCCACAACATTCCCAAGTGCAGCCTAAGCCAAATAACAATGTAAATGGGAAATATCTAACAAAATAAATAAATTAATAAAAAAGAAGGATATAAACATTGTGTGATTTTATAAGACAATAAGCAGCCCCTAGGGGTCCTTATGTATGGGTTAGTGCCCCTCCTCCGTTTCTATTTGAGTTTGCCACCACTGGTTTTAGAGCACCAAGATGTTATGTGACTTGTCCAAGTCACAGATGGGTAGGCCAGTCTGGGTCAGAGGTGGAACTTCAACCCTGGTCTTCCTGTCTCCAAGGCCAACTCTCTATCCACACCGCCCCTCTGAAAGGTGCTGGGTTCATCTCTTTTAAACCCAGAAGTAGCAGGACTGTGTTCAGACTGTAGCATGACAGATTTGGGTTAGACACAAGGAAAAGGTTCGTTATTCACATTAGACACTTCGACATTTTGTTCATGGGTACAAGGACTATGCCAAGTCATTTGGAGACTTTTTCCAAAAAGAGGTGGTTAGAGGGGAAGGGGAAAGGAATAAACATTTATATAGGGCCTATTAATGTACTACTACAACTATTATAACTACTTGTGATTACTGCAACTACTCTGATGACTATTGTCATGCTTACTATTGCTACAATTACTACTACTGCATGCAAAACAGTGTGCTAAGCACTTTACAGCACCACCTTTTTTTTTTTAATTTTTAGGCAATTGGGGTTAAGTGACTTGCCCAGGGTCACACAATTAGTAAGTGACAAGTGTTTGATCTGAGTCCAGATTTGAACTAAGGTCCTCCTGACTTCAGCGCCAGTGCTACATCCACTGCGCCACCCAGCTGCCCCACTAAGCACTTTACAAATATGAAAACAGGGATGAAGAATATTCTGATGGCCTCAGGGATGAAAACTCAAGAGGTGATTTTAGCTGTCATACTTCTCTGATATGTTAGAAAACAAAGAATTTTTTCTGCCTTAAAACAACACTCCTTCACCTCTATATTTCTAGTATTTCTAATAGTTACCAAAGACGGACATCTCCCCCTCCAATCTCTAGTATAGTAATTGAATTAGTTATACCTTTTCATCAGGGTCAGGAGTCCGAGATTAGAACCAAGATTATTCCATTGGGAAAATCTAAAAGTAGAGAGTATGGGTGCCTAACCTCCTCTCCCCTCAGCTTTCAGTCTTGCCCTCTTGACCAATCAGAGAATGGGAACCTACATCCTCTGGTATGAAACCTGGGAAACAGCAAAGACATACAGCTCTGAGCCCATTAAAAGGACAAAGATGTGGCTACAATCAAAGTGGCATTGGCTTCAAAGAGGAAAACATCTGAAGTTTGAGTCCACAGGCAGAGAAGTCCCTAACGGGTGAGCTGGCACAACCCTCATCTCTAACATCACAATCACTCCTCCAGGCCGAGATCATCCAGAAGAGGTCCCATGACCCTTCTTCCCTAGCCTCCAAAAATGCAAAACATCTGGCTGAGAATTTGGTTTATGTCTATTGGAGGGATTGAGGGGAGGGAAAGTGAACAAGCATTTATATAGCACCTACTATGTGCCAGGCACTGTGCTAAGTGCTTTTACATTTGTTCTTCACAACAAATCTAGGAAGCAGAGCCTATTATTATCCCCATGAGGAAACTGAAGCAAACAGAGGCTGGTCAAAACCTGCCCAAGGTCACACAGTTAGCAAGTGCCTGAGGTGGGATTTGAACTCAGGTCTTCCTGACCCCAGGTCCTACACTCTATCCACTACAATACCAGCTGCCTCCTTAATCAATTGATAAAGAGTTGAAGGGCCCCTCTTGGGGATAATTCACTTATAGTCAAGTTTCTGAAGGAATTTTAGATGAGAACTACTATTGCATGTGTGGTTCACTGGAAAGAACACCAAACTTGGCATCACAGGACATGTGTTTAAATTTTAGTTCTGCCATTGCTGGATGTTTGAGGGAGTTGGACGAGATGGCCCCTATGGTCCCTTCTAGCTCTAGACTTGTCACCACTAAGGTCAGAACAAGTAGAACTCGATTTAACCTTAAGACTTCTTTACTTAACTTAAGAGAACTTCAAGGATTCCAGGGCCTACTACGCTGGAGGATGCTCTTAAAAAGAAGGCAGAGGCTCATCTGGAGCCATGGACCTGCCCAGAGACCAAAGGATGGACCAGATGACCAGCTCAGGTCCCTTTCTAGGCCCCAGATCCTATGCCCATGCAACTCAGTAAACAGTAATTGCCTTGCTTGGAAATTATTTGTGTGTGCCATAAAATATGGGGCAATTAATGGTTTCCGAATCTCTGAGACTCAGATGCTTATTAGTCTCCATGTCATTATCTTGCAAGATGTGTGAGGGAAGGAGTTACAGGCATGAATATTCATGAGAGTGGGGACAGAGATGGCATTAGCATGAGTTCACATGGAAGTCACATTATTATTCTAGTAAGAAATGGTTTAAAAGGAATAGGAATGGAATATAAATACATAATTAAACATCTCTGTAATTAATCCATACCACAGCCTTTGGTCCTTTCCAGAAGGTCTAGATATTAGCATCCCAGCCCTTTTCCTTTGGAGGCCTTGCTCAGAATGGAATGGAAGGAAAGGGAGGGAGGGAGGGAGGGGGCACGTGCCACCTTCTGCACTTAAAGGAAAACCCAACAGCTTAGGGTGAGTTAATGAGCAATTTGTAATCTCCAAGGCTTGTTTCATCGCTGAGTACGTTAGAATGAGCTGTGGGTATCTGAAAGATAAGGAAGCCGATGTGGGAGAGGACAAGTGAGTCTCTGAAGGTCACACAGTAAGTCTCCACTCTGGCTGGAAATGAAAACTTGGGACTCATAGCTTGCCAGAGCAAGAAAGAAGTAACAGAGGTCATCTTGTCCGAGTCCCTCCCTTCAACCAGTTCAACATGGAGACCACTCAAAACTGTTGTCTCTCCTCTTCCGAATAATCTCCAAGGATGAAGATGCCATAATCTCCCCTTCAGAATCAGGGAATCTGAGATGTAGAAGGGAACTCAGTGGTCATCTAGTTCAACCCATACATGAAAAGAATCCCCATTATATGACACCTAATGAGAGGCTGCTTAGTCTCTGCTTACCAGCCTCCAAGGAGAGAAACCCATCATCTTTCTAGGCAGCACTTTCCACTTCTGGAATTCCTAAATGTTAGGTAGTTTTTCCTGACATCTCGCCTAAAATTGCCCATCTTCACTCTCTACCCATTGCCCCCGGCTAGGCCCTCTGGAACGCTTCCTTATGTGACAGCTCTTTTAATACCTGAAGACAGCTATCACGTTCCCTCCAAGTCTTCTCTTTTCCAGTCTAAACATCCCCAGTTCCTTCGATCAATCCTCATATGAAACGAACTCAAGGTCCTTGATCACCTTTTGTGCTCTTGACAATCAAAATTACTTATGCCCAACTGAAATGTGCCTGCTTTAATTGAAGCATAGCTTCTTCTACCTAATCCTTCAAAAATATAAGGAAAAACTATTTTAATAGTATTTTATTTTTTCTAATTACATGTAAAGACACATTTTAACATTCTTTTTTAAAATTATTATTTTTATGATCTAGAAAATCATCAAAAATAAGAACATTTCCATACACAAAGAAGGCCAGAAAATAGGGATTGTACACAAAACTATAAATCCACTAGATTTAGCTTGTCCCTTTTAATGTACATTCAATTTAGCATGGTAGCATCAACATGTTTGTCTTCATTCCCCTCTGAAACAAACACACACACACACACACACACACACACACACACACACACACACACACACACACTCCCCCCCCCAATTACATGTTAAAACAAATTTTTAACATTTCTTTTTTTTTTAAGTTCTGAGTCCTAAATTGTATCCTCCCCTCTCTCCCTAAGATGGTAAACAATTTGATTTAGGTAATAAATGTGCAATCATGTAAAACACATTTCCATATGAGTCATGTTGTGAAAGAAGAAATAGACCAAAAGGAAAAAGCCACAGAAAAAGAAAGTGAAAAACATTATGCTTCGATCTACACTGAGACTCCATCAGTTCTTTCTCTGGATGTGGATAGCATTTTCCATCATGAGTATTTTTTAATTGTCTTGGATCACTGCATTGCTGAGAAGAGCTAAGTCTATCATAGCTGATCACCACACAGCTGTTACTGTGTACAATGTTCTCTTGGTTCTGCTCACTTCACTTTGTATCAGTTCATGCAAGTTTTTCCAGGTTTAGGAAAAACTATTCTGATGAAAAAAAATCACTGCATTTTTAAATACAGTAATTAAATTGCCCCTTAGTATTAAGAGTTTCCTTTTGTTTATCATTACAGAAACATCATAGATTTAGATCTGAAAGGGACTTCCAAGACCATTGAGTCCAACCCAATCCTTTTACAGTGCAGGGCATGAAAGCACAGAGAGATGAGGTGATTTGATCATGGTCACATAGCTGGCAAGTGACAGAACCAGGATCTGAACCCAGGTCTTCAGACTTCAAAACCAGCCAGCATCTCTTCCATTGCATCATGTGGAAAGAGCACTGGATAGAAAAATATCTGGGTTCTTTTCTTTGCTACTATGTAACCTTAGGTACCTCTCTGACCCTTATTCTCCTCAGCTATAAAATAAGCAGGATAAGCCCAATCATTTCTAAAGCAATAGCTACCTCTAACACTTTATACTTGTGGGCATTATTAGTCTTATGTCCCTGTTAACTCATTGAGGGCAGGGAAGCAAGGCTTTTCTTACTTTTTTTTTTTTTGATGAAGCATTTGGGGTTAAGTGACTTGCCCAAGGTCGCACAGCTAGTCTGAGGCCACATTTGAACTCAGGTCCTCCTGACTCCATGGCCAGTGATCTGCCCCAGGCTTTTGTTACTTCTGAGGATATCACAGGTGACTCTCAATTCCTGGTGATTGATTTTACCTTATCTCTAGATTAAGGAATCTCAATTCTTCTGATCACCCCTCTTTTTTTTTTTCTCATGGGACCTAGCTTTTCAGGAATTTTTTTCTTTGAGCTGAAATCTGACTCTTCAACACCCACTCAACACTCCCAGTTCTGCTCCCTGGGGCTGGGTACAAATTTCTCTTCTTCATTTCAAGTCACAAACGTACAGAGGCCAGATAGATCTTACCACATGTCCTGAAGTCCTTGCTGGTGGTGCTCAAATCTTCACCTAGTATTAACCTAGTCCCCTAGGACTCGAATCCTGTCTTATTCCCCTTTGTCTGATTCCCAGTGTTTTAGCTTCCTGGCTGGTTTTCTATGGTAACTAGGGCAGAGTTCCTCCCTTCCTATCTAACCTATGTCTTTCCAAGCCTTAGAGTTCCCAACATATGCTGTGGGACATCTAAGATATCCACTGCTAGCTGGTTTGGACTCAGGTCTCCTTTTTGTTGTGAAACTTCTCTAAGAAAATCACATGCCTAGACCTCACAGGACCTCAGAGTTTGATAAAGCATTGGAAACCTTCTCTTCATTGGAAACCCATCTTCAAGCCCTTCAGTTCCACCTCTCTCCCCACACCCTCCTGCAGTGAAAAACCTTAAGCCCTCAATTTCTCTATTTCTGCTTTGATATGTTGATTAATCTGTGATTTTATCGATGCAGGTAGCTCCCTCTGGCAGCTCAGATTGCAACCCACCCACATCTTCTTATCTTGTCTGGACTCTTGTCCACATCCTTCCATACATTTTACACAGTCTACTGAACGTGCTGAGGGGATTCCTCTAGATCTCTTGATCTTGCTTGGATACCAATGGAGAACCACCCCCAAGGTGCATTTATATAGTACCTACCATGTGCCAGGCACTATGCTTTTATAAATATTATCTCATTTGATACTTACAACAACCCTTCAAGGTAAGTGCTATCATTATCACCATTTTACAGTTGAGTAAACTGAAGCGATGAGAGGTTAAGGGACTTGCCCAGGTCATACAGCTAAGAAGTGTCTGAAGCTAGATTTGAACTCAGGTTTTCCTGACTTTAGTATGGCACTAGCTACCAACTGTCCATCAATTATAACCATCCACCAGCTATTTCTCTCTCCCATTACATCATTTGCCTACCTCCTTTTCTAGTTACACATCTCTTTCATGACAAAATTTATACAGCGTCTTCTGTGTAATTCTTCATTGTAATATGTAGTGGTCTATTCACACCCACCCTGCACCTCTCTATTGCCCTTTGGGTGACCCTTAATTTTAGTTCTTTGAAGACTGTGGCATTCCATGACTCAGTCACAGAATATTGATTCTATTGACCAGAATAATATTGATATTTTAAAAAAGATAGTCTTCCGCTTCAGGGAGAAGCTAACTGAGGTGGTTTCAAGACCTTTTTTATTGATTAAACTTCCTTATTAAATGGTGATAGTTGGTGTCAATGTCTGGTTTTTTATCCATTTCCCATGTTTTAGCATCAACAGCTTTTTTTCATAGTTGAGGCGAGAATTGCCCCAACTGAAGGCCATATATTCTCATTTGGTTTTGATTTTCATATTTGTACTAACAAGCTGATGATCCATGCCTTAGAATCAAGAAGACCTGAATTCAAGTTCTGCCTCTGTAACACAATGGCTACATGACCCTGGTCAAGTCATTTGACTTTTCACTGCCAGAGGAAATTTGCTGAAATCATTCCCAGAGCAGCAAGTGCTCATCTCCATCAGTAGAAGGAGTTCCTCACTGGGATCTAGGTGGTTTAGTGTAGACTGCTTTTACTGTGGTGTAGACAGTGCTGGGGGCAGCTAGGTGCAACAGTGGATAGAACCCTGAGCCTGGAGCCAGGAAGACCTGAGTTTGAATCTGGCCTCAGACACTTACTAGCTGTGTGACCTTGGGCAAGTCACTTAATCCTGTGTGCCTCAGTTTCCTCATCTGTCAAATGAACCAGAGAAGGAAATGGCAAACTATTCCAGGATCTTTGCCAAGAAAACCCCAAATGGGGTCACAAAGAGTTGGACATGACTGAACAACAATGGACAACTCTGGACTTGGAGACAGAAAGACCCAATTTTGAATCCTGCCTCAGACACTTTACCATCTGTGTAACCCATGGCAATTCATTTAACTCAGTGTCCTAATTTGTAAAATGGACATAAATATCTATAGTACCCATATAATAAGGCTAATGAGATAATGTATGTAAAAGGCTTTATAGCTCTGAAAGTACTGTATGATTGCTATACTGGTGAAAGCACAGATCAGGAAAAAAAAATAGCCAGTATTTATATAGTACTTTAAAGCCTGAAAAATACTCTGCAAACACACTGCCTCATTGGGCATTACATCGACCCTGTGAGGCAGATACTACAGTTGTTATTATCATCAAGATATCCTGGGCTTGGAGCAACTGGGTGGCAAAGTGCATAAACTCTGGCTTTGGAATCAGGAGGGCCTGAGCTCAAATCTGATCTCAGACACATGACATTTACTAGCTGTGTGTCCCTGGGCAAGTCACTTAACCCTGAGTGCCTCACCAAAAGGCAAAAAAAAAAAAGGATCCTAATAATATTAAGGTTTCAAGTTCCATTCCTGGACAGGCAAACCAGAAGACAACCTTGTCGACTATAATAACTAGCAGAGAACGCTGCTGTTGATTTTATTGCCTTATGTGGTTCCTGGGAAAGGGAAGGGGGGTTGTGGCAGGAAAGTTCTTTGGGTTGGCACATGTTTGGAGTTTAATTTACAAGGCTGTGTTATCCTAATAAACTGGTTATTGTTGAATTGTTACTGTGATATCCAGCTCTTCATGATCCCTTTTGGAGTTTTCCTGGCAAAGATTCTGGAGTGGTTTGTCATTTCCTTCTCCAGCTCATTTTACAGATGAGGAAACCAAGGGAAACAGGGTGAAGTGGCTTGCCTAGGGTCACACAGCTAGTAAGTGTTTGAGGTCACATTTGAACTCAGTTCTTCCTGACTCCAGGCCCAGGGCTCTATCCATTGTACCACCTAGCTGCCCCTATCATAACAATAAGTTTGCCAAAATCACGGATAATATCCAGAAGTTTCTGTTGTTCAATGCTGGGTCTGATCCTAAGCAAAGCTGTCAGGTTGGCAATATGTCTTCAGAGCCTTCAAGTCTCCCTATCCTATATCCTTTCCTCTTTTTGAAATATCTCCTTCCCCACTGCCTCCTCCAAAGGGCTGGAACTCTCTCTCCAATTCTTCAGGAAGCAGAACTGATTGGTTATGGTCATACTAAGACATCGATGGCCGGCAATCAGTCAATTAAGCATTTATTAAGCACTTACTGTGCTTCAGGTATGGTGCTGAGAACTAGGGACACAAAGCAAGGCAAAAACAAAACAAAAAACCAACAAACAAACAAAGCCATGGTCCCTGCCCTCAAGAAGCTCACATTCTAATGATGGCTCAAGGATCTAAAGAGAGGATGTTCTGGGAAAAGACCAAGGTTAAACTCAAAGGGATGATGTGGTCAATAAATCAACAAGCATTCATTAAGCACTTACTCTATGCCAGGCACTGTGGGATACAAAGAAGAAAATCACTGCTCTCAAGGAGTTTAGATAATGGCAGGATTTAGAGGGAGGGGGCAGGGGATTTGTTTCGGGAAGGGGAATTTCCAGAACCTTGCAACATCAAGTTTCAAGGGTGACTCACTCTGCTTAGGACATGGGACCCTTAATCTTTAGTTTAAATGCCCAAAGAGATAAACATCATCAAACTTAAAAATGACCAACAGAACAACAAAGAAGAAATCTGGAAAGGACAGATAAGGGAGGTAGAAATTTGGAGGCTCTCGCTAGCATACTACCCTGCACATCATTGGTGCTTATTAAATGTTTAAATTAGTTGACTTGAGACTTGGGTTCTAGTCTCAGTTCTACCACCTACCTATCTTCGTAACTCTTGGTTAGACCACTTCCCACCCCTGGGCCTCAGTTTTCTCTAACTAAGATTAGATATCTCCTCGGCCCTATCAGATTAGCAAAACTGACAGAAAAGGAAAATGAGAAATGGTGGAGGGGCTGTGGGAAAATGCCTTGCTGATGGAGCTCTGAATTCTTGGGCCAGTCATTCTGAAAATGAATTTGTAATTATATGTGAAAAGTTACTGAACTATATATACTCTCTGACCCAGTGATATCACTATGAGGCCTATATACACCTAAAGAGGAAAGGGAGAGGGAGAAATGGGGGGGGGGGTGGAGAGAAAGAGAAATAGAGAGATAGATAGATAGAGACAGAGAGAGAAGGCAGGTGGAGGGGGGAATGGCCAATGTGTACAGAAATATTTATAGTTGGGATTTTGTTTGGTAGTGCCAAAGAACTGGAAACTAAGGTGGTGCCCACTAATTGGGGGATGGATGCACAAATTATGGCATATGAATGTAATAGAATACTATTGTACAATAAGAAATGATGAAAGGGACAGTTTCAGAGAAACCTGGGAAAACTTGCATGAACTGATGTGGAATGAAGTGAGAAGAACCAGGAGAATAATTATAAAATAACAACAACATTGTAAAAATAATCAACTTCAAAAGGCTTAACAACTCTGATCAATGCAAATGCCCAGCTACAATTCCAAAGGACCTACAATGAAGGAGATGCCTATCTCCTAACAGAGAGTTGAGAAACTCTGGACACAGAATGATATGTGCATTTTGGGACATTACCAACATCACAATTTGTTTTGCTTAAAGATGCATATTTGTTTCAAGAGTTTTGATTTTCTTTTTTGTGGGGAGGGGGGAGGTAGAATAGAAAGAAAATAAATACTTGTTTGTTTGTTTGCTTGTTTTAAATAAGACTAGCTGTCTTCTAAGGGTTCTTTCTTGCTCCAAAACATTGATTCTTAAAAGCTCAAAGAAAAATTAGTCAAGTAAGCAGTATTGATTTTTTATTGTTCAGTCATTTCAATTGCTTCTGACTCTTTGTGACTCCATTTGGGGTTTTCTTGGCAAAGATACTGGAGTGGTTTGCCATTTCCTTCTCTGGCTCATTTTACAGATGAGAACACTGAGGCAAACAGGGTGACATGATTTGCCCAGGGTCACACAGCTAGTAAGTGTCTGAGGTTGCATTTGAACTCGGGTCTTCCTGACTCCAAGTCTAGCATTCTATCCACTGTGTCATCTAGCTGCCAAGCACTGATGAAGTGCCTCCTATGTGTCAAGCACTGTGCTGAGAATTGGTAAATACAACACCACCCAGGAACATGCAAATATAATGAGTTACACCACAACCACCTCTAGTCTCCAGAGAAATTTCTTGGGGTATTGGGGTGGGGAAAAGGAATCAGAAAAAACATCTCCCTGTCAACACCTAGAATTTTACAGATCGAAAAGAACAAATGAAAGGCATCATTGTATAGTGGATAGGGAGCTAGCCTCAGAGCCAGGAAGACATAGGGTCAAGTCTCCTCTCTAATATGGGCCATGTGATACTAGGTGGTGCCATAGTGCAAGAGATGGAGCCTGGAGTCAGGAAGACTCATTTTCCTGAGTTCAAATGCAGCCTCAGGCATTTACTAGCTGTGTGACCCTGGGCAAGTCACTTAACCCTGTTTGCCTCAGGGTTTGGGGGGGCTTTGGGGAGGTTTTTTGTTTTGCCTCTGTAAAATGAGCTGGAAAAAGAAATGGCAAACCACTCTAGTATCTTTGCCAGGAAAACCCCAAATGGGGTCACAGAGTCAGACATGACTGAACAGCAGAACATACCCTGGATAAGTCACTTAATCTCAAAGTATTCTGGGCAGTCTTCTAAGGCTTGGCAGAAAAGGTGCCAACCTGCATTGGTAGAGGGAGTTTCTTCAGCTGGGAATTCCCTGCACCAATAAAATCATAGGTCCAATTCCTATCCCTAAAAAAGACAAAGGAAGCTCTGAGGTCTATCTTTCCTCCCATCCCGACCTCCGCTTTCTGAGCAAGCAAATGCATTTGACTGGCCATCTATCTATCACAGCTTTTCAGATAAAGAGCATCCTCAGAAATCTGATCTTTCAGCAACTGATTAAGAATCTTTCCATGGCTGGAAATTATCTGTGTTTTGACCAGCAACACAAGTACCTACTCCTGATTCATTAAGGAACATTCAAAAACAACAACAAACCAAACCCAGAGGAAATAGTGGCTGTGGATGGACGGTAATTTAATTTAAAAGATATATCCTGATTACAGGGCCAGGGGAAGGGGAGGGGATGAGTGCTGAGAAGAAGATAAACTCAGCAGTGGAGCACCTCACAGTCACCTAAATCACTGCAGTATTGGTATGTTTGTGTGTCACTGAATCTGTATGGTGGTGACCTCATTATTCATCTTTTAATGCTAGATCAGCTTGGGAGGGATCAAGGTATTTTGTAGGATCGACAGTCGATCACCAAGGCACTTTGCCATGATTTTAATTCACCTTCTCTCTGCTCTGAACAGAATTTGGCTCTTTCAAATCAAGAGCAAGCTCTCTGAAAAGGAGGAGGCCTGTTGAAGGAGTCTGATGTGATCTGAAGGCCAGCTCTTGGGGCAGACAGACCTTGAATATGCAACAGACTCTTTTGCCTGTAGTGCAGTTGGGTGGTACAATGGATAAAGCACTGGAACTGGAGTCAGGAAGACTGGAGTTCAAATCCAGCCCCAGACACTTCCTCTAGCTGTGTGACCCTCGGCAAGTCACCTAACCTTGCCTGCCTCAGTTTCCTCATCTGTAAAACGAGTTGGAGAAGGAAATGGCAAACCATTCCAGTATCTTTGCCAAGAAAACCCCAAATGGGATAACAAAGAGTAGGACATGACTGAAAAATGACTGAATAACAAATTTCTGCGTGTGGGAGCACAGGGAATTTCTAGCCAAGCTTGAGTTCCTTCTAAGTTGGCTCAAATTTCCCCACTTCATGCTGCAGATTAGGGTGAATTAGGCCAGGGGCCTCCTCGCTCCTCACTGGTCATCAAGGGTTGTACTAAGAAGTAGTGTGGGTATGATGGGAAGATCATTAAATTAGGAGTCAGAGAAGCTAAATTCAAATCTCATTTCTGCTGCTTACTATTTGTTTGACTTTAGGCATTCCGATACTTTCTGGGCTTCAGTTCCCTAATCTATGAAATAAGGGGTTTGAACTAGGTGACCACTAAAAATCTCTTTCAGCTCTAAATTCTACAACACTTGGACCCCGCAAGCCTGAGCTTCCCCACTTGTCACATGAAGATGGAGAACAGAGGCCACACCACATCAGGCTTTGGGTATCAAGTATCCACAAAGCCACTGAACCTTACTGTAACATCATTCCATCAACTCTGCTCTTTTGGAAAGCACTGCTCCTCCTAATGTTGTTTTGCCTAAAAATTAGGTTTTCCCAGAGCCATTTAGTCAGTTAATAACATGTATTAAGCACCTACTATGTGCCAGGCACTGGGAGAACAGTATTAGGCAGTATAAAATTCTATAAAAGCACTAGAGGCTACTATTAATAATAGTATAGCAATAATGAAGCAGGGCTGATACCCACAGCAACCAAGAGATATTTTATCTTTCCATGCTTCCTCACCCCATTCCCCTCATACATACTCAGAGGACTCAAGGAAAGGTGGGAGGTTCAGACGAGGGTAAAACAAACAGCCAGAAGACCAGAAAAGCACAGTGAAGGAACAGAATGGACATCCCCAGTGGTACATTCCGGGAAGTGGTGTGGGGTGTAGACTGCTGCTAACACAGTCTTGTTAGTTCTCCCACACTCCCAGGCAGGTGTGGATATCCTGGAAACACACTGACCAGCTGTAAGGACACTGGACTGCCTGTGCTTCAAACAACAACAACAACAAAAAAAACCCAGCCATATGTATACGGAGTGTCCCAAAAGTCTTAGTGCAGTGTTCAGCTAGCAAAGCTTCAAGTTTTCAGCTTTGCACTGCAGTCAGACTTTTGGGACATCTCAGATTTGTTGAATGATTTCCTTTGCAAGTTGAATGCCTGCAAGAGTCTAACATGTTATCCCTCTGAGAAAATCTACAGCAGGTCTCCCCTTCCCCTTGATGTAGGCTTGGGTGGCTTGAATCCTAAGGGAAACCCTAGCTTCAAAACACACCCACCTTAAGGGTTGGTGGTTATAGGGAAACTATTCCTCTGCAAAGACTTCTGAGCAAAAGCTGGTTTTGTTTTTATTTATTTATTTTTTGCGTGTGAGATTATGATTCAATTGGCAAAGAGAACTCCCAGTGTGGAAACCCCCTTCAAATGCAAATGGCAAGGCATCTGTACCTTCTAATCTTAGTTTCCTGAGGGAAATGAGGGGCTAAGTTCCCTTGGTAGAGTACACCTCTACAGGCAACTGAGAGCATGATTTGATTGAAGCACAAAGCTTACTGGCTGAGGCCACTACATCCTACAGGATCAACTTGTACAAACTTCAGGCCAATTAGCATCCTAATCAGGGCTGCTTATTTTCCATGGGCCATAAGGCAAGGCTCTTAATAACATCTTTCCTAAAGGGCAGGTAGAGAGTCTGTTAAACTCTTGTTATCAAGTGACTCCACCTGGGTAGGATCTGACACTGACGTTCAAGCACCTTTTGAAGATGTTTCTTACACTAAATCATCATAAACTGCTCCAGGGGATGAACTCTTCAGAAAAGGAAGCTCATCAGAAATTTGTATCAGATGGGTAAGATCCAAAGTCATTTTACAAATTTTGCTTAATAAGGGTTAGGGTGGACACATCTACCTAGATGCTGCTGAAATGTTTTCGAGCCCAAAGGCTCTTAAGGTTACCTTAAGAGGTTACCACACCTAAGAATACATTTTACAATAGCAGAGTCAATCAGTCAATAAGCATTTATTAAGTGCTTACTGTGTGCCAGGCGCTGTGCCAAGGACTGGGGATATAAAGAAAGGCAAAAAAAAGTCCCTGTTCTCAAAGAGCTTACAGTCTTCCTCTCCTATTAACATGTAGAAATAAGGGTAGTTGGAGAGGGGTCATCTAACAAAGTTTGGCCCATGGCCGGTAAGAGGTTGAAAATAGTTCTGATCCTGACCTTACAAGGAAGCACCAGAAGATCTAAGTGCTAGAACCTGCACCTCAGTTTCCTCCTTATCATATTAGATGGCTTAGAGTATCGTCTGAGCTCTAGATTTATGATCCTAGAATTTTCCTTGGCCTAAAAGGACCTTGAATATCTTCTCCTCTAATCCACTCACTTTATAGTGGGAGAAACTAAAGCCCACAGTTTGGAGTAATGTCCAAGGAGGACACATGTAGGACTACAAGTCAGATCTCCTGAGATCCAATTCATTTCTCTAGCCATGACGTTGGCTACCATGATGTCTGTGTATATTTTGTTCATGAACCATAGATACACAGCCAGGACCAAAACAACCAGGATCAATCCACGAAAGAGTGATACAGCATTAGGAGGTTTCATAGCCCATTGGAAAGAGCCCAAGTTCTAGAGTCAGAAGTAGTAGTAGTAGTAGTAGTTGTTGTTGTTGTTGTTGAGTTGTGTCCAACTTTTTGTGACCCCACGGATCATCACATGCCAGGCCCTTCTAGCCTCCACTGTCTCTCAAAGTCTGTCCAAGTTCACATTCATTGCTCCTAAGATGCTATCTATTCATCTCATCCTATGCCATCCCCTTCTCCTTTTGCCAACATCAGGGTCAGAAGACCAGGGTTCAAATACCACTTCTAAGGTTTACCATCTATGTGACTGTGTGACCTTGGACAAATCACTTAACCTCCCTAGACCTCATCCGTAAAGTGAGAATGTCAGACTAGACAGCCTCTGAGCATCCTCTGAGCTCTAAACCTATGACCCCAGAATATCCCTTGGCTTAAACAGCAACCACTATACCTGCAAGGGCAAATATATAACAGGGGTCAAGAAGTGAGGTTTAAGGGAGGCCACGCAGATGAAAAACTGACCATCCTAAGGGCTGGTGATCTCTCCGGGTCTTTCATAAAAAAGGAAATGAGGTTGGCTCAACACAACCAGAAGAGAAAGGGTAGAAGACACTCTGTGAATTACCAAAACATGCCCACAGGTAATCCATGGCTTCAGATGGCCATCTAGAAGCTGTGAACACAGGTAGCAATCCAGGCTTCCCAATCAGAAAGCAAAAGGCAGCCAGATGACACCAATGTCAAACCAATTAGTGACTTAATAATGCATAGTGATAAAAAGAGACATCCCTTTTAAAGGAGGAGGACCGCAGAGAGGGAGACTGGAACACAAAACCACACAGTGACATATTTTTCCCTTATCTAACTCAATGCAGCAAGGCGAGGGGAGCCCCTGGGCAGCTAAATATCCTGCCAGCAAAAGAGATTATTTCCAGTTGAGAACTCCATTCCTTACCTGCAGAATAGGGCTCTTGCTTCTCCGCATAAATGAATTCCTTCCTTTCATACTTGGCTCGGATCCACTGTTCTCGGAGAAGTCTGCAAGACAGAGAGAGGAGAGGCAAGGTCTGGGTGCTGAACAGAAAGCTGTGATCATTAATTCGACAAGGAAGGTGGCAGCTGAGAGCACAAGTGCCTGGAAAATGAATTTGCAGGTCAGTGGCTCTCAGGAAGCCCCCTGACGTCAAAAGACTTGGAGACCTTGCCTTTTGAGTACTGACAAAACCATCGCTGTAAAATCATATGGAAAAAAGAAGCCTTAATCAAAATTCATTTTAACAACCTCATCCACTCATTCGGCAGAGGAGTTAGTTACTCTCTGTGCAAACTGCCCACGGCTGTGTTTAGAGCTTCCCCATGTAAATATTTTTGATTCTAAACAATAAGGCTCAAAATGACATAGCTTCCATCCTCTGAATGGAATTATTAAGCAGAGGGGAATGGATGCTGAGAAGGGTGAGATGGTCCCTGATATGACCAAGTCAGCAGCTGAAACAAAAGGCAGAGACTGGGCAAGCCCAGGATTTCTCATGTTAATGGAGTTTTGCCCTTTTATTCAAGATTTATGAGTAGCTTTCTCACTTGAACCCCAAAGTGCTAATTTTTAAGACACTAGCACATGGAGATGAGATGTTTATGATCTTTGAAGGTCTGGCAGAGGGATAGCAAGTGTCAGATTGGCCCTCAACTCTTTTCTGCCCATGCCAACTTATACCATCCATACTCAAATGGATCCGTGAGCTTTTCCATAGTAATATTCCTTCCAATGGTGCAGATGGCACCCCATCCCTGCCTTCTTATCCTGTGTGATTCTTAACTATATTCTCCCATAAATCTTCCTACAATTATAGGAACATTGGGTCATAGAACTAGAGCTACAAAAACCTCAAAGGCATCCAAATCCATCATTTGACTTACAGACAAGGAAATGGAGCTTTAGGGAAGTTTAATCAAGGAACTAGTAAATGTCAGAGGCAGAATTTGAATGCAGGTCTTTCTTGACTTCAGGTCAGGTACTCTTCCTCACACCAACGCGGAAGATATATTCTAAGCCAATTCAATGAGCATTCATTTTTTTAAGCACCTGCACTGTGTTCCTATCATTGCTATTACTTGGCATCTGGGCATATGAATGGAAAGCCATGGCACAGGCATCAGAGCTCAGACATGAGCCTGCTCCATCTGTTGTCTCTGAGGAATGTGGTTCTTTCCCTCATTCTGATTATATGGTGAGTCAGCTTAAGTTGGGGTGGGAGGAAATGAGCTTTTACCAAGTGGTTCCCTGACCATGCTCCAGGTCTGGGGATGAGCACAAAACTTGTGGTCATTCCTGACTGTTGCTAAAGCTTCCGGAGAAAAAAGCTCTCTCCAGGACTAGTTAACATGAGGAGGGAATCCAAGGACCCCAATGGACTTTTGCTGCCTGGATAATGGAGAGAATTCCCAGTGATTTCAGGCTTTTCTTCCTGCCAATTTTCACAGTAGGTAGATGACCTGCTTCTGTGTACAACATCCCTTAGGCCATCTTAAGAAGGATGTACAGAAACTTTGGGCAAAGGCCCAAAGAAGCAAAAACGGAAATGATTAATAGTATGGGAGGCAAGATTTATGAGGGTAAGTTAAATAACCTATGTGCTTTTGATCCAGAGAGGATAAGACATACAAAGGGTAGATGTATAAAGGGTTGCTATGAGAAGAATGATGACTTAATTTCTCTACCTGTTGAAAGACAGGGTTGAATTAGATCAAGGGTGCCCAAAATGGGCGGGGGGGGAGGTATATGTACCCCCAGGGGAAGGAGAAGCTTGTCAAAAGGGTAGAGGAATCATAGTTCATAGTTCATAGATACAGATATAGACCTGGAAGGAACCATGAAGCCAATCAGGTCTAACTCTCATTTTACAGATGAGAAAACTGAGGCAGAAAGAGGTTAAGTGACTTGTTCACAGTCATACAGCTAGTAAGTGTCTGAAACTGTACTGATTCTAAGTACAGTGTTCTATCCAACAAAAAGTAAATAACTCTATTGTTCTATTGAAATTAATATCCTTATTTTATTTTTATGGGCATATGCATGGTAAATTCTATCATTTATTTCCTTTCATACTGAAGAGGGGATATGGGAAGGTTTGCTGAAAGTCAATGGACACAGGGACCAAAAAAGGTTGGGAACTCTGAGTTAGAGGATCCCTAAGGCTGTTTCCAGGTCTGACATTCTATAATACTAAGTAGTTCTCCATCTTCCTAGGGAAATGAAAAAGACTGACCTACTATCCCCACTTGTCCAACTCCTGACTCTTTCCACTTCAAAGCCTGTGTCAGACATTACCCTTACGAGGAAGACATCCACGATCATTCTAGCTCACAGAGTTTTTTCTTCTTTTTAACCCACTGAATACTTATGGGATGAAGAATTGGATGGGCTACAACATAAAGGATTGAAGTTAGTGTCTCAGAAGAACCTGCTAGTCCCTAGTTGTAAGGATGATCTCACACAGGGACAGGGTGCTAAGACTGAAAACATACTCAACAACCATCTAGCTCATATGGTTTATGCCATGGATGTCCAGGGTTCCTGGAGTGGCAACATCCTCTTATTTTGTTGTTGTTGTTGTTCAGTTATTTTTGGTGACATCCAACTCTTTGTGACCCCATTTGGGGTTTTCTTGGCAAAGATATTGAAGTGGTTTGTGCCATTTCCTTCTTCAGCTTATTTTACGGATGAAGAAATGGAAGCAAAAAAGAGTTAAGTGACTTGCTCAGGGTCACACAGCTAGCAAATGTCTGAGGCCAGATTTGAACTCAGGAAGAGAAGTCTTCTTGACTCTAAACCTAACACTTTATCTACTGTGCCACCTAGCTGCTCCACCCTCTTGTTAGTTTGATTTTATAACACCTACACATCCCCTCAACAGCCATATAACATTTTTTTGTCAGATAAAAGTAAATTAACATTTAAAAAATTTTGGTGGGTGGTATGACACCACCTGAAATAATAAGTCACACCACGGGGAGATGCAAAATCCAGAATTTGGAGACACTCTGTGACTTTCTGCCTGTCTGAAAGCAAGCAAGGGCTGTTTCTATAGCTTATTGTACAGTTGTCAAGAATGCAGAAAGAGCAAGAAGCTATCTTTCCAATAGAAGTATACATTGTGCAATCTATCTCTCTTCCTCCAGAGATAAGGGCAATGTTCTCTTTCATGGGTAGCAAAGGGCATGAGGAGCTGACAAATGTTCTTTGGGGTTTGGAGGGGGTGGTGAGTGAAGGAAAAGGGCAACCACCTATATTCACAACATTATAGATTCAGGAAGTCTTGTGGAAACACTTGAAACAGTTCTCACTTGCAGGTGAGCAAAAAAGAAACGTAGATGTCATGGGAACAACAATGACTTGGGAGTCAGGAGTCCTGACTGCCACTAATTTGCTGTGTGACTTTGGCTAAGCCATTTAATTCCACGGACCTCAGTTTTCTCTTCTGCAAAATGGGGATAATAATCATAACTCATATCCATAGCACTTGAAGGCTCACAACAACTTTTCTTACAACAAACATGAGGGAGAAGCTATAGGCATTATTCCCATTTTAATGATGATAAAATTGAGTCCCAGGTATAGGGACTTGTCCATGATCAAGAAGTTAGTTAAAGGCACAGACAGCATTTAAACTCAGGTCTCCTGACTCTAAGTTCAAGACTTTCCATTTTATCAGACCACTTGCCCTCCTTTTCTCGCAGAGTTGTTTTGAAGGTCAAATGAGAAGTGTGTGTCTTCGACTGCTGTAGAAGGTAGTCCAGGAGAAGCCTGGGAAGGCCCTCCTGAATATCCCTTGTGTCTGTTAAATTCCCTTTCTCTTTCATAAGGCATGACTTGTCATGGGCCAGGCTGCTCCTTTTGCCCTTTTAATAACATATTCGGAAAGGCTGATTCAAGACTGACTCCTACATCTGGGTGACACCCTTGTGATTTGCATCTTAAAAGGAGAAGAGAGAGAGAAACAGACAACAGGGAAACAGAGTGAAAGGTGGCACTGAGACTTGGATTCAGTTCTTTAGAGGGGATGCCTGCATAAGTGCACAGCTCCAGGCATGGGAGGCAAATCAAAAGGACAGCAAAGGACAGAGCCACATCCTGGAAAAATAACTCTAGATTCCAGCCTAGTGAAGGCTAGAAGTACTAGTGAAGTACTGTGAGTTATGGGGACTGTGCAGGTCCAAGGAAGGACGTGGATTTTTAGCAACTTTAAATTCTTTACTCTTGAAGTGGGAGATACGGTGGGAAGGAGGAGGGAAGGTCTAGAGATTGCATAAGGTTCTTTAGAGAAATGTGGCTTAACAGGGAGGAAAAGGAGTTGTCTTGCCTGTTTAAGGGATTAGGTGTAAGTCCTTCTTCTTTTCTTTTTTTTTTTTGGATAGATTAAATAAAACCTGTCCTAAGTTCAATCTTTTCTTAACCCAACTACTTGCATAAAACTGAAGATCCTTTTCTCTTTACTTATTGATTGGTAGATTGATTATGGAGACCTAGATATGAGATAAATTCTGATGATCCTTGGGGAAACCCAGAATGTACGCAATGGTTACTGAAAAGCTCCCCAAAGTGAAACTGGTCCACATAAACCTAGCATTTCAGTTTCAGGCGTGAGTTACATGGGTATTAAACTCTACAATCTGGCTGCAATTTACCTTTCCAGTCTTAATTCAAATTATTCTTCATTACACATGCTATGTTCTAGCCAAACTGGACTCCCAGTTCTTCCTTAAATTTGCCTCACCATCTCACCTTTATACATCAACAGGTGGTCATCCCCTATGGCTGGAATGCACTCCCTTTTCATCTCTACTTCCAGAATACTTCTCTTACTTCAAGGCTCAGTGCCATCTCCTTCCCAGATCTCTCCCACTGAAACTGTGCTCTCCCATTTCCAACTTTTCTAATGTACTTTGTCTGGCTCTCTCCTTCATGACCTTCACTCTGTACCTTGCATTGTACTTATCTGAGTTTATTTTGCAACCCTCCCCCCATCGAATAGAAAGCAAACTTTTTTAAAATAAGTTTTTATTGATGTCTTATATGTTTTTCATCATCATAGTTTTTCCCCATATCTCTCCCCCTCCCCAAGAACCATCCCCATATAAAAAATAGTATCTTAAAATGGGGCAGCTAGGTGGCAAAATGGATAGAGTGGATAGAGAGCAGCAGATAGAGTCAGGAAGACCTGAGTTCACTTACTAGCTGTGTGACCCTGGACAAGTCACTTAACCCTGCTTACCTTAGTTTCCTCATCTGTAAAATGAGTTGGAGAAGGAAATGGCAAGTTAGGCAGGCAGCTAAGTAGTGCAGTAGATAGAACACTGGGCCTAAAGTCAGAAAGACTCATTTTCCTGAGTTCAAATCTAGCCTCAGGCTACTAGCTCAGTGACCTTGGGCAAGTCACTTAACCCTGTATGCCTCACCTTCCTCATCTGCAAAATGAGCTAGAGAAGGAAATGGCAATCCACTCCAGTATCTCTGTCAAGAAAACCTTAAATGGGGTCACAACTGCAAACAACCGAAAAACATCTTTTTAAGAAAAAAGGAAATATCAGCACAACCAATTAACACATTGTAAAAGGCCTAAAACCTGCATAATATGCAATATTGTGGTCTTCTCACCTCCACAAAGGAGGAGAGGGGGATTGGGAGTGTTCCTTCAAATGTAAGCTTCTTAAGGGGAGGGACTACATCATTTTTATCTTTATATTTCCAGTACAAGGGGCTTTTCCACATAGTGGGTGCTTAAAAATATTTATTCTCTCTCTTCTCCTCTCTCTCTCTCTCTCTCTCTCTCCATATGTTTGTGCGTATTATATGCTTTTGAGGGGAAAAACTATGGGAAGCAACCCTCAAACAGCAGCCACAATAATGACGGTATGATGCAGAATTCCCCAGCAAATAATCTGTGCCTGAGTCCCCAGACACCACTTCTGAGCACAGATCTACCTCCTCTGACAACCACATGATACAAGAGCTCACAATTATCCACACAAGGGCAAGACATGCCTGGGCTATTATTTAGGTTCAGGGAAGATGGAGTTGAAAACTGCCTATAAATATTCATTAGTAACAGACTCCGATGCTCCAATTAGCATTTTCCACGGGGAGGTCAGCTGCCCACGCTGCTCTGTAAAACCTGAGCTGGCAGGACCAGAGACCTTGGAACATGATGAATTGTGATGAGAGCTCTTACATCGGTCAGCCCTGGTTTGCTTCAGTCTGCACACAGATGCTTCCCCACTCCTTCCTGCAGCAGGACTCATAATGGTATCAGGGAAACCTGAGATGTCCTAAGAGGTCATTGGGCTTAGCCCCCTCCTCTCCAAAGTCTCAGGGGAAAGGAACTCACTTATTTACTCCTGGTTACCCATCCTATAGTTTTAGGACTATAAGATATAGAACTGCAGAGGGTCTTTGGTGCCCGATTAGGCTCGCAGATTAGGGTCATAAATTTTGAGCTGGAAAGAACTTTTAACTGTCTAGTCCAACACCTTCATCTTGCAAGTAAAGAAACTGAGGGGTCCATTGAGGAGAAGGGAAGTGACTTTACTCAGGCAGCAACATTCAAACCCTGATCCTCTTCAAATCCAGTGCTCTTTCTTCTACATGAACTTTCAACTTCTTATTCCTACAAGGACCCTTGTGTTCTTCACCCTTTTTTGAATCATGGACCCCTTGGGCAGTCTGCTGAAGCCAATGGACCCCATTCTCAGAATGGTGTTTTTAAATGATGAAAGGAAATGCTAAATTCCAGTCAGGGGCTAGTGAAAATAAAGATGTCATTTCCACCCCCTCTCTCAATCTAAGTTCACAGACCCTCTGAAATCTACCCACAGACCCCCTTCCCAGGTCAAGGACTCCTGCACTATACCCCAGACTTTGCAATTCTTCCTGGAGTCCTATGTAAACCTCTCCTGATTTAGTGCAATCTTATTTCCAAAGGTACATGCAAATTACCTGACCTAGCTCTGGGCAGGTAGCAAGAGGTCAGTGTTGGGGGAATTTGAGGACCAGGTGCATCCTTGGTGTTGATATAGCTGGATTCCCATGGCCAACTAATCCTTCCCCTCCCTGAAAATTTAACCCAGTGGAGATAGAGGCTGGAGAAGGATAGGGATGGCAGCTGCTCCTGCCTGACTAAGCTCACAAACAGCTTTGTTTTACTCCTGGATAAACTCAGATTTACTTTTCCATCTACCAAAGAGCACTTCACTCTAGCCTAAAGGGACATAGCCCTCCTCTGAACTCTATTCTATGACATACACACACACGGTTCATGCCACTCATTCCAGTATTTCTCTGCCACCTTATATTGTAACTTCTTGTTCCATATGTGTGAATCCTGTCTCCCCAAGGAGACAGTAACTTCCTTGAAAGTGGGGAATATATCTCCATCTCCTCTTCCTCTCATATCCTCTCTCTATTTTTTTATTAGCTTTTTTAAAATTTATTTTTTCTTTTTTTCTATTTTCTTTTATTATTTTTTTCACCATTACTTTGATTTATTCGTTTTCAATTTTCAACATTCACTTCCACAAGATTTTGAGTTCCAAATTTTCTCCCCATCTCACCCCTCCTCCCACCCCAATATGGCATGCATTCTGAATGCCCCTTCCCCTAATTTGCCCTCCCTTCTATCTCTCCCCTCTTCTCTTATCCCCTTCCCCTTCTATTTTCCTATAGGGCAGGATAGATTTCTATACTCCATTTCCTATATTTCTTATTTCCCAGTTGCATGTGAAAACCATATCCTTTCTCAATGCCAACAGTGGGGCTGAGCACACAGTCAATATTGGATAAATTAAATTGAGGCTCCTTCATTTTAGCCAACTGACCCTGTCCATATTACTTCCTTTTCAGATTCAGTTTCTCTACCTGTATAATTTGTATAACACTCACACCATCTAGATGACTCAGTGGATAGAGTGCTGGGTCTGGAATCAGAAAGACCCGAGTTCAAAACTGCCTTCAGACACTTACTGGCTGTGTGACCCTGGGGAAATCATTTGACCCTGTTTGCATCAGTTTCCTCACGGGTAAAATGAACTAGAGAAGGATATGGCAGTATCTTTGCCAAGAAAACCCAAGATAGAGTCATGAAGAGTCAGACATGACTGAATAACAATAACAAAAACAACAACATCTACCTCACAAGGTTGATCTAAGAATCAAATGAGAGGCAACTTAATGTAGGGGACAGGTCAATGGACTTGAAGCCAAGAAGACCTGGGTTCAAATTCCACTTCAGCCACTTACTAGCTATATGATTTAAATCACTTAACCTCTCTGTCTCAGTTACCTCACCTATAAAATGAGGGGGTTGGACCTCCCTGTCTGTTTCCTCATCTGTAAAATGAGGAGATTGGATTCAATGACCTCTGAAGCTTTCTCCCTCTCTAAATCTGTGATCTTATGAAAAACGTATAAAGCTCTGAAATAAACTCAGAGAGCTTGAGGAAACTTTAAAAGGAAACTGAGTCTCAGAGCCAACAAACGAATTGACCAGGGTAAAGATGGGACATGAACTCAAGATTAGCATTTTTTTTCTTGTTATACTACATAATCCACAAATTTAGAATTCTAAATCTGAACTATGAAGTGGAGTAGGAGGAGCCAGGTTCAAAATCTGGCTCTTGTGACTGTGTGAACTTGGGGTTTCTGGGCTTCCATTTTTTTTATCTGTAAAGTGACAAGGCTGACCCAGGCAATCTCTAAGGTCCCTTCTTGCTCTAAAATTTCTGTTTGGTACAATGAATAACTTCACAGCAGACAGGCCACAGCCAAATTGCAAGAAAATAACTAAAGCCAAGGAAAGTCACAGAGAGATTTCAGGAGCACTGTGCCAAAGGGAGGTTGCCAAAGCTTCATTTGGGGAGGCCAGTGCCCTGGCTGGAAGAAACACTACTCATTTCTAGCTGTGAAAACTGAATCTACTCTCATAAGCTCTTGGGAAACAGCTTCAAAATGTATTACACTTGCCCCTACGTCTCACAGGAAGCTACGAACAAAGATGTTGGTTTCCATCCAATAATAAAAGTGAGAAAAAGCAGTCACCAACTATTTCCTTTCCCAGATGTGAAGCTCAAAGTACAAATGAATTTTAAAAATGACATGTGGAGAAAAACCTGCTACCCACATACTCCCTGCCCGGGCGTGAAAGGGGGATGGTCCCTAGACTTGATCTGGGTCATGTAAGAATCAGGCTAGCTTCTCTTTTTTGGTTGGGTACAGACCACTTCCACCTACATTTATTTAAAAATAAATAAGACTTATACTCTATGGAGCAATTTTATTTTTTATTCATTTGTTCAAGAGCCTCCTGAGATGATGTTCAGATCTCAGTTTGCCTGTATGACCTTCTAAATGTCTGTCTACATTACTCATCTGGTGCAGTGCTGTCAAAAATCAGGCAGGGCTTGGCCAGCAGCAGAACATGCCAGGTTGGGGATGGCCAAAATCCAGGTATATGGAGGCAGAACCACAGGGGTGAGGCAGGAGATCAAGGTGGGCAATGAGGGTACAGACTGGGGCTCAGATCATTCTATTTAACATTTTAATCAATGACTTGAATGAAAGCATAGCGGAAAGGGAATAAGCATTTATTGAGTGCCTACTATGTGGCAGGCCCTGTGCTAAGCATCTTACAATTATTTCATTTGATCCTCACAATAACCCTGAAAGGTAGGTACTATTATTATCTTCATTTTACAGTTGAGGAAATGGAGGTAGAAAGAGGTTAAGTGACTTGCCCAGGGTCACCAAGTGTTTGGGGCTGGATTTGAGCTCAGGTCTTCCTGACTCCAAGCCCGCAGTTCTATCTGCTGCTCCATCTAGTTGCCATAGATGGTATGTTTATCAAATTTGCTGAGAGTTAACATGCTAGAGAATTCATCAAAAAGCTAGAACAAATGACCTGAATCTAGTAAGATAAAACTGAAGGGGAATAAATAGAAAATCCTGTCCTTGGGTTCCAAAAGTTAACTGTGCAAAGACAGGCAAAGGAGAAGTGTGGCTAGACAAGAATGCATGTGGAAAAAAACAAAGAAACAAACATTGGAGGGTTTTAGTGACATGCAAGGTCCATATGAGTCAGCAGCATGACAAACAAGTTAATGAATTCCCAGGCTTCATTCTTACGGCCCTGGTATCCAGAACAAGGAAGGGAAGGGTGAGTTTTGCTATATTCTGCCCCGATTAGAACTCATCTCCCCATCACGAGAAGGACATTGTAAAGATAAACAGTATGGCAGAGACTCCAAACATACTATATGAGGATTTTTTAAAACATTCATTTCTTAAACATTTTTAGTTCTAGATTTTCTCCCTCTCCTGCCCATTGAGAAAGCAAGCAGTACAACAGATATTATACATCTGAAGTCATGCAAAACCTATTTTTGTATTAGCTATGTTGCCCAAAAAAAAAAAGGCAAGAAAAAAAGTGAAAAAAAAATATGCTTCAACCTGCATTCAGAGTTCAGTTTACTCTCTGGAAAGATGGAAAGCATTTTTCATCATGAGTCCTTTTGAATTGTCTTGGGTCACTGCATTGATCAGAGTAGCTAAATCTTTCACATTGATTATTGTTACAATAATGCTGTTACTATGTACAGTGTTCTGGTTCTACTCACTTTGCTTCAGTTTACATAAATATTCCCAGGTTCTTCTGGGCCTCCCTTTCCCCCTCATTATTTCTTATAGAACAATAGCATTCCACCACAATCATATACTACAACTTGCCCAGCCATTCCCCAGTTGATGGCCAGTCCTTCAATTTCCAATTCTATAAGGGGATTTGTTAAAGAAACATTTAGCTTAGAAAAGAGAAAACTTAAAGGGACAGTGACCAATGTCTTCAAATATTTAAAGGTCTGTGACACAGAAGCGGGATTAGAATTATTTTGCTTGGGCCTGAAAGCCAAAGCTTACAAGTAGTGTGTGGAAGCTACAAGGTGACAGATTTTGGAAGCTGGTTGTACAGAAAAGATTCCTAATAATTCAAGCAGTCCAGAGGTTGAATGGACTTTTGTGTATAAGAGTCAGAGGATGGATGATGCCATGTTGGGAGATATATTAGAGGAGACACTAATTGAAATAGGGGTTGGTATCTTGGATGGAATCTAAGGTTTTATCCACCTCTGAGATACTGGGATTCTAAGAGGTCCAAGTATGCAGTAAGCCAGGGAGGTCTGATAGCTGGCAAGAGGAAGGAGTTCAAACTGGCAAGTAGCTGGCCTCTAGAAGGAATGGCAGCTAATGTTGCTAAGTCAGCCAGAGAAACTCAAGCCCTTGAAAGGATTTGGGCATGGAAAGCTAGTCTTATTGGTCCCGGAGAACTACCCACGGAACCAATACAGATATACTAAGGTATGGGGTGGCACGGTTGGGTATTAGTTAGGAACAACGACTGGCCTGATAATTTGATTGGAATAGGATATTCTAGGGTGAAGAAGCTCCTTCTCCTAATGAAGGCTAGTACTTTCTCTGTATCTTATCATCTTAGAGACAGAGCAGCTAGGTGGCACAGTGGATAGAGCACTGGGCCTGGAGTCAGGAAGAACTGAGTTCAAATCCAATCTCCTATACTTACTAGCTGTTGGACCCTGAGCAAGTTACTTAACTTGTTTGCCTCAGTTTCCTCAACTGTAAAATGGAGATAATAGTAGCCCCTACCTCCCAGGGTTGTTATGAGGATAAAATAATATTTGTAAAATGCTTACTTAACACAGTGCCTGGCATATGAGTGCTATATAAATTCTAGTAATCATCATCATTATTGTTATTTTTATTACAAAGTTGTCTTACGACTGTGAGGTTAAATGACTTGCCCAGGGTCATTCAGCAAGTATATGTCAGGAGCTACATTTGAACTCAGTTCTCTTGGCTTCAAGGACAGCTCTCAATTCACTATGCTCAGAGGCCTCTTCTGTTACAACAAAAGGTATCAATAAAGTTTATTAAAGAAAACAAAAGAAGAATATCAGTTACCAAAGAACTGGGACCAGGTTTCTGTAATTTGCCTGTAGAGTGAGATATTTAATGAAAATTTAGTGGCAGACAGGATTATGAAATAGGGTGTGAGATGGATGGAACATGGGTCAGTATGCTCAGCCCCTCAGGATTGAAAATTATCTTTGGGAGAATGGGTTGTTCATAGCCTGCTGTGGAGAGCTCCTTTGTCACCATGTGGGCACTTTGGGGAATGTGGATGGGGGTAAACAGTACTGAATTCAAACTGGAGAGCCAAAAATTGCTTATAAGCTCTTGGTTATGATAATCCACAAATTCACACATGTTAACTCTTGATCTGGCCTCAAGTCAAATCAACACGTTAGCAACCTTTCCAAACAAGTACTACCATTACTAGCTAATATTTACATAACGCTTTATGATTTGCAGAGTACTTTACGTGTATTAACTCATTTGATTCTCACAACGACCCTGTGGGGGGGTAGGTGTTTCTATTCTCTATTTACAGTAAGGAAACTGAGGCACAGAAAGGTTAAGGACTCAGGGTCACACAAATCATTAAGTGGTGGAGTCAGGATCTGGACTAAGGTCTTCCTGGCTCCCAGCATTGCCCTATAGCCCCTGCACTACCTAGCTGCCTACTACCTGAAGTAATTATAGACACAATTCATTATCCTCAGGCCCCTAAGCAAAAAAAGGTTTCTTCTTATCACCCAACTCTCTCTTACAGTTTAACAAAGTGAACCCTAGAATTCCATCAATGAAGGCTGGGGAGGCAATTATTGTAGCAGAAAGATCACTGGAATTGGGAACCCTTTCCAATCCCGTAACTGCCACCAACTAATTGCACTAAATGTGTACTGAGCTTAATTTCTCTGAGCCTCAGTTTCTTCATCTGCAATATGGGGATCAATCATGCCTTCTGCTCTATTGTCATGACAATCAAATGAGTGAAGGGATAAAGCAACTAGGCTAATAAAAGGTTATCGTTTTTTCCTATTGCTCTATATTCTGCTAGATTGTAAGCTTCCTGTAGACAGGAGATATATCTTGTTAAATATTATGCCTCTACAATGCCTAATACAAAAGTGTCTTTGATAAAGCAGGTATTTAGTACAGGCACACTGCATTTTACTGTGCTTTGCTTCACTGTGTTTCACAGATAGTGCATTTTTTACAGATTGAAAGTTGATGGCGACCCTTTCCAACAGCATGTGCTCACACTGTGTCTCTGTGTCACATCTTGGTAATTCTCACAATATTTCAAACTTTTTCATTCTCATTATATCTGTTATGGTGTTCCATGATCAGTGATCTTTGATGTTACCATTGTAAATGTGCAGGGGGAGGCCATGAACCACACCCATATAAGACAACAAACTTAATCAATAAATATTGCGTGTGTTCTGACTAAGACTGATCAGACATTCCCCTGTCTCTCTGCCTCTCCTCAGGACCTCCACATACCCTGAGACACAACAATGTTAATATTAGGCCAATTAATAACCCTAAGAATGCATTCTCTAAGTGTTCAAGTGAAATGAAGAGTCTATTGATGTGGTAAATGTCATTGTTATCTTATATTAAGAAATTGCCACAGCCAACCCACCCTTCAGCAACCACCACCCTGATCAGTCAGCATCCATACACATCGAGGCAAGACCTTCCACCAGCAAAAAGATTTTGACTTGATGAAGGCTCAGATGTTGGTTAGCATTTTTTTTAGCAATAAAGAATTTTTTAATTAAGGTATGTACATTGGTTGTTGTTTTTTTCTCACACAATACTATTGCCCACTTCAGTACAGTATAAACATAATTCTCATATGCCCTCAGAAATCAAAAAAAAATTCATATGACTTGCTTATTGCAATATTTGCTTTATTGCAGTGGTCTGAAAGAGAACCTGCAGTATTTCTGAGGTATACCTGTAAATGTTAAATTGAGTGGCATCTTTGTAGGTCAGATCATGAGCTCCCCAAGGATAGAGAATGCATTCTTCTCCTTCCTTCATCATTCTGTCCTGTGCTGGTATGAAATTCTGCCATCCAATGTGAAGAGAATACTTAATCCACGAATACTTTAGTCTTAGGTTGGCCATCCTTGGAACTTACAATAAGGAAGTTTTGGCCACCAGGGGGCTCTCAGATTTTTCTAGCCATGCCAAGATTCTGAAGGTCACAGAAGTAAAGCATCTGCAACATTCAGTCAAAAATAAATACTGGCCCAAGTGCCCAGGGCAGAAGTTCATCTGTACAACAAGTGTTTATTGAGTATCTATTATGTATGATGCCCTGCCCTAGGCCCTTTGGGGGACAGGAAGATGAATGAAACACAGAATCACAGTTTTAGAACCAGAAGGGCCCTTAGAGGTCATTGAGTAGGACCCATTTTACAGATGAGATCCTGAGGCCTAGAGAGGTTGCAGGATTTTCCTAAGAATGCACAGGTATCATTTGGTAGAACCATAGTCTCAATTATTATTTTTTTTTTTGGTGAGGCAATCAAGCTTGCCCAGGGTCACACAGCTAGTGAGTATCATGTGTCTGAGGCCGGATCTGAACTCAGGTCCTCCTGACTCCAAGGCTGATGCTCTATCTACTGCACCACCCAGCTGCCCTATAGTCTCAGTTCTAAAAGAACGTAGTGGAAGGTTGAGGAGGTGAGGTGGGAAGGGAAGGGTGCAAAGATAATACACACACACACATGCATATACACATACACATGCACACATGCTCATCCACACACACACATCCACAGTGGAAGGCAGACCTAAAGGAATCTGGACAGTAGGTCTAAAAGAAATGAAGCAACAGGTACTTAGCCTTACATTTATTTGATTACTTTTCCTTTTGTTTGATTTTTATTGGAATCTGTATCTAGAGCAAGGGGAGCAGGCGAGGGAAAGAGGGAGAGTATTCTCTGTACAGATGGGAATCTGTTTTCTCTTTGAGAGCAGGAAGGAGAGATCAATCAGCCTACCAGTGATTGAGGGTTTACTGAGAGTACCAACTCTGTAATAATGATGATAATAATAATGATGATGATGATGATAGCTAACATTTATAAAGCACCTACTATGTGTCAGACACCATGCTAAGTACAATTATTATCTCATTTGATCCTCACAACAACCCTGAAAGGTAGATACTATTACAATCTCCATTTTACAATTGAGGAAACTGAGGCAAATAGAGATTTTTTTTTAAGTGACTTGCCCAAGATCACACAGCTAGTAAGTGTCTGACGTCACATTTTAATTCAGATCTTCTTGAGTCCACTATCCACTGCTACACCCAGCTGCCTATGTACCCAGGCCTGTGTTCAGTTCTCACTGGGGGTGACGGTGAAGCAGAAACTACATGGGGTAGCTAGTGCAAAGTCCAGGACAGTATATAATTAAGTGTCCGGGGTGGCACAGAGTTCAAAAAGATGAAGGAGGGCTGAAGTAATCAGGGACAGCTTAGAAAGAAGGTGAGAATGGGCCCTGAAGCCTGACTAGGACTTGAGGTGGCAGAAAGGAAAATACTCCAGTTTGGGCAGTAGGGGCTTGAAAATAAGAGGCCAGAGGTGGTAGATAAGAACGGAGTCCTGGACAATATGCAGGGGACTTCACGCAAGTTTTGTGGGCCAGAGAGCATTTGTGTAGGCTGCTGATGACAAAAATCCATTTCAAAAATAGCACAGAGCTCAGACTAAGTGCCTGTCCTGATTCATAACTGGAACTCCCCACATGAAGATAGCTCTATGTAAATCAAACCCACAGCAGATTCTGCTCATCCAGAAGTCTAGGGAGGGGAAGGCTTGCGGTTGATGGCAGCTAAATCTACTTCAGCCTAGAACCGAAGACATTTTATTTCAGTATGTTGAAGCTGAACTACCAGAAGAAGTTGTCAGAGTTTTCATAATAATCGTTTATATCTGTATCATGGCTTACAGTTACAAAATATATTCATAGACTTATTTGGTTTTGGAGTTTAAGGACCAGGGTTTAAATCTTACCTCTGACATTTATTACTTATGTGACTTTGGACAAATCGCTCACCTCTCATAGGGTCTGAGTTTCTTTATTTTATTTGCTCCTACTTTCCAGGGCTGTTGTAAGGATAAAATGAGATAATATGTAAACTTAAAGTAAAATTAATACAGAGCCTGAGGCGAAGTGGATAAAGTACCAGGCCTGGAGTCAGGAAGACTCTCTCCCTGAGTTCAAATTCAGCCTCAGACACTTACTACCTGGGCAAGTCACTTCACTCTGTTTGCCTCAGTTTCCTCATCTGTAAAATGAGCTGGAGAAGGAAAGGGCAAACCACTCCAGTATCTCTGCCAAGAAAACCCCAAATGGGGTCACAAAGAGTTGGATATTACTGAAAAACAACTAAACAACAACTAACAGAGCCTGGCACACAGTAGGCACTTAATAAATGCTTATTCTCCTCCCTTCCACTTTATCTGTTGGACTAGATGGCCTCCTAGGTCCCTTCTTTCTGGACCTATGATGTTATTTAATGCTCACAACAAGCCTGAGTCAGGAAGGGCAGGGATTTATCAAGCCCCCCCCCTTTTTTTTTTTTTGAGACTAGATTTCCCTATCTCACCTAGGCTGAAAGTGAAGTCCCAATCTCAGTCTGACTGGCACAGGAATTTTGACCTGCTTGATTTTCTGATCTGGGCTGGTTTATCTTTCCTATTCTCAGGGGCTTCCTACATTAAGACTGAACTTAGTTTGGACAGCCAGTTGGCTTAGCCCACTGCAGCTCAGAACTCCTGAGCTCAAGAGGTCCTCCAGCCTCCATCTCCCTGGAAGGAGAGGTTACAGGTGTATAAACCTCACCCACTCCCTTGTCATATCTACGTTTTAAGGATGGGGAAACTGAGGCTCAGAAGAATGACTCCCACCATAAAGATATATACAGATCTGGACTCTAACCCAGAGCGGCTTAATTTCCAGTGTAGTGCTCCCTTTGCTGGACACTGGGACCTCTCTGAGCTTTATCCTACAGGGATGGAAAAAAAAAAAGGACTCTCCTTATGGTGAACTCTATGCAAATCAGACCCACAGCAGATAGTCTATACAGCCACAGGCCCAGTGGGGAGGGCTAAGTCAGGATACCATGTTCTAATATAATGTGAGCTCCTTAGAGCTGGAGCTGTTTGAGTCTTGTTGTTTGCACCTCCCTGCATGACTTGGTCACTTGGTCCCCAGCCTACAATCACACGTTGCACACAGTAGGTACTTAATAGGCCGGAGAACCTGATAAGAGTTGGAGTAGACAGGAAAGACTTCATGGAGGTATAGGCCTTGAGTTGACTCTTGAATAATGGATGGGATTTGGAAAGTGAAGAATACAGAAAAAAAGACCAAGTGGAGGGAAGACGCTATGTAAGTATGATGTATTTGCTCTTAGGGGAAGTAATAAACTGGCCTGTAGTAGAGGGACATGTATCATGGTACAATAAGATCACAGACTCTCATGGTGCTTACTAGCTCTATAACCTTGGGCAAAGCACTCAACCTCCTGCGCCTCAGTTTCCTCGTCTGAAAAATGAGGCAGTTGGATGGTAAAGACAGACAACTTTGAAGGACTTAAGAACTCTGATTGACATGATGACCAGCCACGGTGTCAGACAGCCCATGATGAAGCGTGTGCGCACACACCGCCTGACAGAGAAGGGATGGACTCGGGACAGAATGAGACATCTTTTCTGGATCTGGTCAATGAAGGATTTGTTTTACTTGTCTATGTATATCTGTTACAAGGCTCTTGTTTTTGTTTTTTCCATGGTGGGGGGTGGTGCTGGTGGAGTAGGAGGTGGGAGAGAGAAAAAAATAAATTTTTGTTAATTAAAAAATACTAATTTTTTTTAAAAATGAGGCTGGATTAGGTGGCTTCTGAGATCCCTTCTGGCTATACACAAATCTATAATCCTGTGAAAAGGGGGAGTGTGAAATAATGTTGGAGTGCACATAGCTCATTATTCACTACAATGTCGGGGAGGGAATAAACATTTATATAATGCCTCCTATGTGCTAGGTATTGTGCTAAGTGCTTTTTATAAACATTACCTCATTTCATCACCACAACAACTCTGTGAGGTAGGTGCTAATAACCCTATTTTACAGTTGAGGAAACTGAGGCAAACAGGGTTAAGTGACTTGCCCAGAGGCACACAACCAGTTAAGAGTCTAAGGTCATATTTGAACTCAGTCTTCCTGACTCCAGGTCCAGTGCTCCATCCATTGGGCCTCCAGCTGGACAGTAGTAGGGTACAGAGATGCACTGCAGGTTTCCGACCTAGGGAATATCAAGAATTGTGGCAGGAGGTATGAAAAGGAAGATGTAGATATGAGAGAGATTTCAAAGGGAAAATCTACATGACTTGGTAACTGATCAAAAAATTGTAATGCATGAGCAAGGGTTTAAGAAGAGGAACTGAACAAAGAGAAATGATCTCTAAGTGGCCACAGTGCTACCATGTGACAAGGAACCATTAAAAGACATGGTCTTAGCCATTGGTTTATCGAGCGTTTTTAATATACGCTTTCTGAAACTAAGCACAGAAAGCTGGGCAAAGCTTATTCTTCCGCACGTCCTCACCTCACATCTATGAATACAAATGCTTCTATTCTGAGGAAGTCATTCATTCTACCATCCACAGCACATATATTTAGCATCTATTATTTGCAAAGCACTGTGGGTAACACAAGGAGGAATAAGTCACAGCCCGTGCCTTCAAGGATGCTAAAGTCCAATTAAGGTACAAAAAAAAAATTGTAATGCCAGGTAGAAGCTGGCAACTTCCATGAGATGCATGAAATGCTATGAGAATTTAGAAGTGGGGAAGGGAGATTCTCCACCAAGCCCCTGTCCAATGGTTATTTCTTATAACCTTGGTATACTCACAGTGCAATGCATAGGAGCAGCAGCCAGGCAGCAAACACACTTGAGCCCCCTTAAAGATCATCTCTTCACTGATCCCTCCCTGGATGATGGTTTCATAAGCACTCACAGGAGCCCCTCAAAAACCAAAATGAAACCATCGGTCTGATAGGAACTATACACTCTCCCACTTAAGTGTGGAGCTCTTTGAGGGCTGGTGATAACTTACTTTTTTTTTTTTGTATCCCCAGCACTCAGCAAAGTGCCTTGGCACGTAGTAAGCATTTAATGAATTACTTTTCATTCATTCATTCATTCGTTCATTCATTCAGCATGACAAATATGGACACACCTGCTCCCGAAGACCTATAACATCATTGTTAATTCCTTTTCCATCCCCCCCCCAGAAATAGAAGAGACCAAAAAGAAAATGAAAACAATAGTTAACAATCGACATTTTTATAGTTTTAATAACTTGGGGTCCTGGGGAATTCAGACCCTATTGACTTTTCCCAGCAACATCCACTTGAAGTTATTAAATAAAATCCCATGCATGGTATAGGCCACCTACATAAATCCAGAGAAAGCTAGCTTTGAAGAGCTCCTTCTAATTGAATCTATCCAGTGATTTTTTTTTAAAGGCATAAGTCCAATAGTACAATTACACAGGGTGCAGCTGCAAGGGTAAATAAATTCCATTTCCCAGCAAAACAAAACAAAGCCAAACCTTTGTTACTTACTGACAGTCGGAAAACGTTGGCTTGTAGTAAAACGATGGTGTTTTCGATTCATACTTGGCCCTTCCTACATGATTTCCATTGCAGGCCATAAACTGCAGAAGAAAGAAAACAATCAACATTTATGAAACTTTGCATCCTGTCCTTTTCTCTTTTCTACTGTGCACTAATGGCATTTTATAAAAGGAAAACAAAAATGTTCTGGCCCATAGACCACATTGTCTACCATTTCATAAACCTAATAAAAGGGTGGGGGAAGGGAAACATTGATATTGCAGACTTCCCAAGAGCAGACTTAAAACTGGGTAGGGTCAGATAGAACAGTCAGTTAGTCCATCAATAGACACTTATTAAGCATGTACTTTTTGCCAGCCACTGTTTGAAACACTGAGTATACAAAAATGGACAAAACAGTCCCTATCCTCAAGAAGTTTACATGTTAATAGGGGTGGGGTTGGGGGAGAGATGGTACATACATAATAAGGTAGCTACAAAATAGATACAGAGTATCTAACTAGAAGCAGAGATGATTGTTGAATTCAGTGTGAGTATTTATGCCTCAGGGCAGCTAGGTGGCACAGCAGACAGAACACTGGATTTGGAAGTAAAGCCTCATGTTCATGAGTTCAAATGTGACCTCAGATACTTCCTAGCTGTGTGACCCTGGATAAGGCAATTAACCCTGTTTGTCTCAGTCTCCTCATCTGTAAAATGAGCTGGAGAAGGAAATGGCAAGCCACTCCATTATCTCTGCCAAGAAAACTCCAAATGGGGTCATGGAGAGTAGGACACAACTGAAAAACATGTATACCTCAGAAATTGGTAAACACTAAAAACCAGGACCTGAACCAATTGTTGATTGAGTAGAGTTAAGAAAGTGGTAGAGAAAATGTTAATAATAATGCAGATTAAACTTCAGAGTGTGTCATGCAGCCCTGGTTGTTAAATATTTATCAGACTACCCCTGGATGGCAGGTTTATCTCTGAAGGGAAAGAGCAGGAAAAGCGGCAGGAAAGATGACAAGGGGCGAAGTCAAATGTGGAGGTTGATGGCCATCAGAAATCATTACCTCTGGCCACTGGCTTCTCTCCAGAGAGCTTCAAGACACAAGAATTAACTATGTAATAGATACAGTTACACACAGAAATACATATATATGACTCTCTCCCCCATATATGGGGATATACACATACATATATTCCCATATATGGGGAAGAGAGTCATATATGTATGTGTATATATGTATGTATGTGTGCATATATGTAAATATATATAATGGGATTTTCTCTATATATGCGGAGTGTGCCTCTGTGTGTGTGTGTGTGTGTGTGTGTATAAAAATATATACTATACAGAGAGAGCTATTCCTTTGACTTGTGGGTCATAATTAAGGCTTTATGGTAAAGTCCAGCTGATTAAACATTATGATTTTGTTCAGAGAATTCTGGGTTTTCAGCTAGCACTGAGTCAATGGGCTAGATGCAATCTGAAGAGGGCAACGACACCATTCCCACAACCTCACTTCCAGGCCAGACCAGCACCAGCCTCCATGAGGGTTATGGTGCATACAGAGGGAATGAGTACCTTAGGATCTGTAGGGATGAATATTCTAGTAGCACTCCTGCTACAATAAAATGGATGATGCATCATTTGCTGACAGCCCCAAAGTTTGAACGAGCAAACCAACAAACATCTGTTGAGAACCTGTTGAGCTCGAGGCCGTGGGTTACAACCACTGTGCAACTGTTTCTACAGCAGACAAGAGTGCATTGTGCATAGAGAGCTGGTCTCGAAGCCAGACAGATCAGGTTTCAAACCCTATCTCTCATACATGCTGTCTGTATGATCCTGGGCAAGTCACTTCAAGTCTCATTGTTCTAAGCAACTATGTCTATAAAGCGCCTAGGAGGTACTGACCTACATTGGTAGAGGGAGTCTCCTCACGTCTGAGTTTTTTTTATCAGAGAAATCACAGGTCCTATCTCTATATAGTTCTTATCCCTATCTTAGGTACCCAAACGCAAATTCATGTTATACACTGTTGTAAAACCCATTGAGAAGTCCTATAAAATCATCTGGGCAAACTTGTAGCCATGGGGCGTGTAAGGGAAACATGTTTTTGTAAGAATGTTTATTTCCTCTACGAGGTTTCATTTAGCAATAAAGATGGGATCTGACTGTAATGTCAAGGATATGGATGCCAGACATGCTCACTCACATGTTTTATGTGCCTAAAAATCAGGTGGCATAGTAGAGAAAGTGCTGGACCTGGAGTGAATGTTTAAATCTGGCCCCAGTCACTTAGTGGCTGTCTGTGTGAACCTGGTGAAGTCCTCATCTGTAGAATGGGGATAACAGTAGTAGCCACCTCCCAGGGTTGTTATGAGGATCAAGTGAGATGATATTTGTTAAGCTCTTTGTAAAACCCCATAGTGCTATTTAATGCTAACTACTGTTATTGCTATTCTTATTATGATTTTGACATGCTTACTAAGTGAGCCAGGGGCAGCTAAGTGGTACAGTGGATAGGCTGCCAGGCCTGGAATCTGGAAGACCCAAATTCAAATCTGGCACCAGACACTGTGTGACCCTGGGCAAGTCACTTCACCCTGTTTGCCTCAGTTTCCTCATCTGTAAAATGAGCTGGAGAAGGAAATGGCAAACTACTTCAGTATCTCTGTCAAAAAAATGCCAAAAGGGGTCACAAAGAGTTGGTCATGACTGAAAGGACTGAACAACAACAATTAAATGAATAGATCACAGGAACACCAAAACAGAGCTACTGGATTATAAGCTTCACGAAGTCAGGGACCACCTCATAGCTAAACTTTGTGTTCCTAGCAGCAACCAAAGTGCCGAATACATTCTTGCTGATGTGAACAGGATTATTTTCTGAATGTCAAAGAACCATTTTGCTATCTTTTTTCTCTTGGTTTAATGCCCTAAAATAAGCTCTCCCACTGCCTAACTTCTCCAATATTATTAGTACATGGGCTATCCCACTTCCTAACTCTTCCACCAGAAATCGCACATAGGCTATCTCAATTTCTAATTCCTTCAAAAGAGTTGGCATGACATGCAGACTATCCCACTTTCCAACTCCTCCAACAGTGATAATATACAAGCTACCCCACTTCCTAACTTCTTCAGTGAATACAACACACAAAACATCTTGTTTCCTTCTCCCTCTCACCTCCATGACTGGCAGTAAGTAGTTATGCTATATTTGAGTGACTGATTGTCATAATGTTTCAAAACTGGATTACTTTTAATAACAGAAATAGTAATAATGTTAGCATCTATCATTGAGGCATTACAATCTTCCAACCTAGAACCTTAGTGCATTCTTTATTAATCAGTTGGACCAGTTCAGCAGACACCATGGTGTTGGGTCTTTTCCAGGGCTGCCATCTTTGATAACTTTTTGGGAAGGAGGACTTAAAAATTCACCCAGTCTCCTCTCCCAAAAGGGAGGCAATGGAGAGGGATATTTCTAGTGAGAAAGAGCTAGTGAGAGGAATCTCATCTATCCAGATAGGTGAAAATTGCTCACACCAACCCTTCTAAGCTACTGACTTGAAGTTACCCTACAGGTTCCCAGGATGATAAACCCAGGATTCCAGTCTCCCTCACCTCCCACCTTCATCTCCCCCAATCACCAGGCTTCTTGGCTTCTACATATGTCTATTCTGCATTGAAGATCTGAAAGTAGAATTCTTGAGATCCTTCCTGAAGCCCCCCCAGCACCCAGCTGTACATTTATATGCTCAAGATATTCAAGAGACCACGACTTCAGCCACCATCCTTCACTCCCTATTTTCTGGCAATCTTTGAGTATTCTTTCTCCCCGACTTCATCTTCTCCTCTATTTCTAGAACTATGACCCATACACAATCACATCAACTCGGCCACTCTTCCTGAATAAGGTACGTCAATCTACTTTCCTATGGCCCCACTTAGAATTTCTGCAACTTTTCTGTATCAACGTTCCTCTCCCTGGCCACCATTTCCTTTTGTGTGTTGTCTCCCCTCTCCGAATATAAGCTCCTTGAAGGCAGGGACTACCTTTGCTTTCGTATTTGTATCCCCAGCATTCAGTACAGTACTTGGCACATGGTAATTGATGAATAAATGTTTTTTCATCCATTTATCCATCCATCCATTCATCCATCCATCCAACCATCCATCCATCCATTTGTCCCTGCCAAAACAGGTCATCTGGTTTGGCCCAGATGAGGACTGAATTCAGACTCTCCCTTCGGAACACCACACAAGACATTCAACCTTTGGTTAGCTGTTGAGCCAGTCCTGAGACAAACAGGGACTCCAGCTGTGACCCTCCCCCCTACAGAGCAGAACAAAACCAGATGGTATCCACAATGATTAAGTGGGTGAGATGTCTTTGGCATAAATCTCTGCCTGATGGAAGGACTAGATCTTAGTGTAGGTGCAGTTAAGTGAAAAAATAAAAATGTTTTCGTCCACAGGGCAGGGAGAGTTTCTTTTTTGACTTTGTATTCCGAGTACTTAACGTAGTATGTTGTACACTGGATTGTGTACTTCTCCATTTGATTGTAAGCTCCTTGAGGTAAGGGACTAGCTTTCTTTTTCCTTTTAGTATCTCTAGCACTTAGCAAAGTATGTGGCATACAGTAGGTGCTTAATTAATGTTTGCTGACTGACTGTAACTAGCAGGCAATTGATAAATATTTATTGAATTGAAGGATGAAGGGAAGTAAATAATCTCAAAGTTTCCTTTTTCTAGTACTAAAATCAATAATTCCTGGCTCTGTTCTGTGTCTGGAACATGGCAGGCCCTCAATAAATAATTTTTACAGCATAGTACAATGGAAAGAACCCTGCCTTGATCTGGGTTCAAATCCTGCCTCTGTTACTCACTAAACCTTGGACAAATAGCTTAAACCTCCTTGAGCTTCAAATTTTTCCACCTGGATAATGGGGATAATAAAAGCACGTAGATGACAGCATTGTTGTGAGGATCAGATGAGGTAATGAATGCACAGTGCTTTGTAAATCTTAAAGAACCTGATTATTGTGAGCTGGTATCAGAAGTATGCTAGTAAAGGTATAACAACTGGCTGATGGGGTAGGGGAGATGGATACATAACACACTCTTCAGTTTAATCTGCATCATTGACATTTTCTTCATCACCTTCCTGAGTCTAGAACAGAGGTGTCAAATACTCAGCCTACCTGCTGGCGAGCTCACACAGCAGAACCAGATTAAAATGTAAATGAGAAATATTTAACAAAATGATTAAAAATACAACAAAATATAGATGATGTTAATATGTGGTTTTATAAGTCCATATACAGCCAATGGGATCCTTATGTGCAGCTTAGCAGTCCCCATTTCTATTGGAGTCTGGCACCACTGATCCAATCAACAAAATGATAAAGTCCTGGTTTGCTGCATTTGCTGATTTCCAAGGTATTCATGCTTAGACTGAAGATTTAACAATCTGAGGGCCAGCTCAGCTAGTTCTAGCACACCCCTGGCTGCCACTCATTATCTAATCATCATGGCAGAAAGGAATTAGGGCACTCAAGCTAGCAACCTTCTTGGTAGAAGTTAGGACTATCTAGAAAACAAATGCTTCTCTGTACTTCTTGGTTCAGGGGGTTAAGAGATGCTCCACCGGGATGGGATTTAATTCCTAGAGAAGCAGGAATGTTCTTATTGGAAGGATCCTGGATAACCCTTCTTGATCCAGCACAATTAATTTGGACCAGGTGTCTAAAAATCCAAAGGCATATTGCTAGGTCCTCTCTTTTCCGGGAGGAAAGTTCAAACAGAAGAGAATCTTTTGTTTTGTTTTGCCTTGTTTCCTACGGGACACTGTTTTCTGGTGTAGTCAGATTCCAGTGGTAAACACAAAGAAGGGGGGTGAAGGGGAATTGTAAATATCTGACCTTCTCTGTTCCCCACCTGCCTACTTGGAGTCTTCTCAAGGAAAATCAATCAATAAGTACAGTATGTGCCAGGCACCAGGCTTGGCGCTAGAGATGTAAATTCAAATGTGGGACCAGCTTTGTCCTCAAGAAGCTTACATTTTACTAGAGAAGGTATAGTTCACAGATACATAAATAAAGCAATTATTTACAAACATAGTGATGGGAGTAGGGGAAGAGTAGCATTAACAGCTGAGGAAATCAGTTCATTATTTTCTTTTTCAATGACCAATTATTTATTTTTCTCTCTTCTGTCTCTTCCCACTCACTGAAAAGAAGGAAGAAAGGGAGGGAGGGAGGGAGGGAAAGAGAGATAAAAGGAAGAAGGAAGGAAGGAAAAGAAGAAAGAAAGAAAGAAAGAAAGAAAGAAAGAAAGAAAGAAAGAAAGAAAGAAAGAAAGAAAGAAGGAAAGGAGGAAAGGAGGATGGGAGGGAGGAAGGGAAGAAAAGATGGAAGAAGGAAGGGAGGGATAGAGGAGGGAGAAAGGAAAAGAAGAAGGGAAGGAAAAGAGGAAAGGAGAGAGGAAAGAAGGAAAGAAAAGAGGGAGGAAGAGAGGAAAGGAGAGAAGAATGAAAGGAGGAACAGAGGGAGGAAAGGAGGAAAGAAGGAAGGAAGGAGAAAGGAAGGGAAGAAAAGAAAGAGGAAAGAAAGGAACAAAGGAGGAAAGAAGGGAAAGGGAAGGAAGGGAGGAGGGAAGGGAAAAAGGGAGGGAAAAGAGGGAAAAGGGAGGGAAGAAGAGAGCAAAGAAGGGGAGGGAGGAAGGAGGGGAGGGGAGGAGGAAGGAAAGAAGGAAGTCTTGTATCATATAAGCACAGTTAAGTAAAATATATTTCCCCATTAGTCATGTCAAAAATTCATTTTTTATCCTACGTAATTCTATATTCTACATATCACCATTTCTCTGTCATGAGGTGGGCAGCACTCAGGAAAACCTCCTAAAGAGGGGGCCCTTGAAGCGAGCTATGACGGGAGCTGGGAGTACAAAGAAGCAGACGTGAGACAGTGGAAGACACCAGAATGCTGTACATGGGAAACAGCATGCCCCAAGTAGCTCCAGACATTGTGGAGTTTTGGTCATACTAGCATTTAGCAAACTTACATGCCCTTTCTGATCCTGCCTCAATTCCAAAAAGAGCCCTGCAACCTGGTTACCAGAGTGCCTCCCAGGGCGCCCCGAGGACTCAGCCAAGAAAGCAGACCTCATACCTCTATTTGTGCTTCATCCCATGCATCCAAACGGACCGACTTCACTTTGCTGACGTTGGGGATGTTTCGGTGTATCCCTGAGCAGCTCAGGCAAATGAATACTCCAAGGGTGTAGGAGGCCCAGTCAGGATCTAAGAAGCAAATAATAACAATAAGAGTAATGATGATGATGATGATGATGATGATGATGACAGCTAGTCTTTATACAGAATTTTAAAATTTACAAACATTACCTTTATTTACAAGTATTATCTTTACAAATATTATCTTATTCTAACCTCACAACAATGCTGGAAGGCAGTTGCTATTATTATCCTCATTTTACACATGATAAACTGAGGCAGATAGGTTAACTCTATCCACTGACCCACCTACAACTAGTCACCAATCAGTATGGAAACAAAGAAAAGTATGAGCACACTGAAAAGAGAATGACACTAATGGTCAGCAGACCTGGCTTTTTCAGTCCTGACCCTGACACTAACTAGCTGTGAGAACTTGGACGAGGAACAACTTCCCTAAACTTCAGTTTGCTCATTTGTAAAATGAGGAAGGAGAACCAGAACATGGTCTAGATCTAAGAGCCTATGATCTCACTGATGTAAATTCAATAATTATTAAAGACAGATCCCAATTTTTTGCAGTAATATTTGCTTGATATTATTTGCAATCGTAAAAATAACCAAGGTAGAAGAAATGTAAAAGTCCAATGGTGAGTGGAAAGAATTAAACAGATTGTGCCATATTAATGCAAGTTGGGGCAGCTAGGCGGCGCCATAGTGCACACAGCGCCAGGCCTAGAGTCAAGAAGACTCATTTTCCTGAGTTCAAATCCAGCCTCAAACACTTACTAGCTATGTGACCCTGGGAAAGTCCTTCACACTGTTGGCCTCAGTTTCCTCATCTGTAAAATGAACTGGAGAAGAAAATGGCAAACCACTCCAGTATCTTTGCCAAGAAAACCCCAAATGGGGTCATGAAGAGTTGGATAAGACTGAAAAAGGACTGAATGATAACAACAGCAATGCAAGAGGATGCTATAATGTCATTAAGACTGATGAGAATGAGGAATTCAAAGAAATCTGGGAAGACTCATGAAATGATGCAAAGGAAAAAAAGGCAGAACCAGAGTAAAAGTACATATACTAACTCTAACCAGGGGAATGAATCAATGAACCAAGAAATCGAATGGGAGGGAGTGACTGAAAAATTATGACTGAATTTTATGGGCTGAGATTCACTTATGTCAACACAGCAGTTGCAGTGCACATTTAGTTGGTTACATCAATGTTTACCTTTAAGTTTATAATAAATCATTTAAAAATATTGCTGACAACATTGCCCATAACTCAAAACTTTTGCTAAGTGAATCATATTTCACATGCAAAAGGGAAGCTGATGACTTAAAGGAATTCTATTGTGAATTCTTTTGTAAAATCAATAATCCTTTTATAAAGCTAGCCATCATTCCCTGAATTCACATTTGAAATAAACACAGGTGTTCATCCTTGGCATGCAAAAGAGAAAATGATGACTATAAGGATTATAGGATCACAGATCCAGAGTTGCACTGAGACCTCGGAGGCTAAAACCTACCCTCTTACAGCTTACAGATTATAAAAATAATAGCATTTATACAGCACTTTAAGGTTTTCAAAGTATCTTACAAATATTATTTCATCCTTACACAACATGCTGTTATAATCTCCACTGTACAGATGAGATAACTGAGGTAGATAGAGGGTGAATGACTTGCTCAGTGTCACATGGCTAGTAAGTGTTCTGAGGCTGTATTTGAACTCAGGTCTTCCTGACTCCAGATCCAGTGTTCTATTTGCATCTAAATGAGTAAACTGAAGGAAGCCCAAAAAGGTTAAGTAATTTACCTATTATAAATCTTTTTGTAAAAAATCTTTTGAGACAAATAACCACTACCCCCAAAATCTTTATTTTTGTATAAATAAGGATTTCCATATATGAGGTTTGTTTAAAGGTTTTCCCTATATGAGACTTGTTTAAAGCAAGGTATGTCTACATTCCTGTGACTTCTCTCTTTGCTGAGGCTGAAAAAGGCCACTTGAATTAGGGGCATTCACAGAGTGTCTGGCCTCAGGTCAGTGCATCCACAAGCAGGAAGTGGCCCTTCTGCCCCACCCTGACCAGACCAGGTAAGCAATGGAAGGAAACCTTTTATTTCCACCCATTTGGACTCAAATATCTTTCCTCCCAGGCAAATCATGTCAAACCATTCTGACTTAATCCTCTGTCCAAAATCTATCCTCAAGGGCCCAGCCCCTAATGACTCAGACCCATATCAGAGGCTACTGTAAAAAGTGAACACAACTCCTAAATTCTGTATCCCCTCATGTTCTCACATGCCCATATCACTCAGTAACCACAACCACAACACATTCCACTCCAAGCGTTAAATGAGGCCCATAGGTCAAATGAACAAATCTTTAATGGTCCTCTAGTGCATACCCAGCTCTGGGTTCTGGGCTGTGTAGGTTATAGAAGAATGAAACACACAGTCTCATGCTTAGGTTCATCATAAAAGAGATTCCTGCTCCAGGGAGATAACCCCTTACCCAGCATGTTACCTAGTGGGTTCTGGTTTGGCTAGGGGTTGAACCAGACTGTGTCTTCAATCCCTTCTAATTCTTTTCCATTCTACAATTGGGAGCTGGTGGCACAAACAGACAACACTCAAAGTGAGGCAGGCAGGATCTCAGGATGAACAGAGACTCAGGTGGGATCCTATGATCCTATGAATAAATGTCACCTAATTTGGAACAGTTAAAAAATCAGCCTTAAGAAGAAGACAGAAAGCAAATTTTCATAGGTCCATAGCTCTAGGAGGAACTTCAGAGGTTATCTAATATAGACCCTTTATCTTAGAGATAAAGAAACAGACCAGGGAGCCCAAGGTCACACAGGTGGTAAAAATCAATCCTGAAGAGTAGTAAAAGACAGAGTTAGAATGGGGCTGGGTGGAAGGCCTTAAAAGTTCTGGTACATGATAGTAATGGAAGACTACTGTGCTATAAGAAATTATAAACTTGATTATTAAAAAACCAAGCAAACCATGGATAGATTTGCATGAAATAATGAAGAGCGAAATGAGCAGAACCAGGAGAACACTGTATACAGTAACAGCAATATTGTTTTTAAAACAATTTTGAGAGACTAAGTCTTTTTGACCATTATAAGTACTCAAATTAACTACAAAAGACATATGAAGGATGATGCTATCTGCATCCAGAGAAAGAACTGATAAGAACTGACTCATTCATTACAATGTAAGCTCCTTGAGGCCAGAAACCATGGTTTTTGTTTTTGTTTTTTTAACCTTCTTTGTATCCTCAGTGATTAGCACAGTGTCTGGAATATTTCAGTTGTTTTTCAGTGGTGCTTGACTCTATGTGACCGACCCCATTGGGGGTTTTCTTGGCAAGATACTAGAGTGGTTTACCATTTCCTTCTCCAGTTCATTTAAAAGATGAGGAAACTGAGACAAACAGAATTAAGTAACTTGCCCAGGGTCATACAGCAAGTAAGTGTCTGAGGCCAGATCTGAACTCAGAAAGATGAGGTTTCTTGACTCCAGGCCTGACACTCTATCTAACTTCGAGCCTGGTATACAGTCTGGGCTAAATAAATGCTTGTTTACTTGACTGGAGATACACAGAAAGGCAAAAACAAAGCTCCACATTCTAATGGGGGGAGATAATGAGCAAACAATTTCATTCTTTTCCCCCTGTAACTTCTGGAAAGGTTCTGTCTGCATTCCTTTGTTAAAAAAAAATTGGCAATGGTAGCCCCAAAAGAAAACAGACCCTAGAACAGAGAATAAAAGAGTAAGAATAAATCATCTACTGAGGAGTGTGTCCCTCCCCAGACAGGCAGTGTCTTGGAGCTCTGTCTCTTAGCACACTCCCCATGCAATCCTCCCAACAGAAATGTCATAATTTGTTTATTCTGTTCTAGTCATTATGCTAAACATTTACACTACACAGAGTAGTCATTATTTATGAGAAGTCAAGCGCCTGTTCTCACTTTCTTTATACATATTTAATGGATGGTTTGGGTTGCAATTAGCACCCAGGAATTATGGGAAGCAAGGGCCTGGTAAAGGAGGAAATGAGGGGTCAGCCACACCTGACCCATGCACAAGGGACGTCTTGAACTTGGAGAGAGGTTCCCTCCCCAGAGCTATCAGGGTGGTGAGCAAATCTTGGGGTGAGGGGGAAAATGAGGACTAATAATGACTCTCCACTAGTATACCCCCAAGCCCAGCATTGCCACAGTCTCATTTCTGTATTTATATCCCGTATCCAGTATAATGCCTGGCACGGAGTAGAAGCTTAGCAAATATTAGCTGATTGACTCATGCTACTCCTGGATTTGAGAAAGAGAAAAGAACAGAAGAAGGTATTAACAACTCACATTTATATAGCAGGCACTTTACTTATAACAGTGCCACGAGATAGGTAGAGAGAATATTACTCTTCCCATTTCCCAGGTAAGGAAAATTAAGCTCACAGGTGTTTAATAAAGGCTTGTTGATTGCTTGAGAAGATCCTTGATTTAGATGTGGAATAGATATAAGTACTTACTACATGGGCATTCTCTCTCTCTCCCCTCCCCACTCTTCTTTTCTCTCTCCCCTCTTCTTCCTCTCCTTTCCTTTTCTATCCTCTTTCCTTCTTCCTGTCTCTGTGTGTGTCTTTCTCTGTCTCTCTCTCTAACTAGCTATTTTAGATGCTTTCTGAGGCAGAATTTGAACCCAGGTCTTCCTGACTCTGAGTTTGACGATCTATACATTATACCACATTTCCTCAATAAGAGGAAGGGAGAAGGGAGAAGGGACAGTCCAGATGGCAATACTCCAGAGATGTCTCTGCCCAGAAAGTAGAGAACAATATATCAAAAAGAGGAACCGGAATTATCTTTCACTTTCCACTGTCTCTTCCTCACAACACCCATTCCAAACTTCTTGGAACAAACCGACCTATGTCTGACAATATCTGAAGCCCTGTCTAATGAAAGAAGCACTAGAGTTGATCCATGTGGGTCAAGAGGGAAGGGCTAAAATCAATGTGCAGGAGTCAGAAGAAGGCAGATTTTGGCTCACTCTAGAGGAAAACCTAACTATTAAGAGCCGCTCAACAGGAAGGGGCCACTTCATAAGATCAGAGCTTCCCAGTTGGAAAGAACCTTGGAGGTCATTTAGTCTACACTTTATAGATGAAGAAACTTGCCCAAGGCCACACAAGTAGTAAATGGTAGATCCAGGATTGAACCCAAGTCCTTTGACTTCAAAACTATTATTCCTCCCACTATATCATGGTGCCTCTTCACTGGAGGTATTCAAGCAGAGACTGCAGCCCATCTGCCAGGGATAATAGAGATGAGTTTCCTACACTGGAGTGAGGTTAGACTAGACCAGAGCTTCTTACACTTTTTCCGCTTGTGACCCCTTTTCATGTTTCTGCAGCGCTCGTTGGTTGTATGGTGTGATGGCATGCTCAGTGCAAAGTGCATGTGTTCAGAGTCAAGGCTGCTGTGAAGTTGCGCGATGCAACATAGGTAAGCGCTGCCAGAAACAACTCCAATTTATTACGTGTTAGATATTTTTATTAATTTTTGGTCACTGTGCCTATAGAAACTTTTTACTATTGCCAAATTTTTCGAGACCCTATATGGGGTTGCAACCCACAGTTTAAGAAGCACTGGTCTAGACCACATCTGAAGTACTTTCCAAGGCTTAGAAGTAGTCATTATAGGCTCATAGAATATAGACATAGAGAAGGAACCTCAGCATTAATAAACTGGCCCAACCCCAGCTCATTTTACAGAAGAGGAAACTGAGGCTCAGAGAGGTTAATCAATTTACCTATAGCCAAGTAATGGCTGAGTGAGGATTTGCACCCATGTCTTCTGATTCTAAATCTAGGATTAGGATTCCTTCCACTACTTTTTCTCCTCCTCTTTTTCCAAGATTGACCATGCTCCCTAGGACCCTAACTGCACCCAGGGGATACAGCTACAAGCCCCACAGCTGGACAGTCCCAGACCCAGGACTTCAGGTCCTTAAAAACTTGAACCACAAACCTCAAGCTGAACAAGACTTCTAATTGATCTCCCTGCCTCAAGTCTCACCCCAATTGAATTTAACCCTTGCCAAAAGCAATTTTCCTGAACTGTAGGTCTGAGCATGTCACCCCTTCCTCCTCAACCCCACATGGGCATACTCAATAAACTCGAGGGACCATTACCTCAAGGATCAGATATAAAGTCCTCTGTTTGGCCTTTAAAGTTCTCATAGTGGCTCCTTTCCGGCTTCCTAATCTTCATCCCCTCCCTTCATCTCTTAGCTCTGGGCATTTTCACTACCTGTCCTTCATAGCTGAAATGCTCTCCTGCCTCATTCCCACCTACTAGCTTCCCTGGCTTCCTTCAAGCCCTAGCTAAAATTCTGTTTTCTACAAGAAGCCTTCCTCAGTCCTTTCCAATTTTAGTGCCTTCTCTCTATTAATTATCTCCTATTTATTCTGCAAAAAGCTTTATTTGCATGTTGTCTCCCTCTTTAGTTTGTAAACTCCTTGAGGGCAGGAACTGTCTTTTTCCTCTTTTTGTATTCCTAGGACTTAGCACAGTACCTGGCACATAGTAGGTGCTTAATAAATGTTTACTGGCCAGTTCTACGCAGCTGCACTGGCCTACTTGTAGCAGCTTGACCCACAACACTCATACTCCTGTCTCCTAACTGAGCATTCGTACTGGCTAAACCCCATGCCTGGACATTTTCTCTTCTCACCCACTTCTCAGCTTTTCCGGGCTTCCAATAAGAAGCAACTAAAATCCTGCATTCTGCCAGGAGCCTTTCCTGGTCGCTCCCTACTCCCCACCAGAGGTCTTCCCTCTGATATTAGCTTCTATTTATTTCGTATAGAAGGGCAGCTAGGTGGTACAGTGGATAGAGTGCCAGGCCTGGAGTCAGGAAGATCTGAGTTCAAATCGAGGCTCAGGTCCTTACCAGCTGTGTGACCCTTGGCAAATCACTTACCCCTGTTTGCCTCAGTTCCTTATCTGTAAAATAAGATGGAGAAGGAAACGGCAAAGAATTCCAGTATCTCTTCCAAGAAAACCCCAAATGGCATCATGCAGAGTTGGACATGACTGAAAACGACCGAAAATGACTGAACAACAACAAAACCAGGGAATATAGGGGCAGCTAGGTGACTCAGTGGATAGAGCACCAGCTCTGGAGTTAGTCCTATCTTCCTGAGTTCAAATCCAGCCTTAGACACTTCCTAGTTATGTGACCCTGGGCAAGTCACTTTACCCTATTTACCCCAGTTTCCTCATCTGTAAAATGAGCTGAAGAAAATGGCAAACTACTCCAGTATCTTTGCCAAGAAAACCCAAATGGTATCATAAAAAGTTGGACACAACTGAACAGCAATTTTGTATATATCTCGCATGTACATAGTTATTTATATGTTGTATCCCCTATTAGAAAGTGAGCTCCTTGAGGACAGGAAAATTTTTTTTTAACCTTTCTTGGGATCCCCAGCACTTTCCATAGTGCCTGGCATGTATTGAGTGCCTGAAAAACATGGTTGACTAATTTGTTTAACCCTAATAAACCCAAATAAAGTGGGGCACAATGAATCAATCAATGGAAATAATCACTAGATTTACAGTCAGAGGAACTGGATTCAAGCCCTCCCTCTGCCTCTAGCTCCCTAAACTGACAGACATCACAGATCCTTTGCACAGAGCAAAGTGTTAAGTATTATAAAGGACAATAAATCCTGATCATATGTAACTTTTCCAGGCCCTCCTTGTATACGAAAAAGCTCTCATTTACGGATAATTTTCAAGTTCATAATTTAAAAAAGTAGAAAAAAAAACTATCATCCCAGACCTCAAAGACCTTAACCCCTTCTTTGCATTTATTAAGCACCTACTATGTGCCAAGGCCCTGTGCTAAGTGCTGGGAATACAAAGAAAGGCAAAAACTCAAGGAGCTAAAGGGGGAGATATTTGTCACTGTTGAGTCATTTCAGCTGAGTCCCATTCTCTGTGACCCCATTTGGGATCTTCTTGGTAGAAATACTGGAGTGATTTGCCATTTCCTTCTCTAGCTCATTTTACAGATGAGGAAACTGAGGCAAACAGGGTGAAGAGACTTGCCCAGGGTCACACACCTAGTAAGCATCTGAGGCTGGTCTCCCTGACTCCAGGTCTAGCCCTCTATCACTGCACCAAAGGAGGAGATAATATGCAAACAACTCTCAACAAGCAATACACATCCAAGACACATTACAGATGATCCCAGAGGGAAGTAGCATAAAGGCCCCCCCCCAAGGCTTCTTGCAGAAGGTATGATTTTTAGGTGAGACATGAAGGAAGTCAGGGAAGCCAAGGGAGGTGAGAAGAGAGAGGCCAGTGAAGAGAACCCGGAGAGGAGGGAGATATAAGAAAACTTAAAAGATGGGCATGGAGGGTGTGGGAGGAGGGAACCAGATTCCAAAAGGTTCTAAAAGCCAAAGAGAGGACTTTATATTAATCCTGGAGGTGACAGGGAGCCATTGGAGTTTACTGAGTAAGGGGAGTGACATGCATGGTCAGACCAGTGCTTTAGGAAGATCACTCTGACTGCTAAGTGGAGGATGGACGAGAGTATAGAGCCTTGAGGCAGGACGGCCTACTAGTAGGCTACTACAGCTGACAGGTCAAGTCACCTAAATCTATCTGGGATTTTAGCTTTCTCATCTATAAAATGAGGGAGCTTAGCTGCTGTTACTGTTTAGTCATTTTTCAGTTGAGTCCTACTCTTTATGACCCCATTTGGGTTTTCTTGGCAAAGACGCTAGAGTGGTTTGCCATTTCCCTTTTCCAGTTCATTTTATAGATGAGGAACTGAGGCAAACAAGGTTAAGTGACTTGTCCAGAGTCACCCAGCTAATAAGTGTCTGAGGCCGGATTTGAACTCAGGAAGATGAGTCTTCCTGATTCCAAGCCCAGCCCTCTATCCGCTGTACCACACAGCTGCCCAAGAGCTGGGCTAGATGACCTCTAAAGTGCTGACTTTTGCTGAAATGCAGACCAAACTGAAGTTTTTCTGAAGACCATCCAGTAAACAAACCAGACTGACCTGGATTCAAATCAATATACTGTACTTTCCAAAGCTTTGGAACAAGAACACCAAAATATTACCCAAATCAAAACTTCACTGGGCCTCTGCCCAGAATCTGAGGACCAGGAAAAGGCAAAGAGTGAGACTCCTGGCAATGTTGGCTAAGCACCAGGGAACAGGTCTCAATGGACTACATCCTCAGTCTCCTCCCCCATCGAAAGCTGGGTTTCTTTCAGGGAGGATCTTAGATGCCTCCAACACTCTCATTTCAGAAAATCCCAGACCCACTCTACATCCACCAGAGGTAATTCAATCCAATCCAACTCTTATTAAATGCTTGCCATGTGTGAAGCCTGGAAACAGCATGGGGGTAGTAGATAGAGTGCTTGGAGTTAGAAAGGCCTAGGTTCAAGTCCAACACTGTGACCTTGAGAAAGTCTTTTAATCTCTGTGTGCCTGAGGCAACTCCTAGAGAATTATCTAAGACATCACAAAAGGCCTTATCAGTATTGGCCAAGGGAGTTCCCTAAACTGACAGACATCATAGATCCTTTGCACAGAGCAAAGTGTTAAGTATTATAAAGGACAATAAATCCTGATCATATGTAACTTTTCCAGGCCCTCTTTGTATACAAAAAAGCTCTCATTTACGGATAATTTTCAAGTTCATAATTTAAAAAAGTAGAAAAAAAACTATCATCCCAGACCTCAAAGACCTTAACCCCTTCTTTGCAAATGGCCCTCCATACGACTCTCTCAGACACTGTGGAATACTCCAGACCCCTGAGTTTACAAAATTTCAAGCTCAATGTACTCTCAGAAATCTATCTACTCCAATCTTATTCTAGGCAGGGAACTGAGTCCCTGAACTTCTCTTTTAAAATAGAGAGAGAAAGAGAGAGAGAGAGAGAGAGAGAGAGAGAGAGAGAGAGAGAGAGAGAGAGAGAGAGAGAGAGAGAGAGAGATACAGATAACTGTATTTGAATATAATTTTCTTTGCATTTTATTTTATGCATTTCAAAATATTCTTCTGAACTGATGCAAAATGAAGTGAACAGAACCAGGAGAACATTGTACACAGTAATAGCAACATTGTACAATGGTCAACTATGATAGACTTAGCTCGTCTCAGGAATATCCAAGACAGTTCCAAAGGACTCATGATGGAAAATGCTATCCACACCCAGAGAAAGAAATGATGGAGTTTGAATGTGGATCAAAACATATCGTTTTATTATTTTTTGTGTTTTTTTTCCTTTTGGTCTGTTTCTTCTTTCACATGACTAATATGAAAATGTTTTATTTGATTACAATATATAACCTATGTTAAATTGTTCAACATTTTAGGGAGGGAAAAAAAATTTGGAACACAAAATTTTTAAAAACTGAATGTTAAAAATTGTCCTCATATGTAATTGGAAAAAATAAAATACCATTAAAAATACTCTTCTGAGAAGGGGTCCACAAGTTTTATGGGACTGCCCAAGGAATTCAATGAACAGCAACAACAAGGTTAAGAATTCCTGATTTAAAGGAAGTCCTGAGAGAGAAAGTATCTAGAATGTGACTTGTCCAATGCCCTACTGTTGTTTGTTGTTCAGGGGTTTTCTTGGCAAACATACTGGAGCAGTTAGCCATTTCCTTCTGTAGATCATTTTACAGATGAGGTAACTGAGGCCAACAGGGTGCAGTGACTTGCCCACAGAGCCAGTAAGTATCTGAGGCCAAATCTGAACTCCGATCTTCCTAACTTCAGGCCTGGCACTCTATCCACTGAGCCACGTAGCTTCCTATCCCTCAGAAACCTATAAAATCATAGAATTTAGAATTGGAAAGAACCTTAGAGATCCAAACCTACAGAATCTAAAACTGGAAGGGAAATCAAAGGTCATCTTCAATTTTTTTTTAGTTTTTGATTTTTTTTTACTCCATCCCTTGATTTTACAGGTGAGAAAACTGAAGCTCAGAGAAACTGAGTGATTTGACTACAGTCACACAGAGTGACAAGGCAGTCAGTCAGTGAACTATCATTTTATTAAGTGCCTACTACGTTCGAGGTAGTGTGCCAAGTGCCAGGGATAAAAAAAGGCAAAAACCAGTCCCCCTCTCAAAGGACTCAGACAACATGCAGACAACTATACACAAACAAGATAGAGACAGAAAAAAAAATCGGGAGCAATCTTGGAGGGAGGGCACTAAGATTAAAGAAGACTGGGAAAGACTTCTTGCAGAGGGTGAGATTTTAGCTGAGCCTCGAAGGAAGCCAGAAGTAGAAGGCAGAGATTAGAAAGGAGAGAGTTCCTGGAAAAATCCAGGGACAGTCACTGAACATGCTTGGGGGCTCGAAATGAAGCCTCATGCCAAGAACAGCAGTGAAGTGTAAATCGAGAGGATGGAGAGTTGGACCTCAAAACCAGGAAGACTCGGGTTCACGTACCGACTGACACATTCTAGATGTCTGACCTTGAGCAAGTCAATTAAATTTTCCATGACCCAATGGCGTCAAGCTTAAATAGAAACTAGAGGCCACCAAATTTTACATATCTGTCATGGACAAAGGTCTGTAGAGTCAAAACCATGGTTTTTCCAGTAGCGATGTATGGCTGTGAGAGCGGGACCATCAGGAAAGCTGAGTGCTGCAGAACAGAGGGTTTAGAATTGTAGTGCTGGAGAAGACTTTTTGAGAGTCCCTTGGATGGCAAGGAGATCAAATCAATCAATACTTACAGAAATTAACTCTGACTATCCACTGGAAAGACAAATACTGAAGCTGAAGCTTTAATACTTTTGCCACATAATGAGAAGATGGAATTCACTGGAAAAGACTTTGATGCTGGGAAAGATTGAAGACAAAGAAAAGGGAATGGCAGAGGATGAGATGGATAGATAGTGGCCTGGAAGCAATGCACATGAGCTTGGACAGACTTCAGGACATAGTGGAGGACAGAATGGCCTGGCATGCTATGATCCACGGCATCAGAAGAGTCTAACACTATCAAACAACAACAAAACCTCATACAAAGATTCCTTCTGGCTACATATTGACTTGGAAAAAAATCCCACACATTAACATAATCTCTGTTCTACTGTATTTTTATTTGTATTGTTAAATATTTCCTAATTTTGTTTTAATCTGATTCCTGGCAACACTGAAGAGTGTTGCTGGTACATTTGACACCTCTCCTCCAGGTCCCTCCATAAGACTGAGTTGCAGGGAAGAAGCCAACTTTCACTGGTAAAGGGTGTTTCCTAGACCTCAAGTTTTCCAAACCAATGAAATCATAAGCCCAGTCCCTATCTCCATCTATACACACAGTAATGGTCAGAAAAGAAATCTGAATCTGCCCCCCTCCACTTGAGAGCCAATAAATGCTTTTTCCACACTGCCCCTGACGGAACAAGGTGAAACCAACAAGTGATTCCCCCACCAGATGCTGGTTCAAATTTTTGCTGTGAGTGGTTTTTCAGTTGTATCTGATTCTTCGTGACCCCGCTCGGGGTTTTCTTGTCAGAGATACTGGAGTGGCTTGTCATTTCCTTCTCCAGCTCATTTTACAGATGAGGAAACTGAGGCAAACAAGGTTAAGTGACTTGCCCAGTGTAACATAGCTAGTAAGTGTCTAGGCTAGATTTGAACTCAGGGCTTCCTGACTCCAGGTCTCACACCCTAGCTAAGTTCAATTCAACAAACATTTTTTTAGTTAGATGCTGGGGGAGATACAAAGTTAAGAGAAGACACAATCCCTGCTTTGTGGAGTTTACGGTCTAATTTTGGCATATGTCCCCCCAACAAAAACTAAACTCGTGTGGTTGGCACCCACAACAGCAACCAGCCCTCTCTAGTGTTTATCCCGCCTCACCTTGTACTCCAGTGAGCAAAGCTGATCTTACCACCCCACTTCAGCTGCCTGGTTCATTCATGCCTTTGTACCTATGCTCACATTCTTTCCCCTTCCTGGGATATGCCTCCCAATTGTTCTCTGCCAGGACACATCACTCACTTCCTTCCCGGTCCAGCCCACCTCCTCTAAGAAGCCTTCCCTGACTAAATCTTACCCCACACTAATTCATTTCCCACGCATGCTATATTTCTTCAGATCCTATTCTTCCACCCTTCACCCTCCACCTTTGTTTGGGCCCTCTGACTATCTCTCCTGTATGTCTTTGTCTCCTCAAACAAACAGTAAGCAATTTGAGCTGGAGTCTGTGATTTTCTATATCTTTTGGAACCCCCCACACCCAGGTTCTACTCATAGGCATACACCCAGGTACCTTGTGCAGTACTGAAGATAAATCAATCACAAACTCACTTACTAGCTGTGTGACCCTAGGCAAGTCACTTAACTTTTGTCTGACTCAGTTTCCTTAACTGTAAAATGAGGATAATAATAGCACCTACCTCCTAGGATTTTCGTGAGGATCAAACGGGATATTCGTAAAACATTTAGCACAGTGCCTGGCACATAGCAAGCATTTAATAAATATTTACTTCCTTCCCTTTACCTTCACGCAATCAACAAGCCTATATTGAACACCTATTACTGTCAGGAGGTGTACTAGGCACTGGTGATACAAATGCAAAGAATGAAAAAGAAACAAAGTTCGCCATTTCTCCCAATCACTGGGTTATTTCTGTTTTCTACCAGAATGTCACACTGCCCTCATTTTCCCTCTCCAAATTGGCCTGCCTCAGACAAAGTAATTTGGGGACCAACATAGGTGGCCCAGGGCAATCGGAGAATCTAGGTTTCAACCTTGGCTTTGCCACTTGATAGCTATATGATCTGGGGTAATTCACCTAATCTCTCTGGGCCCCAATTTCCTAATTGGTCCAATTAAGAAGTAGATAACGCATGACATCATTTGTCCTGGCAGTACTCCTGGCCAGATTTCTGAGGCCCAACAGTGGGGAGACAAAATTAGACCCAAGATGGTACAAATGGAGTTGCTGCTATTTCTTAGTACCTGCCCCAACCTGAAAGTCAGTCTTGCCCCTTGATTAGGCAGTAAGGTATCACAGTAGGCAGAACCCTGGGTCTGGAGTCAGGAAGATCTGAAGTCAAATCTGGCTTCATATATTTCCTAGCTGTGTGACCCTGCACAAGTCATTTAACCTCTATTTGCTTAAGTTCCCTAAACTGTACAATAGGGATAATAATAGCACCTACCTCCCAGGGTTGCTGTGAGGATCAAGTGAGCATTTTGTTTTGGTGCTTTAGTCATTTCAGTCATGTCCAACTCCTCGTGACCCCATCTTGGGGTTTGCCATTTCCTTCTCTAGCTCATTTTACAGATGAGGAAACTGAGGCAAACAGGCTTGCCCAGGGTCATACAGCTAGTAAGTGTTTGAGGCTGGATTTGAACTTATGAAGAGGAGTCTTTCTGATTCCAAGCCCTGTGCTCCACAATATTTAGAAAAAGCACTTAGTACAGTACCTAGCACATAGCAGGTGTGTTCCTTCTCTCTCTCTCTCTCTCTCTCTCTCTCTCTCTCTCTCTCTCTCTCTCTCTCTCTCTCTCTCTCTCTCTCCCTCTCTCTCTCAAGACAAGTTCAAATCCCACTTCTGGTATTTATTAACTGTGGCTTTATCACGGAATCTCTCCGGATCTCGGTTTCCTTATCTATAAAATGAGGGGGGTTGGACTAGAAGACCTCTGGGGCCCCTTCCAGGGGTAGATCTAGGCTCCCACGAACTCCTCTTTCATTTACAGTCTTAGAGAGTTGTCTAGAGGCATTGAAAGGACCCATGGAATGCCCAAGGGTCACACAGTGAGCACATACCATAAGTAGGAGGACTTGAACCCAACTCAGTAAGAATAATGGTTCTGGAGTCAGAAAACCTAAAATCAAATCCTTCTTCTGACACTCACTACTTGTGTTAACTTTGGGCAAGTCACTAAATCTCCGTGGGCCTCAGTTTCCTCATCTGTAAAATGATGACCTCTGAGCTTCAACCCAAACTGCTTCATGGCCCCACCACTAGGAAAATACAATAGAATATGCTGTCACACTACTCAGGCAGGCAGTCTGAGACTTACAAGGTTCACCGGGTCCTGGGAAAGAGAAAGAATGCCCAGGCAAGTGATTCAGGAAGTGAGAAGCCTGGCATTCAACCTAAACCTGGCTCTGAATCAACTACCTGGCCTGAGGCACATCACGGAACCTCCAGATCACTCCACTTCTCCACCTGCCAGAGTACAGGGAAAAACCCAACCCCCCAGGGGAGGGGCCAGGCCAGGTTAGTTAAAGTTCAAGGCAATCTGACAACATTCAGGGCACAGCCCTGGGTGCACAGAACAGATCTCAGTGGCTGCCCAGGCACAGAAGCTCTCCCTTTCTTTGAGGATCTTAGAAATTCTTGGGAATAGAAACTCAGCCCAGAACCAATGACATGAGGCTGTTTAAAATGCAACATGCCCCAAAAGATGAATCACTGGACTGCAGATGGGAGGCATCCTGGTGCAGTGTGAAAGAGGACCAGATTTGGAATCCAAGGAGATATGCAGGGGTGAATCCCAAGCTCCTAATTCACCGCCTTATTAAGCAAACCTGGCCATGCCACTTAATTCTCTTTCTGGGCCTCAGTTTCCTCATCTGGAAAATGAAGGTGTCAGACATGGTGGCTTCTGAAGTCTTCTAGCATGACATCTATGGTCTTATACCTGTGTGACCTTGGGCAAGTCATAACTGTCTTGGACCCAGTTCCCCATCTGTTAAAATGCACAGGTTGGACTAGATGGAATCTAAGGTCCCTTCCAGCTCTAAATCTAAGCTGGGACATAATGTGAACAAGCAATCCAATGGACTTCCTGGAGGTGATGACTGTTAGAGCCAGGCGCATGAATTGGTAGACAGGAAGATTACAGGAGAAGAATGTGCCAGAACCCAAATGGTAAAAAGTGTAATATATACTGGCTAATCATATACTGGCTGCATAGTGACACAGTGGAAAGAGTTCTGGGCCTGGAGTCAGGAAGCCCTGAGTTCAAATTCAGTCTCAGACACTAACTAGTCATGTGACCCTGGACAAGTCACTTAATATCTGTCTGCCTCCATTTCCTCAACTGTAAAATGGGAATAAAAATAGCACCCTCCTCCTAGGGTTGTTGTGAAGACAATGAGATAATATTTGTAAAAAGCACTTAGGGGGCAGCTAGATGGCACAGTGGATAGAGCACTCAGGAAGACCTGAGTTCAAATGTGACCTCAGACACTTGACACTTACTAACTGTGTGACCCTGGGCCTGACCTTCATCCCATTGCCTTGCCAAAAAAAGAAAAAAGGCAAAAAAAAAGCACTTAACACAGTGCCTGGTGTCTTTCTTTCTTCCTTCTTTCCTCCCTCCCTCCCTCTATTCCTCCCTTCCTCCTTCTGTTCCTTCCTCTCTCCCTTCTTTTCTCCCTCCCCCTTTCCCTTTCTTTCTTCCTTCTTTCACAAGTAGTAGATTTGGCAGGAGAAAGTCCAGAATAAGATAAAGCTAAATGTTATCCTGCTAGTCATGGGCACATTCTCATGAGAACTGCTAAGAAACGACACAGAAGGCCCTGCAGAGATACTTGCTAAACTGTATCCAATCTCACCAGCCCATTTGATTTCCCAAGTCAACTCTCTAACCAGGTGGGCCAAGACTCTGCAGGCTGGAGTCCTGGGGCCCCTCATGCCTGGCCACAGTCCCACCTGGCCCTAGGCCTGAGCTGCCTGTTTCCACACCAAACATTGGCCTCAACTCCCAGGCTCTGTGGAATCTTGATGGCCAGTGCCAGGAAAGGCCTTGCAGGGCCCATGCTGACGACTCAGGCTGGGCCACATGCATCAGGAGGCTTTCTCTCCACTAATGCTGATGCAACAGCAAATCAGGAAGTATTTTAAACCAAAGATCAGCAGGGCTGGGAGAAAGTAACCAGGGAGGGAATGATAAAACCCAAACACAAGTTCAATGCCTTGTTACTTTATATCCAGTGGCAGATGCAAGTATTTCCAAGGTGGGGAGGGGGAGTTTGAAATGAAGGGAAAGAAGTATTTCTGGAGTGCTGGATAAAGAGATGGCCTCAGAGCCAGGAGAGCTCTAGGTTCAAGTTCTAATTCTGACCCATACTGGCTGTGTGAGCCTGGCAAGACAGCTTTAGGTGCCAACCTACATTGATAAAAGTTCCTTACATCAACAAAATCCCAGGTTCAGTCCCTGTCCCTGAGGGAAGCTGCCAAACCATCGGTCATCCTGAGGTCAGCCAAAGGCCTAGAAAGAAGGAATCCTGACGTTTTTCTCTGAAGTATTAGGTTCAACCTAATGTTTGAACTCTGAAGAACCGAGCTGTGCCAGCCCTAATTCCACAGACTGCTCATTTCCAGGTAGGGGCCAGAAGGTCTTTCTCCATTAAGGGTGCCACTTCCAGAGAATAAACTGATAGCCCATATTTTGTGGGCTAAAAAAAAGCCTTTTTTTTAAAGGAAAAACCTACATGGTGGCAAAAAGTTAGTCATTAGAGAAAACCTAAACGAAAGAAAAGAGAGGATCGATAAGTGAAATTCATAGAAAACATTTTAGCCAAAGGATTTGACATCCTCCTTATCTCAGGCCTCTACAAACATTGTCAACTAGGATTCGGTCAACAAGCAGTGAGCTATAGGACCCACTGCTAGAGGCCAGGGAAACCAGTATACAGCGACGAAGCCCACTCTTCATTCTGCTCATTGGATAATGCCTAAGACACAGACCTAGATTTCATTTCTTACTCATCTGGTTTTACAACTGACCAAATATATATCATGGAATCAACTTGGAACTGGGAGTCAGGAGGCCTGGGTTACTAGCTACAGCTCTTCTTCTAACTCTGTGACTCGGGACAAGTAATTTCACCTTTTAGGATCTCGGTTCCTCTTCTGTAAAACTTGGGGGTTGGATTAGTTGATCTCTACAGTATCTCTCTGCTCTGACCTTCCAGGGGGAAAGGAACACTAGTTCTGGACTCAGAGGACCTGACTGGAGGCCAATGGGATCGCTTGAGTTTGGGAGTTCTATGTAGTAGCAGGGCTAAACCCATTGGGTATCCTCACTATCTGGCACCCATATGGTGAGCCCCAGGGAGTGAAGGGCTACCAGGCTGCCAAAAGAGGGATCTATATCAGCGCAGGCCAGAAAAACAGAGCAGTTAAAGCTTCTGTGCTGATCAGTATTGGGATCAGATCCATGGGTGGCTACTACCCTTCCAGGCTTGGCAAAATAGGGAAACTAAGTCTCAAAACAAAATAGGGGGGCAGCTAGGTGGCGCAGTGGATAGAGCACTGGCCCTGAAGTCAGGAGGACCTGAGTTCAAATCTGACCTCAGACACATAACACTTACTAGCTGTGTGACCCTGGGCAAAGTCACTTAACCCCATTGCCTAGCCAAAAAACAAACAAACAAACAAACAAACAAAAAACCAAAATGGGATAATATGGATATCAAAATAAAATATAATAATAAAATAAAATGAAGTGGTGGGGACCAAATCATCTCTAAAGTCCCATCAAGCTCCCAAGTAGGGATCCTCTGATGGCACTGGCATCAGCATAGTGTAGGAAGGGAAAAAATTAAAAGCTAGGACTTCCCTGTCCTCCAGAAGGAATTTACATTCTTACTGGAATATCAGGCAAGGCCCACACTGGAATCTACCAAAATCTACCAAGCAAATATGGAACTCTGCAGAACTTACCCTAACATGGAAGAGCTAGGAAAGGGCCACTAGAACTTGCCCCTGCCCCTGCACTGTTCCTGCTTTCAATTCAGGAAGTGTCTCAAGGTTAAGACCGTTTTAGGCCCCTGGGCCAGGGATATAACAGTTTCATCTAGCACCAGGATAAGCAAGGGTTTCTCCACCCCATCACTCCCTCACAAGGGACTCCAATGAGATTTCAAGGAGCGCATCGCTTGGGACCATTATTTTTTATTTAACTGAGGGTGGGTAATCTACTCTGTGTAGGGCCTGCTGCCAATTTTTTTTTTAATAGTAGGCAGATTTCTCAGCTGTCCCCCACACAGCCTGGCCACTGTGGGCTCAGGAAATTCAAATACATTTTCACAAAACCTAGTTAGGAAGGTAAATGCTGCCAATGAAATAATAGCAGCATTTCACATATACAAAGAGCTTTAACATTTGCAAAGGCTTTTCACATATTACCTCATTGGAGCCTCCCAGCAACCCTGTGAGGCAGGTACTATTATGCCCATTTTACAGATGAAGAAATTGAAACCCAGAGAAGTTCAAATTACTTACTCAGCTAAGTGTCTGGGGCAGGACTGAAAGCCAAATCTTTCTGACTCCAAGTCCAGCATACTTTCCAAGCAACTAAATGGCATAGAGCATAGTCAATTAGTCAATAAGTATTTATTAAGCACCTGTAAGGTACCAGGCGGCATGCTAAGCATAGAATGCTGGATTTGGAGTCTGGAAGACCTGAATTCAAATTCTGCCTCAGACATTTACTGGCTATGTAACTCCCAGGCAAGTCAATTAACCTCTCTTAGCCTCAGTTTGTAAACTGGAGCTAACAATAGAACCTACCTACCTTCCAGGGTTTTTGTGAGGCTCAAATGACTCTGCAAACCCTAAAGCATTAGATAAGTACTTGCTATTATTATCCACTATACCCCAATGCCTCTCATGCAGCATCTTCTGAGAATCTAACACTCTTTCTGCTCTCCATTAATGCAGAAAACTTGCAGCAGATTGTAAAGAAGAGGAGAGATATGTGAATCTCTGCATCTGCCTTCCTGGACCACACAACTTACTCTAAATCAAATTTATACACACAGTTCCTCTAGTGATGATCTTAAAGATGGTCCTTCCTCTTCTTCCTAGTGGGGTATGACGGAAAGAGCATCCTGCTGGGCTACCACATTATCTGGGTGACTTTGGGTAAGTCACTTATTCTTCCTGGGTCTCAGTTTCCTTCCTTGTAAAATGGGAGAGTTGGACTGACTCATAGGATCACAGCTCTACAGTGGAAAGGACTCAGAGGCCACATGGCCCAGTCCTCTTGTTTTACAGATGAGCAAGCTGAGGTCCAGGAAAGTGAAGTAATTTGCACGTGTCACATTGCTAGAAAATGGCAGAGAAAGCATTTGAACTTAGACTTCAAAGTCAAAGGGTTCTTTCCATACTGACTTTGAACTACACTGGGTCCTAACATCCCTCTCTTGTTCCACATTGTATCATCCACTGTCCCTACCCGAAGGGCAGATGCCCAGAGCCTAGGCAAAGAATGAACAACAAAACTCTTACTGGGGTCACTGGAGAATATGAGTCTAGAAATAAGTCAATTCTCAATTATTTGCAGTAATAGGACAGCAGCAACAGTCACGTTAAAGCTACGGCTTTCTTTTCATTGGAGAAGCCCAGCATCTAACCTTTGCCTCTTGCTGCAGTGGGGTGGGGCTGTTAATTGAGGCAAATAATCTTGCTGGCTTCCCTCTTACTTCCAGGGAACCCTTGGTATTTGTGTCTCTGCAGTCAGATGCATTTCCCAGAAAGCAGCCAACACAGTCACTATGGGCCCAAGACACCAGATTACTGGCAGCTCGAGGGCAAAGCTACAGTTTCCTAAGTACAAGACTACCTAGCTGGAGGCCTTTGGTAGGGTAGGCTGGGCCCCTGGGCAGCTCTTCTCACACTTTGGTGGTTGTTAAAAGTTCAACAGTTTTCATCAGAGCGTGAGACTAAAGGATTATCTATATGGTGTGATTTGAAGGCACGTCATGATGGGGTGAAGTTAAAGGACGAAGTAAAAATCCAAGCTCTGCTACACTTACTACCTATGTGATCTAGGACAAATCACTTAAGCCTCTCTGGGCCTTAGTTTCCTCTTCTGTAAAATGAAGGACTTGAAGGACATTTCCAACTCTATCTATGATTCTAAGATCTGTCACTTGAAAATTTCCACCCTACTAATCCCTGAAATTCTACCATTAGTGATTCATTCCTTTGGATTAAACAGTGCCCTCTTGTTGTGGTTCTCCTTTAATAAATACTGCCTAGTGACAGAGTCTTATTGTATCTAATGATGAGTCATTTGTGGCTCAAAGAGATGCCCTCTTCAGACTCAGATCAATCACAGCTTCGCTACAGAGCATCAATGTGAGCAGACGTCTGGGAGGCACGGTGATGAGGGATGCTTCTGCTGATGCATTTGGTACTCTGAGCTGTATTGGAGATACTGTAAAAGGAAATGGTCCTTCCTACTGCAAAGTGCTTATGATGGCTCAGGAGACACTTAGCTGAAAAGACTAAATACCTCTCTCCATCACTCAGTCTCTCTCTCTGTTTCTCCCACTCTCTGTATCTGTCTCTCTCTGTTTTTGTTTCTACTTCTGTCTCTTTTTATGTCTGTTTCTACCTCTCTGTCTCTCTCTTCCTCTCTCTTTCCTCTCTCTCTCCACCCATACCCACGGATATGTATGTAGATGGGGATTGAGGGGAGGGGAAGATTGAAAGGGGAGGAAAATAGAGAGGCGGAGAGTCAGAAGGAGATTCTTAAACCAAAATTAAACTTTTCTAATACTTTTGCATATCATGATTCTCACATTCCTTCTCTGAACAAATAAATTCTTATGCACCGCCATGTACTTTGCTAGGAGCAGAAGAGGTTTGGGGCAGATACAAAACATAAATAAGAAACTGTTTCCTGTCTTCAAGGATTCGACAATGGTCCTGCAACATGTTTCAATCCAGGCCCCTGAAACACTTTGCAAGTGGTCAATTCCATCTCAAGGCACCCTTCAGGTTTCCCCAAGATGGATACTGAGAGTTAGGGAGTTTTATCACACAATGATCCATGAGTCAGAGCTAAGCCTGGACTATATAGGATGTATTCCCTAATAACTACTAAGTTCTACTGTGCTTTCTTCAAAAAGAATTTTCTTATTCCTATCTTTTGTTTTCACATCACCATAATTTCTGAATGTAGCCCTCCCCTGTTCCCCTAACCTGCAAGGCATCCCTTGTGACAATAAAAAGTAAAGAAAAAGCCCCAAATGGTAGTTCAGCAAAACTAAACAATAAATCAAACGAATCTGACATTTTACGCATTGTTTCACACCCAGCTCCTTATTTCTGCAAAGAAGAGGAGGCGCGTTTTCTTCTCTCCCCTTTGGGTCTGTCTTGCCTTTAAATACACAGACACAGACATAGACATATACATACACAAATACACATTTACCCTTCTAAGTTTTCCCAGGAATATGAAGAAAGTGGGACATAGGTAGGCAGGGATCTCTTTGCTGAAGTCATGTTGTTGGCATGCTCCTGAGATTACAATAGGATTTGGCCACAGACGCTCCTGTTTGCTTCTCATTTCAGATTGATCATATGAGAAAAGTGACCAATCCTGAAACAAGGGATTCACCTAAACAATGGGTCTCTCCATTGCTGTGTAAACCTGCTGAAGGCCTGGCCTCCTTGCCAGACACAGGGCCATGCAGACCTATGCTCTCAGTAAACACCCAAGGGTGATGCTGCATAGATCAGAAGGGAAATGTCAGACCCTGCAGTTTCCCATTCTAAAATCACACCTGACCTCCTCTACAATGAACACAGAGGTACCTGCCTCTGTGCCACCTCCTTCAAATGCCCATGAAAATCTAAATAATTAAAAGAAGAAAAAGGCAGAATGTATTCAATAGTGATTAGGCCTGATTTATTTGAAGCCCTGGTCTAGGGCCCACAAATAAAGGGGACTTGGGTAGAGTTAGGGATTCTTACCTGAGGTCTGTGGGTCTGTGGATAGATATCAAGGGATGCTTGAACTCAGATGGGGAAAAAATTGCATCATCATTTGAATATAACTGGTTTCCTCTGTAATCCTATTTATTTTATGCTTTAAACACACTTGTTTAAAAATATGTTTAAAAACATTCTTCTGAGAAGGTGTCCACAGGCCTCAGCAGACTGCCCAAAGGCTGGATGACATAAAAAAGATTAAGAACCACTGGACTATAGTGGGATCTCTTACCACACTGATGCCAGGGAAAGGGAACGAATGGCAAGCCTTATTATGGACCACAAATCTTAGGCTTCCAGGCCTGCTTACAGGTGGGGAGGGTGACCTTGGCTTTGGTTTGAGAAGTCCCTTTATCCCCCAAACAATGCCCACGTTGCCTTTTATGGGGCCTGACGTTCCCCTTAAGAAATGCATTTCTTTGCTTTCAGAAGGCTTTTCAACCTTTAAAAGCTCTCTATTAAAATCTAAATAGTCCTGGGAGAGAGAAAGTCTTAAAAATCTTAGTGGCGAAGAATAGATGACAAAGCCTACAAAAATAGGGTACCTGAGAGGACCACAGATTTAGATCAGGAAAGAACTCTGAAGGCCATCTTATCCAACCCTCTCATTTTACAGAGAAGGAAACTGAGGCCCAAAGAGGTAAGATGACTTACCTAGAGTCACACTGCTAGAAAGTGGCAATCAGAATTCAAACCCAGATCCCTTGATTTTACACATAGTATTCCTTCTACAATGCCACACCTGCTTCCCTTAAGGGGGGTCAGGAATGGGAAGTATAATGAAAGGGGTGGTTGTAGATGAGCTCACAAAGCCCCTCCTAAGACCCTGGTCATTAGTGCCCAGATAGGTACCTTTGGTGATTACCTTATATAACTGCTTCACCTAGTCTAGGGAAACCTACAGACCCTTTCTCAGAAGAATGTTTTTAAATGCATCAAATAACATACAGAGGAAAGGAAACCAATTACAGAAAGGTGTGATTAACAGTCTAGGGCATAGTCGAATTGTTTGAATTTTCATTGCATATTTCTGCTAAGCTAGAGTCAATTATCGTATTTTAGGTATAATTATAACTTTGAGTAGTCTAAATTCAAATAAAGTGACCACTTCAGGAGTTCATTATGTTGTACTAGTTGAGACCTAGTTGTATAATGAAAAATAATTATCAAACTATGAAATAGATAAGCTCACCTGGAGTGCTGGTGGGTACCTGTGGTCCCTGCTACTAGGAAGGCTGAGGCTGATGGATAGCTTAAGCTCAGAAGTCCTGAGTTGCAGTGGGCTAAAGCCAAATGGGTGTCCTCACTAAGTCCTGTACCTAAATGGTGGTTTCTTGGAAGTAGAGGACTATCAGGCTGCCTAAGGAGGGGTAACTGGCCCAGGTCAAAAATGGAGTAAGTTGAAGCTTCTACGCTGATCGACAGAGGGGTTGGGTTACTTACTATTATGTGACCTTGGGCAAATCATTCCACTCCTAGAATTCTTAAAATAGGAATGATAAATTGGGTGTGGTGGCACACTCCTGTAATCCCTGATTGCTGGAGAGGCTAAGGCTGAAGGATCTCTAGAGCTCAGGTAGAGGTCCACAATAGGTTCAATAGTAATATGGTAAACCCCTGGGAATCTGGGGCCACCAGGTTGCCTAAGGAGGGGTGAACTGGCATCTGGAAAATGGAGCAGGTCAAAGCTTCCATACTGATCAGAGTTGGAACTGGGCCCATGAGTGGCCCTGCCATTCCAGCCTAGGTGGGATAGACAGCAGGAAAGAAGGAAGGAAGGAAGGAAGGAAGGAAGGAAGGAAGGAAGGAAGGAAGGAAGGAAGGGAGGGAGGAAGGAAGGAAGGAAGGAAGGAAGGAAGGAAGGAAGGAAGGAAGGAAGGAAGGAAGGAAGGAAGGAAGGAAGGAAGGAAGGAAGGAAGGAAGGAAGGAAGGAAGGAAGGAAGGAAGGAAGGAGAAAAAAAACAGTTCATGGCCTTCAGGTCAACTACTTTCTCTCCCTACCACTCTCCCCCCTCTACCACTCCCCTAACCAAAAGCGCAAAGACTGTGCCCTTTACTACCTATATGACAATAGGAAAGTCATTTAACCTTTTAGGGCCTCAGTTTCCTTATGTGTAAAATGAGGGCAGTTTCATTCCAGCTCTCAATCCTATATATATGACACACAGATTATTATTCTTTTACAATGCTTAATTCCTTTATGTATCATAAGCACAATATATGTATTATATACATTATAACCATAACATAAAGGAATTAATAATAATAACTAACATTTATATTACACTTTCAAGATTTGTAAAGAAAACACTTCAATTGCTATATGAGCTTCAAGGGGGAAAAGTTGTTATTAATAATGAGATCAAGGAAGACTTACTGAAGGAAGTGGTCAATTGTTAATTGAAAAAAAATTAAAACTCAAGTGTTTGTTTTGTTTGTTTGTTTGTTTGTTTGTTTTTAAAGAGCAGAACCAGAGTTCAAACCCAGTCTTCTGACTCCAAACCTAATACTCACTCCCATCAAATCCTATTGCCATATACGGCATGAGAGCCCATGAAGACAGGAACAACGTCTTTGCTACACTTTGTATCTTCCCCTAGTGCCTAACACAGGGTTGTACATACAGTAAGCACTCAATAAGTGTGGAATTGAACAGGAAGGAGAGGCTTCAAATTATTCTTGGATTCTCACCTACAAAATAAGGCAGAAAATGAAGAGAACATCCCAGCATCAATGAGAAAGGACAATGGAGGGAAGGCTTGAGACCACACAACGTAGAGGCCAATGGCCCTCCATACTACAACAGACCATGAACACACACATATAATTACATTAATTGTAATTAATGTAAACAAAAGTTTACAACCTAATAAGGGAGACGGGTAACACATACCAACACTGCTGGTAGCTCAGTGGATACAATGCTAGGCCTGGAGTCAGAAAGACCTGAATTCAAACATGGTCTCAGAAACTTACTATACCTGCGTGACCTGGGCAAGTCACTTAACCTCTGTCTGCCTCAGTTTTTTCAACTGTAAAAATGGGGATAATAAGAACACCTTTCTCCCAGGGTTGTTGTGTGGATCAAATGAGATAAGATTTGTAAAAAGTGCTTAGCACAATACCTGGCACATAGTAGGCTCTTTATAAATACTTCTCCCTCTTCCCTCCCCTATAAGCATTAGGTAATAAATAATAAGCCTTATAAGTGGTATCCATTTAACTGTTTTTTCCCCCACTTAATAGAATTTTACTTTTTCCAATGACATGTAAAGATAGTTTACAAATTTAATTGTTGGAAGAGTACTGAGGAAGGGAAGAAGAAAGCTCACTTCTAGGAGGTGATTTGAGCTGAGCTTTGAAGGATGGAAAGATGCTGAAGGGGTGGGGAAGCATATTCCAGCAATAGAGAACAACATGAGCAAATGTGAGGAGGTGGGAAATAACAATGGAACAGTTATAAGATCATAGCTCTTCAGTTGTGAAGGGATTCAGACATCACCTAGCCCAACTCTCTCATTTTATAGACTGAAAAAAACCAAATGGCCAGGGAAGTTAGTGACTTACCCAATATCACACAGGCAACAGATGTCAGAGACAAAATCTGAACCCAGACTACAGAGTCAGGGCACCTATCCGTTGTATCACTGTATCACACAGAACATGCATTCAGGGAACAGAAAACAGTTCAGTTTGGCTGGAGTAGAAGGGATGTTCTAGGTGCCAGTAGGAGGTCCGACTAGAAAGGTTGATCTGAGCCAAAATTTGGAGTGCTGCTGCCAAATTAATGAGTCAGGGCTTTGTCCATTAGGTTATGGCTTGCCATGGATCATTTTTTGAGCAGGACAGAGGCATGATCACAGTGGCACTTCAGGAAGCAATGGTATTCATAATGGTAGGTGTGAGTCAGCAAGAAAAGGTTAAATCATGTTCAGCATACTTTGTTTGATGAATTGTTGTGGCCGAAGACTCAGCTTTAATAAACTTTCTTTACCAAACAGATAATTCCCAGTACACAGGGGAAGCATGTAGAAGGATTTCCATTTAAATAGTTAAAGCTCAAAAACAGTATTTCAAGGGATGAGCTTCAGTTATCTGGAAAATTCACTTACTTGGAAAAGCTTATTCCCTTCCCCTCAAATCCTCAGGTGCTAACAACCTAACATTTAGCTGGCTGACCAATCAATCCATGTTAATCAATAAACATTTATTTAGTGGCCTCTATACTTCAAGCACTGTGCTATGTGCTGGGGATACAAAAAAGAGGCAAAAGACAGCCCCTGCCCTCAAGGAGCTCACAATCTAACAGGGGAAACAACAACATGAAAACAAATATGTACAAACAAGCTATGCATAAGATAAAAAGGAAATAATTAACAGAAAGAAGACACTAGAATTAAGAGGGGTTGGAGAAGGCTTCCTGTAGAAGGTGGGATTTTAGTTGGGACTTAAAGGAAGCCAGGGAGGTCAGTAGTTGGAGCACAGGAGAAAGATCACCCAGTCAGTCAACATGTATTTATTAAGCTCCTCCTATGTGCCAGGCATTCTGTTACGTTCTGGGCATGCAAAGAAGGCATGGGATATAGGAATGAATAAACTGCATTCTACTCAATGGTTCCATATGAAGCATATGGGAACATAAAGATCTGGAAGGGACCTAATTCCACCCCTTCATTTGACAGACGAGGAAACAGCACTTCTGTAATTCTATAAGCTGCAACCCCTATCAGATGGATCTGGACTGGAAAGTGTTTTCCAGGGAAAGTCTCTGTAATTTGCCCAAGGCCACGCAGGTAGTATCAGTCCCACTTGGCATATGTCTGGCATATCCATAGTAGGAACTTAATCAATGCTTGTTGACTGCACTGTGGAAAAGTGTCAAAAGAGGGCTTTGAACCCTAGTCATTGACTCCAAAGCCAATGTTCTTTCCATTGCACCAGGGGGTGCCAAGCACATGCTTTTTTGGGAGACGACAACACAACAGGAGAACTTCTTAGGTATGCATTAAGGTCTGAGGACTGCGCTAACCATCACCCTAACAGGAAACACAGAAGTCAGCTTGGTGGAAAAAACAAGGGAACTACCCTCTGCTAAGCAGCTCTTTGCCTGGAATCTCTACCCTGATGCTCCTGGGTTTTATTGCAGATTTTCTCTCATTCACTGCCAGGAAATGACCCATATGGATGACTCCTTTCACTGTAAACTCCCAGAATTCTTTCCCTTCCCCTTCTCCAAAAATGGTAGCTGAGGTGCAAAGCTGCGGTCTAGGGAGCAGAGGGATGCACAGACAGCCAGGAAGAGGGAGGAATGAGAGTGGAGGAGAGTACAGGATGAAAGGAGAGGAACAGAGGTGGAGAAGAGGAGAGTATACTAAGAGGAGAGTATGGTAAAAGGGTGTGTTCTGGGAAAACCCTCCTAATTCCTTTTTTCTTCTATCTCCAGCCCTGTTCTCATTTACGGCTGTTGCTCCAGGGCCTGCCCTAGACTATGGGTACCTCCTCTTCCTGCCTATCAGTAAGGGAGCCTAGCCTAGATAGTTTGACCCCCCCAAAGCATGATTTTGATCTAGCTTGGGGCTTAGTTTAAGGGGATCAGACTAGATCAAAGAGTTCAGTAGCTATTTCAGTTGAAACCCTAAAGCAACTGGGTAACCTAACAAAGCTGTCACCAGGAAAAAAAAATCCATCCCCTTTTAACTCCCCTACAAAAGAACTGGGCATCATATGCATCAAATGGTAAAAATCCAAGGGCTGTGTGTGTGTGTGTGTGCATGGGGGTGTGTGTGTGTGTGTGTGTGTGTGTGTGTGTGTGTGTGTGTGTGTGTGTGTGTGTGTGTGTGTGTGTACATGGAGGGTGGTGGGGAAGGAATCCCACATTCATTCTTTTCTAGTAAGAAAACTCAGAGAATAGCACACCTTCCTTTCTCCCTTCCCCCTGCATTATGCCAGATCCTGGTATTTGATGTAGCTGATTCAGTTTCCAATCAGATGGATTCATCATGAGCTGCAACCCCTATCAGATGGATCTGGGCCGGAGAGTATTTTCCAGGGAAATGGAGAGGCCTCCTTACATGCCAGGAACATGATTTAGAAAAGACCACCCAGTTTGACAGGGTGCCACACGTGCTGGGAACTACACATGGAGCCATTACTGAAATGGTAATTCAATATTGAGAGGCAGATAATGGGTAGAAAATCTCTCTAACTCAGCCCGTCCCTGGAAGCCCTACACAGGCAGTGGAGTTCAGAGACTGTTTAAATCAGAATCTGGAATCCTTGGGTCTTAAGAGTTGAAAGGGGGCTCAGAAATCATCTAATACTATTTTATTGAGGAAGAAACCCAAGGCCCAGAGAAAAGTGACTAGCCCAGGGTCACAAAGCAAACTAGTAACAGAGTCTAGACTGGAGTACAGGACTCCTTATTTTGCTATTTTCCCACTGCCCCATGCTGCTTTGTCTTCACCAGAATCTAAATGAATGACACTCTCATGACATCAACATATTTCAGGGGAGACACTTTAACAAATTCAAGTCAAACAAATAATTATTAAGCATCCACTATGTGCTACACACTGTGCTCTGTGCTAGGCAATGAGGAAACAAAATAATTCAAAACTGTCCCTATCCTCAAGTAGTTAACATTCTAGTGGGGGAATGGAACATGTACATGGAAAAGTAAATACAGGTAATATACAAATTAACAAAGTAATTTTAAGATGGGGCAGGTAGTTGATAGAGTACCAGGCCTGGAGTCAGGAAGATATGAGTTCAAATCCAGTCTCAGGTGTTTACTAGCTGTGTGACCCTGGACAAGTCACTTAACTGTTTGCCTCAGTTTCCTCATCTGTAAAATGAGCTGGAGAAGGAAATGCCAAACTACTCCATATCTTTGACAAGAAAACCCTAAAAAATGTCATGAAGAGTTGGACGTGACTAAAAAACTACAGAATAACAACAAAAATTTTAAGAGGAACAGAAAACATCTAGATGGAGGTCAATCCATCAGCAAATATACATTAAGCATCCACTACGTGCCAAGCACTGTGATAGGGATCTAAACATAAAAGGGAGACTATGGTGAGGTTAGGGTTGGGTGGGGCAAGAGAGGAGAGTCATTGTTAGTTCCCCTCACCCCAACATTTGCTCAGATGGAACTGCCCCAAGCTCTGAGGAGTGTTCTTTTCTCCAACTTTGGGATGTCTCTTGTGACTGAAGAATAAAATAATCCCCACTTACATTGGAATGGATACAGGACCCTTACAGTGGGCGGCACCAAAGCTATGCGCTAGAGCAGGGGTTCTTAACCTGAGGTCTGTGGATAGATTTCAGGGGGTCTGTGACTTGGATGGGAATAAAATTACATCTTTAGTTAGATATAATTGGTTTCCTTTGTAATTCTATTTATTTTATTTTATGCAATTAAAAACAATATTACAGCTTTTCATCTCTCCTACTGGGGGAAGCTCATGCTGGTGGGTCATCTGTGTTTGAGAGTTGTGAGCTGCTCAAGCTGGATGGATGACTGAACTAAATCAGGAACCAACATGGTAAGGTCTCTAGGGGTAAGTGTGTGTATGTTTGGTGGGGGGAGGAAGGAATCACCAGGGTGCCTAAAGAGCAACAAACCAGCCCAGGTAAGAAAAGTGGTGAAGCTTTGTTAAAGCTCCAGTGCCGATCAATATTGGGACCAGGGCCATGAAAAGCTTCTCCTTCCAGCCTAGACAAGATAGGGAGACCCAGTCTAAAAACGAAAGCAAACATATTCTTCTGAAAAGTGGTCCATAGTCTTCAGTAGACTGCCAAAAGGGCTTACCACGGGAAAAAAAAAAGAATACCTACTCTAAAGGAAGTTAGAGATCACAAAAGCAGATGTGAGGATGGAATATATTTCATAAATGGGGGATCACCGTGCAAAAGCATGCAGGCACAAATATACTGCAGCTTCATCTCACCTACTGTGTTCCTTTCTACTCCTCTTCTCTGGAAACCTGCCCCCCCCGACTCTGTGTATGAATATGCATGTGTATGAATATACAATATATGTGCAGATACATGTGTATGTGTATGTGTGTATATATGCATATACACAAACATATATTTGTGTGTCCCCACACACCCCTCCACCAAAGTTCTTGGCAGAAGCTAACCTTCCCTGCACCCCTCAAAATCACACAATTGAGGGGAACACCTACTCTGCCAATGAGTAATATATTTGTCCCACTTTAAGGAGTCATTTTCAATATTTGAAAAGGGCAGACTAGCACATCAGGGACTGATGGGGGTGGATGCTACATGCCAGAAAGCGGCAGGCAGAGATGCACAGGAGGAGGGACATCTGGTGAATCCCACTTCCTTCCTCTGGATTTCTGATGCAAACCCCCTTACGCAGAAAGCCCTCACCTCCAGATTATCTAGACACAAAGACAGAGAACTGGGCAGGAGACCTCAGTGCCAGGCTTTGCACAGAGGTGAGCCTCTAGGGGAGAGGCCGGGGATGCGTTCTTTTGCTGACGCACAGTGCAGCTCACGCCATGAGTCAGCCCAGTTTACTGCATAAACCCAAGTATCAAGGGCTGGGTTTCCTACCACCATGATCACCACCACTGCCAGGGAGAGAAGGAATACTCCCAGGCAAAAATAATCTAGTGTGCAGATATCAAGCCCCTCGCTATTGAGAAAGGGAATGGCTTGAGCGACTAGATGCAGAACACAGAGAGAACACAGTTTCCTAACAGCAAACATATACTCTCTCACTTGCATGGGCACAGAATACAAAACAGGTCTACCTAAGTGTCCCTTCAATGAATTTAGGCCAAAGTCATGACTTGTTTGTTTTCCCCCTCTCCTCAGCCCCCTACATGGCATGGCATACTCTTTGGATAAGCAGAAATACAGTTGGGGGGGGGTGGCAAGAAGAAATGGGGAAGTAAGAATTTCTGATAAGTTTGTTCCTGGGCAATATCTAAAAATTAATGAGGGCCTGGCCTCTTATCAACACACAAGTGAGTCAGGCCCTGAAGACTCCTAAAAAAATAATCTCCTTTTTTCCATCTATTTGCTTTGCTATCAACTTCATTCTCTCTACATTCCTAGTTTTCTAATTCACACAATTTTTGTACCAGTTCTGTGGATTTTGATGGAAGAGCATTGCAGGGTAGGGATGCTTAAGGTAGAGTCCCATTTGGGGGTTGGTATTGGGCTCTCCCTTCCCTCCACCTACAAGCTTCACTCTATAACTTGAGAACGTCCAAGGCTATAAAATATGGGGCCCCAACTCTTCAAAAGAATACCTTGAGATCTTGTACCACTTGGCTGATTCTTTCTCTTAACAACTATTTTGTGGCTATGAACAGTATTCCTAAAGTACATTCCTTTCACCCCTGCTAGGCCCAGTTCCAGGGTCATTGCTATATGCACGATGTCCCAACAATCTTAGTGCGGGTTTAAGCAATTAAAGGTTAAAACCACACTAAGCCTTTTGGGACATCATGTATGTATCTCTCTGTGTGCACACTTTTAAAAAAAATAACAATTTTTAAATACATTTACTTAGACACATCAAAGTGATTTTTCCCACGTGCTTATTCCCTCCACCAATCAAATCCAAACATCTCTGCCCCCTAAGATCACAGACACAGCTGGAAGGATCATGGGATCACAGACCTACATCTGGAACAACCACATAACAGGCAGGAAGGGAGAGAGTTGGGGGGGGTGGGCGCACCCTCACTCAAAGGAGGGCAGTCACCAACAAACATCGTCAAGATTGTGTGTCCTCACAATACCCCTGTGAGGTAGGTTTGAGGTGGCAATACTCAAATGGTTAAGCTAGAAAAGGCCTGAAGTCCAACAGAGGAAAACCGAGGTTAAGTGACTTGCCCAAGGCATCAGAGGTGCAATTGAGACTCAGGTTCTTTGACTCAGCAGTAGAAAGGCAGGTGGTGAAGTGAAAGAAGAATACATTGTATTAGAGATGAGAAGTTACGTGAGGCAGAAGACAAAGGAGATGCATGCCTGACTAGATAAGGGGGTAGGCTGTTCATATCACCAGAGCAAGGAATGGCAGAGGAACAGCTCTCGTGATATACACCGAATGTTAAAATAACTAGAGCAAGGCCTCCACAACATTCTTTATGGAGGATTTACAAAGAGACAGAAAGAAGAATCATGCAGGATGTCTCGATGAGGGTGGGTTGCAATCTATGCCAGTGAGAAGAGTATCTATGTGCCAATAAGATCAAAGCTCTTATATACATACATACATATATAGATATATATATATAGATATATATATATACACACACACACACACACACATATATACATACATATAGTACATACATAATATACATTTAATTAAAACATAAATATATCTATTATATGCCAACGTGTAATGCATCGTATATGTGTACACACATGTATATGTGTATATATATGTATATGTGTATTTAGATAATCCTGAGCACTATGGAAGCAAATAAGAGTTTGCCTTGAGCCTAATGGGAAGTGTGTATGCACACATGCACATGCATGTGTTCATGTATATGCATACATGTATGTGAACATGTGTGTATTGCATTGTGTATTATATACATACACAGAGCTATACATAAAAGCAGCTAGGTGGTAAAGTGGATGGAGCTCTGGACTTGGAGGGAGGAAGACCTGAGTATTACTTATTACCTGTGTGACCCCTGTCAACTCACTTCACCTTTCTCACTTTCAGTTCCTCATCTGCAAAATGGAGATAATGACAGCACCTACTTCCCACAGCTGTTGTGAAGATCAAATGAGATTCTATATGTAAAATACTATATACCATGCTATTGTAGGAGAGGCAACATGGTATAAAGTGATAGCTAAAGAGAGTCAGGCAGATCTGGATTTAAATCCTGTTTCTGATATTGGCTCTGTGACCCTAGATCACAATTATGGGTCACGACTGCTTAGGCAATCAGTGCTCCCCATCCCCGTACCCATCCCAACTTCTTAAGCTGCTCAGTAACCAAAGTGTTCAAGCTCTGACTCAGTAGAATTGTCCATAGGAAGAGTTCCTCACACTAATGAAATTACAGGTCTGGACCACAGAACATACACAGCCAAGTGAAATGAGCCTTCTTTGGGGAGAAAGGGTAGGGATTATAAAACCACCTCTGTCATGTCTGTTATCCTAATGTGGCCCAGGACTGGTTCTGCTTTTCCCATCACTTTCCACTCTTCCTACCTTCCTTACCCCCACCCTATGGTGTAAAGACCTAGCCTGGTAGTGCTGAAAAGTCACTTGACACTCAGTGTTTCCATTCAGACAGCCTTACTAAACAACTGCCCCTTGCCTTCATCATCATCCCCATACCTGGTGGCACATTAAGGAAGGGCAGGGAGGCTGGCAGGGATGAAGGGGGCATGGGAAGGATGGGGAAAGCTGCCAAGTCAGTCAAATGGAACTTACTGGGAAGGCCTTTCTGGAAGCCAGATCAAGTACCAGCTTCTGGCTGGTCAGTGAATATCTCCCAGAGGAACCCAGGAAAAGCCTCCACACCCCTAAGTAAGGCAGATACAAGGGTATAGCTGTAATGGGTCCAACTCAACATTGCAGCCCCAACATAGCCCAGGTCCCTACAGGTCATGGACATGGCAGAAGGAGGGGAGTGATGGAGAAGGTTCAATATCCTCTTCCCTGGTTAGGATGGAACCTGAGCCCTGAGGCAGCATGGTACGGCATAAATGTTAGCACCTTCCCTCTGTTAATTATCTCCAACTTATCCTGTCTAAATTTTGTCTATATGTTGTCTCCCTCATTAAATTGTGAGTGGCAGGGGACTGTCATTCATGTTTCTTTGCGGCCCCTGAGCTTAGCACAGTGCCTAGCACATAGTAGGTACTTAATAAATGCTAGCTGACTGACTGATGGTAAAGAGTTCTTTCTGTATTTGGGGTCAGTGGACTTGAGTTTAAATCCTGGCTTTGACCTTTACGATCTGTGTGACCTTGGGCAAGGCTACGTCCAGTGGTATGCACAGCAGTACCAAGGGTATGTCCAGGGCTTAGCACAATGTCTAGCACTATCGTGCCTAGTACATAGTAGGCACTTAATAAATGTTTGTTGACATGAACTGTTGATATAATGGGGGCGGAGCTTAGTTCCTCAGCTGTAAAAAGGAGTTAACTTAAGGAAGGTGGGGAAGGGAAGAAAACAAGTGTTTATTAAGTGCCTACTACAAGCACCTACTACAAGCTAGATATCTCATTTGATCCTTATAACAACCCTATTAGATAAGTACTTTCATTATGTCTCCATTTTACAGTTAAGGAAACTGAGGCAGACAGAGGTTAAGTGAATTGCCTAGGGTCACAGAGTTAGGAAATTTCTGAGGTTGGATTTGAACTCAGGTCTTCCTGATTGTAGGCCCAGCCCTCTATACACTTCATCACCTAGCTGCCTAAATGACATCCAAAGGTCCATTCTTGCCTTAAAGACTCCCAATCTGTTCTCTTACAGAATCCCACAGAATTTTAGAGCTGGCATAGAGATCAACTAAGAGGCAGTTAATTTGTTTTCCATCAACCCTCTCATTTTGTAAAGGAGAAAACCCAGTGCCCTTTGGGTGAAGCAACTACCTCAAGTTCACAGACCTATTATAACGGCAGTCAGGCTCTGAACTGGGTCTTCTGACACTCTGGAGTTCTCTTACCATTAGAACACGATGCTTATTCTTCTCCAGGTGATGGAAAACAAGTTCACCCCCTTTAAGTGAACAGCAGGCCTTGGGGATGGTCCCTCCCGATAACATCTCCAGGTAGGCCCAGGGATACAGGTAACCTCCTAGCTGCCTACATACTGCTCCAGATTTTATCTGTGCAGCCCTTCAAAATTGGAGAGTGGGGAGGATGTTCTTATTTCATCCCCCACCCCTTTCCCAAAGAGGTAGCCTTAGACTCTGGCTCACGCTCTGGATGGGAAGGATGGCCAGGATGGCCAGGAGTTGGTTACACCCTTTTTTCCTCTCCTGAGCTGGATGTTCATGGGACTCAGTCACCCTCCTCCCTAATCACCCCGCCACGATTTCCTCTTTTCTGGGGAGCTGCTGTTTTGCAATGGGACAGTGGGTGAAAGCAAAACACGCATCGGAGGAGGCGGAGGGGGTGGAGGGAGAAGGAAAGGAGGAAGAAGGAAGGCTAGGAAGAGAATCCTAGGTCCCAGGGAATCCCGTCAGAGAACAGTGCTGAAGGCAGCCTCCCCTACCCCCTGCCCCCATCCATACCGATAACTTCCATACCCTAAAGGAAAGGAGAAACTTCCAAGAGAAGACAGGTTCCACACATAGAGAGAGACGAGTTACAGGGAGATGGTAGGGTACATACACCTAACCTACCCGTCCCCCTCCCCCAAAGCTGGGAAGGGGGGCAAACAGGTGCAGCGCTCTCAGTCTCCAGGATATGACCTTCCCCTCTAGGGGGCAGCACGAAGGTCCCTCAGCCCATAAGGGAGTGAGAAAGGTGAGGTTAAGACCCCCGCAGTCTGGAGGAGAAAGGAAGGTAACCAGGGGTAAGGGCGGGGACTAGGAGAGGTCTACCAGAGACGCCCACCCACTCCCCCCCCCCCGAGAGAAGGAGGGGAAGGGCTACCCCTCCCCCATGCCAAATGGCCCCCTGATCACGGTGGGGGGGTGGTGGAGTGCGGAGAGTCTCAGGTGGTCTCCCACCCGGGCAGAGGAGGGCTCACCCAGACAGGCAGGTAGGCAGCCGGCTAGCTGGCAGAAAGGGACGGCCCGGACCCAGAGGCCCCCTCCCCGCAGCCCGCCCCCGCCCCCCCTTCTCTCACCGGGTGCCCCGCAGTCCGCGCACAGCTGGTTGCCGTCTCGGTGAAGGAGCTCGAGCAGAGCCCTCTTCTTCTCCTTCGCCATGGGTGGTGCTGGAGCACGGCGCTCGCTCCCGGCGTCTCCTGCTGTCTCTTCTGCTGCTGCTGCTGCTGCTGCTGCTGCTGCCCCCGCTGCCGCTTCTCTAAATAATCTTCTTGGGGTGGGGGTGGGGGTGGGGGAGCGGGGACGGAGAGGTGGGGGTAGGACGAAGGGCTACCTCGCCGCCGGCCGCCGGTGCGGCATGGGGGGCGCGGGGGCGGGGGCCGGGGCGAGGGGAGGCTCCGGGCTGCAGCGCGAGGTGGCCAGGGCGGGGACCCAGGCGCTATGCCATCGTCTGCGGGAGCGGCGCGCCTGCCATCCTCGCAGCCCCGGCGCCCGGGCTCCGGCGGCCTCGGCTCGGGCACTGGTTCCGCATTCCTCCCCGCGGCGGAGGAGACACTCTGCTGCTGCCGCTGCCGCTGCCGCCGCGCCGCCGCCGGTGGTGGTGTCTCGGAGCGCCAAGCCGGGAGCGCACGGCGCAGCCCCGGGCGGGCCAAGCTGGCGCACGGGCGGCCCCCAGCGGCGCCTTCTGTCCCGCCAGGGCCCCGGCGGGGCCCTGGACCCCACCTGCCCCTTCGGGACCGCACAGGCCAGAACTCTGCCCTCTGCTGCCGCAGTGACCTGGGGTGCCCACTCTTGGGGGACAGGGAGGGAACTGTGGTGGTGCAGTGGGGCTCTGGCCGGGGTGGCCCAGCTAAGGGAACAAAAACCTGCCCTTGGGTACTTTTTCCAGAGGGGGAGGGAGCAGTCCCACAAAACTGTTTTGAGATGCTCAAACAAATTCCTTACATCCCTTCTCCTCCCTTCAGCCCCTTCGTCTGCCCCCTGCCAAAATCAGAATTTAAATAACCCAAGTGCTTGTGCTGGGGTTACCCAACTCAGGGGTAAAAACCACCGCTCTGACTTCAGCTTGAAATGAGGTTTGTGGAAAGAAATCCCAGAGACTCTGGTCCTAAAATTCTGCCTCCAAGCCTCAAATGCCTTCCCATCCCTTCCCCCGCCCCAAATGGCGTTTTTTATAGTACTGGACTTCTTTGTTTATGGGGAAACTTTTCAGGGCAATTTCTGTCCACCTGGCAGCTTCCTCAGGCAAACAGCAGTGAAGAGAATCATGGATGATTTCGATCTGGAAGGGACATTAGGGGTCATCTAGTCTGGAAACAAAGCCCAGCGAGGTTTAATACTAATAATAGCTAACATTTATATATTGCTTACTGTGTGGTAAGCGCTTTACAATTATCTCGTTGATCCTCACAACAATTCTGGGGGGGAGGGTGGGTGCTATTATTATCCCCCTTTTACAGATGAGGAAACTGAGGCAAACCGGGGTTAAGTGAATTGCCCTGGATCACACAGCTTAGAGCAAGGATTTGAACTCCTAGCTCCTGATTGCCAAGAAACTCCTTGTCACAGTACCAGGGTGAGAAAACAGCTCACATTAAAATGGTGTTAAAAGAACCAACCCCAACTTCCCAGATAAGTGGTGGAATTACCAAAGATCTGCTCCCACTCACCAACAGATCTCCTTCTGGTGTACTTTGAAGGCTTGGAAAGTATTCTATAGATGCTATCTCATGAGAGCCACAACAACCATTTTAGGTAGATGCTGTTGTTATTCCCATTTGGCAGATGAGAAGACTGAGGCTGAAAGAGGCTTGTATGGCTTGCTCAGGTTACACAATAAATAAAGGAAATTTGAACCATCCAACACTTACCCACTTCGCCACCTTTGTTGTTTCCCTCACGTTTGATTCTTTATGACTTATTTAGGGTTCTCTTGGTGGAGAGAGTAGAGTAGTTTGCCATTTCCTTCTCCAGCTCATTTTAAAGTGACCTGCCCAGGGTCACACAGCTACATAAGTATCTGAGGTTGGATTTAAACCCAGGAAGAAGAAGCTTCTTAACTTCAGAATTGGTGCTCTATCCACTGTGCCACCAACTGCCTTGCCTATTCTTGAGTTTTCCCTTTATAGTATTAGTATATTATTATAATTATATTTTATATTGTTATAATTATAGAAGAATTATAATAATATTGTTATGTTTGTATAATAATAAGTAAGAATTAATGTAAGGATTGAGACAGAAGAATTTTGTAAAGAATTCAAGGCTTTAAAAAATTAACCAGGCATTGATGGTCATAATTTCTTGTTGTCCCCAGTTCTACATTTAGGCATAATCAGTTTCAATCTTACTGCAGAGGCTAACACCCAGGGAGATGTCTAAATTGGCCAGATTAGATATTCAGTGAAAGGAAAGAGAAGAAATAAAGCTACTATTGCTGGAAAAGGGTGGGGTCATTGAGGTATTCAGTGTATCTGCATTTCCAGCCTTATCTCCTAGTTATTAGGGAACTCTGCCACCTCAGATTATTTACTTTTGTGTTTATTATTTTCACCAGGCCATATGATACAGTGGAAAAGGCACCAGATTTGGAGTCAGAGGATCCTGGGTTCAAATACTAGCTCTTGGGGGAAGTTAGGTGGCTCAGTGGATAGAGTCCAGCCTCAGAGTCAGGAGGACCTGAGTTCAAATGTGGCCTCAGACACTTGACACTTACTAACTGTGTGACCTTGAGCAAGTCACTTAACCCCATTGCCTAGCCAAAAAACAAAACAAAAAAACAAAAACAAATACTAGCTCTGTCAGTAATCTTGGTCAAATTACTTAACTTTCCTGAGTCTCTGTTTTGTAATCTGTTAAATGAAGACCTCTGAGGTCCCTTCTAGCTCTAGAGATATGGTTCCATGGTAGTAATGCTTGTGTGATTTTTGGCAAGTCACAATCTTTCTTGTCCTCTATTTCCCCATCTGTAAAATGACAGGGTTGAACTAGGTGACCTCCTCATTAAGTTCTTCTAGCTCTAAATTTATGGTCTCCCAGTAGAATGAGGACAGGCATTGATCTGTTTTTTCTCTTTGTATCAACCTCCCTTACCCACTTACCCACTCAAGTTTCCCTGAGTCTTAGGCAGAGCGCCTAATACTGTACTTTTTTATCCTGACATAGAAGGATCATCAGGGTGGCTAGGTGGTGCAGAAAGAGTGCTGGGCCTGGAGTCAGGAAGACTCACCTTCATTAGTTCAAGTCTGACCTCAGACACTTATTAGATTTGTGACCTTGGGCAAGTCACTACACCCTGTGGGCCTCAGTTTCCTCATCTGTAAAATGAGCTGGAGAAGGAAATGGCAAACCATCTAATATCTTTGCCAAGAAAACCTCAAATGGGGTCGTGAAGAGTTGGACACATCTGAAACAACTCAACAACAAAAATAAGGATCATTGGTATAGGGCAGTGAATAGAAATAGGGGGTTCCCGTTGGCTACATATTGACTTAGAAAGCCACATGTTACATTATCTGTATTTTACTATATTTTAATTTTAATCTGGTTTGCTGGAGAGAGTTATAGGCTACCTGTAGCCATAGGCCTACAGAGAATTTGACAACTCTGGCTAGGGAACTCCAGATCAAGAAACTTCCTTTGGATTGAAGATGCTTATTGAATTGAATTCTTGAAGACTGCTCTCCTATAAACTCTTCATTCACCAGACTAGTCTACTCACAAAAGAGACCTTTCCCCTTCTGCCCCTAGGTCTTTACTCATCCATTTCCTTCTCATCTCACCAGCATACTTTGCCTCTCTTCCCACCCTTCCAATCCTACCATCTCCCATCAATTCAATTATCATCTGTATGCAGTCAATGCTGTACTCCTCTTGTTCACCCTACACTTGTATAGTAAAGAGCTCCCTCTGCATTTGTTGCATATTTTCATTGCCTTTAAGACTCAAGTTTTAGCGGCAGCTAGGTGGTGCAGTGGATAGAGCACTGGCCCTGGATTCAGGAGGACCTGAGTTCAAATGTGGCCTCAGACACATAACACTTACTAGCTGTGTGACCCTGGACAAGTCACTTGACCCCATTTCCTAGCCAAAAAATAATAATAATAATAATAATAATAAGACTTAAGTTTTGTGTTGCAACTATGCCCCCGAAGCATAGTGCAAGTCCTTTGGGCTCTAAGCCCAAGTGTGCAAAGTCCATGATGCAACTCGGTGAGAAAATAAAGCTGTTAGATAAACTTCATGCTGGAATGGCTACAGTGTTGTGGGGGCTGGGAGACCCTTAAGGATCTCAAATGGTGATCAGAGCAGTTGTAGCTGATGGATTATTTCAAGCTTGTGAGATCTTCATGTTGGTGAAGGCTAGCGGGTCAGAGGTAATGTTCAGCTCTCATCAGTCTTGGCATCTTCTGGCATCAGTGACCAATATCCCAGCAAACCTCTCTCTTGCTTTTCAGAGGGCAGCCAAGGTAAAGAGTTTTACAGCTGTATAGTTTACAGTACAATACCCTCACACTGCCATCTGACACAGTGGGAGGTAAGATTCAGGTTAAAAAAAGTTTTGGTTTTAATAATTTTACTTGCTGTACAGTATTTATGGCATTGTAGATTTCATGTGTTATGACAAGTGAATATTGTTGGAATCAATGGTTTTTTAAATTGAGATTGTACAAAAAGTCACAGACTTCTTAGGGAATTACTAGAGAGAAAAAATGTTTTGCATGTTACCAATTTTATTTTATCCTCCCAGTCACAACTTTGACTCCTCACTCTCTGTCACTCTCCCAAATGATATCCAATCAGTTGTCAAGCCTTGTCTTTTATACCTTTGTACCATCTCTCAGATATGCCCCTCTCTCTCCTCTGGCATTGGCATTATCACAGCCAGATGTTTGTCTGGAGGCTCTTACTATTCCAGTTCATCTTCCACTCAGCTATCAAATTTATCTTAAGCACGGGTCTGATCATTAATCATCTATTCAGTAAACTCCAGTGAATCTCTGTTACCTCCAGGATCAAATATAAAATCACTACACTCCATCTCCCAACTCACAAATTTTCACTCTCCTCCATACCTGGAACTATTCCTTCTCATCCTTGCCCCTGGCTTCCCTGGCTTCCTTCCAAGGCTCACCTTCTGCACGAAGCCTTTCCTTGTCCTCCTTCACTTTTCCCTCTGGGATTATTCCCAATTTATCCTGTTAATATCTTGTTTGTACATAGTTATTCATAGATTGTCTCCCACCTTAGACTGTGAGCTCCTTGAGAGCATGGGTTGTTTTTTGTCTTTGTATTTCCAGAGCTTAGCACAGTACTTGGCACCTATTGGGCGCTTAATCAAAGTTTGTGGATTGACCAATTAATGGACCTGACTCCCTACTCGCTCTCACCTTCTCGATCCAGTCTTTTGCCAAGTTCTGTTGTTTCTTCAGTGTCTCTCCTATATGCTCCCTTTTCTCCTCTGACATAGCTGGTAGGCCCTCACCCCTCTACTATCCCACTCGAGGCCATCCTAAAGCTTAAGTCTGACCATGTCACTCCCTTACTCAGTAAATTCCAGTGGTTCCTTATTATCTTCACAGTCTGGCCCTTTCCATCTTTCTGTCTCTTTGTGCCTTTTCCCCCTCCACATACTGTACCATCCAGTGATCCTGGCTTCCTTGGGAAAGATCTTAATTTAGAAAGGCCAAGGTCACCCACTATATCCTGGGCCAGCCCCAGTCATCTCGACCTTTGTCTTGCCACTGGATTCCCATGATTCTGGAGGAGAGAGAGGCTGATGACTCTGCACAGCTCTGCCTCACTCATATCCAATTCACGCTCAAGTCGAGGCATCACCCTTGTGCTGTCATTGATCCTCTTTAAGAAGGCTGAACAATAACAATGCTCCATCTTTCAACTCTTTCATGGGTTCCCCGGAGTGTTTCATTGGTTCCTCATAACTGACTCTAACTCCCCTGGATTCCTTGAAGTTTCCAGTAAAATCCCTCCTGTTACAAGAAGCTTTTCTCAGTTCTGCTTAGTGACAGCCCCTTCCCTCTAAGTTATCTCCAGTTTATTGAGTATATATCTTGTTTGTACTTGGTTATTTACCTGTTGGAATATGAGCTCCTTGAGGGCAAGGGCTGGTTTTTTGGGAGGCAGGGATATTTGATTTTGCTTTTCTTTGTATCTGACCTGTCTCTTAGATGGGGAAGAACTAAGCACATGGACTAAATATCTGTACACCCATATTCTAGTCTTGATGCTACTTCTGTTAATGTTAAGAATCCCAGGAAAGGTAGATAGCCACGTTGAGGAGATGCAGGCAATCTCCAGTCCTTAACTGTTCTCTCCTTACCACCATCCCTAGAGCTATGTAAGAGAAGATCAATATATTTCTTTGCCTGTAGTGGTCGTGTGTGTGTGTGTGTGTGTGTGTGTGTGTGTGTGTGTGTGTGTGTGTGGAGAGAGAGACAGACAGAGACAGAGAAAGAATGAGAGAGAAAGAATGTTGCAAGAATTTTCAGGGTCTTTGTTAGCCACTGCACACATAAGCCAACACAGGTTACAGACAGCAGACAGACAGGTACACTGCAGTTTATTTATCCACTTGAAAACATGTGACACATATCACTAGTAGGTAATGGATGTGTCTCAAAATTCCATAGATGACATATATAGTTTCTCCTGAGACACATGACCCCAGTTTGGGTAAGATCAAGTAGGGTACATAGATAGAAAGAGGTACATTTTTAGGTAGAGAAAAAGGATTCTTAAACTACTACAAAAGCCATTTAGCACAGCCACTTATATCAGACCAGACCGTTCATGACCTCATTTAGGTTTGTTGTTGTTGTTTTTGCAAAGATACTGGAGTAGTTTGCCATTTCCTTCTATCGTTCATTTTACAGATGAGAAAACTGAGGCAGACAGGGCTAAGTGACTTGCCCAGGGTCACACAGCTAGTAAATGTCTGAGGCTTGATTTGAAGATAGGTAGAGGAGTTTTCCTGACTCCAGGCCTGGTACTCCATCCACTGTGCCAACTACCTGCCCAAAATGGAAATAAACAAGCATTTATTTAGCCCTTATTATATACCAGGCAGGCAGCCAAGAAAACCCCAAATAGAATTACAAAGAGTTGGACATGACTAAAAACTGAACAAAAATAACAAAAAGAAAAGAGTATCTTATTTTTCAGTCAGTTAATTAGCATTAAACTACTACGTGCCTTATTAGATAGAAGTGGGTGAGTTTCTGGAATTATTCAGAGTCCTCTGAGTTTTCCTTTGTAATAATAAAATGATTGGCGGAAGGAGACAGTTAATACTTTCAGTGTCAAACAGAAAAAATAAAGAAATATAATAACTACAAATATACCACAAAATGGAGTCAATTGTGTTCTCTTAAAAATCCACTTTCAACAAAAGGATAAGTTTGAGTGCATGCAGAATGGATGCTGGGGAGTGAATCTGAAGAAGAAAAGGTGTCTTGAGTGAAGATTCTTGGACCTGATTCCATAACTGAATGCATGGTTCTCAAGTCAGGAAGAAAGGTTATGGATCCTGGAACTGAGAACATGCAGCAAAAGATGTTTTGAGTGCTGTAATGACGGGAGTCTTGGCAACTAGATTTAGAATTTTGATGTTGATCAGAGCTCCAGTGACCTCTGCACAGGAAAAGAGAATGTTTGGGGATAAGTCAATGGTTGTGGGAGTTGTTTAGTCATTTCAGTCGTGTTCTACTCTTCGTGACTCCATTTGGGTTTTTCTTGGCAAAAGATACTGGAGTAGTTTGCCATTTCCTTCTCCAGCTCATTTTACAGCTGAGGAAACTGAGGCAAACAGGATTAAGTGTCTTGTCTAAGGTCCCATAACTAGAAAGTGTCTAAGACTGGATTTGAACTCATGAAGATGAGTCTTTCTGAGTCTAAGCCCAGTGCTCTATCCACTGTGACACCTAGCCACCCTTAAGTCAAAAGACCCAGAGTCAAAATATGAAATTGGAATGGGGAGAAGACCCAGTTAACCACCCACTTCACTTACTAGCTGTATAGCCTTGAGAAAAGTCATTTACACAATACTGTTCTCTCTTGATTCTTATTCTATTTGTCTGTCGACTTCTTTTCCATCTTCTTTGCTGGATCCATGTCAGATCCAGTAACTGTGGGTATTCCCCAAAGTTTTGTCCTGGACCCTCTCCTCTTTTCTCTCTAATTCTCTCAGTTGATGATCCCACCAATTTCCAAAGGTTCAATGATCCTTTCTATGTGAATAATTTCTCTATTTGTATATTCAGCCCTAGGATTATAGTGTCTTGTAACCCACCCCTCTTCTGAACTTATCTGTTTTTGTAAAGGATGCCATCATTGACCTACTCACCTAGGTTTGCAAACTCAGTCTGGTGCTCAGGTCCTCATTCTCACACATCCCCTATATCCAATCATTTGCCAATTCTTATCATTTCTTTCTCTACACCATCTGTTGCACATGTCTGTTCCTTTCCACCTCTTGGCTGGACTCTTTTTTTTTTTTTGGAAGGGACTTGGTGTTCTGATCTTTTATTGTTTTTCCCACTTAATAGTATTTTATTTTTTTCCAGTTACATGTAAAGATAGTATTCAACATTCATTTTTATAAGATTTTGAGTTCCAAATTTTTTTCTCCCTCCCTCTTCTCCCTAAGATGGCAAGCAATCTGATATATTGCTTGGACTCTTGCAATAGGTTTTTAATTGGTCTGTGTGCCTCATGTCTCTGAAGTAGTCCATCCGTCCATCCTCCATACAGCTGCCAAAGTGATTTTCCCAAAGTGGAGGCCTGACCGTGTCAGTCCCCTTGCCCAGTAAACTGCAGTGGCTCCTTGTGCCTCCAGAATCAAATATAACATCTATTTGGCATTTAGAACTCTTCACAGTCTAGCCCTTTCCTATTTTTGCAGATCTTCTGATTCACTGCTCCTCTCCATGCACCCTATCTGACCTGCTTAACCTTGGCATTGCTTGTAGTTTGTAGTTAGAAAAACATTATTGCAGTATGGGCTTCTTTAAAAAAAAATTGGGGAAAAGGATAAAGTTCACTTTTTTTTAACCAGACATAATTTTAATGATTTTCTTTTTAATTCCATGCCACTACTATATCTTGTGGGCTTTCAAACCTTTTTTGTATTAATATTACTCAGAAGATATTTAAATTTAAATCATTTTTTCTTGTTTAAGTAGAGCTGATGAGTATAAACACTTTAGCTTCATTCATACTAATTGAAGTTTTGTATTTATTTAAAAAAAAAACAAAACCAAAATGAGCCACAGTGACCTGGTTCTTCTTTCTCACATATATCTCCCATCTCCAATGTCCTTGCACTGGCTTTCCTCCCATCCCCCCAGAATGTTTTTCCTCCTCACTTCTTCCTTTTATCTCTGTATCCCTTCAAGACTCAGGTCAAATGATTCCTTCTGGTCCACCTAGGTGTGTCAGAGAGCCAGAGAACCATATGTGTTAGTGTCTTCCCCTCTGAGTTTGCTTTCCATGTATCATATGTGTTTACATACAAGTTATTTCTCCCATTAAAAGGTCTACTCTTTCAGTGATCCAAGACAATTCCAAAGAACCCATGATGAAAAATGCTATCCACCTCCAGAGAGAACTGATGAACTTTGAGTGCAGATTGAAGCAGAGATTTTTACTCTCTTCATTTTTCTCTCTGTGTGTGTGTATGTTCAACATGGCTAATATGGAAATATGTTTTGTATGACTTTATGTGTAAAAGCAATATCATATTGCTTGCCTTCTCAAGGGGCTGGGAGGGGCAGGGGAGAGAGAATTTGGAACTCAACATTTTTTTAAAATATAATGACTAATATGGAAATATGTTTTGCATGACTGCACATATATAACCTATATCAAACTGTTTGCGTTCTCAATGAGAGGCAGAGGGAGGGAGGTGGGGACAGAATTTGGAATTTAAAACATGTTTTAAAAGAATGTTAAAAAATTTCACAGGTAATTGAAAAAAATACTTTAAAATTTATGTTATTTTTTAAAAATGTAATTGACAATTATTTAATGGAAAAAATAAAAATATACTGTTAAAAAAGTCAGCTCCTTGAAGGTAGGGTCTGTGTTTGCTTCTTTGTATCCCCAGTGCTTAGCCCAGTGCCTGACACAAAGTAAGCACTGATTGATTGATTGCTATGACCCAGAGTTATCTGGGCAAGTAGGAAACTAGAGACAAAAGGACAAGCTTTATAAGGAGCAGCTAGTTGATACAGTGGATAGAACTCTAGACTTGGAGTCAAGAAGACCCAAGTTCAAATCCTACTGGCTATGTGACTCTGGGCAAGTCACTTAAACTCTATCTGCCTCAGTTTCTTCATCTATAAAAGAGGAATAATAATAGCACCTGCTTCTTAGGGTGGTTGTGAGGATCAAACAGGATATTTGCAAAGTAATTTGCAAACCTTAAAGCATTATATAAGTGCTAGCTAATATTATGGTGCCCTGGTTTTTTATTTATGTGCTCTGCAAGAATGCCTATGGTTTTAATAATAATAGCTAAAATTTATATAGGACTTTCAGGTTTGCAAAGTGTTTTATGTGTATTACCTTAGAGCAAACTTACAAGATGGATACTATTATTATCCCCATTTGACAGATGAGGAAATAGAGCCTGAGAGAGAATACGTTACTTGCCAAGGGTCACATAGTAACTGTTTGAGCAAAATCTGAACTCAGGTCTTCCTGATTCCAAATCTAGCATCCTCTCTAGTATTGCACTAGTCTCATATTACATAATACTATGACCAGTTTGGCGTCCTTATAGTAAAAGTTTATGAGTCCCCATGTAATACAGAAAAGAGAAACTTTCCTGTGGGAGCCCTGGTTTGATTTCCCAACCTCCCCAACCGCCTTGTAGCTAGTTAGATGGGTTTGCATTATGTTTTTCATTTGTGGTACTTGTGTGATCTCGTTGTAGTTTATAAAAGGTAAGATATGATGGCCAATGAATTAGACTGGGTAAGGCCTGAAATGACTGGAACCTTATTCAGGCAGGTCCTCCCTCATTCAAGATCCGGAGATGTAAAGTAAAGGACCTCTCAATACAGGCCCAATTAGAATGGTGTTATGTCATCACCAGCATATCTCAGTGGTCCAGCAGCATGGGAGGTGTTAGCTGGCCCTCTGGTTGTGTGACCTGGCCACACACATTCCCTGTGTGTGTGTCCCTCATGCATGACCCCTACTAATGCCTATTTGTGTGAGATGGCTAACACTATTTGTGGGAGAGTATGCCTTAGCTTTCTATAGCTTGTATCCTGTTGCAAATTTTCCTCCTATACTATTTCATTAAATGCCTTTGCTTTGAACTAATTGTGTCCTCTGCCTGACTAGAGAGAAAGTAAACCTAACAGTGGGGGCTTGTGAGCTATGATTTTGAGAACATATGGATCCACAGACTACCTTGAACACAGGATACTCATTCTGGGGGCCCTGCATGTAAAGGCAACGGGCATCCAAGTGCTACGCTTTATTTCAACAATGCTTCATGGCATTATATCTCAAGGATACAGAGACAGAGAAGAAACAGGGTCAGTGGTCCTTAGAGCTGACATATACAATTCATCACATACTAACAAGAGAAATGCAGAATCAGCAGAGGCCAGTCAAGATCACCAAAATGATGGATCAAGGCATTAATATTACAAGCACAGTAGGACTGTCTCCAGGATGAGGGAAGAACTCTGAAGGTGAGGCTTGGATTGAGTATGAGCAGAGCTATGTTAATAAGAGATGGGGGAGCTAAAGACTTTAGAATTTTAGTGACATTTGGGGAGAGGCAAGGAAGGAGAAACACATGTCTGAGCATTACATGGGTGGGAGTGTAGTGGAAAGTGGGACGGATCTAGTCAGTATGACGTCCTATATCCAGAGGGGAGGCAAGCTTCCTCCCCATAGCATTTATCCAGAAGTCTATAGATTCAATACATATACACACACACACACACACACACACACACACACACACGCACACACACACACACCCCCCTATGTTAATAAACACTTAGATAAATCTAGGTTTACTCTACATAAGACTTTTGCCTAGAAAGTAGGCCTGGGACCAATGTAATACTTTAAACATATGTAATTTCATTGGTGTGGATTATCCTTCTATGGATGCTGATTGCATCCCCTCTGCAACTGAGTAAATAGACTTGAAGAGTCACCAGGTCTGAAAAATCTATCACCTGGTGGCCAACCTGGCCTTTCCGAATTTAACTAGGCTGGTCCTTGGACCACAGGCATACAGTCATTCGATAGGCTATACTTAGTTTTCATATAAAGGGGTTTTGTCCTAGCTCTGATTCCAAAGGGTCATCAGAAGGCCTTATCAACGTCAAACTGAAAAGGTTCGGTGTCCACATATGCCGAGGGTCAGATAGGAGATATGGAAGCGGGGCTCAAAGCTACAGAGAGGTTGTGGGGTAGAGCACTGGACTTGGAGTCAGGAAGACCTGAGTTCAAATCTGGCCTCAGATTTTTACTAGCTTTGTGACCCTGGTCAAGTCATTTAACCTCTGCTTGCTTTGGTTCTTCATGTGGAAAATGTGGATAATAATGGCACTTACCTCCCAGGGTTGTTATGAGGATCAAATGAGATGATATTTGTAAAGTGCTTTGCAAAACTTAAAGCTGATTGTTAACATTTTCAGTATGAGTATTTATACATCAGAATTCTGCAAACTGCTATAAATCAGGGTTTGATTTACTATTTTGTTCATTGTTTAGACTTAAGTAAGTTATGGAGAAAATGTTGATAACACAGATTAAATTTTAAAATGTGTTTTGTGTACCTTTTATTGCAGAATGCCAGTTGTTAAATGTTTACCAGCACTCCTCTGCATGTAGACCTCTTTTTAAAGACCAAGGTCATCCAGGTATATGGCCTAACTTTACAGTTCAACATCAATGCAATGTCTAGGGGACAACGAATACGTGTATTCACACCTTGACAAACTGCACCTTGGCAATGACGTCCCAATAAATGTCTCAATAGAGGTATCAACAGTGAGACTGAGCTGAGGAGAACTTACCTTTGTGAGGGAAAACACAGGAAGGAGGATATACTTACCAGGCTTCTTCTAGAGCTGAGGTTCTTAATCTGGGGTCTGTGAATTTAAAAAAATATTTTTTTTGATAACTCTCTCAATAGAATTGGTTTCCTTTGTAATCCTATGTATTTTATTTTATGCATTTAAAAACATTTTTCTGAGAAGGGGTCCATAGGCTTCACCACAGTGACAAAGGGGTCCATATCACAAATAAGGTTAAGAACCTTTGCTCTAGAGGATGTTTGGACATAACGTAGCAATCTTATGCTTTAATAGCCCTTTAAACTTCACAGAACATTAGTTTATTAGGTCTTCATTTATGTGAGGAATTATTATCCTCATTTGACAGATGAGGAACCTAAGGTCTAATGAACTTAAGTAAATTTTCCAAGGCTACAAAGCCAAGACTAGAAATAAGACCTGAGTCTCCTGACTCCCACCCAACTTAGAATTGGCTCCCCCAAATCACCTTAGGAGCCAAAACCAACTGGGTTTCTGATTTCAAATTTTCTTCCTACCCAATGCATACACTTTCTGTGACTGTGAAATTAAGTAAAATAAAGTAAGGCTCCTCATCAGTCTGTTCTTCTTATTCACAAGTTAACCTTTTACTAACTAAATTTCCAAGACTCACAAAGTAAGAAATTGCTATGATCCATTAAAAAACATTCTTGGTCCATAAAATTGCCACTTGCAAATATTTTTCATAGGAATAGCTTCTTGTCATGATTGTAGCATTTGAGAATTTTTTGTGGGTTCAAGTATTTCAAATAAAAAGGAAAGTTGAAAATTAGATTTTTCCTTAGCATTAGAGAAAATGTTATATAATACATTTCTCTGCACCTGAACTATTATAACTGAATCCAAGAGTATTGGAGCTGGAAGGGCCCTTAGATGTTATGTTGTACTCTATTTTATCAATCAGTCAATAATCACTTACTTTGTGCCAGGCATTGTGCTAAATGATGGGGATTAAAAAAAAAAAGACAAATACACAAAAACAGTTCCTGCTCTCAAAGACCTTATATTTTAATGGGGGAGAAAACATGTACATTATTAAAAGTCACTTACTAGCTGTGTGGCCCTGGGCAAGACACTTAAACCCATTGTCTAGAAAGGAAAAGGAAAGGAAAAGGAAAGAAGAGAAAAGACAAAGCTGTGTGACCCTGGGCAAGTTACTTAACTCTGTTTGCCTCAGTTTCTTTGTCTGTAAAATGAGCTGAAGAAGGAAATGGCAAATCCTTCCATTATCTTTGCTAAGAAAACCCCAAATGGGGTTAGACATAGATAGATATAACTAAAGATAGACATAACTAGAATGACTAAACAACAATATCTATGAGAAAACTAGAAAGAAGGGAAATGGCCAGGTTATGAAAAACTTCAAATACTAAACAGAGGACTATATTTGATCCTGGAGGTCATGAGAGCCTGAACTGGTATGTGAGTGAGAGATAAATCAATATGAAGAAAGAAATGACATAATTTGGTCACTAACTAAATATGTGGGGCGAGTGAGAGTGAAAAGTCAAGGATGACACCAAGGTTTTTGACCTTGACTGACTGGAAGGATGGTGGTATCCTTGATAATAATAGGGAAATTCAGGAGAAGAATAGGTTTGAAGGGGAAAATAATGTTTTGTACATGTAGAGTTTGGGATGCTTATGAGACATCCAGTTCAAAATGTCCAAGAGGCAGTTGGTGATTCGGAGCTGGAGCTTAGGGGGCAACTAGGTGGTTCAGTGAATAGAGCACCAGCCCTGGAGTCAGGAGGACTTGAGTTCAAATCCGGCCTCAGACATATAACACTTAGTAGCTGTGTGACTCTGGGCAAGTCACTTAACCCCAATTAACTCACCAAAAACAAAAAACTGAAGCTTAGGAAAGAGATGAGGGTTGGATAAATAGAGCTGTGAATCCTCTGCATAGAGATAGATGATAATTGAGCCGATGAGATCACCAAGTGAAAAGTTAAAGAGAGAAAAAACAAGAGGGCACAAGATAGACCTTAGAAGGCCACCCATAGTTAGCATGAGGGAAATAAGAAAGGGAACAAGCATTTCTTGAATACCTGCTTTGTGCCAGACACTATGGTAAGCACTTTCCATATTTATATAATGACATGAAGATACAACAAAGGAGACTGAGAAGGAGTAGTCAGAGAGGTAGGAGGAATCCTATCTCTTTATCAAGGGGTCAAGGGCTCCAGGTAGAAGAGCCAAAAACCTAGAGAGGAGAAGGGTGGTCAGTGGTTTCAAATGCTGCAGAAAGGCCCAGAAGGATGAGAATTGAGAAAAGGCCATCCCCGAGTCAGATTCTATTTGTGGCCTCTTTCCCCTTGTAAGCCTCCAGAGCTGGGGTATCAGGCAGGAAAGGGCTGGCCGCTGGGGTCAGCCCCCTGTCCAGACAGCGATCTCCTGAGGTTGGCATAGTCTTGTCAGACTTCCCCAAAAGGCTACAAACAGGTAGCTTCCTCTTCATTCATATCTTAGCCTGGTATCTGGGTCATCATCAGGTTCCAGCTGATTCATTTATGACTGTAGGATGGACCTTTTGTGAAGCCTGGTTCCTTGATTCTCTCTCATTCCTGTCCTGTTCGGCAAAGAATCCAACTAATTCACCTCTGAGCAACAGCTGTTGTGAAATACCACTCCTGCAACCTCATCTAGTCTCTGGAGATATTCTGTAGACTGGCAGATTACCTAATCATTCAACTACTTGGTATGGGATTGTTCTCTACTAGTCTAGTATCTCCCTTGTGTTTTCAAAGGATGTCAGGATTTTGAATCAGAAATAGAGTGGAATAGGGTAAGCATTTATTAAGTGCCTGCTATGTGCCAGGCACTATGCTAAGTGCTTTTGGCAAATACTATCTCATTTGATCCTCACAACAACCCTGTGAGGTAGATGCTATTATTATCTCCATTTACAGTTGAAGAAACTGAGGCAAACAGAGATTAAGTGACTTGCCCAGGGTCATACAGTTAGTAAGTGTCTGAAGCCAGATTTGACCTTGGGTATTTCTAGGACCAGTGGTCTATCCACTGAGCTACCAGCTGCCTGTAACAGAACACATATGCCTCTGCATATACTGAAACAGATTGGCTTAGATTTCCCAGCAACCATTTTCCCTTTTTGCGCTCCACCCTGGTTCTCTGTCTAGACTGTGAAAATCATAACCCACTTGTGTAGCAAATCATCTCTGATTCCCCCTCTCTCAGGGCCAGACCTACTAAAGCACCCCTCAGGATTCCAGAGTACCCTGAGGACTTTTTTTTGGGTGGGGGGAAATGAGTCTTCTTTTCTCTACTGCTATTGGTTTGATCTCTTACCAGCTGTGTTTCAATGGTTAGGATACATTTGTTAGGATTCAGTTAGTCATCCATCCATCCCTCCCTCCCTCCACCCATCCATCCATCCATCCATCCATCCATTCATCCATCCATTTCTCCATTCACTGTTTTCTTGCCTCCCTCACTCTTAGTTTCAAAACTCTCCAAATAACAGGCACTGAAGCCTAGAGCCATCATCTTCAGTAATTCTTCAGACATAACCAGGTGACAAGCCCTTCTGTCTTCTCAGAGTTCGTATTTACCAGGTGATTCATGTATCTGACAGAGGTTCTATAAAACTGGCATTTTCTGAGTGACCTCTTTAGACCAGGTGCTTCTAGTTGAGCTAATAATACCTTCAGTAGTATTTCCTCTCATGCTTTTTTAGGATCTTTCCAAAAATAATGAGATCCAGATAAACCAACACTTCCAGATATTTATAACACTAGCTGCTTTTGCTATCATTTGTTAAATATTAGTAGGGGCAGTGGAAATCCTTTAGCATCATGTGCTCAAATTGGTATGATCCCATCTGACTGGTAGCTAGGTGATTCAATGGATAGAGCACTGGATCTAGGGTCAGGAAGAGCTGAGGTCAAATCCAGCCTCAGACACTTATTAGCTATGTGATCCTGTCTCTCTGTCTCAGTTTCCTCATCAATAAAATGGGATAATAGCACCTCCCTCCAAGGACTCTTATAAAGATAAAATGAGATAATACTTATAAGGTTCTTTACAAACTTTAAAGCACTATATAAAAGTTAGTGATTATTATTATTATCTTTCTTTCTGAACTTTGTTTTAGGGAAAACTTGGGGACATTAAAAATATGTCATAATTTCCCAAAGGTGATCCCAAAGATGGGCAAATCCTTCTGAAAATAACCATAATTGTAGGTAGTGGACTTTCTCTGACTGTACTTATTAAATGACAGTCTGTTGAATAGGCCTAGGCCCTGTTACTGTTAGTAATAACCTCTATCAGTGACCTATGAGGAGGGGTCTCCCTGTCTGATAAAACTTGAACATGATCCACAATCTATTCTGTTCTCTCTCATCACTTCTGGTGACACACTCCCTCCTTGCCTTGCCTTCACCTCTTTCACCAATCCAGACTGCAGGGACCTTCTTGAAGGCATCTGGGATGCTTGACTTTTCATACTACTTAAGAGTCACCAACTCTATTCCTTCTGGTGAGATGGAAAACCAACAGGCCTTGCCATTTTCCTACATCCTAAGGTCCTCCAGACTTAAACATCTGCCCTGACTCAATGTCCTCCAGACCCAGAGTATTGTCATTTGACCTACTGATGCAAGCTAAGGACAAGGGGGCTTAATATTAGCTCTGTAGTTGAACTTTGTTTATGTGTTGTATCACCCAATTAGAAGGTTAATTTTGTGAGAGCAGGGGCTGTCTCACTTTTTCCATTTGTACCCACAGTGATTAAAGCACATAATAAAATGCTTTTTTTCATTCATTCATCCATTCATTTATTCTCTGGTAGATTTTTAACTCACTCAGCAACCACTGGTCATAAAGGGAAAAATCAAGTAAATATTCTTTGTTTAGTTGGGTTTCTTGCAAAGATTTCTTTGAATTGGTTTTATCCTTCACTGCTCTCTATTTTATAATGTGATATCATTAGTAATCTCCTACTATCCTTCTTCATTAGTTTTTACAAGTGCATTTATATTTATATATTCTACACCCATGCTGGTCTCATCACAATCTCCGATCCTTCCACTCTGCTGCACCATCTCAGGTCACTCTTCCTGCTCTGACTTAACTTTTCTCGCTTTCTGATCTAGACCCAATAGTTAACTAATTCATTTCATCCTCTGTTCTCAACGCTAGCAAACTCTACACTGCCCTTTGCTCTCAAATCCTTCCCTCCTCAGTCCTATTCACTCCTTGCTACTCCTCAGCCTGGGATTGCTCCCACTACTTGCTTGTTTCACTCCTACTCATGTAGCTGAACATAAGTGAAAGAACTCATATAACCATGCTGAACTAAGTATGTTACAAATTTATATTATCCAACTTCAACTGGGTGCCTATTGTAGCAAGACTGTTCTTTTACTCCTCCATAATTGATTCCCTCTCTTACTTCCCATAGAAACTATTCCAAGTCTTCTCTTCTCAAGCTTCCTATACCTGCCCCCTCTATTCATCTTCTTAGTTGAGGACTTCTCCTTGTACTTCACTGAAAAGTTGAGGCCATTGGCTATAAGCGCCCTCTTTTTCCCTTCTCTTCATCTCAAAACCCCTTGGTATCACCTCTCCCCGCACCCCTGTCTCTTTCCTATAGTCTCTGAAAATAAGTTGGCCCTTCTCCTTGCCAAGACAAACAAATCTCATCTTCCTTGATCTCATCCCCTCTTGTCTTCTCCAACAGATTTTCCCCTCACTCATCCTCTCCCCCAATTTTCAACTTGTTCCTGTCTACTGGTTTCTTTCTTGCTGCCTTCAATCATGTCAAATCTCCCCATCCTTAAAAACCTTCCCTAGATGCTACCACTCCCTCAAACTGTTATCCTATAACTCTTCCTTTTCTCAGCCAAACTAGAAAAATCTGTCTACACTCATTGTTTCTACTTTTTCCCCTCACACTCACTCTTCAGCCCTTTGAGAACTGGTTTCCTACCTCACCGCTTAGCTAAAACTGCTCACTTCAAAGTTACCGAAAGTCTCTTATTGATAATTTAAATATGTTTTCATCATCCTTATGCTTCTTGATCATTTGTTGATCACCTTCTCCTCCTGGATTCTCCCTCCTCTCTGTGTTTTTGTGATACTCCTCTCTTCTAGTTCCCCTCCTACTTGTCTGACCATTCCTGGCTCATTACCAATATCACGTTCCCTAACTGTGGATGTTTCTTATGCCTCTGCCCTGGGCCCTCTCCTCTCCTGTCCTCTCCTCTTTCCCCTTTTCTCTCTCTCTCCTCATCAGTTTCCACTGGTCTTATTATCATGCCTATGCAGATGACTCATACACGTATACATGCAACCCCCATTTCACCCCTGGATTTCAGTACTACATCATTAACTGTCTCTTGAACATTTCAAATTGGATGTCCTAGACACATCTCAAGTTAAACATGTCCAAAACTATACTCATTGTCCACCCCCTAAACTCCCCCTTCTTCCAAAATTCTCTATTTCTATCAAAGTACCACCATCCTTCCAGTCTTCCAGATGTATAACTTTATCGTTCTTAATTTATTGTCCTCTCTGATCTCACATATTTAATCAGTTGTCACATCTTGGCTGTTCCAACCTTCGTATCTATCATACCCAAACCCTTCTCTCTACTTACACAGCGTGCCCTCCTCGTTCAGACTATCATCACCTTTCCCAAAAAATTGTGCCAACTTCCTAATTGGTCTTCTTGCTTCAGGTCTCTGCCCGCTCCAGTCTATCTGCTACTTGGCTGCCAGTGTGGTTTTTCTTAAGCAAAGATCTGTCCCCGCCACTTCCTAACTCAATAAACTCCAGTTCTTTCCTACTGTCTCCAGGATAAAATATAAAATCCTTTGTTTTTTAATGCCCTTTATAACCTTGCTTCATCCTATATTTCTAGCCTTTTTTAAAAACGTTTTCTTTACATTACTGTACTTCCTGCATTCTGTGATCCAGCCAAACTTGCTTTGTCTCACATGGCACCCTGTCTCCATCTCTGTGCTCTTGTATTGGCTGTTCCCAAGACCTAGAATATACCCATTTCTGAGCTCCACTTTCATGGGATGACTGTCTTCTTTCAATATGCAGCTCAAGCGTCAACTTCTGCATGTTGTCTTTCCTGATACCCTACTGACTGCTAGTGCCCTCTTTCCATTATTACCTTGTTCTTATTTTATGTTTATTCTATTTATATTTTTTATACATATACTATATGTATGTATACAGATTGTTTCTCCCATTAGAGTATAAGCTCCCTGAGAGTAGGGATTATTTGATTCTTTGCTTTTGTATCCCTAGCCCCTAGCATAGTGTCTGGCACATAATAGACAATTATTAAATACTGGTTGATTGATTGACATATTGTCCTTGGCCATCACATATCTTGGATCATCAAGTATGCCAAGTATTTGTTGACTAAGGCATTTTAAAGTCCTTTTTGTCTCTTCATCATGGCAACTACTTTATGTCAGTCATCTTTCTATATTACATCAGTTAGCTTTACTGTAATCATTGTCTCTGTCCTTTCTTACATCTATGTCCCATTGTTGGCATCATTAACTTATATAAACAGGTCAGATTGGAGTTGCTTTAAGTGTATGTCACATCCTATGCTCCTTTTTATCCTTCCTTCTAACATGAATATTGTTCTAACATGAATATTTTCTTTGGTAAGTTGGTGGGCTGACAGTATGCAAAGATCTGATTTTGGAATGACTCCCACATCAGTAATGAGTCATTTCCTATCTGCTAAAATATAATAAATATGTTCTTCAGATATGGATGCGATTCAAAACCACTCAAAAGAGTTTAGCCTAACCATCCCCACAAGAAAGTGTGAGTGGATGAAGAATGCCTTTAGTTCAGACTATAGCATGCAGTAAGACGAACAAACTATAAAGTTTGTCCAAGAGTATATATACCTTGGGCACACAGGATGAATGGACAATGAGTTTGGCCTAGAAATAAGAAAGAGAAAGGGAATGGGCTGTATTGCTTTTAGGAAATTGCAAAGTTCTTCTAATGGCTTCAAACTGCTCCCTGAAGCAAAGATTTACCTTTTTTAATAGCTAGCTTGCCTTAACATGACCAACACAGAGATGAAGAGCTATGCTAAGCTGAACCAATGCAGTATTGTTCTTGTTGAATATCCTTTGCATGCTGTGGTTAAGTAAACCTCCTCTTGCTAATAGAACCAGTGCTTTGTGACAATATAGTTTCCAGGGAACTAAAAATGAACATCACTCAGTAGGCAATGGAAAAGGGGTAGGGCAGGTGTGAGCAGACTGTAACACATAGAACTATACAGTAAGTTCTTTAGCTATATAGTAATTATATAGTAACGAGATCTATATAGTAAAAGATGTCATCATAAAACGCATGAGGAAAAGAAGAATGGACTGATCGTGAGGATGAGTGAGGAATAACTTATGAACATACCATGTGCGCCATTGTTATCCTGGTGATGTTTGGAGAAAGCGAGAATATCCTCCAGTCCATTGGATGGATCTATGCAGTGGATGGGAGGACAAGGACAAGGGTCACATGAGAAAGGTAGGCATGAATGACTGGAGATGTGCATTGCTGGAGGGAGTACCTGTGCTAATGATATCACAGATCCCTATCAGTACTTAAGTCTCTTTTTTTCCAAGTTATCTCTAGGGGCTTCTGGGAAGGCCCCACTGTTTTGGGAATTGAAACACAACACAGTATCTGCATTATACTTCTACCTGTTGTTCATCCTTCTGTTTTTGAAGAGGACCAATGACATCATGGGTGATGTCTTGACTTGGGTTTGAATTGGAGTGAGGCAGAGTTTCACAAAGTTGTCAGCTTCACTGTCTCTTTCTGAGTCATTGAAGTCAAGTGGCAGGACAAAAGTCAGGAGGACTGATGATGCCCAGGACGCAGTGGCATCTTTAATGCCTTTCCAAACTCTAAGTGTTCCGCAGCACCTGCTCCAGCCTCCTTCATGGCCGTTGGAACAAATTGTCCTCATTGGCCCATTCCACTGGGGGCAGTCTTCACACGCTTGGGATAGATATCCCCCTAACTCACCAAGCGGTTTGAGGCCCATGGGTTATCTTCAATCTGGTTTAGCCCATTTGCCAAGATGGTTTTACTGGCGTGTGGCCACTGCCTATTCCTACCCGGAAGCTGTCACTGGCCCCAGTACCTTCCACCACAGCACTACATAAAAACCCTTTTGATATTGTCTTTGGCTTAGGCCAGAGGCATCCTAAATTTAACAGACTGTAATGAAGTTCTACTCTCACCCTTGAGCACCAGTTTTGTAACAATTGTTGGTTGGTGTGCCTCAATGCACAATGACAAAATAGGTCCTAGACTCAAGACTCCACGTTTGAAGGTGGGGTCTGTATGGAATCCAACACTGAGGATACTGGAAGCCTTGCTGTTGTTTGGTCATTTCAGCCATGTCTGACTCTTTGTGACTGTCTGAGGTTTTCTTGGCAAAGATCCTCGAGTGGTTTGCCATCTCCTTTTCCCATTCATTTTACAGATGAGGAAACTGAGGCAAACAGGTTTAAGTGACTTGCCCAGGGTCATACAGCTAATAAGTGTCTGAGGCCAGATTTGAACTCAGGAAGATGAGTCTTTCTTACTCCAGGACTGCCAGGACTGGGCCATCTAGCTGACCAAACTAGAAGACTAGACCCTTCAAAATAAATCAGGCATTCTAGAAGAGAAGGGATTAAGTGGTTATTAAGCACCTAGTACACTCCTGGCACTGTGCTAAGCACTCTACAAATATTATCTCATTTAGCTTTCACAACAATCCTGGGAAGTAATACTATTATGATCCCCATTTTACATTTGAGGAAACTGAGGCAGACAGGTGAAATGACTTGAACAGGATCACACAACTAGTGTCTGAGACTAGATTTGAACTCTAGACCCAGCATTCTATCCATTTTGCCACCTGGCTACCTTGTAGAGAAAAACCTGATTTTTCAGAATCTCTTCTCAAATGGGCTGGATTCATACCATGGGGATTCACAATGATTGATAACTCCAGTGCCTTATTTTACTCCCACCCAGATAACTTTAAAAAATTCTAAAGTTAGCTTATGTACAGGGAATTCTGGTCCATACCTGTTAGCAAATCCAGGGTACCAAGAAGCTTGAAAACACAGAATGTTTATTTGGGATATAATTAAGAATAAAGCCACAGAAGAGAGTCCTGCCCACATTCACTGGAAACCGTCTCATTCTCCTTGATCATCCCTTTGACAAAAAAAAAAAAAAGAGGCTAGGTCTCAAACCTCCCCAAAGATCCATGACTCCATTAAGGAAAGCCTTGGCTCATTCTCTCTGCTGCTAAAAGGGAGGGGAGAGCTCAAAACTTCATTAAAGGCAGCTCTAATTGTTAGGAAGTATGTCCTTATCTCAAAGGTGGTACAGTGAATAGTGCCAGGCCTGGAGTCAGGAAAACCTAAGCTCGGATCCAACCCAGACACTTATTAACTGTGTGATCCTGGACAAGTCACTTAATCCTGTTGGCCTCAGTTTCCTCACCTGTAAAATAAGCTGGAGAAGGAAAGAGTGAGCCACTCTAGTCACTCATATCAACCCTAACAGTAAAGATCAAATAAGATAATAATTGTGAAGTGCTTTGCAAACCTTAAAATGCTGTATAGATATTAGTTATTATCATTAATATCCTGTGACAGCGTGATTTTGCCTTTTATTTATTTTTTTTATAGGTTGTGTGGCTAAAGAAGTCATTATGAAGTGGCCAGTCTACAGGTGAGGAGCCTTTCTGTCCTTAGTCTAGTCTTCAGAAGCAGATACTATCAATTTGTTGTCCTTGTTCAGTCATGTCTGACTGTTTCATGTTTTTGTTTTTGTTTTTTGGTTAGGCAATGGAGTTAAGTGACTTGCCCAGGGTCACACAGCTAGTAAGTGTTATGTGTCTGAGGCCAGATTTGAACTCAGGTCCTCCTGAATCCAGGGCTGGTGCTCTATCCACTGCACCACCTAGCTGCCCCTTGTCTGACTCTTTGTGACCCTGTTTGGGGTTTCCTTGGCAAAGATACTGGAGTGATTTGCCACTTTCTTCTCCAGCTCATTTTACAGGTAAGGAAACTGAGGCAAATAGGGTTAAGTGACTTGTCCAGGATCTACTGTGCTGCCTGGCTACCCCTTACATGCTACATGCTACACTTTCAGCCACAATGGTCTAGTAACATACTATAGAAATGATCCCTAAAAGTATGGTCTATAGGTTACCAACAGTCACTGAATTTCCTGACTAGGTTAAAAAAAATCTGCTAAGAAAAGTCAATGTTTAAAAAAAAAAACAACCCAGGACTACTGTTTTTAGTTTATAATGATAATCAAGACATAAATGATACATTTAATCTAATCACTGTAAATTGTGTCATGCTTTAAGGTAACAATGCGCTTTGCCTTCACTATTTCATCTGATCCTTACCTCGTACGACAGAGAGCCAACTCTAATGGGCTGGCCACATTGTTCAAATGCCAAATGTACATTTGCCTGAAAGACTATTTTACAGAGAACTTACATAAGGCAAGCTCTCACATGGTGGTCAGAAGAAGTGACACAAGAACACACAAGGTCTCTCTTTGGAATCAGTTGTGAGACATGGGAGTCACTGGCACAGGACTGCCCAGCATGGCATGTCCTCATCAAAGAAAGTGCTGTGTTCTATGGACAAAGCAGAATTGCAGTAGCTCAAAAGAAACCTGAGATGTGCCAAATTAGAGACATCTCCATTCCAAGTGTTCATATGGACTATTTGTGCCTGACCTATGGATAGAACCTCCCAAACTTGTATTGTTTGGATCGGCCACAACTGGGCATGCTGTATGTTGACCTCAGCATAGTGATGTCATTTTAGTCCTCTTTGATAACAAAGGCCAACAACCAACCTTGTATCTATTCTGAATCTTAGTTGAGTGTCACTACTCTCGCGTGTTTACTCCAAGCAATATATCCCTTATTTCATGGAGGATTCAGAGAAGCTAAGAGACTTATGCATTGTCATAGTGAGTCAGGCAGGATTTGAACCCAGGTTTTCCTGAATCTAGGTCCAACTCTTTTTTTTCTTTTCTTTTACTATTCTATTTTTTTATTTCATGCTATCTCTTATTCCACTGTGCCATGACTGAGCACTCCAAAGGAGTGAGTGATTTTCCTTTTGCATTGCCTTAGAGATAGCATGGTGCAGGGGATAAAGAACGAGGTTTTGAACCAGGAAGACCTGGGTTCAAGACCTGCCTTTGCCACATATTGGCTGTGGGACTGCTGCCAATTCACTGAACTTTTCAGTGTCCTAGGCGACTCTCTACCACTATGTTCCAAAGAAGGTTTGATCTTTATTGTTAGAGGGGATTTCCTTATCCAGGAATTCCTAATACCAATGAAATCATAGGTGCAGTCCCTATCCCTGTCCAAATTGCCTTGGAAGTCAATGGCCAAAGTTATCCCCAGGAGTCTCCATTCTAGGCAAAAACCCCAGAGCCCCATCAATAACCACTCCAATTTTTGACACTGATTTTTTTCCCAGAAAGGAGTTTGCCCCATATCCCTCTTTTCACCTTAACAACAACAACAACAACAAAAACAGAAGGTTTATTTCCTTCTGCATAATTTAGGTGAGTTCAGCCCTTCCATTTTGGAAATCCTATTCCCAGAGTTTTCTTAGCCATAAACAACATCTTGGCTGCATCCGGAGAAGAGCCATTGTTCTTACAAAATATCTCCAGATAAAGTCCCTTTGGCCTTTGGAAGAGGAAAAAAAGTAATGGATGGTGAATGGGGTGCTGCTAGCTCCCCACAAAGAGATTCTTTTTCTCCTTCAGAAGAGTCAAAGATGAAATCAAGAGGAAATATAGCGCCCAACTAGAGAGGTTTTTTAATAAGGTGTTTCACTCAAAAGAGGCTTAAATGAGACAAGCAAAATGGATACCACAAATATACAAGGAACAGCATTAACAAAGTGAAATCCCTCTTGGGTCCCCATAGCCAATTCAGAGAACAGCTCTATGAAATATTGAAAACACACTCAAACATCGTAAACTAGGAGGGACGTATCAATAATTCACGCTAACAATAACCAGAGCTAAGGAATAGAGCACAGGGGATTTAATAAGTCCAAGAGAATAATTATAGTTTCAGAAGCCATTTAAGGGAAATTGGAATTTCACTATGAACTAGAAAGGAACTGGAAGTCTGGGTAACTTCCTATTGGAAAAATTCCAAAGGATGACGCAGAAGAGACTAGGTCCCTCCGCTGTGTCTGTGTCCTACCATAATCTGTCCCTCATGCCTTGGAGACTCCTCTCTCACCTCTTCCTCTTAGAATCCCCAAATTGCCTTCAAAGCTAAGTCCAAATATTACCTCTTTTACATGGTGTCTCAAAATTCTTAGTGTAGTTTAAAACTTTATAAAGCTTAAAAACTGGATATATATCACAAACCACATATATACATGTATATGTATCTAATAAACTTGGCATATAAATATTTAAGTTTTTTTAAAGCTTAAAACTGCAGTAAGACTTTTGGGACATCCTATATGAGTCTATTCCTAATCCACTGAGTTGCTAGTACCTCCCCCTTGAAGTTACCTTGCAATAATTTACTTTCCATGTATTGTGCACCTTTTTTGTAGGTGTGTGTCATTTCCCCAATAGAATGTTAAGTCCCTTGAAGGCAGTGACTGTTCCATTTCTGTGTTTGTGCCCTCAGTGCCTGGCATATCATAGGTGCTTCATAAATACCAATTTATTGATTTATCAGTTAAATGGATCATTAGTAATAATAATGCCTGGCATTTTATAGCATCTTAAGGTTTGTAAGATGCTTTCTATATACATCATCTCATTTGAACGTCATTATTATCCTCATTTTAAAGAACAGGAAATGCTCAAAGAGATCACATGACTTGCCCAAAGTCACACAGACATGTAAGAGACCCAGTTTGAACTTATCTATCCTGCTGCCAAGTTCAGCAATATCCCATACTGCCACGCACTGGAGGCTGTCTCTCATTGAGGAAAGTAGCGTGCTCCTCTGAATAGGTTTTTTAAAATGGATTTTATCCACTGCCCTAAAGTTACACATAAATGGACTATTGCATGTACTGTCAGACTCAGTTGATGCACTGGTGATGTAGCACCCCCTCTGGGCCATCTCTCTAACTCCATTTGAGTAGATTTGCAGGGTGAATCCCCAAAGAAGGAACATTCTCCCAGGTTCCAAGTGACCTGTGGGTTTGTAGTCCTAAAAATATAGCTTGTGAGTCCTCATGGAGACCTCTGATAGTCAGCCAGTAGACACAATCAGCTCACAGAGAAGGCATTTACTAAGATGCCATAGAGGGGAAAAGGCATTCCTCCCAAAAGCCTGAGTTTCACTCTTCTACAAAAACACACAGCATCAGAGAGGAGTATGGTCATGAGCTTCAGGTATACTAATCATGAGGCCAATATTGAGGAAATGTATTTGGCCCAAGACAACTCATACCTCTGGCACTGCAGGACCTCTTGTGTCCTGTCTGTTCTTGTGGGAGCTCTCATGCTTCTTCCCGGGCACAGAGCTTCGGCTGAGCTCCTTGGATCTTCTCCTCTGCACAGCTCAATTCTCAATTCTCAGGGCTACTTTCATTTTGAATTGACAGCAGATTTTCCTCTGCCAAAGGTCATGATCCTTGGAACAGCTTCTTGCCTCTGACTATTTTAGAGTGTGTGTGTGTGTGTGTGTGTGTGTGTGTGTGTGTGTGTGTGCGCGCTTCCTACTGGATATGGTGTCTTTCCTATTGGGGAAGTAGCTCTGATGCAAGATACCATGGCACATTGGGGGGAGAAGGATAGAACTTCCTCCACCTCCACCTCTTAGGAGCAAAAAGCTGTTCCCTGTCTTGAATGCTCTTTCAGATTGGCAGGCTGAGTTTTTAAGGCTCACCAAGGTTATGGCCAATCTTTCTCCAGCCAATAGCAAGCTCCCCTTCCAATTCAATCTGGGTAACATTTTCATACCTTGTAAAAAGATTACTGAGTATATGCATATTTTTGCAATTAACTTTGTTATATGTCCCATTATGTGACTAAACTGGGAAGGGAAGAATCACCCCCCCCCCATTAGTTTTACTGATTTTTTTTTCTTCTTTGTTTTTAATTCTTTGTTACAAAAGATGGTTTGCTGGGGAGGAGAGAAGAAAGGGATATATTAAGAAATGAAGGTGATGTAAAAACAAAAGATATCAATAAAAATCTTAAAATAATTTGCTAAAGTTGTACTCTGGGGTGAAAATATATAATGCTGAAGCAGAAAGATTCAAGGGACAGCTAGGTGGTGCAATGGATAGAGCACTGGCCCTGAAGTCAGGAGGACCTGAGTTCAAATGTGGCCTCAGACCAAACACTTGACACTTACTAGCTGTGTGACCCTGGGCAAGTCACTTAACCCCAATTGCCTACCAAAAAAAAAAAAGCATTTGAAGTAGAAAGATTCTAAGGTCAAGTTTGACTACATAATCATGCCTAAGGCTGGTCCTGAGGTTAATAGTAGTTTAACATATTTATCTCTTAAATATAATAAGCACACAGAAAAATGAAAAAGTGTCAGAACACCTAAGCATTTGTGTTTTCATGGAACTGAACATAATGTGGGTCTTATATTATGCATGCGTAGAGGCAGCATGGGTAAGGGAATAAAGTACTAGCCTTGGGGTAAGAAAGACCTGGGTTTAAATCTCCCCTCTGACTCTGAGTGACCCAAGCAGATCATATAACCTCTGTGTACTTCAGGAAGCAACTTCTCTAACAAGTCATAGCCAAGTTGTATGTGTGTTAATGAAGGGAATTCCCCCATTGAAAAAATCACAACTCCTTCACATATTATGATTCCCCCCTCCCCCAGCTTTTAAAAACTTTACCTGGGGATCTATTTCTATATTGTGTGCACTGTTACACATTAATGGTGTATAGCCAATTCTTTTTTCCTTTTTATTTTTAGGACTGGGTCTCCCCATCTTCCTAGGTTGGAAGTACAGGGGCTACTCATGAGTTGCTATGGGAGCTCTGATATGCTCCATTTCCCACTTGGACCTTCTCTTAGAGGCTCACCATAGTAATGACAAACTTAGTAAACCCATTTGGCATAACTCATTGCAACTCAGAGCTCCCAAGCTCAAGTAATCCATCAACCTCAGCATCCTCAGGAACTGGGATGACAATTGTGGACCACCATGGTGGGCTGTATTATAATAATGATAAAAATAATAATGATAACAGTAACAACAATAATAAGGCATCTAGGTGGCACAGTAGATAGGGCACCAGGCAGGAGTCAGGAAGATCTGAGTTCAAATCTAGACTCAGACACTTACTAGTTGTGTGACCCTGGGCAAGTCACTTAACCCTGTTTGCTTTGGTTTCCTCATCTGTAAAATGAGCTGGAGAAGAAAACGGCAAACCACTTCCAAAAAACCCTGAAATGGAGTCATGAAGAGTCCAGACATGACTGAAACAATTGAACAACAACAACAACAAATGATAATAATAATAATAATAATAAACAACTAGCACTTATATAGTGCTTTAAGGTTTGCAAAATGTTTTACAAACATCTCATTTTAACCTTACAACAATACTAGGAGGTAGGTGCTATCCTTATTTTACAGATGAAGAAACTGAGGCAGACAAAGGTTAAGTGACCTGCCCAGAGTCACATAACTAGTAAGCATCTGAGGCTGCATTTGAAGTCAAGACTTTCTGACAGCATATCCAATAGAACTGGGATAACTTGTCCATGTAAATGTGTTTGCTTTGGCAAGAAGAAGGACTACCTCATTATATGAGACAGAGGTAGAGGAGAAGATCGTGGCAGAAATTCTTTCAACCAATGTACCAACTACTTAGTGACTTAGTATCTTAGAGCGGGAGTTCTTAAGTTTTTTGTGGATCCTGGACTGGTCTGGAAGACTGGTGGAGCTTATGGACCTTTTCTGAAAAGAATGCTCTTAAACGCATAAAATCAAACATATAGCATGACAAAGGAAACCACTTATATTGAAATACAATTATCAGAATATTTTTCCCCTTATCACTTTTTTTTCTTTTTGGTGAGGCAATCGGGGTTAAGCAACTTGCTCAGGGTCACACAGCTAGTAAGTGTCAAGTGTCTGAGGTCAGACACTAAGGCTAGAGCTCTATCCACTGCACCACCTAGCTGCCCCCCCATATCAGAATATTTTTAAAAACAGGTTCACATAGCACTTGTCTTAGCCACCTGCAACACTGAAAGATTAAATCATTTGGGCAGGTTCCCATAACTAATGGTAAAGGTAAACTTGAACCCAGGTCTTCTCCTTTCTAAGTCTATATCTCAATTCACAAGGCCATGTTACCTCTCAGTACATTGTGGGTGTGTAATCAGTACTAGTAGATTGGAGTGGGTTGCTAAATAGACCTCTATTAGCCCACATTTTTACAAAGCTAACAGGAAAATAGTCACTATTGACCCTATAGATGACCAATGCTTTCTCACCAGAAACTTAGCCAATTAGAGAAGCAATTTGGCCAAAGCAACTCATGAAAATGTTAACTGAGTTGTGGAAGGATCATGACTTTCATTAATGGAGATGATACTCAGAGGTGAATCAGTGTACTAAAGTGTTGATTCAGAAGGCATTGGTGGGTTAATAAAGGTCTAATATGACTTCAAAGAAAAACAAAATAATTTTCATTCCTATTTTAGCATTTATTATACCATGTTGTATTCTCAGCCTATTCCTACACACTCTGTGCATGTGTGTGTATGTATATGCATACATATATATGGACATATATACTACACCCATATATAGATGTGTTTCCCGTCTTCATATTTTCAAATGTGTCTCTCTTGCTTTGCAAACTATTATCTTTTCAGTTGGGGACATTTCTGCCTAGGATGCCACCCTTGTTTTCAACACACACACACACACACACACACACACACACACACACACACCTTTTTTTATGAGAGAGCTCAAAGAGAACTCTGTAGAGGAAGAGCTGCCATAAATATGGCAGGTGTGTATATATACATATAGGAACATGTATGTATATATACATGTGTATATGTGTATATGGGTATATGTATAGCAATCTGCCAGTAGACAATTACTAAGCCTGGTCTTTGGACAGCAGACAAATTGTATCCATTGCCTAGCCCATACCTGAAGCATGTTCAGTCTGCTGAAATAGCCTAGATCTAAATGGACCTAGAACCTATAATAATAGAATAAACATTTATTAAACACCTACTATGTGCCAGGCACTGTGCTAAGCATTGGTGATATAAAAGAGGCAAAAGACAGTGCCCACCCTCAAGGAGCTCACAATCTAATGAGGGAAAATCATGTATGTGTGTGGGTGTGTGTGTGTGGGTGTGTATGTGTGTGTGTATGTAGCTCTCAGCCAGACTTACTGAATGGAATAGACTACCTTATTCACCAACCAGAGTTGGACAATGGAGTTTCCTGGAATATTAAGAAGGAAAAGACAGTTGGGGAGGCTGTGTTTCTCAGAGTGGCATACACAACACCTTCATATTTTCCAATGTGTCTCCCTTGCTTTGCAAACTATTATCTTTTCAAATGGGGATATTTCCGCCCAGGATGCCACCTCTGTTTTCAATACAACATTTCTCATTAACTTTTCACAGGAATTTTCTTAGTGGTTAAGCTGCTAAGAACCACATGCTTGCTGCTTTTGTCAATTCAAGCCATGTGGAAACACGGCAGAGACAAACAAGCAGCTCTTTCCAGCCTATCCCCACCCCACACCTCAGTCACGTCAGGATAAGAGATCTTCCCTGTGTCTGAGAAGAGATTCTTAGAAAGCCATTCCCACCCGCTTACTCTCCACCCTCCACTTCCAGATACATTGGTTTCTGATGCTTTCTTATCCCTGGTCATACATACATTTACCGCACAGTTGGGTCGCTAGAATTATAACCAGTACCTGCTACCAATTTAACAGGCAATTATCTCTCATACGGAGTCTGTAAGATCTCATTTCTGCAATCATGGTAAATGGCTTCAAGTGCTGTACGCTGATCTAGAAATTATTTCAGGCCATAAAGAGTCAGCCAAGAGTAAGGGTAAAGGATATTGTAAAGTAGAACAACTGAATGGGCCTCAGATCCCACACACACTAATTGGGTTTAGAGCTGCAAGGAAAACAGGGTGAGAGAAATTAAATGACTATGGTCACATAGCTAGTAGGCATCAGAAGGAACATTTGAATCCTGGTTTCGTACTTTGTAGCTGTGTGACCATAGACAGGCTGTCTGACCTCTCTAAGCCTCAGTTTCTTCTGTGTAAAATGGGGGAAATTATAACTATCTATTATATCTGTAGAAAAAAATATATATAATATATACATAGGTATATAATAATACCTATCTACCTCAGAGGGTTGTGAGTCTCAAAGGAGATAATATATTTAAAGTACTTTGCCAAATATAAAGTGCTACATAAATGTCATTTTTTATTATTATTATCACTATCATCATTATCTAGTCTAACTGCTTCATTTTATAGTTCAGGAAATTGAGGCCTGGAGGTGTAAAAGTGACTTGTCTAAGGTCACACAGATAGCAGGTGGCAGAGTCCTGGCTGGCCTTCAAGATTAAGCCTCATACCAGCTAGTAATTGGTATCTGAATGATTTCCCCAGGATGTTGTAGAACTGTGACAATATCCAGTTGATACAATCTATCTTTTCAAACATTGAGGGGTTTTTGAAAATAAAATCTTATTGATATCTCCTATTTTTGTGTCATCTAATTTTTTTCCTGTATCCTCCCTTCTCCCCTCCTAGAAAACCATTCCATATAACAAATTTTTTAAATGAAAAAGAGTCAGTAAAGCTAATCAGTACATTAAAAACCCCCAACAATGCATGTAATATTCTACCCTCACAGACCCCTCCCCCTGTACAAAGGAGGGAGGAGAGTTGTCCTCTCACACACTTTCTTTGGGCCCAAGCTTGCTTCTGGTAATTTTTCAACATTCATTTTTTGTTGGTTTGTGATTATTATCCTTTCTTTTTGCTTTATTATAGTCATTGTGTATGCTGCTCTCTTGGTTCTGCTTACTTAGCATTGCATCAGTTCATGTAAGTCTTTCCATGTTTCTCTGTGTTCATCATAGTTATTTCTCACAACACTGTAATATTCCATTACATTGATGTGTCACAATTTGTTTCTCTGATCAATGGACATCTACTTTGTTTCCAGTTCTTTGCTAGCACAAAAAAATGCCGTAATAAGTATTTTGTTGCATATAGGTACATACCTAGTAGGAGATTCACTGAGTCAAAGGGTGTAGATGTTTTAGCTTCTTTATTTGCATAATTGTTAGAAATAACGCCTTAGAGAAATAAAGCCTTCTAGTAACTAAGCTCAGAGTGAATGAAAAATTATTTATTTTACGGTTCTTGGAAGAACCCAGCAAAATCTCTTGGAAGAGATCGCACTGTTTACAGAAATGAAATGTTTTATACTATTAGAATGCCACGACTCCTCCCTTCCAGGCCCAGATTGGTCCATTCCTTTCCAGGTTACAATCTTACACATCCACTCATCTCATGTACCCTTGATGTGCCCCCCCCCCATCCCTGGTAATCCAAAAACCCTTGTCCTTTGTCCTACTCAGGGCTAGTTAAAACCGGCTCTGCCCTCTAGAACTTTGGGACCCTTCTTATTGGCTTACCCCTTCAAGGTTTTGCAAGCTTGTTAAAACAATGGAACTTGCTTTTACCAAATTCTTTGCTGATGTTATAAGATGTCAAAGATTATCTTAAACTGTGAGAGCATGATACCTTGTCCCTTACAATTCCAAATTGCTTCCCAGAAAGCTTATACTAATTCACAGATCTACTAAGGAAGCATTAGTGAGCTTATTTTCCCACAGCCTTTCCAACATTGATTTTTTTTCTGTCATTTTATCATCTTCACCAATTTTCTAGGCATGAGGTAAAACCTCAGGGTGGTTTTGTTTTGCATTTCTCTTTTTAGTGATTTGGAAACCTAGTTTAAAAAAAATAAATCTGGAAGAAGACCCTTCAAGGTATTTGGCCAAAACAGAAAAAAAATTTCTATTTACATTCACTCAGAGCCTTCTGGGTCCAAACAATGACCACTAAGTGGGGCTTGGGCTGGGACCTATTGTAAGTGAATCTATGAGAGCCAGAGTGAATTAGGTTTAAAGCATAGGGTTTTTTTTTTTTTGGGGGGGGGGGTTGTTGTCTGTTTGTTTGTTTTAAGAAAGAAATCTAGTCTGTTAACCCCAAGATATCTTGCTAGGTCTCAGCCATCAAAATTTACATTCCTTTGGGCAGCGCACTGTCTTGGTCAAAGTGAAAACTCAGAAAGACCATAGCTTAAAAAGGACAAGGTCTGCCACTGCATCCTGGGCCATCAGCTCTCCTGATCTTATCTTGCCACTGGATCCAGAAGGCTCCGATGGAGAAGGTGAGGCAGGTGACTTTGCATAACCCTCCCTCACTTAAATCCAATTCACTTGCAAGTCATGGCACCACCTTCCTCTTGTCATGGTCCCCTTCAAGAATGAAAGACAAACAACTATGATTGTTAGTGGTCTGCAATTCTTTTGATAACTACTTGTTTGTGTCCTTTGATCTGAGAGAAAGCATTAGGGCATGCATGGATATTCTGTGTTGACATTCCATGTGATTGGGTGTGGTCTTTTTTCCATTAGTTGTAGGATTAGAGCTATCTGTATCTTTAAACTACCCATCTGAGCATTGTTGTTCAGTCTTTCTTTTCAGTTGTGTCTGACTCTTTGTGACCCCATTTGGGGTTTTCTTGGCAAAGATACCGAAGTGGTTTGCCATTTCCTTCTCCAGCTCATTTCGCAGATGAGGAAACCGAAGCAAACAGGGTTAAGTGATTTGCCCAGGGTCACACAGCTAGTGAGTATCTGAGGCCAGATTTGAACTCAGAAAGATGAGTCTTCCTGACTCCAAGCCTGGCACTTTATCCACTGTGTCACCTAGCTACCTCCTATCTGAGGGCTTTTTTTTCCCTGAAATCAGGTCTGAGGGTGAAGGACTCCTTTGCTCACAATGGCAAGTGATATTATGCTGTAAAGAGAAAAGGCCAATGTAATGGAATAGTATTGTGCTACAAGAAATGATGAACAGGCTGACTTCAGAAAAACCTGGGAAGACTTATATGGTCTGATGCTGAGTGAAGTGAGCAGAACCAAGACGACTTTGTACACGATAGCAGCCATGTTATGCAATGACTAAGAATGTTAAACTGAACCCTTCTCAGCATTAGGAGGATCTAAGACATCTCCAGAGGCCTCAGGATGGAAAATGCTGCCCACATCCAAAGAAAGAACTACGGAAGTCGAATCATTCTCACTTATTTTTACCTTCTGTTGAGTTTTGTTTCATCTTTCTGATGGTTCCTCCTATTGGTTATAATTTTTACTTACAAGTTCACTAATGTGAAAATATGTTTAATGGGTATGTAAATGTAATGCCTATGTCAGATTGTGTGCCGTCTTGGGGAGGGTGGGGGGGAGAGAAAGGGAGAAAAATTTTCAACTCAAATGCATATGGAAAAAAAATTTTTTTAATTAAAATTTTAAAAAAAGAGAGAGAGAAAAAGCCAGAGGGCCACCTCTAGGGCCATGCTGGAGCCAGCTCAAACCCAGTTATGAGTGGATTATTAAATTTTCACGTGAGCATTCACACCTTGGACATTGGCGAATGCTATCAATCAGGGCTTGATTTACTGTTTTGTTGGTGGTCTAGACCAGATGTGCCCAAACTTATCTCCCTGGTATTGTATCCCCCCCGGAAATCTACTTTCTTTACCCCTTTAATGGTTTTTCTGAAATTTTCTTAATTTCAAAAAATATAAAATAATTTTTAAAATGACACATCTCAAATTTAATAGTCTATTGTAAATCTGTAGGGGTTTTCCTGCATTGCAATTTTGGTACTGCAACATTTCATCATGTAACCTTACAGTAGCACATGTAAAGAAGTCATTACACGCACATATTCCTGCTGACATATGCTGGACTTCCCAACAATACCAGACACACTGCCCTGCCAACACTGGCTGCACTTGATTGCTGATCAGTTGTAACTTGTATTTTGTGCGCTTATTTGGAAAATAATGTAATCATTGCACAACAGGTGAAACACGTGCAAACGGTTTTTCAAAATTTCCTCTTCTTCTTTCCTCATGTTTCCATCACCCCTTATTTTTATTCAGCGCCTCCCCCAATTGCACCTGACCCTATTGCTGCCCCTCCTGGAGCATTCCAGTTCTTCCCAGAGGACAGTGTTGCCCCACCTTGGGAACCTATGGTCTACACTTTCAAAAAGAGTGGGAGAGAATGTTAATAGTTCATATTGAAAAGTGAATCCTGGGTATATTTTCTCTCCCCAGCTGATTGTTAAATAGTTGCTTGGTCATTCCCCAGCCGATGGGTATCTTGATTTTCAGTTTTATGCCTCCGTAAAAAAAGCTACTGTGAATATTTCCATAACCCTTCCATAACCTGTGTCTTAATTTCCACTCCTTCTTGTGGTTTTAGAAAAGCAGAAGGAAGAGCAGACCAAAAATACTTTCCTATTATGTTGGGGAAGTGAGGAGGGATTATAGTTTATCTCCCAGATATCTGCAAGCAGGAAGGCCTATTATCTTTCACAAGTTGCTGGATTTACTGCAACAGACCACATTTTGGCTATATTTTTGCTTGGCTTCCCCTCTTGGGGGTGATTTGTTTTCTTTCAAATCATTGCATTTGTTGTTGAAATCTTTTTGATTCATCACAGCACATTCATTTTGCTTGTACCTTGTTTTATGTTTTGCTTTAAATTGAACCAAAGAACGATTAAAAAAAAACCTGGCTGGAAATGACTGAAGAGGTAAGGGCCCCATCTATGGTCATTTGTGGGTGAAATCAAAACATCTTGACCACTTATTCTGAATACTCCAGTTAATTATGGACCCCTTCTGGCCTGCATTACATAGGCTAGACAATGGCAGGTAAAAAATGGGAATAGAACCATGAAGAGGGTGAGGGCAACAGAGAGCTTGGTCCCAGGTTGGGGAATTAAACAGATACATTCCTTCAGGTGAGATTAAGGTGGGGATGGAAAGAATGAGCCCCGCTATCTGGTCAAGGAGCAAGAAAGAAGAGTTTCAGGCTCTAGGCAAGCTGAAAGACAGCAGTCTGTGCAATATTTTCTCTCTTCCTGGGTCCCATGAAGAAATCACCAATCACTGGTCATATCCTTCCTCTCCTTTCCCAGGGCTTACTCTTTCCTTCCACCCATCTTCCCTCAATCAGTTAATACAACCTTAATTCAAATATTCCCTCAGACATCAACTGTGTGATCCCAGGAAAGTCAATTAACTCACTGTGCCTCAGTTTCTTCACCTGTAAAATGGGGATAATAACACCTATCTCACAGGCTTGTTGTAAAAAGCAAATGCTAACTATAACCAGCATGCATTTATTAACCACCTACTCCATGCCTGACACTCTTCTAGGTACTGGTGATGATACAAAGGATGAAACAATTTCTGCTTGCAAGGATCTCACACCTCCTTTCCTCTCCTGTTTTTCTTCTGCAAGCAGAGAAATGTCACCTTTGAGAATATTAATCCCAAGACTACCTTCCCTCTCACACCTTGTATAGAGAGGACCCTTGCTTAATCTCTTTTGGTTGAATAGAAAGAGCCTGGGACCCCAGATCCCATGGCTTTGATAGGATGACTTCTGGGGTTCCATCTAGTTTTCAATAGTTGATCCCCTGTACCACTATAGAAGCTAATTTTCCCTCTCAGATGGATTTGATCTTAATTACTTGTGCCATTTTCACATCATGATTTAACAAAGTTGTTTCATGTCACACTGGCTCACTGTGTCTATAGCAGTCAATGATCATATGATCTGAGGTATGTGGTGTCAGGGTGAATCAAAGTCTTCCACTTGTTCATGCAGGTGAACATTGGTTAAAATGAAGAGTGAGGGAAGTCCACAGGGGAAAATAAAGGAAAGATTCCAGAAGGACAACCTACAGTCAGTCCCCCTATAGGGGGTTGTGTAAGGAGGAGGAAAGAGGGATATTGTCTCTAGGAAGTCAACTCTAGTCTCTTGATAACATAGGAGATTAAGGACTGGCTAGAGATATCTCAGGGCTTTAAATTTTACTCTATTCTGCTTCAGTCCAGGCTAGCTCCATCTCCCACTCACCATTCATGTCTGATCACCTGGTCTTGGCAACAGCTCAGGACCCCATAAAAGGCAATGGATCCCTGTGAATTGTCCTGATGTTCTCTATGCTGAGATGGCTCTGGTCTCAGGTTTAGGCTCAATTGTTTATTTGGAACGATCATATTCATGGCACTGATATTTAATTCCAAATGCAGCTACATAGAGTTTCTGTTCTCATGTCTTAGACAGCAAACCCTCAGAACATGAACTTCACCATCTTTATTGTGCATTAATTACATCCTGCCCTTGGTGCTCAGTAATCTACACGAGGAAAATCATCTCCAGTTTGTCTTTAATCAAGTCTTCTTTACATGATGCTCTATGGTTGTCTCCATCAATCCACTAGGTGGTGCTTCATTATAACATTTTTGTTTTACCCGAAAGTGAAACTGACAATGCCCAGCTTCATTCATGTGAATTAAGGAGAAAGAGAAAGGAGAATTTCTCTTCTATATATTTCATCACAGAGACATGTCTCACTACAGACTAATTTCTCATTATCTACACAAAAGTGATATCATAGAGATATCAAAGATCAAATGAAATTATATTTGTAAAGCTCTTAGCACAGTGTCTGGTAAATAGTAGTCATTTAATAAATTCTTCTCTTCCTTTCCCTTCCCTTGCCTTCCCTTCTCTTCCCTTCCCTTCCCTCCTTCCTTCTTTCTCTCCTTCCTTTCTTCCTTCTCTCCTTCCTTCCTTCTTTCCCAATTCCTTCAATCCATCATATTTATGGATGGGATAGGCTTTCAGAGGTCATCTAGCCCAAATCCTTCTTTTTATAGAAGAGAATACTGTGGCCTAGAAAGTTTAAGTGACTTGTCTACAATCAAATAGGTGCAATAAAATATAGGGGGGGAAGAAAGCATTTTTCATGCCAGGCATTTTGCTAAGTGCTAAGGGTACAAAGACAAAATAAAAAGTCAAAAATCAAAAAAAAAAAAAGAATGCCTGCCTTGCAGAAGCTCACAATCCAGTGGGGAGAGAGGGGGATATAAAATATACACAAATGAGTAAATACAATGTAATTGGGGGTGAGGATGGGGACAGTCCTAGTAACTGGAAAGATCAAGGCATGATTCACAGAAGAGGTAGCATCTGAAATTAGCCTTGAAGGATTCTAAGAGACAGCATTAAGGAAGGAAAATATATTCAAGGCATGGGAGTCTTCTGCCTGTGAGAAGCTTAGCTGGGAAGTAGAGTCCTGAGTTCAGGGAAGCTGGTAGTTTTTCTTGGTGGGTACATACTATAGAATGCATAAAGATAAATAATATGAAGCAAGACCAAAATGTAGGGTTAAGCCATGTTATTGAGGGCCCTAAGTGCTAGGATGAGGAGTTTGCATTCTATCCCTGAAACAGCAGGGAACTCCTAAAGGCTTTGGTGCAGGAGGGTGGCATGGTCATAACTGTGTCTTAAGGACAGCAACCACAAGACTTAAACTAAGATCCTCTAAGGTCAAGTCCGTGTTTTGGGGGCACTTCTTTCTTGTGCCAAGTATGGTTAAATACCAATTGGTATTTTAATCTGAACTTTCTATTAACAGGATTTATTTTTCTGTTCTCCACTATTAAAATAGAATCACAAAAGGTAAGAAAACAATCTCATAGTTAATATGAAAAATAAGATTTTTGGGAAGATGGCAGAATAAGGAAGGAAATTACATAGCTCTTCCAAATTCACCTATTAACAATTTAAAATAATGCCTCAAAGTCAACTTTAGAGAGGCAGAAATAATTAAAAGTTGGGGTAAAGCAGTTGTCCAGCCTAAGACAACTTGGGAGGACATTAGGAAAGATCTGACTTCCCGGGGTGGTGATCTAGCCTGATTGCAGTGCAGATATCTACAGGCAGATACCACTGAATCAAGAAACAAGAAGTCCTGGGGGTAGCTGTGTTGGCAGCAGTCTCAGCTTCAGGGACTTTCATCCTACAGAGAGTGTGGGGGTTAGATGGCTGATCAGGGGCAGATTGCAGGGTTCTCCACTGGTACTAACTGTGGGGCCCACATGTACTGGCCGGATGCAGTGCCAGGCCGTGAGTGTAAGCAAGGAGGTGTAAGCACATGCTGGTGAGTATGGTCACAGAGGGGAGGGAGCTGGGCTATCTGGGGTCACTTGAAGCAGAGTGGGGTCACTTGCAGGACAGTGGAGCCTCTGGTTTCAGTTCCAGGCTAGAAGCATGAGCTGAAGCTTAGCCACAGGAAGGACCACAAGGAGTAAGAGCATTTGTGGTAAGTCTTGCTAGGGGGTCCTGGTCCTGCCTCAGGGGTGGAGGGGAGTACCTGAGTTCAGGCTTCCAGAAAAAGCTCAGAAAATAACAGCATGAAAAACCTGAAACTTGAGACATTATCCCCCATACCTCAGGACTAGAGCTGGAATCTAACACAAAGTTGACAGTCAAGAAATAAGCTGCTTAAAAAAAAAAAGTAAGCAAAACAGAAAGAACCCAACCACAGATAGCTACTATGGTGATAGAGAAGATCTGGGTTCAAACTCAGAAGAAAACAATGAAGTCAAAACAGCTGCTTCTACTTCAAAGAAAAATGTAAAATGGTCACAAGCCCAAAAAGAGTTCTTGGGAGAGTTTAAAAAGGACTTTGAAAATCAAATAAGAGAGGTTGAAAAAGAATTAGGAAAAAAAAAACAACTAACGCAAGATAATCAAGAAAATTATGCAAAGAAAGTCAAGTAATTGAAAAAATAGATGCAAAAATTTACAGAGGAAATTGACTTCTCAAAAATTAGAATTGGGCAATGGGAAACAAATAATGTCATAAGACACCAAGAAATAATAAAACAAAATCAAAAGAATGAAAAAAGAGAAGAGAATGTGAAACATCTCAGAAAAACAACTGACCTGGAAAATAGATCAAGAAGAGACAATATGAGAATTGTTAGACTACCTGAAAGTTATGATTTAAAAAAAAAAGAGTCTAGACACTATACTTGAAAAATTTACTAAGGAAAATTGCCCTGAACTTTTAGAACTAGAGGGTAAAATAGAAATTGAAAAACCCACTGATCACCACCTAAAAGAGATCCCAAGATGAAAATTCACAGGAAACATTATAGCTAAGTTTTGAAGCTCCTAGGTCAAAAAGAAAATACTACAAGTAACTAAAAAGAAACAATTTAAATACTGTGGAGCTATAGTCAGGAAAACACAAGATTTAGCATCTTCTACATTAAAAGACCAAAAGACATGGAACATAATATTCCAAAGAGCTAAAGAACTGCTTTGCAACCAAGAATAACTTTCCCAGCAAAGCTGAGTATAATCCTGCATGAGGAAAAAAAAAAAAGAATACAATGAATTAAAGAACTTCTGGCTATTTGTGAGGAAAAGGCCAGAACTGAATGGAAAATTTGTCCTACAAAAATCAGGGTAAATGTGAAAGACCAATTATAAGGGATTTAATAAGGTCAAACTTCCTATATGGCAAAGTGTTATCTGTAGCTCTTAAGAATGTTATTTTTACTAGGGTAGTTTGAAAGAGCATATGTAGAAAGAAGACTTGGGGTTGAGTTGAGTATAATGGGATGATCCTAAAAAATAAAGTTGGGTAGGGAGAGGTAAAATGAAGCAATTATCTCATCCAAATGAGGTGTAAATGTAAGAACAGTTATAGTGGAGGGCAGGAGGGGGTGGAAGGCTAGAACCTTATTCTCATCAGAACCGGTTTAAAGAGAGAGTAATATATACATCTAGAAGGGCATAAAAGTCTTTTTAATTTACTGAGAAATAGGAGGGTAAAGGGATAACATGAGGGAGGGACTCTTAGAAGGGTGTGCAGATTAAGAAATAAGGGGGTAAGGGGGAAAAGTAATGGGGACAGATTCTTTAAAAGGGATTAGGGAGGCAGTGGTCAGAAGCAAATTAGACATCTGAGGATAGATAGGATAAAAAGAGAGGAAGAGAAGGAGAAACAGTGGGAAAAAAGGATGGAGGGAAATACACAACAAGGAACTATAACTTTGAATGTGAATGGCATGAACTCACCCATAAAATAGAAGCTGATAGCAGAGTAGATTAAAAACCAGAATCTGACAATAAGCTGTTTACAAGAAACACATTTTAAAAAACAAGAGGTACTTATAAAACAAAAATGATGGGCCGAAGTAGAATTTATTATACTTCAGCTGATGCAAAAAAAAGCAAGGGCAGCAAATCATGATCACAGACAAAGTTAAAGCTAAAATAGATTTAGTTGAGGCAAAGAAACTACATTATAATAAAAAGTACCATAGATAATGAAGTAGTATCAATACCAAATCTATCTGCACCAAATGTTATAGCACCCAAATTTTTAAAGGAAAAGCTAAATGAATTACAGGTGGAAATAGATAGCAAAACTATAATAGCGAGGAACTTCAACTTTCCCCTCTCAGAACCAGATGAATCTAACCCAAAAATAAATGAGAAAAAAATCAAGGAGATGAATAGAATCTTAGATAAGCTAGATATGATAGATATCTGGAGAGAACTGAATGGGAATAGAAAGGAATATACTTTTTCTCAGTGGTATATGGTATTTTTTTTTTTTTACAAAAATTGACTATCTAGTAGGGCATATAAACTTTATAGTTAAATGCAGAAAAGCAGAAATATTAAATGCATCCTTTTCAGATCATAATGCAATAAAAATTATATTTAAGAAGGGACCATGGAAACACAGATTAAAGATTAATTGGACACTAAATAACCCAATCTTAAAGAACAAGTGGGTTAAAGAACAAATTATAGAAATAATTAATAATTTTATTAAAGATAATGGTAATAATGAGAAAACATACCAAAATCTACGGGATGCAGCAAAAGCATTAATCAGAGTAAAATGTATATCTCTAAGTGTTTACATCAATAAAATAGAGAAAGAGCAGACCAATGAATTGAGTATGCAATTAAAAAAACTATAAAAAGAACAAATTTTAAATCCTCAAATAAACATCAAATTGGAAATCCTAAAAATTAAAAGTGATATTAATAAAATTAAATGTAAGAAAAACATTGAATTAATAAGTAAAACTAAAAGTTGTTTTTCATTTAAAAAATCAGTAAAATAGATAAGCCATAGGTTAATATGATTTTTTTTAAAAGATAAGGAAAACAAATCAGTAGCATCAAAAATAAAAAGACTGAATATACCACTAATACAGATAAAATCAAAGCAATTATTGGGAGTTACTTTGCCCAATTATATGCCAATACATTTAACAATTTAAATAAAACAGAAGAACACTTACAAAAATGTAAACTGCCTAGATTAATGTAAGAGGGAATAGAATATCTAAATAAACCTGTTTTAGAAAAAAGAAACTGAACAGGCCATAAATGAACTTCCTAATAAAAAAGCATTAGGACCAGATGGATTTACAAGTGAATTCTACAAAACAGTTAAAGATCAACTGATTCCAATATTAAATAAATTATTTGAAATAATAGGCAAAGAAGGAATCCTATAAAAACTACTTTTATGAAACAAATATGGTGTTAATACTTAAATAAGAAAGAGCAAAAACAGAGAAAAAATTATAGACCAATGTCACTGATGAATATGAATGCAAAAATCCTAAATAAAATACTAGCTAGGAGACTCACAATGTATCACAAAGATTATACATTATGGCCAAGTGGGATTTCTACCAGAAATGCAGGGATGGTTTAATATAAGAAAAACTATCAATAACAAAAGTAACAAAAAGCATATGGTTATATTAGTAGGTGCAGGAAAAGCTTTGAAAGCATAAGTATAAAGGGATTTTTTTCTTTAAAATGTTAAGAAGCATCTACCTAAAATCATCAGCAATGAGAATAAAGTAGAAGCATTCCCAATGAGATCAGGAATGGAATAAGGATGTGCATCATCAACAATATTAGTCAGTATCATATTAGAAATTCTAGATACAGCAATGAGAAGAAAAAGAAATTGAAAGAATCAGAATGGGCAATGAGGTAATAAAATTATCTTTTTTCGAAGATATTATGATGACATACTTGGAAAATCCTAGAGATTCAGCTAAAAAGCTAGTTGAAATAATTAATAATTTTAGCAAAATAACAGAATATAAAATAAATCCACATAAATCATTAGCTTTTCTACATGTCACCAACAAAACCCTGAAAGAAGAAATAAGGGAAATCTAATTTAAAATAGTTGTAGACACATAGAATATCTGGGAGTATACCTGCCTAGACAAACCCTGGACATGAACATGAACATAATTATAAAACACTTTTTATACAAATATACAAATAAAGCCAGATTTAAATAAGTGGAGAAATATTGTTTATAGGTGGGCAGAGCCAATATGATAAAATGGCAATTCTACCTAAACTAATTTACTTGTTCAATACCATCCCAATTAAATTCCCCCAAAAAATTATTGAGCTAGAAAAAATAATAACAAAATTCAATTGGAAGAACCAAAGGTCAAGAATATAAAAGGAATTAATGAAAAAGTGTAAAGGAAGGAGATTTGACAGTCCCAGATCTTAAACTATATTATAAGGCAGTAATTATCAAAACTATCTAGTACTGGTCAAGAAATACAAAGGTGAATCAGTGGAACAGAGTAGATATATAATACACAGCATTAATTGATTATAGTAACCTTTTGTTTGACAAATGTAAAGATTTAAGCTTTTGGAATAAGAATTCACTATTTGACAATAATTGCTGGGAAAACTGAAAAGCAGTTGGGCAGAAATTGGGCATAGACTAATATCTTATACCATTTACCAAGATAAGGTCAAAATGGGTACATCACTTAGATATAAAGGGAAATATAAGTAAATTAGAAGAACATGGAACATGTTACCTATCAGACTTATGGATAGGAGAAGAATTTGTGTATAAAAAAGAGAGAGCATTGTAAGATGTAAAATGGATAATTTTGATTACATAAAATTAAAAAGTTTTCATACAAATAAAATAAATGTAGCCAAGATCAGAAGGAAAGCAGACAATTGGTGGGGGGAATGTTAATAGATAGTTTCTTGGACAAAGGTCTCATATCTCATACATAAAGAACACTTTGCTCAATTTAGAAGAATATGAGTCATTCTCCAATTAATAAATGGTCAAAGAATATGAACAGGCAGTTTTTGGATGAAGAAATCAAAGCTATATATAGACATATGAAAAGATGCTCTAAATCATTATTGATTAGAGAAATACAGATTAAAATAACTTTGAGATATCATCTCACACCTATCAGATTAGCTAAAGTGATAGAAGGGGAAAATGAGAAATGTTGGAGGGGATGTGGAAAAATTGGGACATTGTTGGTAGAACTGTGAACTGATCCAACTATTTTGGAGAACAATCTGGAATTATGCCCAAAGAGTTATAAAACTGCGTGTACCCTTTGACCCAGCAATACCACTATTAGGGTCTGTTTCTCAAGGTGATCAGGGAAAAAGGAAAAGAACCTATAAGTTCTAAAATATTTATAGCAGCTCTCTTTGTGATGGCAAAGAACTGGAAATTGAGGGGATGCCCATCAATTGGGGAATGGCTGAACAAGTTGTGGCATATGATTGTGATGGAATATTACTGTATTGTAAGAAATGACAAGCTGGTTGATTTTAGAAAAACATGGAAAGACTTGCATGAAATAATGAAAAGTGAAATGAGCAGAACCAAGAGAACACTGTATACAATTACAGCAATATTGTTTGAAGAATAACTGCGAACAACTAAGTTATGCTGAGTATTATAGATACTCAAACTAAAAGACCTATGAAGGAAGGTGCTATCCACCTCTAGAGAAAGAATAATAGAAGTTTGCATAGTATGGTTTTACACACATGTGTGTGTGTGTTTATACATACATATGTTTATCTGTATTAAATGGTGGCCCTCTCTAGTGTAGGATGGGGAGGGAGAAAGTTTGGAACTTAAAATATAACCAAAAAATTAAATTAAAAAATAAGAAAATCAGTTTACGGGGTATGGATTAGAGTTGTTACACATTTAGCCACCCTCCTACACACTGTTCAGAATAATTCACAATTTCAGAGATTCTTACCAGCTATGAAAGACTTCATTACATTCACCATAATGTTCTTACTAAGGCAGGAAAGTAGATTAAAACATTTTAGAAAGAGTTGAAAAGAACAACCAGTCCTGCATTCCTAGTATATATCCAAGCTAGTCATAGTATATTATATTTGTACTATGTTGCTTTAGTTCTCTCATTAATATTTAATTTAGAATTTTTGTATCAATATTAGGGATATTTGTCTATAGTTGTCTTTCTCTATTTTGACCCTCCCTGGTTTAGGTATCAAGTCTGTATCTGCGTCATAAAAGAAATTTGGTAGGACTCCTCTTGTTCCTATTTTTTCAAATAGCTTTTGTAATATTGGGATTAATTATTTTTTAAATGTTTGGTAGAATTCATTTCTAAATCCATCTGGTCCTGAGATTTTTTTCTTTGGGAGGTCCTTTGTGACTTTTTCAACTTCTTTTTCTGAAATTGGATTAAGATTTCTATTTCTTATTCTCTTAATTTGAGCATTTCATATATTTGTAAAATCCATCTATTTTATTTAGATTGTCAGTTTTATCGGCATATAATTGGTTGAAATAGATTTTAGTAATTTATTTTTTAATAGTATTTTTTCCCAATTACATGTCAAGACAGTGTTTAACATTCATTTTTACAAGATTTTGAGTTCCAAATTTTTGTCCCTCCTTCCCTCCCCCCCTTTCTGAAAATGGTAGGCAATTGATATAGGTTACACATGTGCTATCATGTAAAACATATTTCCATATTAGTCACAATTGTGAAAGAAGAAACAAATCAAAAGAAAAAAACACAAAAAAAGAATTAGGCAAATTTAAAAAATGCTTTGATCTGCAAAGAAAAAAGAATTGAAACAAAGAGTTTTCTTCATTAGCATAAATTAATAAGAAGATGGAACACCTTATTCCTCAAGCATTTAGGTAAATCAAGATTTGTGATGCAGGAATTTAATTTATATAACTGTGCTTCTAGGAGTCCAGTTGAGTACCTCTTTCAACCATTTCACTCTGTTCCACTCAAGTCTACATTAAAGTTAGACTTTCTTGTTATTGGTTTTCTTTTTTAAAGAGGTCCATTAGTATTCTATGAGAGGCGCTGATTACATGGAGAGAGCAACAAACAAAAAAGGAACCATGGGGGAAGCTAGGTGTTGCAGTGGATAGAGCACCGGCCCTGGATTCAGGAGGACCTCAGTTCAAATCCGGCCTCAGACACATAACACTTACTAGCTGTGTGACCCTGGGAAAATCACTTAACCTCTCTATGTCTCAGTTTCCTGAACAGCAAAATTGTGATAATAACAGCACCTACCTCCTCAGGATTCTTGTGAGGATCAAATGTGATAATATTTGTAAAGTGCTTAGCATGGTACCTGGCCATCAATCAATAAACATTCATTAAGCACCTTCTATGTGCCAGGCACATAGGAAACTTAGGAACTGAGGCAGAGAAGTCACTTAAACTTTGTCTGCCTCAATGTCCTCAGCTGTAAAATGGGGATAATAGCATGTACCTTCCAGGATTGTTAAAAAGGATAAAATGACATATTATTTGTAAAACACATAAGATAGCACCTGGCATATCATGAGAATGTAACAAATCCTTGTTCCTTATCCCTCACCCCCAACCCTAGATTACTCACCTCATCTGCCTCTTTTGTTCCTACTCATGAATGAAATGGGAGGAGATCATGAAACCCAGCTGTTTGGGTCCACTATAAACTTATGCTACATAATCCGACTGGACACTTCCTACATTGCAAGGCAATCCTACAACTCTTCCCTAATTTATTCCCTGTCAGCTGTAGCAGCTGTTCCAAAACCTCTTCTTTCTTCAAGCCCTTCATGCCTGTCTCTCACTTTATTTACTAAGAACCTCCCATCTTACTTCACCAAAAAAAGTTGAAGTTTTTCACCTCCTCTTTGTACCTCCTCCTCATTTCCCATCCCTCTAACAGATTTCTTCCTTCATTCCAATCTCTGATGATGAGTTAGCTCTTCTGCTTGCCAAAGTCAACCCTTCTACACGTACCCTTGATTATGGAATCAAAATCCAGCAGATTGCCCCCACCATCATCCCCATTCTCTAATCTTTAGTCTCTCCCTATCTACTAGCTCCTTCCCAGCTACCTGAAAATAGGCCCATGTCTCCCTTATCCTAAAAAACAAAAACAAAAACAAAACCCTAACTAGATCCTGCCATGCCTGAAAACTATCATCCTCTTCCAATAAAAACTTGAAAAAACCAACTACCTCTGGTGCCTCCATTTCTTCTCCACTCACTCTCTTCTAAACCACTGTAATCTGGCTTCCAAACTCAATGTCAACTGTAACTGGTCTCTCCAAAGTTACCAATGATCTCTTAATCACCAAATCTAATAGCTTTTGCTCCATCCTCATTCTTACTTGACTTCTCAGCTGTTGACCACCTTCTGCTCCTCAATACGCTCTCTTCTCTGGGTTTTAATGCCTCTGTTCTCTGAGTTCTCTTACCTGTCAGAGTCTTCTCAGTTTCTTTTCTGGATTTTCATTCATGTCATGCCTATTCACTGTGGATGTCCCCAACAACTGTCTTTTGGGCATCCCTTTCTTTTCTTTCTATACACTCTTACTTGGTGATCTAATCAGCTTCCATGTGTTCAGCTGTCATATCTATGAACCTGACTGCCACATCTATTTATCTTGTTCTAGCCTCTGTCCTGAGTTCCAGTCCCTCATGGCCAACTACCTAATGTCTAATGACATTTCAGACGAGATGGCCTATACGTATCTCAAACTCAGCATGTCCAAAAATAAACTCATCTTTACCCCCAAACCTTCCTCTGTTTCCAAATTTCCAATTACTGTCAGGGTACCACCATCCTCCTAGTCACTCAGGCTCCCAACCTCAGTGTCATCCTTGATTCTATTCTCTTGATCAACTTACATATTTAATCAGTTGCCAAATCTTATAATTTATTTCTCTACAATATTTCTCATATGTGTATGTATATGTGTGTGTTTGTGTGTGTGTGTGTGTGTGTATATATATATATATACACATATATATGTGTGTGTGTATATATATACATATATATCAGATATATATATATCAGATATATACAAGGCATATATGAGATACAGGAGATACATATGAAATATATGATACATATCAAAAAACTCATAGAACCACCATACTAGTTCAGGCCCTAATCATCGCACACTAGGACTATTGCAATAGTCTCCCTGATTGATCTCCCTGATTGAAGTGTCTACCCACTTCAATCCATTGTCCACTCAGCTGCCAAAGTAATTGTCTTTTTTTCTTTTTGACTAATTAAAAATTATATTTTTTTTGCTTATTTAACACTCATTTTTTTAAAATTTGAGTTGCAGATTTTCTCTCTACCTCCTGTCCCTCCTGCACCCACTGAGAAAGTAAGCAATATGATAAGAGTTATACATGTGATGTCATACAAAATATATTTCCAAATTAGTCATGTTGCAAAAAAACAAAAACAAAAACAAACCAAAAGCAAGAAAAAATAAAGTGAAAAAAGTATGCTTCAATCTGCGCTCAGAGTTCATCAGTTGTCTCTCTAGATAGCATTTTATACCATGGATCCTTTGAAATTGTCTTAGATTATTGTCTTGATCTAAGTAGCTAAGTCAAAGGAATTTTCTTAAAGCAGGGGTCTGACCATATCACTCTCAACTCCAATTGCTCCCTATTACCTCTAGGATTAAATATGAAACCCTTTGGCACTTGATGCTGCTTACAGCCACATCTCTTTCTACCAGTCCAGTCTTCTTCTACATTCTGCTATCAGCCATGTACTCTATGATCCGGCCACAGTGACCTACTCGTTCCTTACACATGACATGACATTTTCCATACCCATACCCTAACACTGGCTGTTTCCCATGCCTGGAATATTCTCCTTCCCTCACCTTCATCTCTTAGTTTCCCAGGCTTCCTTCAAAACAGCCCAAAGCCCACCTTCTGCAGGAGTCCTCAGCCCTCCAAAGTCCCATCCCCTCAGGTTACCTTCTGTCTGCTCTTTTTACTTATTTTGGGTCTTTTGATTCTACATGTTGTCTGTCCAAGTATTTTCTAAGCTCCTAAAGAGCAGGGACTATTTTTGCCTTTTTTTTAAATGCATCATAAATATTTGAATTTCAGTGAAAACAACTCTAACAAGATGAAATTTTGTAGTGAACTGCTAAGAGGACTGACCCATATACATTTCATTAGTAAGGAGATTCATGATACACTTCATACCATTCTTGTACTTCTGTTTCATATATGAACTGTTTAACAGCTGTAGAATATCGTAAGTGATTGAATTTCTTCAAGACTTCTAGGTCTTTTTTCTAATTATATTCCTCTAGACCTGGGTTTGTAACATTTACATGAAATAAACCTACTGAAACCACCCATGGGGTTTTAAATTTCCCAAAGCATTCTTTCAATCATTTGTTAAACTCTGATGATGACCACTTTATAATATGCTAGGCCACTTCCTTTCAGATTTTTTTTTCACTAATTCCCTTGATATTCTTAACTTTTTGTTTTTCCAGGTAAATTTTGTTATTATTTTTTTATCTCTATAAAATAATTTTTGGTAATTTGGTATGGTGCAGAATAAGTAAGTTAATTTAGGAAGAATTGTCATTTTTATTATATTGGCTAAGCTTACCCATGAGAAATTGGTACTTTACCAGTTGTTTAGATCTGTCTTTATTTGTGTGAAATGTTTTGTAATTGTGCCCATATTGTTCCCGAGTTTGTTTTGGCAGGTAGACTCCCAAGTATTTTATATTGTCGACAGTTATTTTAAATCTTTTCCCACTCTTACTGCTGGACTTTGTTGGTAATACACAGAAATGTTGATGACTTATGTGGGTTTATTCATTTGTTAAACTCTGGAGCAGTATTTGGTCTTATAAGATTTTTGAATGGGTATCGGTAATCATCTGGGCTTCTTCCCCAGTCAAACCTTGCTTTTTGCATTTGCTTTTTCAAGATGCTTAAATGAGGTCAAATGCAAATCTTCCTTTTTATTATTTGAAGAGTCCTGGCTGGTGTCTACTGGGTGCTCCTCCAAGTCCAAGTTCCCTGTCCTCCATGATAGTTGGTGCCCTCACTTTTCTTCCTCTGCGTTATTCTTTTCACCTATTCCTTCCTTGTACTTTTCCCTTTCCTCATCCTTGTCTTTAGCTTCATCCAAGTTAATATCTTTTTCAAACTTATCTTTTTTTAGCAGATCTTCACTTGAAGGTAATTCTGTAGCTTCCTGCAAAATATTAAAGGAAACATGTCGAGAAAGACGCATCCTTGCCACTGCTTCAATGTCTTCTTTTAGCTCCTGAAGAAATTCTGAGCTCATTTTGCTTTCATGCTTTAAAGTTTGCCTTTTTGTTTCTAATTCAAGTTCATCTGTGCTTCTCTTTTTTCTAAATGGGCTTAAAATGATACTTTTCAACTTTGTTTCTGACTGAATTAAGTTTATTCTTCCTGGGCTTATATGGCTCTGTTTTGGTTTTACTTTTGGTGAAGCCAAGCCTGTGATCCATCTTTCTGACATTTCTCCTTTAGGGCCAATGTTTTCACATACTAGTTCATCTCTTTCATCTATAGAGTCTACACGAATTTCTTTTTCTCTTAATGAAACAGGAGGTAAAGGAGAAGGAAGGCTTTCATTTTTTGTTTCAGCATCTCCTTGAAGATTTAAACATAAATCTGGAGACCACTCTCTCATTTCTGCCAGTGGCAGCCTCTTCTTAAGTTCAGGTGTTTTGATAGGAAACTCAGATAGAAGAGGTTTAACCTCTTGCTTTTTTAGTGAGTATTCTAGTGTCTGGGAGAAACTTGCTAGAGGTGGAGAATCATGCTTAATAAATATGGCATCATTACCATCAATATCATTAGCGTCTTTCAGGTCTGTTTTCATGCGAAGAATTTGGTCTAAATATCTAGATTTCTCTTCCCATGTTTTCAGATTTCTGTATTCTTTCTTCATTCTTTCAAGTCTCTCTCGAGGTTGTTGCTGAAGTTTTTCAAGTCTTATGGGAGATGATGAATGAGTCTGTTTTTGCTGCGTCCCAACAGTAACATTCAGGTCTGGCGATAAGAAGGCTGGATATTCTATTAGTTGTGGTGTGATAACATTTGTTAGAGGGTCTGTTCTTTCTGCAGGTGGGGGGATATGCATAAACATGGATGGCTGAATCAACTTCTGAAGTGGTTTTAACTGATGTGAAAAGCCATAACCAAAGTTTCCATAGGAAAACATAAATTCCACTTCAACCTTGCAGACAATCTGGTTTCTAATCCTCATAAGAAATTCTTCTGTGAAGCATCCCTTCTGAATTACTTCATAAAGATGTAAGCCAAAACTTCCCAATACTACAGGGTATGCTTTCAAATGATCAAATTTCATTAGCTCCAAATAAATCATATTCCTTCCATCATCCTGCCGTCTTGGAACCTGTACAGAGAAGTATTTCACTTCTTCAAACTTAATTTCAGGTCTATTCTCATTATTTTTACAATTCAAGGAATGAGTTTTAGTGTATTTCATGATCTTGTTTACAGTGATGCGAATAAACAAATTTGTGAAATGCTGTAAGTTGGTCATAGGTGAAAAATGCCTGCATCTTCTTATATGGACAGCTAGGCAGCCAACGACATCACCAAGTGGAACCAAAGCTGGTACAGCCTGTGCTACATCTAATTCTTGATCCTCACTTCCTTTAATAGTTTTTCTCAGCATGTTCAACAGCTTTCGGCCTGTACTCTCCTTACTGTCATCACTGATAAGATCAATCCTCGTGGAGGATTGCTGAGTGGAGGACGCCAGAGACATGGAGTCCAAATTTCTTGTTTCGGCCATGTTGTCGTTAGCTCGGCTGTCGCTCGTGCGAAAAGGAACCGTGAACGGCGAATGAATTTTGGATTGCTGAGACTGACTAAGCTCCGAAACTTTCTTTTCCATCTGGCTCGGCTCCATCCCGCCCCCCTACCCTGGTCCCCTCAACCGACCGCGGTGGCTCGAGCCACCTTTAGCTTCTGAGCTCGCGCTGGGGGACATGGAGGGGAGGAGAAGAGGGTTGTCCTGGGCACTGAGCGCAATCGTTGGTAGTAGGATCTTACTCACTGGGCACTGGGGTTGGGGTGAGGGAGTAGCAAAGCTCTTGTTGCTCACAAGCTGGGAGGGGCTTTGCTTTTTTCCCTCCCCAATTAGCGCAGTACCTGGCACATAATATGAACAAATAAATGGTGGTTGATTTATTGGACTGATAGGCACAACACTTGCTTTCTTTTTTCTTTTTAGGCAATTGGGGTTAAGTGACACTTGCTTTCTAATTCTGATATATGTTCTATTAGTCTATAAGGTCCAAGGGGAAAGGGCTCTTGTGTTATTCTTTTTAATTCCCACAATGCTCCATAAATGTTTCTGAATTAGTGACCTTAGGCAAGTTATATATCCTTGTATTTTAAAATATATCCTTATATTTAATTTGTTTTCTTGTTTTCTAGTATGTGTGTAAGAGGAGGAATTGGTCTCTATCACAGATAATGAGGTACTAATGTGTTAAAAAGGTGTCAACATTCTACTATCCATCTATAGAGTGTGAACATCTTTCTCAGATGGAATCAAAATGGGGCAATGTCATTGGCTAGGTAAAAATTAACCATGTCCCCAAGAATCAACAAAAAGCTGAATTCAGTCCATTCAAGACCCAGAGAACTTTTGTGGAATGTGATCCTTGTGTGTCTACCAGAGTACACCAGGGATTTATCTCTTCTTTTTACCTTCTATCAGCCATGGAGCTTAGCAACAGAGCCATTTGTCCAATAGGAGACATTCTATCCATCAGTTTTGGAGTTCTTCAGTTTGAGAGAGTTCAAGACATAGTTGAGGGAATAGAGGCTCTCCAGGATTTTGGACACAGACATGCAGCAGCTCTCAGGCAAAAAGCAGTTTCAATGTGCGTAACCCCCGGGTAGCAGAGAAGAGAGTCAGTCTTAGATTTAAGGGAAGTCATGAAGTCCCTGAAGTCCTGATGCAAGTTATGGAGAAGATGACTCCATGGGAAGAGAAAGGATATCAAGGCCGTCTAGTTGCATGGGCAACATGACCCTGAAGGCATGAGTTGCCTTGGCCATATGTTGCATGTGAGGCCCATATGTGCCTATCATATTCAGAATTTGTGCTCATTCTTCTCATGATTGTTAAGTGTACTTGTGGGACAGTATGCTTCAAGTTTATAGGGAAAATGTTTTATAGCTACTATTTTTACAATATCATGTTAATAAATATCTTTGCTTTGAGTTAATTGTGCCTACCAGCTATCAATCTGAAGCACACTGATGGTGACTCATGAACTATAGTTTTAGAAGTATAGACCTGCAGGCTACCCTGCAACCTGAAAGTAGCAGATGTCTTCTGGGATCCAACTCATGAGTATGGGTTCAAGCTGGGACAGGGGATCCTAGAGAGAATAGTGTAAAACCAGATGGTTAAATTAAGTAATTTTTAAATTCTTTTATAACTCAATGCCTTTGTTGTTGTTGAATTGTCACCTCATGGACCATGGGGTTAACTTGGCAAAGATACTGGAATATTTTCTTCTCCAGCAGATTAAGGCAAACAGGGTAAGTGACTTGCTCAGCTGTTAAGTTATCTGAGACCAGATTTGAACTCAGGTATTTCTGACTCGAGGTCCAGTGCTCTATCCACTGCCTAGCTGCCTCCTATGAATGCCTAATATAACCCATATCATGGCTGATGCAGATCTGAGGCAGGATGAAATAATTTGGTGAGCTAAGCTTGCCTTGGGCTGTCATACTAACATACAGGGAATAAAACAGGTGCTCTTGAGTCCCTGACATTCAGTTCCACAGAAAATATGCAACAAATTGAACCAGGGGCATATCATACAAGCAACTAGGTGACTCAATGGGTAGAGTGTCAGGAAGACCTGATTTCAAATCTGACATCAGAGTCTTACTAGCTGTGTGACCCTGGGCAATGAACTTAATTTCTCTGTGCCTCAGTTTCCCCACCTACAAAATGGGGATAATAATAACATCTACCTCAGAGTTGTTGTGAAGATCAAAAGAGTAATATTTGCGAAGCACTTAGCATATGTAGCAGGTACTACATAGCATGTAGCAGGAACTAAATAAATACTTATTCTCTTCACTACACAACCCTATTTAATTACACTTTCTGTGAGAAAACATTGTCATTGGTTAGAAAACCTGCTTTAAAACTCCATTTACAGTCAAGAATATCAAGAGAATTTAAAAAAAAATGTGAAGGATGGTGACCTAGCAATACCAGATCTCAAGCTGCATTATAAAGTGGTGTTGACATTACACTTTGCTCTAACTCATGGACCATCTGATTACACACAAACAGCTGATTCCCAAATGACTGTTTCATCTATAATGAGTTGTTTCTTGTTAAGATATAATTTTACTCTTTGTGATGTGGTTCAGTGCCTTCTGACCCTCTCTTCCTGAAGAAAGTATTCATGGTATAGCTAAGAGCCTTTGGTATCTTTCATTTCTTAACCTCAAACCACATTTCCTTTCTTTAAATTTAAAAAAAAATAATAATTTGAAATGTTATATACTTAACACCACCAAATAAAATGGACATTTCCATGTTCATTGTAAAACAGAAGAGGATTGTACATGAAACTGCAAGTCACTATTATGTAGAACTTGCTTTTAAGGATATAATATAAATTCAATATGTAACTTTTGAAACTATTTTCATCATATTTTCCTTATTCTTCCTCTTGCCTAATAATAGTCATACAATGTATATATTAACTTTAGAGACAGTTAGGTGATACAGTGGACGGAGCGTTGGCCCTGGAGTAAGGAAGATCTGAGTTCAAAACCAGCCTCAGATACTTACTAGCTATGTGACCCTGAACAAGTCACTTAAAGCTTTGTCTGCCTCAGCTTTCTTATATGTAGGAGATAATAATAGCATCTACCTTTCAGGGTTTTTGTGAGGAGATTATATATATATGTGTATAATATATATATATATATATATATATATATATATACATATATATATATATACATATATGTATATGTATATATAATATATATATGTGTGTATATATATATATACATATATGTATATGTATATATAATATATATATACACATACATACATATTTTAAATTTAAGAATATTTTAATAGATATATGAGGATATTTGTAAAGCACTTTGCAAACCTTAAAATGCTACATAAATGCTATGTATCATTACTATTATTATTCTTGTCTCTCTTATTTAGCCCATCCATGCTGGCTCTCAGAATAGGACATCTGGCATTTACTTCTTCAGGGTGATGAATACATTTCCTGATGGATGGCCAGCATTTCTGGAAGAGGCTGGTCAGCTCCATTAGGAGGAACTGCTCCCTCTCCAGGGGCACCATCTATCACTTCACCTCTTGCTCTGCTCCATCAGCCAAATGCTGTGGGAGTTCAGAGAAGGGAGTGAATTTTGCAAATTGGAATGATCTGAGAAGGCTTCACAGAGCAGCTAAAAAATTAATAAGCTTTGAATAGGGGTATATAATGCCTCTCCTGAAGAGGGTAAGAATGGTCTGGACTTGCAAAGTATTCTTGGGATTTGGAGATATTTATTTTTCTCGAGGCAAGGAAATACCACAGGCTTTGGGACTGGGGTGGGACTAAAAGGTGTGTCCAAGATAAAGAAGGAGAGAGAACACCTGGAGAAGAGAACACCTGAACTTCCCAATTCATTGGGTTAGGATTAGAAAGCATTTCTTTCTGAGAGCATGATCACGAGCCATTCATATGCACTAGCCTTCTTGTTGATCACAATACTCAAAATTCCATCTCCTGATGATGCATTTTTATGGCTTCCAATATCTAGAATGCACACTCTGTCTGTCTGTCTCTGTGTCTCTGTCTCTGTCTGTCTGTGTCTCTGTCTCTGTCTCTCTCTTCCTTACCTCTTCTTGCCTCCTCCAGCTTCCTTCAAAACTTAGCTCATCTCACCTTCCACCAGAGACCTTTGCTTGTCCCCCTCAATGCCAGCACCTTCTCTCTGAGATTACCTCCAACATAATCCTTATGTATCTTGTGTGTGTATACACACACACACACACACACGTATATACATATAAGTACACATACATATATGTATGTTGTTGCAAGTTTTCTGCCCTCTTAGAATCTGATGAGCTCCTTGTTGGCAGGTACTGGTTTTGCCTTTCTTTGTATTCCCAGTGTGTTTAGCACAGTGCCTGGCACATAGTAATAAAGTTTAATATGTTAATATATTTTAATAAATGCTTGATCTTATTTGATCTGACAACTTGAGAAAGATACCTCCAACAGTTGAATTACTTCTAACCTGGGCCTTTAAATCTTCCCCAGAAGACCAAAATCCTGTAGTAATCCCTACTAATTTCAGGTGGAACATGCCTCAAATTTTAAACTTAGATGAGCTATTCCCAAAATTCAGAGACTCTTTGACTCATTATCCTCCTCCTCCCCCAAACAGAGTTTACTCTGGACAAACCTCTGAATTTAGATCATGGCTAAATTTCCAAAGACACTGGATGCAGGGACTTAACTACCATATAAGCATTCAAAATGACAATGCAAATGTAAGGTTTAATACCATCTTTATCTTACACCATTGCAAATGTAAAGAATTAACAGATCTATAAGCAAAGCAGAAAACCCATAAAAGTTTCACAATAGTCCCCAAACAATCCATATGATTTTCCTCTCACTCCAATTAGATCCCATTTCCCCCAAGGTCCTAATGTCCTTTGGCCTCTTCCTGGAAGAAAAGCCTACTTTTGGCTACTACATGGGCAACCCTTTCTCCTGAGACCCATCACATCAGAATACCACACGGAAACAGCAGTATGACAAGTCTAGGAGCTCCTCATCTGTCTGTTATCACAGAACACAATCTCGATCACAGAATCTTCAAATCTCATGGAGTCTCAGAGTCAGAAGGGATCTCAAAGACCACGTAGTACAATACATACCTGAACAACAGCCTACTGTATGGCATGCTGGGCAACACTGGTGTAATCTGGCATAGCAAAGAGAACTGGCCTGCACTAAGAGTCAAGAAAACCTGGGTTTAAATTTCACTTCCGAAACTCACTGGCTATGTGATGATCAGCCACAGTCAGACACATCAAAACTTGACTCTAGCATAGTGATGTCATTTAGGTCCTCTTCGAATATGAAGGACAACAACCACATACCTTCTCATAGTTTGTTTTCTCATCTATAAAATGGGGATAATAGTAACTAATATTAACAGTGCTGTTGGGAGGCTTAAAGAGATAATATATGTAAAATGCTTTGTAAAACTTAAAGCATTCTTTAAATGGCAGTTATTGTTATTACCGAAAGGCAGGGAGCTGGCTTTAGAGACCAGAAGACCTGGGGTTCTAGTCTCACCTCTGACATGTTGGCTATGTGATCCTGGGCAAGTCACCTATCCTTTCAGTGATCTAGGCAAATCTCTAGGACAAGAAGTTGCAGATAAGGTGCTCACCTGTACTTCTTCTGGGAGTTCCCATGAAATCACGGATTAATTCATCATCATCATTATGCAGTTCCTGTTTGAAGAACTCTGCTAAGGGAGAGATCAATATGTCCCAAGGGACTTGAGACCTTTGCTGCTGTCCCTTGTAATTTTCTCTCTCTCTCTCTCTTTTTTTTTTTTGCTTTTTTGGTGAGACAATTGGGGTTAAGTGACTTGCCCAGGGTCACACAGCTAGTAAGTATCAAGTATCTGAGTTCAAATTTGAATTCAGGTCCTCCTGATTACAAGGCTGGAGCTCTATCCACTGTGCCACCTTGCTGCCCTTGTAATTTTCTCTTGACAACAGTCAAGTTGCTTAAGAAATTACTTTTCTCAGTAAAGGCCAGATTCTTGAACTCTCTTAATTTGGGTTATCTATGAAGCAAGTTCCAAGACAAGTGTTGCCAGGGAAATCCCCCCTTTTCTAACCTAGAGGCTTAGGGTTCAGAATGACATTGTCTGAGACCTTGTCTCTCCTTTTTCCAGGAGTTTAGAGGTCAGAAAGGATCAGTACAACTTCAGAAAACAAAGTAGATGCCCACTTATTAGAGAATGGCTAAACAAATTGGGATACATAAATATAATGGAATATTACTGTGCTGTATGAAATGGTGACTGACGAATACAGAGAAGCTTGGAAAGATCCATGTGAACTGTGGCAGAATAAGTAAATGGAGCCAGGAAAACAATATATCCAATGACTATGTAAAGGGGGAAGAATATCAACAACAGAACAACCAAAATTGAAGGCTGTGTTATAATGACCAAGTCAGGCATCAGAGAAAGGAGACATTTCTCCCTCTTCCTTATAGAAAATGGAGAGCACGGGTGGGGAACATTCAACATAACATCAGAATTTTTGGATATGTTTGTTAGTTAGTTTTTTTTTTTGGGCTAGGCAGTGGGGTTAAGTGACTTGCCCAAGGTCACACAGCTAGTAAGTGTTACGTGTCTGAGGCCAAATTTGAACAAGGTCCTCCTGACTCCAAGGTTAGTGCTCTATCCACTACGCCACCTAGCTGCCCCGGATATGTTTGTTAGTTTTGCTGAACCTTTTTTTTCCCTTCCTTTTAAAAAAATTCTTATTGCAAGGGATGGCTCTCTGGGGGAAGATGGGATAAAGGATATTGTAGAAAATATAAAAAACAAAATGTATCATTAAAAATAATTTTAAACATATCCTTGCAAAAGTCAAGGTTTAGGGAAATTTCCTTTTGGGCTGCATGGGTGAGAACACATCCGCCTCTGCCATGTGCCTCTGCCTCACGGTAGCCATAACCCAAACCCTCTTTTCTCATTTTCTCTATCCTCCATGACTCAGGTCTGATGAGTTCTTAGTTCTTTCCGAAAAAGAAGGAAAATGAGATTAAGACTCCCTTTAATAAATCAGCATAAATACCCAGCCCCTTCCAATCATCCATCCCACAATAGTGAGTATCAACCAATTTGGCCTGCACCAGTAAAACCTATCTTACAGGAGGTGATGAGATTTAGATCCATACACTCCATAGGAAATTACAATCAAAATTCCAAACACTGAGTTGATTGTTGAACTCTTTTGATCAACCCCTTTTAACTGAAAAGGAGGATAGAAAGGCATTCTGTTCAGATGAAATACTACGATCAAATAAATACACAGTTTAGTATCACTTAAACTTAATGTGGTCTACATAAAAAATTAAGTTTTGGTGGCAGCCTCATTCCTGCGGTCATGACACCCCTATGCCAATTCCTTGGTATGGCTTAGGAATACACTGTATCCAAGAAACAGTTACCATTCATAAGAAAGTAATTCTAGAAAATCCACATTGGTGTATGTGAGTTTGGCAAGGGAGTACTTTTCTAGGCCTAGAACTAAGTAAAAGGTTTTGACTCCGGAGCTAAAATTACATTAACAAGGGCCTTATCAACAACAACAACAAAAGTATTATCATTATGCTGAATGATAAGCCCTAAAATTCACCACAATGCAAATATTTCAGAAGGCAGAGTTTTCTGGATTCTTTGGCAAGAATATCTAAAAAAACTTAAAATCTTAACAAAATTATGCTAATTTTGATTATTGTTTCTTTACTTTTTTGCTTCTTTCATGACTTTAAATGATGATTTCCTTTTTTAAAACATACTGATTTTTGCTTCAGAATAAAAAATCTAAATGTATAGATGAAATCATAGAAAGTTTGGCTTTACAATGACCCCACAGGTCTTTTATATAACACAAAAAATTTGACAAAAAAGATTTCTCTAACTCACATTAATTATGGATAAAAAGCTAAAATAGGGGGCAGCTAGGTGGCTCAGTAGATAGAGCACCGGCCCCGAAGTCAGGCGGACCTGAGTTCAAATCCAGCTTCAGACACTATAACACTCACTAGCTGTGTGACTCTGGGCCAGTTATTTAACCCCAATTACCTCACCCCCCCAAATAAATAAATTCATCAATAAAAAGCTAAAATATATCAGGAACTAACCAGTGTAATGCTAAATAAAGCACATGTAAGACCTAGTAGATAGGATATTACACTTAAGAGACAGAAAGCTCAAAGTATCCCTAAGACACTTAATGGTGTGTGACCCTGGGCAAGTCACTTAACCTTAGCACTTAGTATAGTGCATGTACATAAGAAATGTTAAGTGTCTGACAACCTCTCTGTTCCTCAGTTTCCTCATCAGTGAAATGAAGGGGTTGGACTTGGCAGCCCCCAAGGCCCCTTTCAGGTCTGAAACCTATGCTCCTCTGTATGTTCACGAATGCTATTTGTTCCTGTCATGAAAGATGGCCCTCACAAAGCCCAACTGATGAAGGATTCCCAGGGACAAACTCAGATGGCTAAAATAAATGCTCACTGTCCAGACTACGATATACAACTGGATAGTCAAAGCCCGTCCACACACATATCTGAGGCAGAGCCTTCAGATAGAAAATTTAGTCAACTCAGAATTCAATAGGAAGAAGGTTCTCCCCACGCTTTTCTGTATTTTTCATTTTCATAGTTTCTTACAGTACAGCAATATTCCATTACTTTCATATACCACAGTTTAGCCATTCTCAAATGGATGGGCATTTCCTTTGTTTCCACTTTGTTGCTACTACATAAATGCTGCTATAAATATTTTGAAGTCCAATTGTTCTCCCTGCCTCCAGTCTCTTCCTTCTCCAATTCTTCCTCCACAGAGCAGCCAAAGTGTTTTTCTAAGACAGTTCAGTTTCCATGTTACTCTACTATTCAGTAATCTCTAGTGGCTCCCTATCACTGCCAGGATCAATACAAACTCTGGCATTTAAGGCCTTTCATGGCTTGGCTCCTACTTACCTTTTCCAGGATCATTATATAGGGTGTCCCAAAACATAAATGGCACTAAGACTTTTAGGACACCCTGTACATAACTCCCTTTCACACTAAACTGGCCTTATTACAGTTTCACATATGCCATTCCAGCTCCCATATTTCTATACTTTTTCACAGGCCATCCCCCCCATGCTTAGAATGCACTTCCCTTCTCTTGGTACTGAGTTTCCTTTAAAGTTCAACTCAATGCTTGCCTTCTCAATGAGGGTGGGTAGGGAGGGAGGGAGCAAATTTGGAACCCAAGTTTAAAAACAAATGTTAAAAAGTATTTTCACGTACAACTGGGAAATAAGATATACAGGCAATGGAGTACAGAAATCTATTCTGCGTACAGGAAAACAGAAGGGGAAGAGGATAAGAGAAGGGGTGGGGGAGATAGAAGGGAGGGCAGATTAGGGGAAGGGGTATTCAGAATGCATGTCGTCTTGGGGTTGGGGGAGTGACAAGAAGGGGAGAAAATTTGGAACTCAAAATTCTGTTAGTGAATGTTGAAAACTAAAAATAAATTAGAAAAAGATCAACTCAAGCATCGCCTTCTATTTGAAACCATTCCTGATTCCTCTCCCCTCCCATCATTATTTTCTATTTTATGTATTGTACTTTGTATACAGTCTCTACTTTCTTCAGCACTGCACTCGGTTTGGACCCCAGGGAATAAGATGCCCCACCCAGAATAAGCTGATCACCTGAAATCTCATCATCATGCTGATTAACACTCAGCCCCTCCTCAACTTTCTCTGCCTTCTCTCCTCTCTGACTTGGAGGACAGAGTACCAAACTTCTCTCAAAACTTTCCTTTATGGAGGGCAGGGATCTTGACCTTTCAGCTAATTTTCCATCACTAGCTTTGCTTGGTTTGGATCCCAAGGAACATGATACCCCTGATCCTCCCCCATCTCTTCTAGCTTTCTTCAGAGCACGGTTCTCCCCCCCCCCCCCCCCCCCCCCCGTTAGATTGCAAGCTCCTTAAGGGAAGGGACTGTTTTTCTTTTTCTTTGTACTCCCAGCACTTTAGCACAGCGCATGGCTGGGCTGAACTGAACTGAATGTGTGCGTGATCCGGGAATCTCTGATCACGACTATTCAACTTCATCAAATTGCAGACGTAAGGGAAAACGAAGTGTTATAGTAGTTGAGGCTGCACCTCATAAAGGATGCACTCCTTTTGGCTTTTGAGTGGACCATTTTGTGTCTTCTAAAAGGTGAAAGACTTCAAATAATTCACACCGAACAACCTCTGTGCAGATAGTAAAGAGAAGTGCAAAGAAGTTATACTTCGTTGTGTCTATCCATTGGATAGAACTGTATGGTCAAAAGCCATTGGAAGGCTGAAGAATCAGCCAACTTCTGTTTCTGTTTTAAGAAGCCAGTCAGCTTTGCAGAAAGGACGCCCCCTTTTAAGGAGTCTGTTGCTGGGGCTAACACCTGCCAGCTGAGAAGAGAGCCAGCTATGGAAGAAGAGCCCAGGTCTTCAGAGAGAATTGCTTTTCCACCTTTTCCCCTGCAACTCTTCTGGAATTCTGTTTAGGGAGGTGGGAGAGGGGTAGAGGAATTTTTCTCTTCTCCTTTTACCATCAGTAAGGCTTCATTGACCTGGTGAGGAGGGAGGAGGCAAATCCCCTTCCCCTTCACCACTGGTTCAGTATGTACCAAAGGTAGAGGAATAAACAAAGATGAAGTGATATTTCATCTAGCCTAAAACTGTTCAAATTCTAAGTCTATTCCCAAATCCCCATTCTTAGAGAAAGAACATCTAGAAGTAGATCAATCAATTAATGGCACAAAATATTGCAATTAATCAAGTGCCATGGATATGCTGCCATGTATATTGTATGCTCATATATGTTGGTGAGGAAAAACATGACAAGATTATCACTATTATAACATTTTGTTCTTGACAGAGAACTTGGATGTAGCAATGCTGAAATACCAAGATTTACAGAAGTTTCTATAAAAAGTAAAACAGTATGATTTATGGGTAATGAAAAGATAGCCAGTGTTGATGAAATCCCAGATGTTCTGCTTTTCAAGAAGTGAAAATACGACAAGTTTTAAAATTATTTGTCCAACTTTATAAAGGCTGACAAACAATACGCTGAACTATTTAGAAACATACTTGGAATCTGCAAATACCTGAAAAACATAGAGACCAATATATCAGAAGCCAAAATATTTCACACTCCTTTTGTATTTTTAAATTTTATCAAAAAATTTAAGATACATATTTCTAAATTGTAAAGAAAATATTTTGTTGCTGAGTAGCAGTTTTATTTTTTGATAACAGTTGTGCAAATAGACAACTTTGTAGGCATTTAGTTAACTCAAAAATATTCATTGTACTCTATTAAAAATTACACATTTACAAAAGAGAAAAGCCATCTATTTACAAATTTTTTTTTATCAAATCACATATAACATTCTTATTTCACATTAAGGGCCTATAACTAAAATGAAGAAAAGCTCACATATTGGCCAAAACAACAACCAAAAAAAAAAACCCAAATCCCATAAACTTTTTAGGAAAGCCTCTAAAAAGAGATAATTCACCAAATGATAACCCTGAAAGGTTAAATTTACCTTATAAAAGTAAACATTTTCCCCTAACTTTGCTTAATGTCAGGATTACACTCTACCCATGGATTGACATTAGCAGTGCATGGTAACATCATTTTGGTTTCTTCTTGCCTCTTCATTATAAGATGAATATTGAAAAAAGGGAATCCTTCAAACAAAGCACCTTTCCTAAGTAAGATTTTAATATCAATCAGGGTCAAATATTAATTTCTTACAGATGGTGGGAACAATTAAAGAAAGAAGGTACAATATGTACCACTACAGAGGATTCCTACAATAAGCAATTCAATTGTCTTCTTCCCATTACAAGTTCTTTTTTGCTTCTGATTTTTCATCCATTAGATCTTTAAATCCTAGCTTTTCCAGTGATTCTTGTGCCATTAGCTGCCTAAGAAACAAACAAAAAAGATTTGTAAAAGGCATCTTGAAAACTCTTCTAATACTGTGCTACATTGGTATGTATTTGCTGGATGTAGTTCAAAATAATTTTCTAAGGCCTGATAAATGATGAATGCTGGGTTATAGCCAAATAAAACTCATGTTTCCTCCCTTTTCATGTTACTCAACCTAAAGGAATCTGGCAAATTGAGAGATTTTGCAAGTAGTTTTAGTCAGCTACCTAGCCTTCTTTGAATGTTTCTAGATTCTCAAGTGTGACTTCGTTATTCTTTTTGTGCTGTTCAGTTGTTTCAGTCATGTCCAACTCTTCATGACCCCATTTGGGGTTTTCCTGGCAAAGATACTGGAGTGGTTTGCCATTTCCTTCTCCAGCTCATTTTAAAGATGAAGAAACTGAGGCAAATAGTTAAGTGACTTGCCCAGGGTCACACAGCTAATAAGCATCTTTTTGATGCTTTGAATTCAGTTCTCCCTGACTCCAGGGCCTGCATCCTATCCACTTTGCCACGCAGCTGCCCTGTTGTTCTTTAGGGGAAATATAAAAACAATCGAGACAGATGGTTGGTGGAGCAAGTTGGATGTGGAGTCAGAGGCCTTGGGTTCAAACCCCATCTCTGCCACCCCAGCTGTGGTACCTGGGAAAGGAATTTTATCTCTGTGGCCTAATGATCTCTGAGGTCCCTTCCAGCCCTGAGTCTATGATTCTATGACCTTGGGAGACTGGTTTATAATTCTGATTTACTCTGTAAAAATAGTAGCTCAATTCTTCAAACACAGAAATTACTGTATTGTATGGCTCTTCAAAGAAGTTACAAGAATAGCCTAGAGAAGCAAGAGGATTTATTCAAATATCTGTGTCAGATGCTTGCTCAACACAATGAATGCCTGGTTAGCTTCAAATTCAATGTTAAAAGAAAACCTGAAGGCAGCATGAGGTAGTAGAAGAAGCAAACTCTTAGTTGGAATCTCTGCTCCCCTTATCAGCTGACCCTTACTACCTCCTAAGGCCCAGGTCTCCATCTGTAAAAGGATTAGAGGAGATGATGGATCTCCATGGGCCTTCCAGCTCGAAATCTTATGATTCTTTAGCATTCATACAGTTCTTCCCATCATCAAAAGGATTTTTAAACCTAAGATCACTGCCATACTTCTTGACACCACTGTTAAGGACACAAGAAAACTGAAACTAAGGTTAAATGAAGGTTAAATTGGTAGAAGCTAAAATAAAATTAAATTGCTTAAATGCAGATGTCTTACAATCCCTTTTAATTGCTTTTTCTTTCCCTTCCCCTGGGTTTTACCAGTTCATTCACTGTGTGACCAGTGTTGCTGCTACATAGCAGAGGTTTAGGGAAGCTTGGGGTGGGGTGGGAAGAGGGGATGATGACAAGGAGACATAAAGAGGTGATTTTGGCAGCTGGTACTAAAAATCCTGAGGTTCCTATTCATACAATATGTCCACAATATTCCTTACCATCACTAAGGAAAAGGATGGGCCTACCCCCATATATGTATTAGTTCCCTCTCCCCCATGTTGTATCTGATTTTGGGGTGGAGACTGAGGGGTTAGGAGCAGGACTGAAAACAAATGGAAAAAAACTGTGAATGAGAAGACTAGATTTACAACTCTTTTCCAAATCCTCACATCTTCAGTCCTTACTGAAGACTTCAAAAAAAAGTTTTTTAGTACAGTTCTGAATTCACTGGATTTAGATTTCCTAAGCTCATAATATTAAGAACTCTATTAGGCAACAGGGGAAGACATGAAGGTTAGATACTATGATAAATAGCTAACATTTATACAGTACTTTAACATGGCAAAGCGCTTTATATACATTATCTAATTTGAGCCAACATTGTTAGATAGATACTGCAGGCATTACAATTACAACAGCTGAGGAAGACAAGGCATAGAGAGATAAGTGATTTGGCCACTGTCATACAGTTAGTGTCATAACTGGGAAAGGGACTCAGGGCATTCCTGACTCTGAGCCTCAGGGAGCACACAGTTCACTAAGGTGATAAGACACACAGATAGTTATAATTTGAAATAAAATGTGTCTTAGAAAATTGATAAAGTGCTATAGGATATCTATCACAGAAGGTTGTGACTAAATGGGGAGATCAGGCAAGGCTGCCTGGAGTGGCAATGAATTGGGCTTTAATGGATGAAGAATATAAGTTAAACAGATAAAGAAGAAAAAAAGACATTCAGGGATAGAGAACAGCATAAGCAAGACACAGCAGAATGACAGAATCGTCTCTGTCTGAGGGTAAAGGGAGTTCTCCAGTCTGGACTAAAAGAATAACACAGAGATGTGGAGAAGAAGATTGTGCCAGCCTGTGGAGGTCCTTGATACCAGACAGAGGAATTTGAACCTGGCAGATTATACGAGCCACTAAAAATCTGGGGCAGAGGAGAGACATGACAGAATCTATATAAGATTATTTTGGTGCCAGAAAAAATGACATGGAATGGGGGAAAAGTTAGAAGAGAAAACCTCTAAAAAGGCTACTGCAGATGTACAAGGTGGTAGTAGTGAGAACAGAGATGAGGAGCTGGACTTAAAAGATGTTTCAGAATTGAGTCTAATTTATAAAAACAAGAGCATTCCCCAACTGATAAATGTTCAAAGGATGTGAAAGGCAGTTTTCAGAAGAAGAAATTGAAGTTATCTATTTTTGTTGTTGAGTTGCTTTTTAGTCATGTCTGACTCTTCATGACCTTATTTGGGGTTTTCTTGGCAGAAATACTGGAGTGGTTTGCCATTTCCTTCTCCAGTTCATTTTACAGATAAGGAAACTGAGGCAAATAGGGTTAAGTGACTTGCCTAAGGAAGTGTCTGAGGTCAGATTTGAACTCAAGTCCTCCCGACTCCAGGCCTGGGGCTCTATCCACTGTACCACCTAGCTGCCCATATTCAAAATTCCTACCAAGCTAGAAAAGCCAGCCAATTTAGTCAATAAACATTTACTAAGTGCCTATGATGTACCAGGCCCTGTGCTAAGGTTTAAGTACCGGTTCAGCCACAGTCTTTTGTACAAGGACAGTCCAACTAACCTCAGAAGGCCTTACTAATAATACATTTTTTTTTTGGCTGTAACAACTCTATAGGAAAGTACCCATACCAATGAAATCACGGATCCTAGAAGTTTTGAAGAGTAACTACATCTAGAGATAGCACTTCAGAGCCCCTGGTATATTTAATGTATTTAATACATTTATAGTAACAATGCACATTTATGTAATGCTTTAAGGTATACAAAGCACTCTCCTCATAACAAAACTTTGAGGAAGGCAGTATAAGCATAATCAGTCCTACTTAACAGATGAGAAAACAGGTTCTCAGAAGTGAAATGACTTGCCCAGAGTCACACAGTTCATAAGTACTCAGGTCAGCATTCAAACTTAGATCTCCTGACTTTCAGTTAGGTGCTTTTCTGTACCACTGAATTTGTAGCATAACTTTCTTTTAAATGATCACAGAGATTCATAATTGTGGACATATAGAACGTAGTCTGAAGTCCTGGGTCTAAGTCTCATCTCTGTGGGACTTAGCTTTGTGATCCAAGACAAGCCACTATAATGTCTCTCAGACTCGTGTGCAAAAATGGAGATTAGAACTCAGATACTAGCTTCGGAGACTGTCTATGTAAGTAAAACATCCATCAGAGTCTGTGTAAATGTAAGCTATAATTCTTGGTTAGGAACACAGTCTCTCATTTTAACATCACTCCTATGAGAAAGGACTTTGCAATTAACTTCTTTATGACATGGTTTCTGTGTATGCAATAAGATAAAAAGTTAGGAACACCTAGTTCCCTGACCCAAAGTAGCAGGGCATGAGTTCTCAATGAAACATTGAGGCGATCCAGCGGGAAAAAAAGAGAATTAAATCATATGATTACAGATAACAAATCAAACTACTTAGCACAAAGTGGATAAAAAAACCAAATAACTGATCTAAAAAATTTTCAACTGGTTGCTGTGGTGCTTCAGAAGCTACACAATTTTTAAACTTCCATTTGAAAATGACAAGAATGAAGCAGGAATGTAAGCCAAATACAAATACTCAACTGGCTAGCATTTTCTTTAATCACCCATTAGTAGGTACTGACTGGCTTGAGGGAACCCCCCACCCGCCCCCAACCTATTATGAGTTTCACTTACATATAGTAACTTTACAGTTTGCAAAGAGCTTTTCTCATAACAACTTTGTGGAGATATGTGATACAAATATTATCTCCATATTACAGATGAGAGAGATGAAGTGACTTGGTTAGAGCCTGGGCTACAGTGCACATCTTCTAATGCCAAGTTCAATGTTCTTTCCATTAAACCACACCGACTAGGAAACATGGAAAAGCACAGCAGTGAACCTACCACTGCACTGGGGGAATGGATCTTTGCAATGTAGACTTCAGGTTATTCCTAAGAGCAAATGACTTCAGGAAATGAGGAGGAAGCAAACTGACAGAGGTTGGCCCCTCTGTACTATTTCCAGAGGCAAGCAGATGACTGTGAGATCCAGTATAATCTTTTAAGTAGTAATGAAAGTCTATACTACAAATTTATCTATGTTGTGTGCGTATATAAAAATAACAAAAGAATGCAGCTTCAACCAAAAATGTTATTTTTAAGAATGGTGGCAAAATTTAAGACTATTTACATGACAGTTAATATACTTCTAATTATTTATAAATGCATGATTAAGCCAGAATTTTTCAGATTCAAATTCTTTTGTTCATTTTGAGGACTAAAATCTACAGAAAGTTTAAAGTACAAAAAGAAAACCATTTTAAAGGGTCTTCCAACTTCTAACATCACCTAAAAGTCTTAAACTGTTTTGCTGACATCTCTTTCAAACACTTCTGTGTGGAGCCTGAAGAGAACTATAATATATTTTAGCCCTAAAGGAAATTTCTGAGTTTGTTATGGGAAACCGAAAAATAGGGTTTACAATGGATTGGCTTATATCAAGCTGTCACTGGCAGAGACAGCCAAGTTTGAAGGCTGAATTCCTCAAGCAGCTAATGATGGGCTCAGATTCAGTTAAAAAGCAAAACTGAGTGTTGTTTTTTTTAAAAACTAGCTATTATAATTAGTAGCTATATACTTTTCTTTCTCACTTTAGAGAGTCTAAAAGTAGCTCCTATTTTAAGTTAAATCTCTAAGGATCATCTTTGGATGGGAGGTTTGTTTTCAAAGCAAGTTCTAGAGCATTTTGGTCAAGACAGAAAGAATCTCTCATCTTTCATCTCTCTTAAAATAAGCTATTGTCTTCTTCACATACCAAATAGCCCTAACTCTCAGTAGATCAAAACAATGGAATGTGTATTTTTACCGTCTGGGAATAAGACAGATATTCTGCACCCACAATTTTCAAATCTTTCTGTGCTGTCAGCATTTTTTTAAAAAAGTACAATTTAAAAACATGAATGACTAGTTAATAGCACTGTCCAACTTTGGAAAGCAAACACAGTAAAGGAATGCAACCCCAAACCCCACATAATTCTATCATTCAATAAAATGGTCTCAGGATTGTTAAGTATCCTTTAGTACAATTTAATACGATAATCCTCAATTTCATGGATAAACCATTCTACAGCTGTGGAATACTGTGGTTATGCCAAAGGCCTGGATTAGGCTTAAAGCAATGAACTCCCAGAAAAAAATGCCCAAGTGCAGAGATGTTAAAAGTTGACATGTACTTGCCTCTCCATTCGGCATTCTAAATATTCTTTTGATTCATTTCTGCACAAAGTATTTTCAAAATTATTATCACGAAGACACTTCAAGAATTTTTCTTTAAAAGCTTTACATTCACCTAGAATAAAAAAAACTTCTTTTAAAAAATGAAAACCTGTCACTACAAAATGAAATTATCCCTTGTGAAAAATTTCCCCCAGGAATAAATATACATAATGATGAAAAAAATTACTTACAATGTATTTGCTAAGATTAAAATTCTATTCATACCCACCCATTATTGGATACTCAAATTAGAACTCTAGTCACAAACATGTATATTTTGGTAACATTTTTAAAGCTTATACTAAGTATAGTGGAAGACTTCATTTTTCATTCAAAGCCATTGTCCTATGAATTGTAATTTTTTACAATTAGCAAAAATAATTACATGTATGACATTTCTCCAAAGAACTCAACTCTCCTAATATAATTACCATTTCTGGGCAAGAAATCCCAGAATTCCGTCAACATAAAAATGAGTAAAAGTCTGTACAAAGATATGGTATGTATTCTGGGCAATTATGACACATAGTCATTTGTAAAGACTATTCACAAAAAAAGGAGTAAATATCACAAAATGAAGCAATGCCAAAATGAAAAGAGAGGCATGTCCCTACTTTAAAGAAACCAATATGGAAAACTCCTGATAGAGTGGAGGCTGTTTGCATTATAAAATGATTCACAGCAAGTTTCATTAAATACTAAGACTTAGTACATATTTGAATTATCTGATTTATAAATTCATGGTAACATATTTATTAAAATATTCATATTCTTAAAACAAAATACTCATACAAAAATTTCTGATAACTGTTCAATAAACAAGGATTTCATAAATTTGATTTTCCTATTCTATTTTTATTAAATTTAATCTTGAAGAACTTGAAAAAAATCTCTAAGTATTAAGTTTGTACTAGTTTATGCAAATTCTTTCCTAATTCAACCTAAGAGACTCTTGAGTAAAAAAATTTATCCATTTCTGCCAATGCTCTAAATAATGAATAATTATTTTACTACCTGTATTCTCAAAATACTTGCTGAAAATGCTAAAAATCCATTTTTAAAGACCTTATATACATTCATTACATTAGCTGTTCTTAAGGTCCTCTTTGTGTTGAATTCATATTTCTGTCCCATGAGTATGTATATACAGCAGGACAAAGGACAAGAGATGGTTCAGGAGGAATGGACTACTATCTACATAGCTGGAGGACCCAAATCAGAGTTCCACGTAAGTATTAAAGTTTCAAAGTATTTCTTGAAGGGAAGTTTGGCTGTTTTTCTAGGATGGATTTAGTAGTTAAAAAAAATTTTTTTGTTAGTCTGCATTACTCATTCAAGTAGGCTCATTAAATCAAATTCCTGTTCAATTTATTCTTTCCTTCAACAAACACTTTCCAGCTATACACCATTTTAAAGCATAGCACTTCTAACACCAAGATTTAGAAAACTAAGGGTCAGGCTTTTTAAACCTGTTTTTCCCCCCTATATTTTTGGCCTAACTATGAGGTAATAAAATGAACAAAGTTCTTTTTAAAGGAACTGCAGACAGTGTGTATTTTCCCTTTTCTGTTTAGAGGAAAAGTCTTCCGCAGATATTTAAAGTATGGTGTATGTATATATTTGCACCATGATATATGTCACCATGGTATCTTGATGACAAGGACAGATGTCTACCTTCCTAATTATGTTAAAAATCTATTATCTAAGGAAAGAATGTTGCCTTTAAAATGGAAGATAATCCCTGTCTATCTTAAAGCTGAAATTTTGGTAAAATCACAAAAACATTAACAACCTATCATAAATATTTGCTATACAGGGCACCCCTAAAGTCTTAGTGTATTAAGACTTTTGAACACCCTCTATTTTTCTCCTTACATAATTACACAAGTTCATAAAGTGTGTTGTCAAAAGATTCACTGATTGCATCTTATCCATAATCTTCTAAAGCAGCATCTGTAAACTGTGGAACTCTGGCTTGTGTAGCAATGGGATTCCAGGAGCTTAGTGACATGGGTGACATTTCCCTAAAACATTAAATATAAAATTGTTTGTGTGAAAATTACTTATTATAACATTTTCTTCCACCATCATTAAGATAGAATAAGTGAAACTTATTTTAATCCAAGATTTTTTCAACTTCCCCTTATCTATCTAAGGACTCCTGAAGATGTTTATGGGTTTTGTTAACATACTGTGAATCCGAAAGTGTTCTCCAGACAAAAGAGTTTGGGATATACTGTTCCAATGCACTTAACATCAAAAACTGGATGTGGGGGGAAAAAAGGGTATAAAAAGAATCAGGGAATTAAATTGTAACTACTCTTCACTGGGTTAAGGGGGAAGAAAGCCTAAATATTTTTCTTACACTCTCCTTGGGTGGAGTATCTTCCAATCACCTGTTCATTTTAAGCCAATCAACCTTTGGGAATGGGTAAGAAACAAAATTAAGGCAAGATAACAATGGCCAAAGATCTAGCTGAAAATTAAACAGGATGTAAACCACTTCACTCCCTGAAGAAGCATGCTGGGTGGTATAGGGTTGGCCTCTCAACAGGACCAGGCTCCAGCACCAGCTGGGGGTTGGTATTTTTGTGTTCCCCAGCCCCAGCTGGAATACAGCTAAAAAAGACTGCACCCTCCAGACATCCATTCCTTCAGTAGGTCTCAGGAGCTGTTCCCACTGTCCTCTTTGGGGAATGAGGTGAATCACAGATTTAAGAGGGATGAAGAGACCCTCTAGTTGAATCTCCTCATTAAAAGAGGACAGAGGTATAGAGGTGTTAGGTAACCTGCTCAAGGTCACAGAGAAAGTGACAAGACTTGGATATGAATCTAGGGCTTCTCATCCCAAATCCAACGATCTCACCCACATCGCATGGGTGAATTATATTGAAGTGGATAAGGGAAAGGGAACAGAACAGGCCCAGTTTCTATCAGAGACTTTTTTTTTCTTCTCAAATGCATAAAGAAGCATCCTCAAAGAGATGGGTGGGGTGAGGTACTAGTTAAGCAGTAGTTTAGCCTTCAAGGGGACACCTCTTGCCAGGAAGGCTTGGGGGCATTCAGGATCGGAAGGGGAGAGGAAAAAAAGGGAAGATGATGTGGGTGGAGAGAGGGGAAATGGGGAGAGGGAGGTCAGAAGGAGAAGAAAAGGAGGAAGGAAGGGCCAGAAGGACAGAAGAAGTAAAAGGACAGGAGGGAGTGGGAAAGGGAGAGGTAGGAAAAAAGTAGAAGGAAAGAGAGGGGAAGGGAAAAGGGGACCAAGAGAATAGAGGGAACAAAAGGAGAGAAAAGGGGACAGGAAAAAGTAAGTGAAAAGAAGAGGGGAGAGCAAAGAAGAGGAAAAAGGAAGGGAAGAAATAGGAGGTGGAAGGGAGAATGTACACGGATGGGGAGAGGGAGGTCAGAAGAGAAGGCAGGGAAGTTTTGAAAAGTAGGAGAAAGGAGGGAAGAGGAAGGGGGAAGGGAGAGAGAGGTGGGTAGGAGAGGAGAAAGAGGAATAGAAAGAAAGAGAGAGAAGAGGAAGAATGGAAAAGGGTACAGTGGAGGGGAATAGGAGAAAGAGGAGGGAGAAGAGGAGAAAGGAGGAGGGGGTACAGGGGAGGGTATGGGATTCAGGGGAATGAAGGAAGGGAAAAAGAGGAGGGAGGGATGGAGAGGAGAGGGAGCCAGGGTGAGAGGAAAGAAGAGGAAAGGGGCAAGGGGACAGGGAAGGAGAAAAGAGGGGAGAGAAGAGGCAAGAAGGAGATGAGAGACGAGAACCGGGGGAGAGGGCGAGGAGAGAAGAAAGAAGAGGAGGGGGACAGAGGGAAAAGGGAGAGAGGAGGGAGGCAACGGGGAGGGGGTCAGAGACACTGGGGACGTACGGGGGGAGGAGGGGGGAAGAGGAAGAGGGGGGAAGAGGAAGAGGGGAGGGGGACAGGGGAGGCAACGGAGAGGGGACAGAGACACGGGGGGGAGGGGGAAAGAGGAGACGGGACAGGGGAGGAGGGAACGAGACAAAAAGAGGGGCGGGGGAAAGGGTGAAGAGAAGAGGGAGGAGATAGGAGTGGGGGAGGGGGACAGGGCGAGAGGGAGCGGGAGGGGAGCAGAGGCTGGGCCCGAGGGAAGGGCTCCTCACGCCCCCTCCCCGCCAGACCCCCAGAAGCCCCCCTCTAGCTCCACAGATCCCTCCTTCCCCCACCACACCCGCTCCCCTCGCCGGCGGCAGCTGGCCACAAGGGCCGCTGCTCACCGAAATGGTCCAGCGGGAAGCTGCCCTTGTCTGGGGGCCGGGGCTGGAAACTCTTGGTCCCGAAGTTCATGGCGGTAGACATGGTGATCGCGGGCCTCTAAGCACAGGCCGGAGCCGTCACACCGGCCGCGGAGCGCCGAGCCGTTAGCGGCGGGCAGGCAGCCTCAGCGGAGCGCGAAGATGATCGAGCGGGGCCAATCAAGGTCCCCGCCTCCCTCCGGCCCCGCCCCACTCCGCCTCCCGCCCCTCCCCCAACGGTGATAGTTATTAGGAGGGCGTGCGGGGTCCTTCGCGGGGTTTGAGAGCAGTTCGTAGGATCTAGGATTTAGAGGCCATGTAGTCCACCCACCTCATCTTCTAGATGAGGAAGCTGAAGCTCAGAGGTTTTGTGACTCACTCTGGGTCGGTGATACACCTACTATGTATCTAAAGTGAGATTTGAACTCAGCTCTTCGCGATTCCTAGCCCCGAATTGAAGATATGATCCCACTTCTCCATCCGGGTTACTACCCATTCCCATCCCCAGTGCCTTGTCGGTGAGTTTCTTCCATTTAAACTGTATAACGTGTGTGTGACAACTTTTAGCATGTTGGCCCCCCCTCCCCATTAGAATGTGAGCTTCCTGAGGGCAGGCACCTCGTTGGTGACTTTCTCTGAATTCTCATTGCCTAGCACACACACATTTCCTGGCACATAGAAGGCCAGGCCTTGTGGTGTGCACTGGAGATATAAAGTCAAAAAAGTTGTAAAGGCCTAGAATTTCAGAGCTGAAAGGGACTCAGCGGCCAAAGAGTTCAACCCAAACTCAAAAAAATTTCTTCTGCAACATACCCTACAACTAGTCATTCTCACCCCTTCCCCCCCTCCTCCCTGCCCCCAACCCTCTTACCTTTCTTTGTGTAACTGCATTTATTAAGTGCCTGCTGTGTGTCACTGTGCTTACTGTTAGGGCAAAAGAGGCAAAACACAGTCTCTGCCCTCAAGGAGCTAACGGTCTAATGGGGGAGACAATAAGCAAATCCGAAGTAAGCTATATACAGGATAAATGGAAAGTAATTAAGAGAGAAGGAACTACAATTAAGAGGGGTTGGGAAAGGTTTCCTGTAGAAGGTTGGTAAAACCCTTAGCTTCCCAATTTTACTTTGGGGGCAGCAATAATTGTTTTATTTATCCCTGCCCTCTAGGAGTTTATTACTGCCCAGCTAGGAAGACAGAACATGCTCAAAGATACATACAGGATGAATATGAAGTGGGGGGGGAAGGGGAAGAAGGCTGGAATGATCCTGGTGGAGTAAAGTCCTCTTGAAATATAATACATTACCCAATTGATAAATGGTCAAAGGATATGAACAGCAGGCAGCTTTCACATGAAGAAATTTAAGTTATAGTCGTATGAAGAAATGCTCTAAATCACTATTGATTAGAGAAATGCAAATTAAAACAAGTCTGAGGTACCACCTAACACCTGTCAGATTGGCGAATATGACAGAAAAGGAAAAGGATAAATATTGGAGAGGATGTAGGAAGCACATGCATTAGCATTGTTGGTGGAGTTGTGAACTGATCCAACCATTCTAGAGAGCAATTTGGAACTATGTGCAAAGGGCTATAAAACTGTGCATACCTTTTTGATCACCTATCGCTAGAGATCATAAAAAAGGGAAAAAAGACCCACATGTAGAAAAATATTTATAGCAGCTCTTTTTGTGATGGCCAAGAATTGGAAATTGAGGGGATGCCCATCAACTGGGGAATGGCTTAACAAGTTGTGGTATATGAATGTAATGGAATACTATCTTGCAATAAGAAATGACGAGCAGACTTGTATGAACTGGTGCAAAGTGAAATGAGCAGAACCAGGAAAACTTTGTATGCAGTAACAGCAACATTGTATGGAGATCAACTATGAATAACTTAGCTCTTCTCAGCAATACAGTGGTCCAAGACAATTACAAAAGACTTCTGGGGGGAAATGCTGTCCACATCCAGAGAAAGAACCCTGGAGCCTGAATGCAGATAGAAGCGCACTATTTTCACTTACTCTATTTTTTTGGTGGTTCCTTCCTTTCAGTCTGTTTCTTCTTTCACAACTGTGACTAATATGGAAATATATTTTACATGTCTGCACATATATGACCTATATCAAATTTCTCACCTTTTTAGGAAGAGGGGAAGAGAGGGAGAAAATTTTGGAACTCAAAGTCTTGTAAAAACGAGTGCTAAAAATTGTCTTTACACATAATTGAAAAAATACTGTTAAAAAAAAAAAGAAAAGAAAGGCCCCTTGAAGGAGGTGGTATTTGAACTGAGCCTGAGAAGAGCTAGGGGGATTCTAAGAGGCTTAAGTGAGGAGTGAAAGCCATGATGGACAGGCATGTGCAAAGGTACACAAAAGGAGGTTAGGAGGGCTGGAGCAGTAAGAAGGAGTAAATAGCCTGGAAGGAGAGGCTGGAGCCAGATTGTGAGGGACTTTAAATATGAGGCAAAGGAATTTGTATTTTATCCTTGAAGCAATAGGACATTGAAGTTTCTAGAGATAGGGAGTAACAAGGTCAGACCTTTCGCCCAATCCCCTTCCCCACTCCCCTACAGCCCCCAGTCTCCCTCCTAAGACCTAGAGATCAGAGAAATGACTTAGGATCATAGATTTGTAGCTGGAAGGGCAACTACCCCCCCATTTTTCAGATGGGGAAACTGAGGCACAGGGAAGTTTAGTGATTTACCCTAGAGCCTATGGATCTCTGCAAAAGCCCTGTAAACCATAGACTTAGCTCTCCCAAGTTAACTCCTCCTTCCCCTCTCCTCAAAACAAACAAACAAAAAAACTTAGTCAAAGTTGTATTTCAAATAATAATGCTGTAACAATGCATGCTAACTCTAGCCTAATCTGTTTCCATTAAGATAATAGTTCCCAGGGGAGGAGGGGGAAGTGGCCCTGTGGCACTGGAAGCTCAGTAGTGACTCCAGGAGACAAATCATGGAAAGAGGAGGTGAATGAATTATTTCTGAGGCATTGTAAGATCAATGGATTCAGAGTTAGAGGACCTGGCTTTAAATCCTTACTCTGCTAAGTGAAACAAATTATTGCACTCTGGGCCTTTATTTTCTCATCTGAAAAAATGAAGTAATTGGATACTCTTCCATATCTAAATTCTATGATATAGCATATAGTCAGTATATATGTAACACATATTCAGTGTATTATATATAACATTTATAGTATATATTATATTCAGTATGGCAACCAAGTGGCACAGTGGATAGACTGCTGGGCCTGAAGTCAGGAAGACTCATTTTCCTGAGTTCAAATTAGGCCTCAAATACTTACTAGCTGTGTGACTCTAGGCAAGTCACTTAACCCTGTTTGCCTCAGTTTCCTCATCTGTAAAATGAGCTAGAGAAGGAAATAGCAAATTACTCCAGTATCTTTGGCAAGAAAACCCCTAATGGGGTCCTGAAAAGTCTGAAATGACTGAACAAGAACAACATATATAATATGTAACATTATATATTCAGTATACATGATATATAAAATATACTGAAGTTGAGAGAGCCTCAATGCATGGAGTTTAGTTAGAAGGCTATTACAATTATCTAGATAAGAGGTGATAAGGGCCTGAACTAAGGTGATAGCTGTATGCGTAGAGATCAGATGAAAGAGATGGGAAGGTAGAAATGGTGAGATTTGGGATCTGATTGGATATGGGGGGGTGAGTGAGAATGAGGGTAACACAAAGGTCCTGAAAGGAAGAATGGGTGGGGCCTTCAGCAAAAGCATGGAAGTTTGGAAGAGGGCTATGTTATATGGGGGAGGAGGGGGGGAGGAGATAATGGGTTCTTTTTTTGACCACCAAGCCATGTCTTACTAGGTATGTGTTAGGTGTCAAATTTTTACATCATGCAGTGATCTGTTGCACAATTTCTACCGTTTCCTTGCATCATCTACCTGGGTGGCTAAGTCTGGGCTCCTTAAGGTTACTCCTTCTGTAATTTCATGTGGAAATGACCTGATCCCGAATTATCCATGTAGATCCCTCCTGTGTCTACAAAGACATCCTCATGACTCAGCCATTTGTTTGTTGCTTCATTGTCAACGTATTGTTGGCCAAGTTCTTGCAGATGTCCTCTGGAGCCATTTTGTAGCTTGGAGGTAAACAGTCTCTAAAGATGCCAAACATGAAATACTCAAGCTGAAGAGGACCTTGAGAAATCTTCCCACTTTGGTCCCCTGACTCTAGGTAGCATCCTATCTAAAACATCTCAAGCAGCTAAAGACTCATTTTAACGATATTCACTGATAGTGATTGGGAAACCTTCTTTAGGCATCTTTAACTGACAGAAAATTCTTCCTTCTAGCTCATTTGAATTCTGTAAATCACATATATGAAATTTATATATACATATATTTATATAAATGATATGTTATTAGGATCTCACAAAATATCGATCACATATTAATATATAGCAATGATATTAATAACATACACTGATATATTATGTAAATATATTAATACTGCATTATAATATAATAAAATATAACATTATATAAATCTATATTTGTGGTATATCTGCGATTTCATCAATATGAGGAACTCCCAGCACAGAAACTCTTTCCAATGATGCAGATCAGCAACTTGTGTATAATTTGTAATAATAACTAGCATTTATGTAGTGCTTTAATGTTAACAAAGTGTTTTAAAAATATTATCTCACATGATCTTCAAAACAACCCTGGGAGGTAGATGCTATTGTTATCCCTATTTTACAGATGAGGAACTAAGGCAAATAGAAGTTAAGTGTCCCACCCTGGGACACACACACACACACACACACACACACACACACACACACACACTCTTCCTGTCTGGGTTCCAATTTGAACTCAGGTCTTTCTGACTGCAAGTCAAGTGCTCTATCCTCTGTGCCACTTTATAATCTTTGTGGTCTTTTTGGGTCTCTTTATGGTCTTCCTGAGTCTCTCTGAGAGGCACCAGAGAGCCTAACAGCTGATCTTTGTGAAGCTTTAAGATTTGCTAGAACCCTTGGTAAGCTGGGGGACAGTGATATGATCCTAACTGGTTGTGTAACCTACTTACAGCCTGCGTCTTTAGATCGCTTTAGCTTTCTGAGTTCTTAGTTTCTTCCTCTGTAAGCTGAGGGGGTTGGATTAAATGACCTCCAAGATTTTCTCCTGCTTTAATCCATGATCCTACCATCCTGATTAGTTTGTGATTATGGACAAATCACTTGTTTCCCAGGGTCTCTGTTTCCTTCTCTGTAAAGAAGGTTGGGCTGGAATAGATGATCTCTAAGGCCATGGAAGGTGGTCTCAGTCTGTACAAATAAAAGAATAATTCTGCCCTTGGGAAGCTTATGAACTGGGAACAGCTCACTTTTTGCTCATGTGTGTCAATGTGATGTTACTCTGGTATAAATAGGAGAGGGAGCAGGGAGAGCCACAACAAAAGCAAGGTAGGACCATCAGAAATGTATGCAGGTCTCCTTAGGGTTAGGGACTATTTCATTTTTGTCTTTATAACCTCAGTGCCTAGCACTATACCAAGCACACAGTGGGTCTTCAATAAATGCTTGTTGACTGAATTTGAAAACACTGATCCTGGATTTGACAGATAGAGATCAATGCTTTTAAATTTTAGTTTTAATTTTTATTGCTATCTTTTGTTTTCATATCACCTTCATTTCCCACTCTCATCCCCTACCAAGTAGTCCATCCCTTCAAAGAAACAATAAAAAAAGAAAAAAAAACAAACAAAATTAACCAACAGATCAACCCAGTCTAACAGTGTATGTAATGTTTCAGATCCAGAGTCACACACATCTCCGAAGAAGGGCCTGAGATCAGTACTTTGTAGAGGTCCTAACTCCAGGCAACTTCAAAGGCCTCACGGGAGTAGGGCTGGAAAGAGAAGGGGTGTATTGCTTTTTCTTTGGAGAGCGAATTTGCAGTACCCATTTACAATCACAAATGGAAAATGACACCTTGTCCTTATTATACAAACAACTGTTTTACACAGCTTGAAATAAGAGCATGAGCATCCTCTGTTTTATTCATTAATATGTTTCCAGGACTGTGAACAATAGATGTTTTATTATCGGGCAAATACCATTTTTCCACTTGACTTCATTGTACCACTGAGTAATAAAAACCACAGCCCTCTCTCCAAGAGGACCTAGATACCACACCTAGCTCCTCTTCCTCCTCCTCTTTCTCACCCTTAGAGTGATGAATTATGAATTCAAGATCAAACAATTGCGATGGTCCTGTTTTATCCATATTGTTTTATTGGAAATAGCTGCTTCTATCCAAAGCACTTCAGTTTATTTGGTGCCTAGAACTGATTTTTAATCTGCATTTCACAAATGGAGAAACCTAGAAGGTGGCTAAAGGGATGAGGCCAAATGCATATAAACAACTATGGATCTGGGAGTAAAACATCTTGTCTCCTCAAAGTCTATAGTTTCCACTATATTTTAGTCCATGTAAAAAAAATTGCCTCTTTTATATCATAGACACAGAGACACAGACATACAGACACAGACACAGACAGATAGACACACATCCCTTCTCCCCAATAGCTGCTTCAGACTGTATATGCAGCATTCCATACTCATTATTCCCCACTTCTCCACTAAAGCAGGATCATTCAATTTCTCATCTCTTCTCAGGATCAACATTGGCTATCACAGCTTCTCAGGGGAACACTATTGATGTTGTTAGGCATGTTGCTTTCTATTTACCCAGAATGCATGAATATTTATGTGAGTGGTTTCAGTGATGGTGTAGACTTGGAGTCAGGAAGACCTGAGTTCAAATCCAGCCCCAGAAACTTACTAGCTGTGTGCCAGTGGGGCAAGTCCTGTAATTTCTGCCTGTCTCAGTTTCTTCATTTGTAAAATGGAGATAATAATAGCACCTACTTCCCAGGTGAGAATCAAATGAGATAATGTTTGTAAAATGCTTTGTAAATCAAAATGCATTACATAAATGCTAGATATTATTATTATTATTACTCCTAGTTCTATGAATCCCCTATCTTTGGTGAAGTATTCAGTAAATAATTTTTCACATAGGCTACAGTGGCCCGTGCCTCATCAGGCCACTCAATCAGTAAGTAAAACTGATAGGAGATTAAGAATCTCTTTTCTTGTCAGTTGTTTGAATCTGACTCCTTGTGATTTCTTTTGGGGTTTTCTTGGCAGAGATACTGGAATGGTTTGCCATCTGCTTCTCCAACTCATTTGACAGATGAGGAAACTGAGGCAAACAGGGTTAGGTGACTTACTTAGGGTCACATAGCTACTAAGTGTCTGAGGCTAGATTTGAACTCAGGAAAATGAGCCTTCCTGACTCCAGGCCTGGCACTCTATCCACTGCACCACCTAGAACCATACCAGTATGGCCACTCTTATTGATGAGATAGCAATTCAACCTAGTCTCTATGGAATTATTTTTCTCTTTTTCTCTTTGGACATCATTTAAACAAATTTGGTTATATCACTGGAAGAGAAGAAAATATTTATTTGGTTTCTCATTTCACACCAGATTAAAGAATTAGGCAGGAGAAAAAATGAGGAGGTGGGGCAACTAGGTCTTTGTCTTAGGTGAAAACGTGGGATTTGTCCTTTTTCCCTTTGGGGATACAGTGCCTGGTACTTGGTGCATTGTCCCACTCCTCTCCCCCCCCCCATACGCACAAACCTCCCCGCTCCTTCTCCAGACCAGCCACTGCCTCCTCTCTGGATTAGAGATTAGTGCTTTCTCCTGAGGCAACACCCCTTATGGAGAGAAGCAGCTCTCACTGACTAGAGACCCACCGCTGTAACCATCCCTCCTGGAGGCCTCCCCATAGGGAGGAATGAGGTCAGGAGAGCAGTCCAGCTTCTGTTCTGGGAGGGGTTGGACCTTCATTCCATCAGAGATTTAGAGCTGGAAAAGACCTCATTTCAGTCAGTCAGTCAATAAACATTTCTTTTACTCCTACTATGTGCCAGGCACTGTGCTAAGGGCTGGAGATACAATTATGAAAAGAGAAAGACAGTTCTTGCCCTCAAAGAAGTTTATAATCGAAAAGAGGAAGACAAAACACAAAAAGAAACTGAAAAGGGGGAGGAGGAAAAGGTGACCAAATGGGGGGGTATGGTGGAGTCAGTCAGAGAAGAAGTCCCCAAATAGTGCAGCAAGGTGAGAAATAGATTTCTGAGCTGAGCTCTCCCGTTGAATGGAGGTTTGGAGTTCATGTCCCTACCTTCCAATCAGAGAAGCATGGCGAGGGGGTGGAGTTCAGTGGTGATAAGGTGGAGGAAATAGGAAATTGAGGACTGAGGAACTGAGAAGAGGAATTGAGGGAAAGGAAAATGAGGAAATTATAGATGAGGAAACTGAGCCCCGAGGAATTAAAGGGATTTTCCCATAGTCACAGAGAGTAACTATCAGAGGCAGAATCTGAACGCAGGCTGTCTGACTCCAGAGTGTCTGTCTCTGTTCTTTTTCTGTTTGTTTGTTTGTTTCTGTCTTCTAGTGTCTGTGTCCTTATATGTCCCTTTCTTTCTCTGTGTCTCTGTCTTCCTGCTTTTCTGTCTCTGTCCATATCTGCCTCTGTCTTTCTCTTTGTCCATTTGTCTACCAGTCTTTGTCTCTGTATCTGTCCCTATCTTTCCCTATGTCTCTGTCTCATCTTTGTCTGTTTGCCAGTCTGTCTCTATCTGTCCCTTTCTATTGCTCTCCATGTCTTGGCATCACTAACTCTGTTTTTCTGTCTCTGTCTCTGTGTGTCTCTCTCTTTTCTCCCAAACCCCTCCTTCCCCAGACTCTTTTTGACCTAGGTTAAAAAAAAATGCTACTTAAGCCTCTGTGAGAAGTGTTGCTCTCTTTAGTGGAAGGACTTGTTTGTCCTTGTTCTACTGGTGCCTTGGAGCCAAAGCATTACAGGAGAAGTGGCCTTATGGTTTTTTATAGAGTCATAGACTGTTAGAGCTGAGAGGGACCTGGAGATCAGCTAGTCTGACCCCCACCATTTTACACATTAAAACCTCAAGTCCATAGAGATAAAGGGTCATATTATGACTTAATAGCTGAGCTGGGATCAGGACCTAAGTCTTATGATTCCCTGTTTAGTGTTCTTAATTCTCCACTTTGTGAAAAAGAAAAATTTTGTCTTAAAAAAGAATATTAAAAAAAACCAAACAACGCTAGGTTCCCTGCCTATAGTAACCCCTATCTCCCTGCACTGCCCGTATCTGAAGTGTCAAACTTGTGAGGGGTGAGGGTGGGGAGCAGGAGGGACATTGCTGCCAGCAATACTTACTGAGTGAGATGTAGGACGTGTTCAGGAAAGACAAATACCTCTAGTGTGATGGCTGCAGGAGCCCTTTTCAGGGCTGCTTTCTACCTTTGGTGTCCATGTGTTCCACCCAACTCTCACTTGTGGCTCCAAGAAGCTGTGGCATGCGCATCGGCCATATCCCAGTAAACCATTTTGGCAGACAGGGTAAACCAAGTTGAGGGGTAACCGAGGGGTCTCAAACTTATCTGTGAGTTAGGGAGATGTCTACCCCAAGCATGTGAACCTTCCCCTGGTACAATGGGTGGATGAGAACAGTCTGTTCCAATGGCCACTAAGGCAGCTGAAGCAGGCGCTGTGGAGCGCTTAGAGCTTGGTTAGACATCGAAGATGCCAAGGTCATCCATTGCATCTCAAGCCATCATGGGTCGTCTTGAGTCTGGCCTGCCTCAGGACTGTGACGACTCTGGAAGAGAGAGTGAGGCTGATGACTTCATGCAGCTCTGCCTCACTTAAATCCAATGTATGCACGAAACAAAAGACATCACCTGTACCATTTTACCATCTTATCTATCTCAAAGTCCTGTGGCTACAGGCAAGTTACAGGTGTGGATACACTGGGAGTTGTAGTCACAATCCTGTGCACAGGTGGCCTAGGCCATAAGGTCATCTTTGCACTGGAAGCAGCAGTGGGATTCAGCAGCCCCCTGGGTGTCTGAGCAGCCTTTTAAGGATCACACTGCTCACCTCCTGGTGGGAGAAAGGGGCTAGAAAATGTGCCCTAAAAAATGTCTGCTTACCCTGCCCTGGCCTAATTATCGTGGCGGGCAGGGATCCCACCCCATGGTCGAAACACAAAAAAATGTATAAAAATTTCTGCAAAAAGGAATCCACTCATCATCAGAACATGGAATGTGCATATACTTATAAACAACACAAAATCCAATAGACCTGAAAGACAAACAAGTCTTGTTGCAAGAGAACTCAGCAGGTATCACATCCAAGTAGCAGCCTTGAAATAAGGCTGGCAAATGAAGGTCAGCTTATTGAAGTCTGAGCTGGGTACACATTTTTCTGTAGTGGCCATAATAAAGGGGAGTTCCATGAAGCTGGTGTAGGTTTTGCAATCAAAACTAATCTAGTCAACAAGCTTGTAATGCCTATTTTGTAATTGCCACTTGCAGGAAAATGTCATGCCACCATCATCAGTGCCTATGCTCCCACCGTGACAAACTCTGATGAAGTCAAAGAAAAATTCTGTGAGGACTTGGAGATCCTTATCATCAGTGTACCAAAAGAGTTGAGTTGGGAACCGTTTGTTACTAACTGGGAGGAAAAGTTGAGCCTACACACAGTTGGCAACAATGGAGCAGAAAAGGAACGGGTAGCTTTCAGGGATTCAGTATATAGCACTGCATTTGCTCATCTGGGTCAGAACACTTGTAAACATAAAGACTGGTTTGACAGAAAGGCTGGGGAAATTTAGAAGCTGCTAAATGAAAAACAAGAACTCCACAGGGTTTACCAGCAGGGTAGTTCTTCCATCTCTAAGAAGGCATCATTTAACTCCATCAAAAGTAAAGTACAAGTGAAGCTTAGAGAGATGCAAGATTCTTGGCTTAGTGAGAAGGCAGATGAAATTCAGTTTTATGCTGATAATAACAATTCAAAGCACTTTTATGATGCCTTGAAGCCTATTTATGACCTATGGTATATCTCAACTACTCAGTGCTGGTGGAGCCACATTGATTAGTGATAAGGACGTGATCCTGCAGAGATGGGCTGAACACTTCCACCATGTTCTGAACAGACCATCATCAATCAATGCTGAAGCCACTGACCATTTACCTCAGGTTGAAGTCAACCCCTCCCTAGTTGAAGTTCCAACTGAAAAAGAGGTTTTGAATGCCATTAGGCTCCTTTTGCGTGGCAAAGCTCCTGGTGCTGATTCTATTCCAGCTGAGGTTTATGAGGTTGGGGGGGGAGGGTCCATTGCTCATGGAAAAGTTGACTGAAATTTTCTGGGTTTATGGGGAGAAGTTATCCCTTCAGGAGTTCAGGGATACCTCCATTATCCATCTCTATAAAAGTAAAGGAAATAGATTGTCCTGTGACAATTACAGGGAGGGGGCAGGGGTCTTAGTCATTGCTGGCAAGATTCTTGCCAGAGTCCTCCTTAATAGGCTGATCCTTCACCTGGAAGATGCTCCATTGTTGCCAACTGTGTGTAGGCTCAACTTTTCCTCCAAGTTAGTAACAAACTGTTCCCAACTTAATTCTTTTGGCACATTGATGATAAGGATCTCCAAGTCTTCATAAAATTTTTCTTTGACTTCATCAGGGTTCATCAAGGTGGGAGCCAAGTGTGGCTTCAGAAAAGGCTGAGGAATCATCAATATGGTATTGGCTGCCTGACAACTCCAGGAGAAATGCCAAGAGCAGAACAGAGGTCTGTACACATTTATAGATCTGACCAAGACCTTTGATACAGTCATTGATTTGATACATCAATTTCATGACACCATGCTTGCCTGAGTTCTGGATAATAGACAATGCTGTCTTGCTTTTCCAGTCACCAATGGAGTGAAACAAGGCTGTGTGCTTGCTCTCATGCTTTTCAGAATGATGTTTTCAGCCATGTTGTCAAATGCCTTCAGTGAAGGTGAACACAGCATCAAAGTCAGCTGCCGCACTGATGGTAAAGAGTCTACAAGCCAAGACCAAAGTGGAGGGAGTGTTGGTGCATGATTTTCTGTTTGCAAATGATTGTGCACTCAATGCAGCCTCTGCAGCTGAGATGCAACAAAGTGTGGATCGATTCTCTGCTGCACGTGCTGCTTTTGGCCTAACAATTAATACCAAGAGAACACAGGTGCTCTATCGGCCACCACCACATTCATATGTGGAACCATTGGTTACAGCAAATGGAGAAGTTTTGAATGCTGTGGATAAGTTCACTTTCCTTTTCAGTCTGCTTTCTAGGGATGTCCACATTAATAATGAGATTGACGCACACATTGCCAGAGCTAGCTCAGTGTTTGGGAGGCTCTAAAGGAAAGTATGGGAGAGAAGAGGTATTAGACTGACTACCAAACTGAAGGTCTACAGAGCCGTTGTGCTGACTTCATTGTTGTATGTGAAACCTGGACAGTAGACCAGCACCATGCCAGGAAACTGAATCACTTCCATTTGAATTATCTTAGGAAGATTCTGAAGATCACCTGGCAGGATATGATACAAGATATGGAGGTCCTTTCTTGAACTAAAATGCCAAGCATTCAAGCTCTGCTTCAGAGAGTGCAACTCCAATGGGCTATGTTGTTCAAATGTAAAATGTATGCTTGCCAAAAAGACTATTTTATGGAGAACTCACACAGCGCAAACGTTCACATGGTGGTCAGAAGAAGCAATACAAGGCCACTCTCAAAGTTTCTCTTAAGAACTTTGTGTAATGTGGGAGACACTGCTACAGGATCACCCAGCATGGCGCACCCTCATCAGAGAAGGTGTTGTGCTTTATGAGCCAAGCAGAATTGAAACAGCTCAACAGAAATGCAAGATACGCAGATTAGAGAATCCACTCCAAATGTTCACACGGACTATTTGTGCCCGACCTGCCGTAGAACATTCTGAGCTCATATTGGTCTGATCAGGCACAGTCGGACACACAGACACACTAGCATAGTGTTGTCATTTTGGTTCTCTTCGAGAATGAAGGACAACAGCCAATCAACTTACTGAGTACAGGCCAAACCACAGTAAAATGTAATTGGGAAGTATTTAAAAAATAAGTAAAATACAGTAAAACATAGATAATGTTCGTTTGTGGTTTTCTAAGTCAATATGCGGCTGGCAGAAATCTGTACTTAGTTTAGTGGCCCCTAGCTTCTGTTAGTTTGACATCACTGTTATACATCACATAGACACATCCTGTGGTATCCAGATAGAACACACTTCAGATAAAACCAGCAGGGCTCAAAGCTCCAACTGCCCTGCTTTTTCCTTGAGGAGGAGGTGGTGGCTGCTTTCCTGCTGAAAGAGAAAAGACCATAGAGTTAGAACTGGAAGGGAACCTGGAGGTTATCTAGTCCAACCCTCTCCTTAGACAGATAAGGAAATACAGGCTCAGAGAGGAAAGGTAGTTTTTCCCCAAAGCGTCATAGCAAAGATGATGCAAAGCTAGATTTGAATGCAGGCCCTCTGATTCCAAATCCAGTCCTATTCACTGAACCACACAGCTTGGCCATCTGAATATGGAACTTTCATCAGAGTCATAGCAGGGGGAACCTAATGTCTTCAGAAGATGTGTGTGTTCTATATAACAAATCAGCTTGCTTTCTTCTTCCTTTCCTTCCTTTCTTCCTCCCTCCCTCCCTTCCTTCCTAACTTTCTTCCTTCCTTTCTTTCTTCCTTCCTTCCTCCCTTCCTCCCTTTCTCTTCCTTCCTTCCTTTCTCTTTCTTCCTTCCATCCCTCCCTCCTTCCTTTTCTCCCTTCCTTCCTCTTTCTTTCTTTACTTCCTTCATCTCACTGAGAACTACTGGAGATCCAAGGAGTTTTGCTAAAGGTCTCCAAACCTACATATACACCAGGCATTGTCATTCTGATCCTTATTTAGCTCCAGCAAAATATGTGGCATGATAGGGATAAAAAATAAGCAAACAGAGATTGAATGGATAATATGCCTCATTTGTATTTCAATAAATAAATATTTATTAAACTCCTACTTCGTGCTAAGCAATTTACAAACATTTGATTCTCATGACAACCTTGGGAAATAGATGCTATTACTATTCCCATTTTACAAATAAAGAATTTAAGGTAAACAGAGGTGAAGTGACTTGCCCAGGGTCACACAGCTAGTAAATATTTGAGGTTGAATTTGAACTTGGGTCTTACTGACTCTAGACCCAATCTCTCTCTATTTGCTACACCATCTAGCTGCCTGTATCACTATTTTCTGTATCTATATAGATGCTATTGTGATTGATAAAATATTAATAGTGTGATTTCTATCATGTAGGTAATTCATGAAGGCTTTTCACACTAAAATGGGATTCTCATATTTGAAAAGATTGGGAACCATTACTCCATTTATTTTTAATTTATTTTTTTTTAATTAAAAAAAAATTTTTTTCCTTCCCATGCCATCCTTTCCTCCACTGGATAAAAACAAAAACAAAAACAAGATTCTAGTAACAAATATACATAGTCAAGCAAAACAAATCCCACACTGGTTGTGTCCAAAAATTGCATTTTTCATTCTGCCCCCTGAGTCCATCACTTCTATCAGGAGGTGTTAACCATTCTTTGTCACTGGTCCTATGGGATTGTGGTAGAGCATTGTGATAATTTGAGTTCTTAAGTCTTTCAAAGTTATTTGTCCTTACAAAGTTGTTATTGTACAAATTGTTCTCTTAATTTTACTCTCAATCTGTTCATGCAAGTTTTCCCAAGTTTCTCTGAAACCATCGTTTTCTTCATTTTTATGGCACAATAGTAGGCCATTACATTTGTATTCCATAATTTGTTCAGCCATTTCCCAATTGGTGGACACCCCCTTAATTTCTTGTTCTTTTTGCTGTACATATTTGTGTATATATGGGTCCTTTTCTTCTGTTTTTGAGCTCTTTGGGGGTGATAGGCCTACTAACTAATTATATATATATTATAGAATAATTCCATTTAAAGAAGGGATCATTGGAAGAGGGGTGAGATTCTGCTGCTGAAAATTCTTTTCTTGAGTTTCTTATATAGAAAGAATACTGAACGTAGTTAAAGGTTATATGGTATTTATTTCTAATTATTTCCCTGTGCAAAGTAGATCAGAACAGCTCAACATATCATCAAGTAGTATCCATCCTGTTACTGCTAAGCCTGTCTATACTTAAGTAGATTTGAAAAGCAGGCATAGTTTGTTACCAGGACCATCAAGTCAGGATCTAGTCAAAGAAAACAGAATGGTATACTCAAACTCGTATACTTCTTGTTTGTTCCTTAGCATATGCTACGTAGCAGTCTTATTTTTAAAAATGTAAGTGCCCTATTTCAAATTAGATTATATGCCTTTTGAAGACAGGGGCATATAGTCTAACTTGAAATTAGGAGCTGTGTCTAAAAATTATCACCAAGAGTGCTGGAACCTGGGGTGAGTTCATTTGGTGGGGAAGGGAAGGGAGTTCACTTGGGGTGGAGGATTCCACCATGCACGTCTGCAGCAATGCTGACCCTCGGCATCTCCCATGAAAGGAATGTTCTTGGTTCCCAAGACTAACAATGGCAAAGATCTTGCCGGTTAGTACAGCGACACTAGGAAAGGGGGTAGCCTGTCACCCAGAGATTCTGGGTTACATAGTCTATGATCCCCAATCCTCAATCTTATAATCTCATGACTGCTGGGAAGAGACAGTATGGGAGAGAAGGCAGGTTGGGGATATGGTAGTCCTTATGAGAGACATTTGATAGAATGAAATTAACATTTATAAACACCTACCATGTGCCAGTCACTGGCTAAGCACTTTACAAATATTATCTTATTTGATCTTCAAAACAACCCTGGGAGGTAGGTACTATTTTTACCCCAATATTGCAGTTAAGGAAACTGACACTGACAAGATACATGACTTGCCCAGGACAATACAGCTAGTAAGTGTCTGAGGCTGGATTTGAACTCAGGTCTTCCAGTTTGATGATAATATGACCCCTGGGGGTGGTGGGTAGCCCAAGACCAATTGAGGAAGTGACTGTAGTTGCTCAGACATGGAAGAGGTATGCTAGGTGTATGGATAGCAGGTCTCATGAATATTGTGAGAAGGAAGTTTGCTCCCTGGATGTTGGTACCTTAGGACAAAGCCCCCATCTTCCTGCCCTAATTATGACTCTGCCGTTTCTTATCTTTCATTGTATTTGCTGCTTCCAGCATAGTGTCTGTAGTAGTAGGTGCCTAAGAAATGCTTGTGGATGTTGTTTTTTTTTAAATGAACTTGTTTCTTCTGGGATCTCAGTTCAAACAAATCCTATAAAGAAGCTAGAATTTCACTGAAATGGTATTCCTGTTATCACAGCTGACTTGTTTTCTTTGGGGTAACTGAACAGTTGAGCCTAAGGATTAGAACTTGTATTATCTTTCTTTCCACCTGCTTTACTCTTTGAATAGAATTTGGACTGCAGAGTTCCTAACGACAATGAAATAACATCTCAGTCCTCAATGTTCCACCAAGCTGTGTCCATAGCCTTGTGAGTGTTTTTGAAAACTTTTTGATGTTAATATAAAAGGTCAGCCTACAATGAGCAAGCGAATGGAGGGCTGAGCAATTAGTTGGTGGATCAAGACAGCCCAGATGGCTACTTTGGATAATTGGGATCCAAATCATTCCCATCAACTGCTTGGGGGAGCCGACATTTATTGGGTAATCCGATCAATCATTCACTTTGATAGAGCCACCCCTAATAAGTCCCCAATTAAACAAATGTCAGTTTGCAAAGAGTAAGGGTTAGGGTTAAAAATGGAACCAAAATTAGAAAAAAATTAGGAATGGAACCAGGCCAGTCAGTCTACCACCTGCAGAACACTGACATGAAATAAAATGCAATGTGATTTAAAGACAAATTCCATAGAAAATACATCATTGTAGCCCAATTCAAACTAAACAGCAGTCTCCTGTTTATTTTGCTCCAAACTGCCCAGTTCTATGTTGGACTGCAGAATTCCCAAGTGATACATGAAGGGTTATTCTCAGCCTCAGCCTATATACCTGTTTCTTGAACCCTTCTTCAGTCTCAGCCTCTTTCTCCTCAAGGCCAAGTTGTCTGTCTTTCTCCAAGCCTCTATGGAGGCCTCTTGGGGTTATGGATAAGAATTCTGAGCTAGAAAGCAAGGACAAGAAGGTCCTGCTACTAACTTACTGTGTGATCGTCGTCTTGGTTTTTTCCTCTGGAAAGTGAAAGGGTTGAAATAAATGATCTCTGAAATGCCTCCTGGCCCCATGATTCTTCAAGCAAAATTGTGGCAGCTGGATGAGAATACTTTCAGTCACGTGCTTCATTTTGTTTTTTCAAAATGTGATGCCCTGGGATGTGGCCTAAAATCACCCAGAAGGCCACAAAACTGAGTGGACAGCTCAGAAACCTAATGTCTCCTTTCATGGCCTCAGGTGATACTCAGCAAAGCAGCACAGGCTTCTGGAAGAGGCTGGCATTTCTGGTAAATAGATCAGCCTATTACAAAGTCCTGAATTTATGGGCTTCAAAAGTCTGCCTGGCCCTGAAGGCTCTTGGTATTTTCAGCTACATCAGGCCCATAATGATAACACTGCAGCGTACAGGGCAGGAGGTTATGATAAATGGCTATTTTCCTATCCCATTTGTTTTTCTTACAATCACATCCATGCACCACCAGGTAGAACCATGATTGCAAATGCCTGTTATTTGGTGTCAGGCTAGGGCTGTAAAATGCATGATTTATACCTTTGATTTTTACTCCTTAAGAGAAAAAAAATTCTTTAAAGAGATATTTCCTTAAAGAGATTTATTTTACTTTTAAAATTAGAGGTTATGAGTGACGGGTCCTGAAAGAGTTAGGGAAGCAAGAAAATATATGTCTTCATCTTATGCTGGACTCCAGTCATCATAAATACTGAGATACAAAAGCAAGACAACAGAGAAAGGGGAATGTTGAAAGTTATCCAGATTCATTGTCAAAGAGGCCCAGCTGGTGCTACAGAAGAGATGGGCTACAAACAGCTGGAACCTAATCCCTAATTTTTCCAAACTGGATTAGTCAAATTTGGTATAACAGGTTTTGGGTACTTTTTGGGAAAAGAGAAAATAGATGTATTTAGACACTAAATGAATCACTTCCATAAGACTGCATAGGCAAAATCATATATGAATGAATACCTGCAATTACTAGTTTCTCCCTCCAAAATCAATGACAGTCATATTCCACTTAAAAGACTTCAGCTTCTTCAACTGAAAAATGAGGAAATTGGCTTGGATAATCTCCAAGGTCCTTTCTGACATTAGTATTGGATGATTTGAGTGATTCTAAATCCGTAAATGGAAGTCTTCACAATGATGTTACCCATACACTTTTTTTCCTTTCCAATGAAACCTTTGCTTAATAACCGCATGGCATAATTTTAAATCTCCCAAACTACATTTTGTAATGGGTGATGGTTAGTCCCAGAAATGTTCTTACCATGTACTTCAGAGGATGGGAGGGGTGTTAGGAGGAGAGCTTTGATTCCCCAAGTATGGCAAGGCCTGTTTGAATGATAGGCATGTCTACAGCCCAAGACATCCAAAGGCTAACCCTTTACCAGGGAATTGAATCTTGGGGTGTTAAGTAGAATGGAGGGGACAACACAATTTGAGATCTGGTCAGGCTGGAGATTTGCTGATAATGACAATGCATGGCCATGAAATTGGCATCAAATGGCAGTTTGATTTTCTTGATTTGAAAAAAGGAGGCACTTTGCTGAAGAGTATACTAGCTTTTGAAACAGACAGCTCACTGGTGGGAATAAACTTAGGAGAGGTCTTAAAATATTGGGTAACAAATCTGCTGAGCTGATTGCCTTTTTTATGAACTCTTTCTGTTTTCTTATAACAGTGGCCTCCAAATTTATTTTGATTGAGCACCCTTAATAGCAACACATTTTTTGAGTACTCATCTCCAACATACAAATAGTTATTTATTTATAATAGTTATTAATAGTTATAGTAGTTATATAATAGTTATTTATTTGTAAATGACCATACTTAGAGTCAGGAAGATCTCAGTCAAATACCATTTCAGACACTACTGGCTGTATGATTCTGGTCAAGTCACCTGACCTCTCTGGGCCTCAGTTTCTTTAGCTGGAAAATGAGGGGGTTGGACTCAGTGTCTTCTAAGGTCTCGTCTACTTCTCAGTCTCTGATCCTAACCCTGCATTGTGATCACTGTGGAGACGGAGATGTCTTCCCCAAATCTATTAGCCACTGACATTATGGAATTGGAGTAGGGGTTTTTTAATCTTTTCTGAATCATAGATCCATTTGGCAGTCTGGTGAAGTCTATGAATGGTCCCCTACTAAGAATAATGCTTTTAAATGCATACAATAAAATATATAGAATTATAAAGGAAATCAATTATATCGAGATATGTTTATCAGAATATTAAAAAGAAAAATAAGTTCACCAGCCTCAGGTTAAGAACACAGGGGCTGAAGTACCTGGGACTGTTTGCAAAGAATGTGGAGAGAAAGACACTGGAAAGGAAGGAGTGAAGATGTAGGTTTGGAGTGTGTGAAGTGGCCTTCATTTTGGCATATGGGAGACTCTAGGTACCCAGGTGTTTTGACCCTTCCAGCTTTATATGTGGGTGCTCTGTCCAAAGGAATATAAATTTTAATCACTTATACTTTTTTTCTCATCTTTTCTTTCTTTTTTTAAATATAAATTTATTTATTTTTAGTTTTCAACATTCACCTCCACAAGTTTTTGAGTTCCAAATTTTCACCCCATCTCCCCCCACCCCAATATGGCATACATTCTGAATGTCCCTTCCCCTAGTCTGTCCTCTCTTCTGTCTCTCTCCCCTTCTCTTATCCCCTTCCCCTTCTATTTTCCTGTAGGGCAGGATAGACTTCTCTACCCCATTTCCTGTATTTCTTATTTCCCAGTAGCATGTGAAAACATTTTTTTAAACATATGTTTTTAAAACTTTAGGTTTCAAATTTTCTCTCTTCCTCCCTCCCCACCCACCCTCATTGAAAAGGCAAGCAACTCAATATAGGTTGTACATGTGCAGTTATGCAAAACATGTCCATAGTAGACATGTTGTGAAAAACTAACTCTATTTCCCGTAATCCTATCCTGCCCTCCCATTTATTCTATTCTTTCTTTTGACCCTGTCCCTCCTCAGAAGTATTTACTTCTGATTCCCCTTTCCCAATCTGCCCTCCTCTCTATCATCCCCCTGCTCTCTTGTCCCCTTCTCCCCCTATTTTCCTGTAGGGTAAGACAGATTTCCATACCCAATTGAATGTGTATGTTATTCCCTCCTTAAGCCAAATCCTATGAGAATAAGATTCACTCATTCCTCTCATTCCCCCGTTTCCCCTCCACTGTAAGAGACTTTTCTTTTCTGTTTTTTTTGTGAGATAATTTACCCCATTCTACCTCTCCCTTTCTTCTTCCTGAGTATAATCCTCTTCATCCCTTAATTTTATTCTCCAGATATGACCCCTTAATCTTCAGCTCACCCTGTGCCCTCTATCTATCTATGTACATATACATACATATAATTTTTTTCCTCCAACTACCCTAATACTGACAAAGTCTCATGAGTTATAAATATCATCTTTCCATGCAGGAATGTAAACAGTTCAATCTTAATAAGTCTCTTATGATTTCTCTTTCCTGTTTACCTCTTCATGTTCCACTTGAGTCCTGTATTTGAAAGTCAAATTTTCTATTCAGCTCTGGTCTTTTCATCAAGAATGCTTGAAAGTCCTCTATTTCACTGAATGACCATTTTTTCCCCTGAAGGATTATACTCAGTTTTGCTGGGTAGGTGATTCTTGGTTGTAATCCTATCTCCTTTGCCCTTCGGAATATTATTCCATGCCCTGCGGTCCTTTAATGTAGAAGCTGCTAAATCTTGTGTTATCCTGATTGTGTTTCCACAGTACTTGAACTGTTTCCTTCTGGCAGCTTGTGATATTTTCTCCTTGACCTGGGAACTCTGGTATTTGGCTATAATATTCCTAGGAGTTTTCCTTTGGGGATCTCTTTCAGGAGGAGATCTGTGGATTCTTTCAATTTCTATTTTGCCCTCTGGTTCTAATATATCAGGGCAGTTTTCCTTGATAATTTCTTGAAAGATGATGTCTAGGCTCCTTTTTTGATCATGGCTTTCAGATAGTCCAATAATTTTTAAATTCTCTCTCCTAGGTCTATTTTCCAGGTCAGTTGTTTTTCCAATGAGATATTTCACATTGTTTTCTAATTTTTCATTCTTTTGGATTTGTTCTACTGTGTCTTGATTTCTCATAAAGTCACTCTTCCAATTGCTCTATTCTAGTTTTTAAGGAAGTATTTTCTCCAGTAATCTTTTGGACTTCCTTTTCCATTTGGCCAATTTTTCTTTTTAGGGCATTTTTCTCCTCATTGGCTTTTTGGACCTCTTTTGCCATTTGGGTTAGGCTTTTTTAAGGTGTTATTTTCTTCAGTATTTTTTGGGTCTCCTTTAGCAAGCTGTTGACTTGTTTTTCATGATTTTCTTGCATCACTCTCAGTTTTTCCTCTACTTCCCTTACTTGCTTCTCAAATCCCTTTTGAGCTCTTCCAAGGCCTGGGACTGATTCCTATTTTTCTTGGAGGCTTTGGATGTAGGAGCTTTGACTTTGTTGTCTTCTTCTGGTTGTATATTTTGATCTTCTTTTTCACCAAAGTAAGATAATATAGTCTGACTCTTTTTGCTGCTTGCTCATGATCCCGGCCAATTACTTGAGTTTTAAACTCTTTGTTAAGGTAGAATCTGCTTTCAGTGTGGAGAATGTATTGTCCCCAAGCTTCAGGGGTTTGTACAGCTGTTTTCAGAGATACTTGTAGGGACCTGTAAATTTTCAGTTCTTCCAAGGTGGTATGATAAGGGGCGAGGTGTTTACTCCTTTCCTGGCCTGTGACCACAAGTAATCCTTTCTGTCCTGTAACTGTGAGGAAGGGTTCCTCTCCAGAGTCACTACAAGCTCCAGCAAGCCAGCGCTCCTTCTCACCCCAGCACAGCCGCACAGAACTGTGGCCCAGATCCAAACACGGGCAAAGCAAGAGATTCCTGCCTCAGCACTGGCAAAGAGATCCTTGCAATCCCTCTCTGATCAGCCACTGGATTCCCCCTCAGTCTGTGGCCTGGAAGCTCGGGAAGCAGCTGCCCCCCCCCCCAGGGCCACGCTCTTGGGGAATGGAGGTGAAACCCACTTCCTGTCTCAGCACGGAGAGAAACAGACTTTTCACACTGACCTTCTAAGTTGTCCTTGGCATTCCTGGATTGAGGAGTCTGGAAACCTCCACAGCTGCCCGCGATTCAGTCCTCTGAGGCCTACTCCAGGTGTGCTGCAGCCTGCGCACCTGCGCGCTGCACTGCACTCCCAGCCTGGTGCAATACACGTTTCTGATCAATCATCCAGGTTGTCTTGGGCTGGACATTTGTTTCACTCTGTCTTTTTGTGGATTCTGCTGCTTCAGAATTTGTTTAGAGCCGTTTTTTATGAGTATTTGGAGGGGTTTGGAGGAGAGCTCGAGCAAGTCACTGCTTTCACTCTGCCATCTTGGCTCCCCCCTCCCCAATCACTTATACTTGGGAAGGTGTCTTGGAGCTTGGGGGGCTAGATTTTTTTCTTCCCTGCTTATTTATTCTATCGTTTTAAAAAAAATACTAGGACAATTAACTCTTTTGTTTCATGTAGTTTTCATTATGATTTCTTGAGATGTAACTCTAGAAAACCAGGTTTTGATAAAACCTATTGGGGTTCAAATGGAGCTACTTGACTAGCCTTTAGACCCAAATCACTCTGGCTTTCACTGAGTGGCCAGTAATAGGCCCCAGCTCAAACTTCACTTGCTCATTATCTGGGTTTTGATGGCTCAGAGTGAGTGTAAATAGTAATTATTTCTGTTCTGGCCAGAAATTCTGAGGGTCTTCCCCTTTCAGACTGATTCTTTTATGAAGGCAAACTAGGCCACCTTTTGCCTCAATTCTTACCTAGCCTTTAACCACTGAACAGATGTTTGTTTCCTCAAACTAAGACCTGGGAAAGACCTTAGCTTAAAAAGGCCAAGGTCTCCTGCAGGATCTTGGACCATCACCAGTCATCCTGACTTATGTCTTGACTCTGGAGGAGAGAGTGAGGCTGATGATTTTGCACAGCTCTGCCTCACTTAAATCCAACTCACTTGCAAGTCATGGCATCACCCTCTGGATGTCATTGGTCCTCTTTCAGAATGAAGGAGGAATAACAACAGCAATCCCAAACCCAGCTCTTTCCTTCAAAGAGAATAGGATAGTTGTTACATGGATAAAGGCAATGATTGATGAGCTAACTCAAGTGTTCTTCAGAGACATAATGGTCTGTCTAATTCCCAGTGGGGAAAAGATACCACCTCTCTAATTGAGAAATTCATCTGAGGTCTATCTCACCCTCCAGGCATGGGTGTGGGGTGGGGGGATAAGAAATATAATTAGAAAATCACTTTTTGTTCAGTTTCTGCTGGCTGCTATATAAATAACAAATTACCTCCCTTGCATTCTTTTATTCTTCTCCCTGCTACTGCATTATAGTCTATACCCTGTTCTAAAAAAATAAATTAGTGGTCTCTGACCTTTGCTTGGAATTTGATGTAGGCCAAGTGAGTAGATGTTGGAGGAGGGATTGGGAAGAGGAGGCACTGGTCTATCTCAAATCAAGTCTTCACTTGGGGATACAGTGAAAGGCATTCTAAACAACTATGTACAAATAAGATACATACAGGAGAGATTTGGAGATCATCTCAGTGACATTTAGAGGGACCTGGAAGAGCTTCTTTTTTTAAATTTTATTAATTTATTTTGATTTATCAACAATCACTTCCATATGCTTTTGAGTTGAAAATTTTTCTCCCCCTTCCTCCCCCCCACCCTCCCCAAGACAGTGCACAATCTGATATAGGCTTTACATTTACATTCCTATTAAATGTATTTTCACATTAGTGAAGTTGTAAGTAAAAATTAAAATCAATAGGAGGAACCATCAGAAAGAGGAAACAAAACTCAACAGAAGGTAAAAATAGTGATAGCAATTCGACTTCCATAGTTCTTTCTTTGGATACAGACAGTATCTTCCATCCCGAGGTCTCTGGAGATGTCTTAGATCCTTGTAATGCTGAGAAGGGTTCAGTTTAACAATCTTAGTCATTGCATAACATGGCTGTTATTATGTACAAAGTCCTCTTTGTTCTACTCACTTCATTCAGCATCAGACCATATAAGTCTTTCCAGGTTTTTCTGAAGTCAGCCTGTTCATCATTTCTTACAGCACAATAGTATTCCATTACATTCATATACCGCAACTTGCTCAGCCATTCCCCAATGGATGGGCATCCTCTCAATTTCCAATTCTTTGCCACCACAAAAAGAGCTGCTATGAATATTTTTGTACATGTGGGTCCTTTTCCCATTTGTCTGATCTCTTTGGGATATAGCCCTAGGAGTGCTGTTGCTGGATCAAAGGGTATGCACATTTTTGTAGCCCTTTGGGCATAGTTCCAAATTGTTCTCCAAAATGGTTGGATCATTTCACAACTCCACCAACAATGTATTAGTGTTCCAATTTTCCCGCATCTTCTCCAACATTTATCATTTTCCTGTTTTGTCATGTTGGCCAATCTGATAGGTGTGATGTGGTACTTCAGAGTTGTTTTGATTTGCATTTCTCTAATCAATAACGATTTAGAGCATTTTTTCATATGACTATAGATGGCTTTAATTTCTTCATCTGAGAACTGTCTGTTCATATCCTTTGACCATTTATCAATTGGGGAATGGCTTGTGTTCTTATAAATTTGTCTTAATTCTCTATATATTTTAGAAATGAGGCCTTTATCAGAGAGACTAGTGTAAAAATTATTTCCCAATTTTCTACCTTCCTTCTAATCTTAGTTGCATTGGCTTTGTTTGTGCAAAAACTTTTCGATTTAATGTAATCAAAATTATCCACTTTGCGTTTTAATGTTCTCTATCTCCCGTTTGGTCAATGAATTCTTCTGTTCTCCATAGATCTGATAGGTAAACTATTCCTTGTTCTCCTAGTTTACTTATGGTATCAGCCTTTATATCTAAGTCATGAACCCATTTTGACTTTATTTTGGTATATGGTATGAGATTTGGGTCCATGCCTAGTTTCTGCCATACTCTTTTCCAGTTTTCCCAGCAGTTTTTTTTGAAAGAGTGGGTTCTTATCCCAGAAGCTGGGGTCTTTGGGTTTATCAAATAATAGATTACTATAGTCATTGACTACTGTGTCTTGCATATTTAACCTATTCCACTGATCCACCACTCTATTTCTTAGCCAGTACCAAGCAGTTTTGATGATTGCTGCATTATTATACAATTTAAGATCTGGAATTGCTAGGCCACCTTCCCCTGCATTTCTTTTCATTAGTTCCTTTGATATTCTGGACCTTTTGTTTTCTGGAAGAGCTTCTTGCAGAAGGTGGGATTTTAGTAGAGATTTGAAAGAAGCCAGGGAAGCGGGCAGATGGAGGCAGATGGAAAGACAGACCCATCTAGCACCTAGGGTGGGGAGGGACTGAAAACAGCAAGGTGCTAATAAAGTCCACCCAGGGAGTAGAAATCACAAGCTCTTGTGCTCTGCTCTGCTCTAGCCTTCCTAAACCAGCTCAAGGTGATAAGCAGAAGTTCTAAGTAGAGGTGGAGAGATTTCTAATCTGAAGCACCACAAACCCCTAAGCAGCCGTTGAACCAGACCTCTATAAGAGATAGGGTGGGGTTTCTGTCAGATCCTCTTATCTGTACACACCTGGATTTTCCTTATTATACTTACCTCCCCTGGAATTCTTATGTTTTCTCTCTAGGAGGCCAGTCCATAAAAAGTCTACAGGTGGAGGAAATGTGGGTGGGGTCGGGGAGGCAACAGAGACTGAAGCCTAATCTCTTTATCCTCTATTTAATATTACACATAGGAAATTACCCCTTATTCCTTGGGGTTTTTTTTAGTAAGATTTTATTTTTTCCCAATTGCATGTAAAACTGTCCCTTAATTCTTGTTATGTAGGTACAACTGTGCAACTCACTCTGTCCAACCCCAAACAGAAACTTGCAGATGCCATGTGGGGCTCCTGTTCATATTCACTGCCCCAGGGTGCTGAATTTGGTAGCCACACTGTGGGGGCTGCTGCTATGGATGCTTGGGTAGCAGTCAGGTCATAACCGTCCTGAGGGGCTGATACCAGACTCAGAAAGGGGTAGGTTGGGAACTTACAGCAGAGCAGGAGGGGACCTAATAGGGGAGTGTGAGGATAATAGATTATTGGTAGGTGTGGTCAAGGGGCAACTAGGTGGCACAGTGGAGAGAGTGCCTGGCCTGGAGTCAGAAAGACTGTGAAACTTTGCCTCACTTAAATCCAGTTCATGCTCTAGTCAACACTTAACCTGGTGGTGTCTTTGGTCCTCTTGAAGGACAAACAGGAGCAACAACAGTAAGTGCTGGGAAATTAAATATGAGCAAAAAGAAAGAAGTCCCTGATTTCGAAGTACTTACTTTCTTTTGGGGGAAGACAACACATAAGAAGGGGATCTGAAAAGTGGTGCAGGTTCCAACAGGGGATTGGTGGTAAAATCCAGAGGATGCAGAATGGTTGGTCTGGGCCATTGATCAAAATGGAGATTCTGGGAGGAAGTCACCAATGGGAGAAGGCAGCTGAAGCACAGTAGCCAACTATGGACAGTGAAACACTGAAGGTCTGGGACCTTTCTCAGAACGGAAGTTCCAACCATAACTAACAAATGGAGAAGAGAATCTCAGTGTGGAGAGAAAAATCAAAGGTAAATTGTTGTGGTTATTATTATTATTATTACTCAGAACAAAAGACTAAGAGTCAATGACCATGAATTTGGCTGACTCTGACTCTAGGTTGATGTTTTCTCTCTTTTTATTAAAAATGGAGGATCATGGACAGAAAAACAAATGAAATAGCAAGTTGCTGAAGATAACTAAATAAATCCCAAATCAAACCCTTATGTCTTAATTCCCCACTTAGGATTCAGTTTTCTGGACCAGTGGTTTTCCAGCTATTTCTACCTCAAAAAGAAAAATCCCTTTGAAAAATCAAAACAGTACTATTCCAGGGCACACATATATGCTAGACAATATCTTGGGAAGTTCTAGGGGTTTCCAGGGCCAATTCTAGTGGGTGCAGGTAAGGTATGGGGCAAATCACAGTTAATAATTGTCTTTCACATCACAAGTATCTGGGAAAATGTCTTCTTTGGGGGTAAGTGGTGGTTTCTGTCCTACCTGCCTCTGATGTCCTCTTTTACATAACTTGCTACTTGATTCCAACTGAATTCTTATGAGATTAGATTTAGCTTCCTGGTAGGTAGTCACCTTGATGATTAAAGAAGTAAATATAGTAAGAAATTAGATCTCCAGTTGAAAAACATCAATATAATCCACACTTTCTGCACTGGAAATGTTTCAGCTGGCCATTTTTCAAAGCCACGGATGTGGATATCAGCTGAAGGCACCAGAGCCACGGGGATTTGAACATGCCTCCAGCAGGGGTGAGGATGTGCTTATAAAGGCAGTGTCTTCGGCTCTCTCTACCTCCAGATGCCACCGTGCAGGGAAAGCTAATTGAAGGAAGATGACAGCCTACAAGGTTTTGCTGCAGGGTCTAACTGTCTCATCTTTGTTCTATGGGGCACTGGGCTTGGTGGCTATCTTTTATTTGATAACTTTGCTTGAGAGATACAAAAGCAAGTTGCCTCCTGGACCCCTTCCTTTGCCCTTTATAGGCAACCTGAATTTGGTGGATCTGAGCAAGCAGTATATATCCCTGATGGAGGTAGGGTTTTGTATTTGTAAGGGGTGGGGTGTGGTACATTGATCAATGAGGACACAGTCCTAGGAGTGTGCATGTTTGGTGAGTGAGGCCTTTTGGGGTGGGTGGGCTGATTTTCTCAGATATTGTGGGTTTAAGACAGAACAGAGAAGGTTGATGTTAAACATGCAATGGGATACCAGAAAAGATCCACTCATGGTTAAGGAACATCTGCTTTCAAAAGATAAGGTAATTAATGCACTCTTGGTGGGTTTGGGAACTGATCCAATAGTTCTGGAGAGCAATTTGGAACTCTTCCCAAAAGGTTATAAAACTGTGCATATCCTTTGATCCAGTAATACCACTACCAGATCTGTTCGCCAAAGAGATCAAGAAAAAGGAAAATGATCTTATATACAAAAATATTTGTATTAAGTCTTTTTATGGTGGCTAAGAATTGGAAACTGAGGGGATGCCCATCATTTGGGGCATGGCTGAATGAGTTGTGATATATGATTGTGATGGAATACTATTGTGCTATAAGAAATCATGCTATTAGAAAAACCTAGGAAGACAGACATGAGCTGATGCAAAATGAAGTGAGCAGAGCCAGGAGATCATTGGACACAGAAAAGTAATATTGTACAATGATCAATGTACAATCAATATTGTACAATGAATGACTTAGCTCTCTTCAACAATACAATGATAAAAGACAATTCCAAAGAATTTACAATGAAAAATGCTATCCAACTCCAGAGAAAGAACTGATGGAGTCTGCATGCAGATTGAAGCTTTTTTTTTTTAACTTTATTTTTCTTTCTTTTTTTTTGTCTGTGTTCTCTTTTGCAACATGGCTAATATGAAATATGTTTTGCTTGACTGCATACATATAATTTATATCAAAATGTTTGCCTACTCAAGAATGGAGGAGAGACAGAATTTGGAACTTAATTATGATAAAAAATCAAATGTTAATAATTGTTTTTCAATGTAACTAAGAAAAAGTAAAATAAAAATACTCTTTAAAATATATAGCACAGAGAATTAAAGCAGGATATAGCTATATAGTACAGGCAATTAACAATAGTTAAGAAATAGCAATTCAAAAAGGATAGAGGATATAGAGAGTTTTTCTTAGCTATGAATTTTTATACGTTTTGCTTGCCCAGCAAACCACAGCAGTAGTAATTGATGCTAAAACTAAGATGTAACTACTTAGATTCAGAGTTTGTTAAACTGTTTCAAAGGGCAGAACTGGAAACAGAATTAAGTCCCCTGTCCTTCTAGGGAAGGTCCTTTTCCACTGCATGGTGAGATGGCTTATGCTTAACTTGCAGTGGTTCCTTTGAGCTTAGAGAAACTTCTTTATTTAGCTGGAACTTCTTGGATTCAGGACCTCATTTTACTTATTTATTTGCTTCTCCATTTATTTATTTATTCATCCATCCATTCATTCATTTATTTACTTATTTTGGTTTGTTTATTTATCTATTTATTTATTTATTCATCTGTTCATTTATTTATTTATTTACTCATTTTTATTTATCTGTTATTCCCTATTTATTTATCTTTTTATCTGTTTGCTTATTTATTTGCTTATTCACTCATTCACTCATCTATCTATTTATTTATGCTTGCTCTTTTATTTACTCATTTATTTATTTATTTGTTTGTTTGTTTTTTCATATAGTTTTTCTGTCTCTTCTCCCTGCTGCTAATAGAAATGAGGGTCAAAAAAGTCATTCCTTCAATTGCTTTTCTAGATTTCTGAGGACTTCCTTAATATACCAGCTTATTTCTTTGCTTGCCAGTCTCCTGGCGGATGGGAATGGGGGGAGAAGAGGAAGGGATGGGTGCTAGAAACCGTAGAATGGTCTCCTTGGTATATGGATGGTAAATATTTTATAACTCATTATGTAGAGGACTAATTCACAAATAGCATGAGTAGTTGGATGGCAAAAAGGAATCATGATGTCCTATAAAAATCATTTAGGCTAGGGGCAGGTAGGTGGTGCAATGGATAGAGCACCAGTCCTGGAGTCAGGGGGAGCTGAGTTCAAATCTGGCCTCAGATACTTGATACTTAATAGCTGTGTGACCCTGGGCAAGTCATTTAGCCTTTATTGCCCCCCCCAAAACAAAACAAAAAATCATTAAGGCTAAAATGAATGGATCTTGTTGGTATAAAAAAAATTCAGGCACAGAACACAGGTTCGGAAGCATCACTTGGAGACAGAACATACTTGAATTTGGATCTTAAAAAGATTGTCCCATCCTTTAATTCTCTTGCCTACTCCAACCCTAATCCCTCTAATCATCCGTAGGCATGGGAATAATAAGGAAGGTGGGAAGCCTAGAAACCAACAAAGGACAAGATATGGGTGGATTCTAGAGTTCTTAGTGTTCAGGGGAACAAAAAGGTTTGTGATACTTAATCTTTATCTTAGTATAGGTTATCTTTAGTGTAGGAGCCAAGGCTCCTCAAAAAAATAAAAAAATCTATGTGAGAGGGAAGACCCTCAGGGTTTCTGGCCAAAATAGCAACAATTGCTAGACCTTAGCTTGAAAGGGCTAAAGTTTCCCACTGCATCTGAGGCCATCTCTAGTTATCCTGATCTATATCTTGCCACTCAACCCGACCCAGATGGCTCTGGAGGAGAAAGTGAGGCTGGTGACTTTGCACAGGCCTCCCTCACTTCAATCCAATTCACTTACATGTCATGGCATCACCTCCCTCATGTCATCGTCCTCTTCGAGAATGAAGAACAAACAGCAGCAACATCAGGAGCCAAGCAGAACTCTAATTAGGAATTTTTGTGCCAGGATATGAGTGAGGGTAAAGGCGGAGAGCTCACTTGGGGTTGGGGCACGGAAAGAGTTTCTATGCTGTTGAAGATCTGGCTATGACTGTAGGAGGAATGAGCAGATGTAGTTGGGGCACTGAGGAAGCATCAACTGGGACAAAGTTGCCAGGAAGAGAGGAGCTCACTTGGTATGTGTGCATGTATGTGTGTGTGTGTGTTTGTGTGTGTGTGTGTGTATGCATGCGCATGCGTGTGTGCCTGTGTAAGTTTGTGTATGTGCTAGAAATCACATCCCAAAAAATGTGCTGTCAGCATCTTCTGATTTTCAGTGCACTTGGATAAAAACCCAGTCACCTTGCCCAGGATAAGGCTCTGGGGCCCAAGGTTACATCCCTAGGTGGGCATAGGGTCAAGGCAAACCACACTGAATCTCAAAAGAACATTTTTCATGTCCCTTTGTGGCTGGGCTCAACTTTAGACAGAGTCAGTTATTGTCTACACGGCATGATAAGAGAAATTTTAGGAAATGTTCCTTACCAAAAGCCTTTCCCCAATATGTTTAATGGAGATGCCTGAAATTCTTATTAGTGAGTCTGTTCCTTTGGAAATTTAATTATCCTCCACTATTCCATCCTAAAAATGCAAATACATATGGAAGAATAACATATTAAGCCATTATCCGCTATTGATGACTTAGTTCAAATCAGTTCATGGAAAATTCCAAAAAGCCTACATTCATGGAAGACAAGGAAGAAAAATAGGGGAAGTTTAGATCATTGGGACACTATCATTTTTTTTCCCTTTCAATTCAACATACATTTATTGAGCATATCCTATGTGTCAGACACTGACTTGGACATGGGCAAAATGGAATATTTACCACATAAACAATTTTCTTTTCCTCCTAAGACTTTTTTTTCCCCAATTGACAAGTACTGATTTGGGGTAAAAAACAAACCAAGCAAACCTCTTGTAACAAAAATGCACAGTCAAACCAAACAAATTTCCACATTGATCACGTCCAAAAATGTATTTTGAATCTGTCACCTCTCTATCAGGAGGTATAGGTAATATGCTTTATCAGTGGTACTTGAAATCATGGTTGGTCATTGCATTGATTTGAGTTCTTAAATCTTTCAAGGTTGTCTTCACAATGCCATTGTTATAGTGGAAGTCATTATCCGGTTCTGCTCTCTTCAACCTGCACCAGCTCATACAAGTCTTCCCAGGTTTCTCTGAAATCATCCCTTCATTTCTTATAGCACAACAGCTTTCCATTACATGCATATACCGTAATTCGTTCAGTCATTACCCAGCTGATGGGTGTCTTCTAAGTTTCTACATCTTTGCTACTACAAAAGAGCTGCTATAAAGACTTTACATATGTATACACACATATGTTTGTGTGTACCTTTCCTCTTTCTTTGCTCTCTTTGGGTAGAATCCTAGTAGTGCTATCATTGGGTCAAAAGGTATATATAATTTAGAGGCTTTTAGGGCATAGTTCCAAATTGCTTTCCCCAGTAGCTGTACCAGTTCACACCTCCAACAGTGCCTTAATCTACACACATTCCTACAATATCTCGAACATTTGTCATTTTCCTTATTTTGGTTGTATTTGCCAATCTGATTGGTATGAGATGAAAACATACTCAAATCAAAATTTGCATTTTGTTATTTACTAGTGATTTGAAGCAGGGGTTGTTGTTTTTTTTTTGTCTTTTGGTATGGCTAGTGATAGTTCAGATGTCTTCCTCTGAAAACTGTCTATTCATATCCCTTGACCGTTTGTCAATGGGGGAATGGCTTTTTTTCCCCCTGATATATTTGAATCAATGCCTTACATATTTTAGAAATGGGACCTTTATCAGAGAAACTTGTTGAAAATATTTTTTCCATTGTGGAACTATCTCACAAGAGCATCCCTTAGGAGAGGGATCTTGTGGGAAAATAGAAGGTGATACCTGGTGAGCCACTGGGAAGCACTGGAGATAGGCTATCTCAATACTAAAGACATCATTGGAAGAAGGGGTGGGAGGGCAGCAAAACCTCCATGAACAGTTCAGTTTTGTCTTGTGTATGCTCCTGGTTAATCCTCTTTGTCTTCTGTATACATTTTAGCTGTCCAAGACTTACGGGAAGGTGTTTACAATGTACCTGGGTCCCAAGAGAAAAGTGATACTCGCGGATTATGATGCCATAAGGGAAGCCTTTTTAAACTGCAGTGAAGAGTTTGGAAACAGGCCAGAAATCCCATTATTTAAAAAGATAGCGGAAGGACATGGTAATTGAAATTTCTTTTTTTTTCTTCCATACCCTGGGGTCTCTTTGAAAGGGTACCACTTTTACATATATATGTGTGTGTGTATATGTGTATATATATATATAGTATATATGTGTATGTATATGTGTGTATCTGTGTGTGTGTGTGTGTGTGTGTATATATATGTATGTATGTATATTGTTATATATATATATATATATATATATATATATATATATATATATATATATATAATACACAGAGAGAGAGAGTTCTACTCCCTTGTTAAAGGTTCCCCAAGCTCACTTAACCTATGTGACTTTCAGAAAATTTCTCACTTTTCCTGTGCTTCAAACTTCTCAAAATATAGAATCATAGAACCATTGAATTCTTTCACTGAAAGGAATCTCAGAGGTCATCTAGACCATTGTACCATATATTGTACCATTAGGTCATCTAGACCTAATTGTACCATTACACTATAAAGCTCACTGTGGATCCATAGATTATGGAGTTACACAGTTTACAAACTGGTTTCCTCATAGTAGCCTCCTGAGGTAATAGTATATTATTACCCTCATTTAAAAATTAGTCAAGTGTTGCTCAGAAAAAATTAAGTGGCTCTCCCACAGTCACATACCTAGTGAGTGGAGGGATGACATTTAACCTCAGATTAAGTGAGATTTCTGTCATATGGCTGTATGAGTTTCTCTGAGTCTCCAATGGTGAAGGGCACATTTTATCATGATTACAAGAGCTTCCCGTTATGAATTTCACTTGCAATAATGCCATAATCATTTAGAGCTGGGAGGGACCTCAGAGATCATCCAACTCCATTTTATAAGGGAGGAAATTTGGGAAGAAGGGAAGTGACCTGGTTAAGGTCACACACAGTGAGTCTCAAAGCAAGGGCTAGGATTGAGGTCCCCTAACTCATGGTCTTGTATTCTTTCTGTTATGCTACTCTACTTCCCTTTCTAATTTCCACCCCCCAGCTTCTCCCTTTTCCCTCCACAATTCACACCCACTCCCACCCCACCTCCTACTCCCCCACACAAAATAAGACAAGACTCCCTGAGTTCTGTTCCACTGATAGAAATGCTTTCTAGAAGCTTAGATCATATAAGCAGTAGGGATTTATGAAGCATTGAGATGGAATCAGAGGCTGCATTTGGGGACATAATTCTACCTCTTAGTTATGCTTTTGTATTAGGTATTGTTTTTAGTAATGGAGAAACATGGAAAGTGATGAGAAGATTTGCTTTACATAATCTCCGTGATTTTGGAATGGGAAAAAAACTCATAGAACACAAGATTCAAGATGAACTACATTTTCTTATTATGTATTTTGGATCTCACAAAGGTTAGTATTGGGGGCTGTGATGATGAAATAATAAATAACAATTATAAATTTGACAATTGAGCAAGGTAGCAGTCGAGGTTTCCCCAAAATCAAACTCAACTCCCAAATGACAGCACTTTTTTTTAGGGTCCAGAGTTTCTTTCTCATGGGGGTGCCTTCCACCAACACAGATCATATCTTTGTATACAGTCTTTTAAAGTTATAGTGAGAAAAAAAATCCTTACATTGTATCCAGTCTCCTGGGAACATAACTTAAGATGGTTCTTGGGTCACAAAACCAGAACACATTGCTGAGCAAATTCTCAGAACCTTTCTAGTCGGTGATGGGACCATCCTAGAGTTGTCCTCTGTTGTCACAGTCTTTGAGAATGCGACATCATCTACATAATGAGGACGCACAATGTTTGGAAGGCACTAGGGAGTTTTATGGACTCCTTTGTGTTCCAGGGCTGCAAGTTTAATACCTCTAGGTCCCTTCCAGCTCTAAATCTGTTGTTCTGTCATCTCATGCATGTGTCTGAAAAGTCTTGGGTGTGATTCTGAACTAGATGACCTTTCAATGACTAGATGACCACTAGTGCCCCACCTAGTTCTAATGATGCTTGGGAGCCTCTGGGTATTCAGACTCCCCCCACCCAAGTTCTACTTGGTGAAGGCCACAATGAGGAAATGGAATAAGTCATTAGTAAGAGGCAGATAGGTGGAGTAGATAGAGTGCTAGTGAACTCTGGAAGTGCTAAGTTCAAATGTGACCCTCAGACACATACTAGTTATGTGGTTATGGGCAAGTCACTTAACCTCAGTTTCCTCAATTGAAAAATGTGATTAACAATAGCATCTGCCTCCCAGGGTTGTGGTGAAGATCAAATGAGATAATATTTATAATAGGCACATAATAGGTGATCTATAAATGTTAGCTGATATTATTATTATTCTTAAGACAATTCCTCACTTTTATAAAGCCCTTGACTATTCAAAATGGTTTCACATTCATTTGATTTGATCCTCACAACAAACCTGGGAGGTTGGTATGCCAGATTATTACCTAGAACATCTGAAACAGGTACTTGAGGAAGGATGAGAGAGTTCATATGGATGGAGGACAAGTGCCCTAGCATGAAGCCCCTATTGCCATGAAAACATCCCCAGGAGGGTGCCAGTGGTTGGTGTACTCTGAATTCTTCACCCTTGGAGCAAAGCCCTGATATTGCCACCCTAATTATGGTTCTGCTATTATACCTATTTTACTGATAAGGAAACTGAGACTCAGTTAATTGATTTACCCAAGATAACATAAGTAGGTAGCAGAGATGGGACTCAAGTCCTTTTGTTTTCAAATTCAATGTTTTTCTACCACACCTTGCTGCCTCTCTAATAACAAAAATCAGAACTGCCAAGATTCAGACTTCAGAGTCTTGCTGGCTATAGCCAGATGAGCTAAGAGGTAATGCTAGAGGAGAATCTTCTTGCATAGTTAAAAATTGGGGTATGGGAAGATTCTTTGAACCTATAAGCTTAGTTTAGGTCACAGGATCATAGATCCAGAATTAGAATTAGAAGAGATTTAAGAGAACAGTTATTCCAAATGCTCATTTTAGCAAAGAGGAAATAGAAGCCCAGGGTAGCTGAGTCCAAGTGATGGGGTGCTTGGGTGCTTGTACTAGGACCCCAGTTCCATGACCGTGTTTTTCCCTAGCCTCAGAAACACTATCCCTGGCAGTTTCTCCCCAGCCCAAGGACACTGTGCCTAGCAATTACTCACGAGTGGGTCCCAGCAAGGCCCTTATCTCTCTCCCTGGTGCAGTTACAAACAGCACCTGAAGGAATTATTAGTTTAAACTGGCTTTACATGGGGTCATAAAGATATTCTTATCCATTGGACTATCTATACTACCGCCCTACCTCATTATCTACAAACTGGACTCTTCATTATCTGTATTCTAGACCTAAGACACATGTATACTCCCCACTTCTACCTTGTAAAACAAGACATTGACTGGTGGCAGACTGGACAACTCTCAGTTATCCCTGAACTCTAGTTAACTTAGTGATGTAGCAGGCCTAAAACCATACCTCCATGTGGCCCCCCCTTATGGGCTTTTCCTAGTGAACTCTGGGTAAAACGCCTGCACAGTAGATACACAAAGTGCATGTTCCTTTAAGAACTGACCACTCCCTGAATTACCTAATTAGCATATTTGACACATGTTTTATTATATTTTATCCTATATAAACTTTGACTGTACCCCTCTAAGGTCGCAAGTTCCTTAAGAATCCTTGCCCGCTGAAAAGCGTAGCAATAAACTTTTTGCCAACTTGACTTAAAGAACGCTTGAGTCTGTGAATTCATTCCAGACAACCCCATCCTGTTTTCCAGTCTTTGAGGGGTCTCAACCTCTCAGACCGCAACACAAGGTCAAAAAAGTAGAAAGTGCCAGCAGTGGGATTTGAACCCAGGTCCTTTGGACTCGAGAGCCAATGAAGTTTCTCCTGGGAAGGAAAAGTGCTAAGACTGCTATGGGTAGGAGATGCTACTTGCAAAATGGTTTCCCAAACATTGTTTTCCAGTTGATCATTTCTGAGGATTCAGTGGGTTTACACAATTCTACTTGCCTTCCCGGGGGGAATGGGCTACTCTGAGCAGTCACGCCCTCTTGTGTGGTCTGCCTTTGTTACCAGCAGTGCAGTGAGATAGTATGCAATGGCTAGAGGTCTAGGCTGGCCTTCACCAAGTAGAACTTGGGTGGCGGAGTCTGAATTCCCAGAGGCTCCCAAGCATCATTAGAACTAGATGGGGCATTAGTGGTCATCTAGTCATTGAAAGGTCATCTAGTTCAATATCACACCCAAGACTTTTCAGACATATTCATGAGATGACAGAACAATAAATTCAGAGCCAGAAGGGACCTAGAGGTATTAAACTTGCAGCCCTGGACCACAAGGGAATCCATAAAGCTCCCTAGTGCCTCCCAAACCACATTTAAATATAATTGGGAAATGCTTAACAAAATAAGTAGAAACACAATCCAACATATGTTTGACACCACTGAGTCCAATCCTCTCATTTTACAGAAGAGGAAACTGAAGCACAGCGAGGGAAAGTGACTTGTCCAAGGTCATACATTTAGTGAGAGGCAAGGCCAGGACTCAAACCCAGGTCTTCAGACTCAGTTCAAAGAGGTGCAGGGGATATTTAGTAAATACTATCCTATTGAAATATTCTAAAAGTCATAGTTGTCATGAAAACACGTGGATAAACTGTCTTTCATAGTTTACCTGGATAGCTTGTCTTTCACAATATTACAATAAGAATAGCAAATCAAGGAAATTTTCTGTCAGACCCTTACCCTTATTGTTTATATTGGTATTGAACTGTTACAGTCTGATCTCTGTCCCTGATGCTTGGCTCATCCCTTAATCCTGGTACTGATCTGGCACAACTATAATCCCACTGGAAAAAGAAATTCATTGAGATCTTCATGGCCATGAAGACATAATCACATACATTATCCACAGCCTTTACAGTCTGTGTCACAATTGCATGCCACTAGGGACCAAGAGGTGGTGGAGGCAGTAGTAGTGAAGTGGTAGAAATCAGTGATCCCTAGTTTTGGAGAAACCATTTAAAACCCATGATCGTCCTCTGGTGGGGTGTAACTAATTCATCAGTTCTGACTACATGGACTGGAAGATCACTTGTTGGGTGGCCAGAGTGGGGATTTCTTTGCTATATAGGTTGCCACTAATGTCCTTTCCAGTTCTCGAGTTTTGTAACTTCATTCTTCCAATCATAGCACCCTTGTTTTTCTCTTTACTGCACTGGGATATAGGTAAACCTGTTGACACATCAATCATCTTAAAACATGTTAGTTCAAATATCATCTGCTCCATCCTTTTTGGCAACAGATATGAATATGATGATTCTGAATTTCAGTATTTGTTGAAGCTCTTGGATGAAAATGTCAAACTAGTTGGCTCTTCCATGATTGAGGTAATTTTGTGTTGTCTTTCATCCTTATTTTCTTACTGTTCTTGTCTGTGCTCAGTTTCCTAATTGTCCAGTTAGTATAACTCACATAGAATGCCGTTCCTTGTACCCTTATGGGATCCCAGGAAAGGCACCGTGGTATAGTGAGAAGAATGCTGGACTTGGAATCTGAAGAGACTTGAAGCTAAATCCTCCTTCTGACTTATTAGCCTTAGGACCAGAAAAGTCGCTTAACCTCTCTGTTTGCTGATATGTGAATTGAGAATAATGCCTGCAATGGCAGCTAGATGGCACAGTGGATAGAGTGCCAAGCCTGGAGTCAGGACTCCTCTTCATGAGTTCAAATCTGACCTCAGACACTTACTTAATAGCTGTATGACCCTGGGCAAGTTACTTAACTTGTTTGCCTCAATTTCCTCACTGTAAAATGAGCTGGAGAAGGAAATGGCAAACCACTCCAATATCTCTGCCAAGAAAACCACAAATGGGGTCATGAAGAGTGGACCAGGACTGGACAACAGCAACATAATAATGAGACAGGATGAACTAGCTTTTTTGTGATGAGCAATTCTCCACATACCCTAATTATTTATGTATTTCAGGTACTCCTCAGTATTGACTGGGAGCGTCCCTGCTAGCATTGGTTTATATGGAAGTTTAGAAATGTTTTTGTGTGGCAAGATGGAAAAAGAACAGGGACAGACAACTTTGGACTCTAGGGCCTTGGCAGGGGATTGGCAGGGGTAAGAAGAAGTGGTGAGAGAGAACTGGGAGCAAAAAGAGATTTAAGGAAAGGGGCAAGGGCAGCTAGGTGGGACAGTGGATAGAGCACCAGCCCTAGAATCAGGAGGACTTGAGTTCAAATCTGGCCTCAGACACGTGACACTTACTATCTGTGTGACCTTGGGCAAGTCACTTAACCCCATTGCCTAGCAAAAAAAAAAAAAAGGAAAACCAAAAGAAGGAAAGGGGCAGAGATGAAGTAAATATGCCTTAAGCCAAATTATAGCAATTGGAAGGTACAGGGAGAAATGTGTGTTTGTGGGGAAATAGTAATAACTACTAAGACCTTTAAAACATACCTTATCTCGTTGAGCCTCGTAATTATGTGAAGTGGGTAATAGCTATTATTCCAATCTTACAGATAAGGAAACTAGGAGACAGAGGAGTTAGGTCCTTGGATCATGCTTCTCATATCTGTCAGAGCTGAGATTTGAGCACAGGTATCCTTGACTTAAACCTAGTGTTGTTAGCCACATCATGTTGCCTCTCAACTACGTCTGAGTATTGGGAAAGCTGCCTGGACTCTCTCTTCAACCTGAATCTGGGAGTTGTGTTTGGAAAGCAATCCAGAAAAGACTTTTACCTGTGGGGTGAGATGGTTCTGATTGGCCTTTAGTTAACAACAGGTAGAATGTATGCACACACACTCCAACACCAGCACTGTATAATCCATTTAGAGCCTTGACCTGTTAATTAAACAATTCGAGTTTCTCTCTTGATTAAGTTTTGTCCATGTTGCAAACTCCTCCCACCAATAGACCTTGTCAATCCATCTCCCATTATACTGGTTCCCATGGTGAATGCCAACTAATTGCCCCATTAGCTCCTCCTGAACCCTCATCTCTATTCTAGTTGGTTCTTCTCTCTCTCTGTCTCTGTCTCTGTCTCTGTCTCTCTGTCTCTCTCTCTCTCTCTCTCTTCTCTCTCTCTCTCTCTTTTAGGCAATTGGGGTTAAGTGACTTGCCCAGGATCACACAGCTAGTAAGTGTCAAGTGTTTAGTCTGAAGTTGGAGCTCAGGTCCTCCTGACTCCAGGGCCAGTGCTCTATCCACTGTACCACCTAGCTGCCCCTGGTTCTTCTCTCCAGACCCACTCTAACCATCATCCTTTCCATACATGTTTACAAATTCTTACTATATTCTCAACAAACTTTTCAGCTAACATTCCTCCTTGCAGTTTAACTGAAACCTGGCTTTCCCTTGATGTCACAATCCCTCTTGGGGAGTTAGATGGCACAGTGGATAGAGCATAAAGCGTGGAGTCAGGAAGACATGAGTTCAAATCCAGCCTTAGATGCTAACTAGCTGTGCAAGTCACTTCACTCTGTTTGCCTCAGTTTCCTCATCTGTAAAATGAGCTGGAGAAGGAAATGGCAAGCCATTTCAGTTGCCAAGAAAATACCTGAAAACTGACTGAACAACAAACACCACCATATTTCTTTTAACTGTTCCCCCTAAAGGCCACTTCTCTCAACTCACGAGGACCGAAAGAGGGGCATTAGTATAGGTCTGGCTTTCTATTGCTTTATTGCTGTTGTTCACTTGTTTTGGTTGTGTTTGACTCTTTGTGACCTCATTTGGGGTTTTCTTTCTTTTTAAATAGCATTTTGTTAAATGGGAAAAGGACCCACATGTACAAATATATTCATAGCAGCTCTTTTTGTGGTGGCCAAGAATTGGAAATTGAGAGGATGCCCATCAATTGGGGAGTGGCTGAACAAGTTGTGGTATATGATTGTAATGGAATACTATTGTGCTATAAGAAATGGTGAGCAGGCAGACTTCAGAAAAACCTGGAAAGACTTCTATGAACTGATGCCGAGTGAAGTGAGCAGAACCAGGAGAACATTGTACACAATTACACAATGTAACAGCAACATTGTGTGTGATGACTGACTTTGATAGATTTAGTTCTTCTCAGCAATGCAGCAATCTAAGAACACTCCAAAAGACTCATGATGAAAAATTCTATCCTCATCCAGAGAAAGAACTCAGGAGTCTGAATGCAGGTGGAAGAGTATTATTTGCTCTCCTTTTCTTTTGTTGTTTTGTTTTGTTTCTTCTTTCTTGTGGTTCCTATTATTATTTCTAATTCTTCTTTACAACATGACTAATGTGAAAATATGTTTAATATGAATGTATAAATAGAGCCTATATCAGATTGCATGCCGTCTTAAGTAGGGGGGAAGAGCAAGAGGGGGAGAAAATTTAAAACTCAAAATCTTGTGGAAGTGAATGGTGAAAACTAAAAAAAATTAACTAATTATAATTATATTATAATTATAATTTTTTCAGTTTTCCACATTGATCTTTCATAAGATTCTAAGTTCCAAATTTTTCTCCCTCTGTCCCCTCCCCTCCCACGAAAACAGTAAGCTATCTGATATAGGTTATACAGGTGCAATCGTGTTAAACATTTCCAAATTAGTTATGTTGTGAAAGAAGAAAGAGAACAAAAGAAAAAAACTACAAAAAACAAAAAAAAAGTGAATATAGTGTGCTTTGATCTGCATTCAGATTCCATAGTTCTTTCTCTGGATATGGATAGCATTTTCCATCATGGGTCCTTTGTAATTGCCTTGGATCATTATATTGGTGAGAAGAGCTCAGTCATAGTTTATCACAAAATATGGCTGTTACTGTGTACAATGTTCTTTTGGTTCTGCTCACTTCACTCAGCATCAGTTCATAGAAGTCTTTCCAGGTTTTTCTGAAATCTGTTTGCTCATCATTTCTTATAGCACAATAGTATTCCAATACATTCATAAAACACTTGTTCAGCCATTCCCCAATTGATGGGCATTCCTTCAATTTCCATTTCTTTGCCACCACAAAAAGAACTGCTATAAATATTTTTATACATGTACTTTTTGTACTTTTTTGTACTTTTTCTTTTTTTATGACCTCTTTGGGATACAAACCTAGTAGTGGTATTGCTGGATCAAAAGGTATGTACAGTTTGATTGTCCTTTGGGCATAGTTTCCAAATTGCTCTCCAGAATAGTTGGATCAGTTCACAACTCCACCAACAATGCATTAGTGTCCATTTGAGGTTTTCTTGGCAAAGATGCTGGAGTGGCTTGCTGTTTCCTTCTCCAGCTTATTTTACAGATGAAGAACTGCGGCAAACAGAATTAAATGACTTACTCAGGGTCACACAGCTTGCAAGCGCCTAACGCCAAATTTGAACTCAGGTGTTCCTGACTCCAGGTCCGGTGCTCTATCTACTGAACCACAAATTAGGGAAGAGTAAAAGGAGTAAAACAAACCACCATATAAGTGAATCTTACAGTTTATGCAATATTCCATACCCATAATCCCCCACTTCTGTAAAGAAGGGAGGGAAGTATATTTTTGTCAATTCTCTATGGCCATTATAATTACACAATGGTTTTATGCTTCTTTTGACTCTTTCCTTTTACATTGTTATAGTCATAGTGGGGATTATTTTCCTGGTCCCACTTACTTTACACTGATTTGGTTCATTTATGTCTTCCCATGTTTCTCAGAAGTCTTCATATTCATCTTTCTTTTTGGTGAATTAAATCTCATTGTGTTAAAGTACCTCTGCATTGTTTAGCTACTCCTCGATTGATGGGCAAGGATTGTCTTTTGTTTCTTTTTGTGTCCCCAGTGCTTTAGTACAATGCTGGCACACAGTAGGTGCTTAATAAATGTTTATTGAATGAATGAATGGTTGGATGGATGAATCTACTTTTTTTTTCTAGTTCTTTGCTACCAGAAAAAGTTCTGTTTTAAATGTTTTGGGGTGTGTGTGTGTGTGTGTGTGTGTGTGTGTATGGGGCTTTTCTTTTTGTCTTTGACATACTTGGAGTAGATCTGTAGGAGTAGGACCTTTCAGTCAAAAGGTATGGACACTGAGTCACTTTTTAGCCTAATTTCCTATTGCTTTCCATAGTGGTTACATTAGTTCACAGCTCCATCAACAGCATTTTTAGTCTGGTCTTTCTGATTTTACAAATGAGGATACTGAGATCCATAGAGGTTACATTATTTACTCCTATTCACACAAATGATTTGTAGCAGAGTGGAGATTTGAACCCAAGTCTTTTTGGCTCCAAATTGTATGATCTTTCCACCATATCACACTGCAAGAAACTTTAAAAATTGCTTGTTGAATTGAAGTGAAATGAAACGATGTGGCATGGTGGCACGTAATGGTAACCTCAGCTACCAGGGAAGCTAAAGCTGGAGGATCTCTTAAGTTTAGGAGTTTTGTTCTACATTGGGCAGTGTGGATAGCATATGTCCACCAAGTCTGGCATCAGTGTGGTGAATCTCTGGGAACAAAGGGGTCACCAGCTTGCAACAGAAAGGCAAAACAACCTAGGTCAGAAATGAAGCAGATCAAAGTTCCCATGGAGCTTATGAATAGTCTAAGTATTTTCAGCTTGGACAGGATGAGGAGATCCAGTCTTAAAAAGAAGAGAAAAGAACAAATTGAAATAGGACAGCATAATAGCATTTATATAATGCTTTAAGGTTTGCAAAAAGCTTTGTGAACACTATCTCATTTTATCCTCACAACACTCCTTTGTTGTTGTTCAGTCATTTCTATCATGTCGAACTCTTCATGATATCATTTGAGGTTTCCTTGGCAAAGATACCAGAGCAGTGTGCCATTTCCTTCCCCAGCTCATTTTATAGGTGAAGAAACTGAGGCAAGCAAGGTTAAGTGACTTGCCCAGGGTCACACAGCTAGTAAGTGTCTGAGGCTGGATTTGAACTCGGGTTGATGAGTCTTCCTGACTCCAGGCCTAGAACTCTATCCATTGCACCACCTAGCTGCCCATCCCAATACCCCTAGTAGGTAGGTTATTATTATCTGCATTTTGCAGATGAGGAACTGAGGCATAATGTTAGTTAGGGGAATAAGTAGATGTTAGATAACCAAAGATAGAAGGATCTAGGTTACGAAGGGGCTGAATGCAGTATATACTTACAGTGTAACTGTAATAGTCCTATGGTTTTGGCAGGCAGCTAGGTGGCCCCCCCCAACCCATTTAAAATTAGATAATATTGTGATCAGCATTTTATGCCAGTTTTTATTCTGTTTGTAGGGATATTTCTTAACTGAAAGAATATCTGAAATTGTTGCTAGGAACAACCTGGCAAAGCAGGTTGTTCAAAATAAAAGTTAAGGTCAGTTTCAATATGCAAATTAAGTTAAAATTAACTGAGTCAAATATTTTTACAGTGAGAAATTGACTGATATGAGAAAGAAGGGTATTTTTCAATTCATCTCTTAGAGAAAAACTTCCCACTATTGGGGGAACATTTGAGGATTAGGTTACTAGAAGCAAGGTGCCTGAGCCTATCCTAAAAGGACTACATATGTATGTAGTCCTTTATTATTTAAAAAATACATTTATTTTTACATGAGTTTATATCTTTTTTATTCCTTCTACTCCTTGAAAACACACACACACACACACAAAACCCTAAAAACAAAATCTCATCATAAATATGTATTGTTGTTCAGTCACATCTGATTCTTTGTGACCCCATTTGGGGTTTTCTTGGCAAAGAGGTTGGAGTGGTTTGTCATTTCCTTCTTCATCTCATTTTACAGATGAGGAACTGAGGCAAACAGGGTTAAATGACTTACCCAGGGTCACATGGCTAGTGTCAGAGGTAGTATTTGAACTAGGATCTTCCTGACTTCAGGCATGGTACTCCATCCATTGTGCCACGTAGCTGCCCTGATAAAGATATATATATATATATATATATATATATATATATATATATATATATATATATATATAATCTAGTAAAACAAACTTCCACATTGGCCAGGCCCCCAAAACCCACGTCTTTCTCTGTGACTTTGAAACTCCTTACCTCTCTGGCAGGAGTGAGTGATGCATACATGTGGTTTCTTAAAGAGAGGATAGGCACATTTAAGTGAGAGGCAGCAAAGAGTGGTGAAGAGAACTCTAGACTGAAAGTTAGGAGTCTTGTGCTGTTGAAAGCCCTGGTTCTGCTGCTTCTACTAGCTGGATTTTCAGTCAGAAGACCTGAGTTCAAATCTCAGCTCTACCCCCATGTAACTTTGAGTAAGTTACTTCAACCTTCTGGACCTCGGTCTCGTCTGTAAAATGAAGGAGTTGATCTAGATAATTTAAATAATCCTACACAACTCTAAATCTCTGATCTATTTTTAAAGGCTTCATCATTATATATTCTTCCTACTATAAGGGGAAAGGAATGATAATAATAACTAGTATTTATATAGTACCTACTATGTAGCAGACAGTGTGCTGAATACTTTATAAATATTATCTGATTTTTATCTTCACAATGACCCTGGGAGGTAGGTGATATTATTACCATCTTATAGATGAGGAAACTGAGGCAAACAGAGTTAAGTGACCTGTCCAGGGTCACACAGCTACTAAGTATCTGAGGTCAAGTATGAACTCAGGTCTTCCAGATTCCAGATCCAGTTCCCTATCTATTGTACCACTTAGTTATTATTTATTGTCTTATTCTAAATAAACTCACAATTGCTTTGAAGGGGGAGAAAGAGTGATCAAAGTTTAATGGCCCTGGTTTGCTGTGTCTCTCAGGCACCAGTGCTGGCTTTTGCTGACCTAAGCAAATCCTTTGTGAAGAGGCAACATATTAAGTAGGTAGAGTGTTGGAGCTAAAATCAAGTACATCTGGGTTCGAATCCTGCCTTTGATGCTTGGTGGCTGTGTGATCCTAGGCAAGATGCTTTGCCTGTCTAAGCTTCTATTTCCTTATCTGTACTGGGAGAGTTCATAGTAACCCTCAACTCATAGGGTTGTTGTGAGATCAGTGAACTCATACATGTAAAGTGCTTTACAAACCTTAAAATGCTAAATAAATATGAGTTCTTTTTATGATAACACATTATTGCCAGCCTAGATGGCTTGGAGGACAGTTTTGTACTAACAGAATGATGGTGATTAGAGAGGCTGCCTGAGGGTCTGTGGATCATACCATCTTACCTGGACCACCTGTGGGCCCTGGTTTGGAACTTAAGGCTGGCGGGCTTGAGAATACTAGATTGCCTTTAGAAGGTAAAGAAATCAAAGACCTAGAAATAACAGCCCCAGCTGGTGACAAGGCTGATGTATAGCACCGTAAGAAGGATGGTCATTGATATAGCCAGGAATGACTGCTACCTTTGAGGCAGGGTGGCACCTGGCTAATTGAGGCTATGTATGAAAGGTACCCAGGACTCTTAACGCCAAATGTTTTGTGGTACACGCCTTCATGGCTGCTAGGTGGCGCCATAGTGCACAGAGTGCAGGCCCAAAGTCAGGAAGATGCAATCTCCCTGAATTCAAATTTGGCCTCAGACACTTCCTAGATGTGTGAACCTGGACAAGTCACTTAACCCTGTTTTCCTCAGTTTCCTCATCTGTAAAATAAGCTGGAGAAGGAAATGGCAAACCATTCCAGTACCTTTGCCAAGAAAACCTTAAATGGAGTCGTGAAGTGTCGAACACAACTGAAATGAGTCAACAACAATAATGTATCTCTATATGATTCATGCATCTGGTCTACTTTGGATAATTAACATTGGCTGTTGTATACTATATACTTGCATAGTCTACTGTACACCATCCTGCTATATCATGTTGAAAAATATGTACTATGCCTATTATTATGTAATGTGCCTGTGAACTTGCTTTAATTTGTAAGTGCCATAATTTCTTCAACTTGGGAGACAATGTGGAAGGCATGTGAGGTATCATAGATTTAGTGCTGGGAGGGACCTTAGAGATCATTGGGTCTAACCTCCTTATTGTATAGATCAGGAAACTGAGGCCCTGAGAGGGTTAGTGACTTAAGTGAAGGTCATGCAGATGATAAGTGGCAGAACCATAATTTTACCCAGGTTCTCTAACTTCCAAACAATTGCTCTGAGTTTTTCCTCCTTTTCTTTGCCCTTTGGAAGAGAAGGGTGATTGTTGATTAGAAAGAAACAAACTCTGCATTTCCCAGAATGCTGTGGGCCCAACATGCGCAGGGGAATGCAGATTGTTGGCACTGAGTAGAGACTTCTGGGAGCAAGAAGGCAAGCCTCGGCCACTGGGGAACAGTGTCTGAAAGTAATGGCAGCCACTGGCTGAGGTGTTGTTGGGTCAGCACCAGAAGCAAGATCTCTGGAAGTTACTGTAACATGTTTGCACGGTGCAGATGCTGAAGGGCCTGACAAATGCTGACCACTCAAGACTCCAAGGGAAAACCAGAGGCAGGAAGGGACTCCGTGATGGATCTCACTAGGGAAGCTCCAACTCTTCCCATTTAGGAGTGATTTCTTTATTGATATTATGAGTTTGTACCTTGCTTGTTTCATTTATGCCTTTTATCTGTTTTGTAATATGCACCATAATCAAATGTCCCTAAGAAACCTTGGTTGCTTGTGGGTGTCACTGTACCCTCGTGATATCCCCGAGTTCATGTTAGCTAGATTCTATGTTCCCAGATTTGTCTGGGTGAGGGTCAAAACACAAGCCCTATAGAGTATTGGCTATTGAAAAGCTTCTAAGATAGGCACTCTAAGGTCCAGGTGAGTCCAGATCTGTACTGGACCGGAGGCTACCCAACAAGAAACTGTAGCACAGCCAGTGACCACACCCTGGTAAACCATTTCAGCAGACTGGGCTACGCGGGGTTGCGGGTAACTGATAGACCTCAAACCTGTCAGTGAATTAGGGGAATTCTTCCCCTGGCAGAATGGATGGATAAGAACAATATGTCCCAATAGCCACGAAGGAAGCTGAAGCAGGGGCTGTGGAGGGCTTAGAGCTTGGTCAGACATTGAAGATGCTGAGGTTATCCATTGCATCCTGGGTCATCACTAGTTATCTTGACGTTTGTCCTGCTACCGGACGTCAGTGACTCTGGAAGAGAGTGAGGCTGCTAACTTTGTGCAGCTCTGCCTCCCTTAAATCCAACTCATGTGTAAGTCAAGACATTTCCCCCGTGATGTCATTGGCCCTCTTCAAAAAATGGAGGGTGAACAACAGCACCCAACAACGCAAGAGATGTCATGAGTCAGTTCATCATTTCTTCCCAAAAGAGTGGTGTAAACAGGAAATGCTGTGTAAGTTCAAAGAAGAGGGAAATCCCTTTGGGAGGGGGATGGTCCTTTACACAGAAGAAGGTATTTGAATTGAGAGTGGTGGGGTGGGCAAGATTTGCATTAATCAGTCTCTCAACCAGCATTCACTAAGTACCGACCATGTGCCAGGTGCTGTGCTGGGCTCTGGAGGTAAATGAAGTGTCGCCTGCCCTCAATGAGCTTACATCCTGGGGCTGGGGTAGGAAGTGGGGAAGGGACAACACACCCACAGTTAAGTATACACAAAATTCGGCATGTCTCAAAAGTCTTAGTGCATCTTAAAACCGTAAGAACTTAAAATCTGCTAAGACTTTTGGGACATCCTGTATATAGAAAATGAATGGAAGTTAGTTTGTTGAGGGGCGAGCGTTGGTGGGGAGGCACTAGCAACTAGTCTGATCAGTCTGATGTTTGAATGGGGATTTGGAGGTAACTGGGGATATGTGGGGAGAAGCGTGGACAGCATTTCAGGAGGAGAAAGCCTCATGCTCCAGGGTGGGCATGGGGCATGATTAGAAATAGCAATACTTTGGGGCAGCTAGGTGGCACAATGGGTAGAGCACTGGCCCTGAAGTCAGGAGGACGTGAATTCAAATCCAGCCTCAGAACAAACACTTGACACTTACTAGCTGTGTGACCCTGGGCAAGTCACTTAAACCCAATTGCCTAAAAAAAAAAAAACAAAAGCAAATAAAAAAAAGAAATAGCAAATACTATGCCTTTGGTGGGGTAGCAGATTCCGTTGAAACAATAAAAGGTGTGCATCTGAGAAACCTGAATTTATGTAAACTTGAATACATACTTTGGAAAGTATATTTGAGTATGCCCAAGCATATTTTATTAGTCATTATCAAGGCCATCACTTCAAACACATATTGGTCTAATTAGATTCAAGTAAGCATTTTTTAAAGTAGAACATTAGCGGATATTTATTCTCAGTCCTTTCAAAAATGCTGTGTAAAAAAAAATAAAAGGAGCATTAATAAGGACTCATGTGGCTGGGTCCTATAAGTGGAGGGTGGGGAGGGAGGAGACACACATAATAAAATGTGTTAAGGTAGGACTGTGAGGATTCTCAGGCCTTCTGTGGAGAGGAAGTATTTTATGCAAAAAATATAAGCAGATTTCATTCTGTTCTCCCAGATGGCAGCTATTAATCTATGGTAATCAGCATGCTTGCAATAACTACCTCTTTTCTCATTTTTTTCTGCCTAGCTATATAATTGCTTTCCTTTTCTGGGATTCCTGATTGGAGCCCACAGGAGGGTCCTACAGAATATTCAGGAGATCACCAATTTCTTTCACAAGCTATTTGAGAAACATGCCCTCCATCTTAATGTCAGTCATTTAACTGGTTTTGTGGACTCCTTTTTGTTAAAACAGCAGCAGGTAAGCATAGTTTCTATGTTAACTGCAGAGTCGCTCCATGACCCTCCAGGACTTTGAGCTCTATCAATTTTCCTGGCAGATTTCCATACCGAGTTTTATAGGGTTAATAACAACAAAGATAACAACAATAATACCATCCATTTACATAGCAATTTAATGTTTTCAAAGTACTATGCACGAATTCAGCAATTCCTATGAGGTAGGTGCTCTTGTTATCCGCATAAAGAAATGGAGTTTGAGAGAAGTCACCCAGCTAGTAAGCATCCACAGCTGGAGTTGGATCCAGTTTTCATGTGGTGATTGATACATGATCACATGATTATGGAATCATCACAGAATCTTTGAATTAGAAGGGTTTTCCAGAGTCATCTAGTTCAATTTGGAGAAGCAATCCCTTCTACGAAATTCTCTATAGCTACCCATCTAGCCTCCGTGACTAGGGAGCTCATTACCTCTCCAGGCTTCTCATTCCACCTTTAGATAGCTCTCAGTGTTTGGGAGTTCCATTTATTATTGCCTCCCTGTAATTTCCACTCATTCATTCATTCATTCAATTGTTAACGAATGTCAGACACTATACTGTTAGAGATACAAATAGAACAGTTCTTGGCCTTCAGGAAATACATTTTAGTGAGGTCAGAGAATCTTAGGATTTAGAGCTAGAAAATTCCATAGAGATCATCTTGTCCAATTCCTTATACTGCTATAGGCCTTTAAATTTTTCAAGTCATTGTCACATGGGTTATGTCATTTGACTCTCTTAAGAAACCCATGTGATGGGTCCAATATTATTATCCCCATTTATCAGTCCCTAGAAGTTGAGTTATTGGAGTTTTCTGAGCCTGGATCCAGGAATCAGGAAGACTTCTCTTCCTCTTTTTTTGTTTCTTTTTCGGCTAGGCAATGGGGTTAAGTGATTTGCCCAGGGTCACACAGCTATTAAGTGTTATGTGTCTAGGCCAGATTTGAACTCAGGTCCTCCTGAATTCAGGGCTGGTGCTCTATCCACTGTGCCACCTAGCTGACCAAGACTTCTCTTCCTGAGTTCAAATCTGGGTTCAGACACTTACTAGCTGTGTGACGCTGGGCAAGTCAATTAACCTGTTTGCCTCAGTTTCCTCATCTATAAAATGAGCTGGAGAAGAAAATAAATCATTCCAATATCTTTGGCAAGAAAACCCCAAATGGGGTCACAAAGAGTTGGACATGACTGGAATGACTGACCAATGACAACCCCACCCAGGGGAAGCTAGGGGGTGCAGAGGATAGAGAACTGGGCCTGGACTTAGGAAGACCTAAATTCAAATCCAGCCTCAGACACTTGCTAGCCATGTGATCCTGAGCAAGTCTTAACTTCTGTCTGACTCTGTTTCCTCAACCGTGAGATGAGGATAATAAAAGCACCTACCTACCAAGGTTATTGTAAAGCCCAAATGAGATAATATTTGTAAAGCATTTAGAACAGCATACAGTGAGTGTTTAATAAATGCTTGTTCCCTATCTCTTCCCTTCTTTCTTTGGCACTGCTTCTAAATATAATAGCACTAAGCCAGGTCTTTGCATAGAAATCTGTAGAATCTCTATCATGAGCATTCTGGTGGAATTTTTGTCCCTTGATAGCAAGCTTAAAATCTATTTTCTGCTACTGGTTCTCAGAGTGGTAGCATCCATTTTCCTTACAGGTCAGAATCACACAGTCAGAGGTGTGCTGCAGCCAGCCCATACAGGCTTGCAAGCCAAAGTATCCAATTTTCAGTGTGAGCATTTACACTTTGGAAATCAGCAAATGCTATAAATCAGCATTTGATTTATTGTTTTGTTGATTGTCTAGGCTTAAGAAAGTGGTAGAGAATGCATATTAATACCTATTAAAATTAAAAGTGTGTCCTATGTACATTTCCTTCCCTGGAGAGCTGGTTGCTAAACATTTGCAAACAGAGCAACGGTGAACAGTGACTATGGATGATGATGTGTGTCTTGTAGGAAAGTCAAAATCCAAAGCCTGAATTCCACAAGAAAAACCTACTCTTTAGCACACTGGATATTTTTAGTGCTGGGACAGAGACAACATCGACAACACTTTGCTGGGGCCTTCTTCTGATGATGAAATATCCTGAGGTTCAAAGTAAGAATCATGTAATGTTATGGCTAGAGAGAGTCTTGAAATTCATCTAGTCAAACGCCTTCATTTTATAGGCTGATCAATCAATAAGCAAGCATTCATTCACTCTATTTGTGGTTTATTTATGTATTTCTGAAGGCTGGGTCTTTCTATCTTGCCCGAGCTGTGAGTGCAGTGGCCATTCATAGACCTGATCCCAATATTAATCAGCATGGTAGCTTCAATCTGCTCTGTTTTTACAACCTGGGTTGGTTTGTCCCTCCTTCAGCAGCCTGGTATGCCCCCCAGTGCTAAGGGCTCACATTAATTGAATTAGTCCTGCTGCTGCTCAGAACTCCTGAGCTCAAGCAATCCACTGGACTCAGTCTTCTCCAGCAGCAAGGATTACAGAAGGTGTCACCACACTTTATACAATAAATATTTTTTAAGTGTCTACAATGTGCCAGGTATTGTGCTAGCCATTGAAATACAGTAATACAAATGAAATAATCCCTGACTCCAAGGATTTCACATTCTATTGGAGGTGGGGTAGGAGAGTATACACCATGTACACTTATAAGCTTTTGTAAAATTTATACAAATGATAGAGAAACTGAGGCTAAGAGTGACCTATCTAAGGTTACAGAGTTCATTAATAGCAGAGCTGGGTAGTATGGTATGGTGGCTAGAGTGTGGGACTTGGAGTCAGGAAGTCCTGTGTTTGAATCTCATCTCAGATACTACCCACGTGATCATAGTCAATCACATAGTCAAACATAGTCAAGTCTTAGTTTCCTCATCTGTAAATTGAAAGGTCTGGATTCAATGACCTGAAGGTTCCTTTCCAGTTTTAAATTTATGTTTCAATGAATACTGGTGTCCTGACCCTAGACAATCACCCTTCCAATACATCTCCACTGTCTCAACAGGTTCCTATTCACTCCAAAGACCATAGTTAATCAATCAACCAACATTTATTAAGTGCCAGGGACTGTGCTAAACTCTGGGGACACACACACACACACACACACACACACACACATGCACACACAGGTAAGATAGTCCCTGCCCCCATGGTGTTAAATACTTGCCAACAAAATAATTACATAGTAAAAAGGTCGCATCTGAATAAAGAACTTGCCAAAGAACAGAGACTTGTTCAGTCCAGGCTGACTCTTTATGACCCTATTTGGGTTTTTCTTGGCAAAGATACTGGAGTGGTTTGCCATTTCCTTCTCCAGCTCATTTTACAGATGGGGAAACTGAGGCAAGCAGGGTGAAGTGACTTGCTTAGGGTCACACAGCTAGTAAGGGCCTCATGCCAGATTTGAACTTAGGTTGATGAATTTTCCTGACTCCAGGCCTGGTGCTCTTTTTGGTGCATCACCCAACTGCCCCAAAAACAGGGTAAAGAATCCTAAACAAATATAGTAGTTTACTTTAAAAAAAGGTTACATTTCCAAATTTATACTTTCAGGCTAATTAATCACTGAGTTATGCAATTCAATTGTTTCTAATTCTTCTTTGTCTACTCTGTGCCATGGATCTACTTTTCTATTTTTTTAAACTAGTGCTAGTAGTGTTTTGTTTTGTTTAGGCAGTGGGGTTAAGTGACTTGCCCAGCATCACACAGCTAGCAAGTGTTATGTGTCTGAGGCCGGATGTGAACTCGGGTCCTCCAGAATCCAGGGCCGGTGCTCTATCCACCGTGCCACCTAGCTGCCCCTTAGTAGTTTTAATGATGATTGCTTTATGATATAATTTGGGGTCTGTATATACTACCTTCCTTTCATTGTTACCTCTCTTCCCTTTTTTTTTTTTGGTTGTTTGTTACATCTTTTTAAGGAAGGGTCCAAGCTGAAATCAATAAAGTCATTAGTCTCAGACGAGACCCTCAGGCACAAGATCGAAAAAATATGCCATACACGGAGGCAGTGATCCATGAAATACAGAGATTTGCCAACATTGTGCCAATGGGTGTGTCCCGCAGCGTTCTTGCTGACACAAAATTTCGGGGATATGTAATTCCTGAGGTGCGTACTGTTAAAAAGAAATTATGGAATTTGGTTCTTTGAAAATGGGCCCCTCTTCACTTGGATTCCTGATGTTGAGGTTGTCAGTGGGAAACGTTATTGATGTGACCACTGGAGGGTTTTCTGCCTCTCAATGGTTTACATTTTATCAATTCATTTGAACCTCATGGAACTCCCTGGGGTTGCTGCTGTTACTGTTGTTCATCCTTTGCTCTCAAAGAGGACTAATAACATCATAAGTGTAACTTTAAAAAAAATTTTTTTTAATTTTTAGACAATTAGGGTTAAATGACTTACCCAGGGTCACACAGCCAGTAAGTGTCAAGTGTTTGGTCCGAGGCTGTATTTGAACTCATGTCTTCCTGACTTCAGAGCTGGTGCTCTATCCACTGTACCACCTAGCTGCCCCTTATAAGTATAACTTCTTGACTTACGAGAATTGGATATGAGTGGGGCAGACCTGTGCAAAGTCATCAGTCATCTCCTCCAGAGTCATCAAAGTCCAGTGGCAAAGACAAAGTTCGAAATGGCTGGTGATGCAGTGGGTGACCTAGGGTTAGAAATCAGCTTAAGGGGGGCGGCGAGGTGGCACAGTGGATAGAGCACTGGCCCTGGATTCAGGAGGACCTGAGTTCAAATCTGGCCTCAGACACATAACACTTGTGTGACCCTGGGCAAGTCACTTAAAAAAAAAGAGTTTTGGGGCAGCTAGATGGTGCAGTGGATACAGCACTGGCCCTAGAGTCAGAAGGACCTGAGTTCAAATCCAGTCTCAGACCAGAGACTTGACACTTACTAGCTGTGTGACCCTGGGCAAGTCACTTAGCCACAATTGCCTAGCCAAAAAAAAAAAGTGAGCTTAGGGAGCTTCTGGTTCCAGCATCTCAGAGTTAGGAAGGACCCCAGAGGTCATATAATTCAAGGTGGTCTTGACAAAAAATCCCTTTTATGAAACCTTGGCAAGTCTCTGTCCAACATCCACTTGTAACAAGATCTATTCCCCCTCCCCCAGACCCCCCCAAGATGGAGAAAACTTACTGTCTGTCTCTGGAGGCAGCCCATCCTCCTTTTGGGACAATGCTAATAGTTAGGGAGTTCTACCTTATGTTGCACTGGAATCAGACTTGTGGCAATTTTAATTTAATTTAGCTCCTAGTCCTATCTTTTGGGGTCCAATAGAATAAATTCTTTTTGTTGTTGTTGTTCAGTCATTTCAGTCGTGTCCAACTCCTTATGACCCCATTTGAGATTTTCTTGGCAAAGACACCAGAGTAGTTTGCCATTTTCTTCTCCAGATCATCTTACAGATGAGGAAACTGAGGTAGAGTTAAGTGATTCACCCAAGGTCGCACAGCTAGTAAGTGTCTGAGGCTGAATTTGAGCTCATGAAGAGGAATCTTTCTGATTCCAAGCCCAGTGCACTAGCCACTGGGTCCCCTAACCACCCTTTTTATTTTTACATCCCTTTCATTTAAAAATATGTCCCCTTCTCCTACCCATTAAGCCATCTCTTGTAATAAAGAATTTGAAAAGATGAAATAAAGCAGTTTGGTAAAACCAGGCAACTCACCATGATAAATTTTTAAAAAGATATTTTAAAAAGTTTTATTACTGTGTTTTGTTTTTAAATAACAGTCATTTCTGGATATCCTGGCCCCACCACTCCCACCACCCAGTGCATTTTCCATTGTAAGAAAGAAAAACGGTAAAGCAAAGCCAACTACCATAGTGACTACCCCTCCCAGTGAGTACAGTATTCCACCCCACTGATCTCCCACATCTTCAAGCAAAAGGCAGGAGGGAAGTGCTTTCAAAAGGAATATTTAGATGTACATGGGAACAGTGTATGGCTCTGTAATGATGCCAGTGTCATTTTTCTCCTTTCAGGGAACAGAGGTGATTCCCTTGTTCTCCTCTGTTTTCAAGGACGAAACACAGTGGGAGACACCTCACCAGTTCAACCCTGCTCACTTTCTTGATGCCACTGGAAACTTTGTCAAGAGAGACTGCTTCATTCCTTTTGGCCTAGGTAAAAAAAAAAAGAAAAAAAAGATTCTAGGAATATTTTTAATGTTCCCCACAAATTATGACATAGGTGTTTTAAAAAGAATACGCTTTCCCTGTGTGACCCTGGGCAAGTCACTTGACCCCAATTGCCTAACAAAAAGAAAAAGAGAAAAAAGAATACACTTTCCCCCAAATAGCTTGTGGATCGTGGATGGAGAGCTAGAAGAGACTTCAAAGTGATTTGCCTAAGGTCCCACAGACAATATGTGACAGGGCTGGATATGTCTCCAGATAAAGAGCTGTCATCTATTCTACCATGTTATCTCCATTTTTATTCCTTCTGGCTTAGGTTTAAAAAAAAAAAAGAAATTCTATGAACATCTATAATTGTTGCCACAGTTTATAAGATAAATATTAAGAGCACAGTGCCTGGCACATAGTAGGTGCTTAATAAATGGTTATTGATTGATTAGTTGAAGAGGGGACACTTTTCCCAGTGTTGAGACCACTCTCTCAAAACTAGTTTATTTCTGCCCCTTTATCACAGAATTAGAATTAAGAGCTGAAGGATTCATTAGAAATTATCTAAACCAGTGCTCTTGTTTTATAGATGGAGGGAGCATGTTAATTGAAGTTGCTGATGGTAAAGGTTGCCAGTTGCATCTGGCCCTTTTCAGTCTTGCTCCCAAGCTAATTTGCATGTTCACTAAAGGCATTCTGGGTGGGGGAGATGAAAAGAATTTCTTTCGCTCTAGGGGCTTCCAGACTTTTTAAAAGTTGATTCCCTGGGATGATTTGAATGGGATACAGGCTAGCAAAAGGAGAAATCAATGTGAGAAAGTTTAAGGAAAGGGAATATGCATTTATTAAATGCCTGCTATATGCTAGGCACTGTCCTAAGGGCTTTACAAACATTATCTCATCTGATCTAATTTAATCCTCACAACAACACTAGGAAGTGGGTGCTATTATTATCCTCATTTTACAGTTGAAGGAACTGAGGCAAAGAGAGGTTAAGTGATTCACTCAGAGTCACATAGTAAGTATCTGAGGTAAAATATGGTCTTGGGTCTTCCTGATATCAGGCCCAGAGCTCTATCCATTGTACCACCTAGCTGCCTGGATGAAAGGACCTAAAATGAACAAGTGGAATAATTTTTTTGTCCAACTCCATAAACAACCAAAATGCAAGCAAGCGTTTGCTCAGCACAGCATAATTAGGTGATGCTGACTTTCTTCTGACCTCTAAAATCTTTTCCAGTAGTAGTGGTAGTAGTAGCAGCAACAGTAGCAGTGGCGTAGTAGTAATGGTGATAATGATACTGATAATTCTGTAAAGTAAGAAGCAAAGGAAAGTAATAAGCATTTATTAAATCCATTAAATTATTAAATTTATTAAATGCCTGCTATATGACAGGCACTGTGCTAAGCGCTTTATAAATTTATCTCATTTAATCCTCACAATAACCTGGAGAGGTGGGTTCTAATGTTATCCTCCTTTTAAAGTTGGGGGAAGTGAGACAGACAGAGATTATATAGCTTGCCCCAGGGTCACATAGTTGGGAAGTGTTTGAAGCCTATTTTGAGCTCACATCTTCCTGATGGCAGACCCAGCACTCAATTCACCACAATACCTAGCTGCCCCTAAGTAGTATAAGAATTATTACTCTCATTTTACAGATGTGAAAACTAAGGCTCAGAAATACTAAGTTATTTCTCTTGGGTCACCCAGTACAAAAGTGTCATGGCCAGGCTCAGAACCCAGGTCGCTGGACTCCCAGGCCAAAGCATCTTCCACTATATCCTATTGACTGAGTTAGCCATACTGAATATGCTCTGAGTTCCAACACACGTTTTTACCAACATGCTTATTACTAACACCAACTCTAAATAAAAGACTACAAAAGCTACAGTAACAAGGGTCTTTAGTAGAGGCAAGGAATTGCCATTTGGGATACTGCACAGCACCAAGAGGGGCAGAAGGATTTAGATACGCTTCAACAGAGAGGGAGTCTCAAGGAAGGCACAGCCTCATGACTGGGGAGACTAGGGGCATGGTGACATCTGGCCAAGACAGCAGTCCCCAGGTACGGCAACAGGGAGTTTCTGAAGAAACCACAGAACCAATGTTAACTGGTTTGGAACAACTTGACCATCCTCAAGCAGTTTGTGGCTCTGGGCTTTGAGAGAAGTCAGCTCATAGCTAGCTGCATTCAACACTAGAAAATTTCCCTGCTGTTCTTTTTAAAAAGAGATATGTGGTAGGCAGTATAATTAGTCTAGACCTAAAGAGTAGTTATTATAGGTTGATGTCAACTTGGAAGGAGTTCTTCAGTGGAGTACCCCAGAGATCTTTGCTAGGCCTTATGCTACTGATCATTTGTATTAATTACTCGAATAAAAGGCATAACTAGTACGCTTATTAAATTTATAGATGCTGTTGGATGACAGTGTCAGAATTCAGGTTAGAACATATACTTAGATTAAAAAAAATCAACATCCCAAGTACATCATAAGAGACACAAGACTAGATAGCAACTTGCTGAAAAAGATGTCAGGGTCGTAGTAGACTGTAGGCTCCATAAAAATGAACAGTGTCATATGGCATTAAAGAAAGTTTCCATTAAGGAATTTTAGATTAAATTGAGAGGCAAAGCAGTCAGGATGATAGAGATGACAGTATTTTGCCCTGGTCAGATCACATGTGTAGTAGTAGTATGCTCAGTTCTGGGTACTTCATTTTAGGGTAACTCAGGTCTCAAGCTTGAACATTTGCATGAAACTCTTCATCGGTGGAGAGACTGATGACTCTACCTGTGTGAGGGACAGAGTTGGTACAAAAGCTTTGGAGAGGATAAATGCTCTTTTTGCCTCCTCCTTTGAGAGAAAACACGTGGTTCTAGACTCTCTTCAGGGAGCTACCTGTGAAGAAAAAGAAACTTTGGAAAGCAGATGTAGGGGAAAGAGAATTCCTTACTATATCCATAATTTCCTACAGACTTTGAGAAGTTACACTTGGGTGAAATCAGGACAAATCAGCTGAGCTGAAATTTCTCTTTCGAGTCATATGGGTACCTGTACTTATGGGTGAATCTCTAATATATACATAGATAACATAGCAATCAATCCACCAACAAGCATTTATCAAGCACCTACTATATATTAGGCCCTATCAGGCTATCAGGAATACAAAGACAAAAATATGAAACAGACTCTGATTTTAAAGAGCTTACATTCTATAGGGGAGGTGACATGTACACATAAAGTAAATATAAAATATTAATCAGTTGATATGGGGAGGCAGAACTAATAAGTAAGGGAATCAAGCAAAGTTTCATATTTGCTATTGTTTAGTCATGCAGTTGTGTCTGACTTTTCATGATCCTGTGGGCCATAGCATGCCAATGCTATCCATGGAACTTTCTTGGCAGAGATTCTAGAGCAGTTTGCTATTTCCTTCTCCAGCTCATTTTTACAGATGAAGAAATGGAGGCAAATAAAGTTAAGTGACTTACCCAGGGTCACACAGCTAGTAAGTATCTGAGGCCAGATTTGAACTCAGGTCTTCCTGATTTAGCTCACACACTTACTAACTGTGTGACCCTGGGCAAGTCACTTAACTCTGTTTGCCTCGATTTCTTCATCTGTAAAATGAGCTGGAGAAGGAAATAGCAAACAGCTCCAGGACTTCTGCCAAGAAGGGTCTTTAAGGTTTGGAAATGACTGAAAAACCACTGAACAACAACCCCAAGCCCAGTACTCTATCCACTAAACTATCTAGCTGCTCCAAGCTTCATATAAAAGGTGGTATTTGACATTGTGAGCTCCTTGGGGGCAGGGACTGTCTTTAGCCCTTTTTTTGTATCATCACATAGCTTCATGGCTGGTACATAGTAGGTGCTTAATATTTATTAACCAACTGAGGGAAAATAGGAATTCTCAAAGTAGTGGTGAAGAGGAGACGCATTCTGGGTGTGTGTGTGTGTGTGTGTGTGTGTGTGTGTGTGTGTGTGTGTGTGTGTGTGTGTTAGCTCATGCAAAAGTATAGAGCTGGGAGATGGAATGTTGTGTGGTATACTGAGTCCTGGCCTTGAAGACAGACCCACTTTTGATTCCTGCCTCCACTAAGCTGTGTGGCTTTGGGCAACTCATCTTACCTGTCTGAGCCTTAAGGACAGTGCCTGGCACATAGTAGGTACTTTATTGATCGTTGACTATTTTCTGATCTATAAAACAGGATTTTTAATAACATTTGTACCATCCACTTCAAAGGAACTGTCATGCAGAAAGTGTTTTGTATGTATAAGACACTGTAGAAACATGAGCTATTAATGTTGGGTGATGCTCAACATAATGTTTTTTCTTGGCCCATGCCTGTGATTTCACTAGGGCGGTGAATTCCTTCCACCAATGCAGATTGGCAACTCCTCCTCAAGTTCCAGTTGCCCCACTGCCCCACTCTGCCTTTACTGCCTTTTTTTTTTAGACAAAAAAAGTTTATTGGCACACCAAGGCATCAAGCAGTTGGAGTGGGGCCAGCCACCAAATTCCAACTTTGAGCTGCTTTTATAAACAAGAATAAAACAATTTACATATAAGGGTAAAGCAATTCTGATTGGTATACCTCTCAATGAGGAGGTAGAATGACTGTCACCTCAATTCCTCCCCATTACAGCATCACTGGGAGATGGGATGAGCCCTCAGGTCATGGGAGTAGTGCACAGGAGATGGGATTAGTCTGCAGGAGAGGGATTAATCCTAAAGGGACTTACCCTCTCTGGCAGGCTGACTGAGCACAGTACTCAAAGGTTTAGCAAGGTTAAAACATGGGGGTCCCTCAGGTTGACTGTCCCAATGGCTGACTTTGTACAGTCCCCACTTTGGTGCTCACCATACTCATGGTGTAGTACCACATTCAGATCTATATCATTTCTCTATCTTCACCTGCATCATCCTAATCTCTGCTGCTGGTGCCAAATCAATTTGAGTAAGCATTAGTGGCAATAAACTTGGGGATTTAAAATTTACAGCAGGAAACAATTGTACTGTGGCCATGAGTATTCCAAGAATCATAATCCTATGTTATCTTCAATGTCATAAAAGTTAAAATTAGTTTAGCAGGGTCATAATCCCTTAAGGAGACAAACCTTGTTAAATAGGCTCTGTAGGTTAACTAAGTCAAATTACAAATTAAACCACTTAGAGGGCTCACCACATACTAATTTGAGAGGAGAGATTTACATATCACCAAGAAAACTCAGTAAATATGAAACAAAGAAACAAACAAGAAGTTGAAGTAATACAGTTGTCGTTGAGTCATTTTTTTTCTCAGTCATGTCCCATTCTTCCTGACCCCATTTGAGCTTTCTTGGCAAGGATACTGGAATGGTTTGCCAATTCCTTCTCCAGCTTATTTTACAAATGAGGAACTTAGGCAAACAGTTAAGTGACTCACTCAGGGTCACACAGCTAGTAAATGTCTGAGACTGGATTTGAACTCATGTAGATGAGTCTTCCTGATTCCAAGGCCAGTGCTCTATCCACTGTATCACCTAGCTTCCCTTGAAGTAATATAGCAATGATCATTAATATTAAGTAACATGAAGTCTCCTTGTAAACTGGTAACCTAATCCTGATGTTCATTTAATCAGCAAATTTCATCTTGAGTCCTAGATGTCTCCATATAGTCATCTGGTCCCTGCAAACATCTTTGCTTGGACATTTTGGAATAGGCCTGGTTCTCAGGGCAGATCTGAAGGGAGCTCCTCCTAGTAGATCTGCATTTCTGGTTCCAAGTCACTTGCAGAGATCCCTAAGTCATTCAGCTAAAATTTGTCAACATGTGTGTGTGTGTGTGTGTGTGTGTGTGTGTGTATTCCTCATATCATCTTGAAGGAATGAGGTACTTTGAGGATTTAATATATATAGCTATTAGCAAGGGGGATGGTAAGCCTGAGAACTCATTTACTTAGTTACTTATGATATGGAGTTGACCACAAATTCAGATTAAAATAGCAAAATCTTTCATAATTGCATCCTATTATAGTAACTCAGATGTTTTAGTATTAATCTATTAGTTAATAGGTTTATCATTGCAATAACAAAACTTCCACTTTTCACCTGCCCTGATTATAGAAATTTGCTATGAAAAGAAAAAGGTGGGACATGGTTATGACAATATCAGGATTGTTCCTTCAAGTACATAAACTGGCCAGATTGGAGATTGCAGAGATAAATGACAGACAAGAACAGGAAGGAAATCTTTTTCCTGGTTTGTAGAAATTTGTGGCATTACAAATTAATTAGAGACTAAAAATTGTAACTGAAATGTAATATCTTCACTGTAAATTTCCAAATTATGATAACTGCTAAAACCCTTTAGTGAATTTGCGAAGTGTGTGGCTAGGATTAAGATTAAGTGCAAACAGCACACACCTCTTTCTCCTTTCTGGAGGGTGATAGATTTATTGTTTTAGTAAAAGTTGATTTGCCCTATCTAGAGAATAAGCAGAACTGAAGCCAGTATGAAATGATTCAACAGAATTCAATTATGTAGCTAAATTAGTAGCAAAGTCACCTAGACTGAAATATACTATGCAATGAAATGTTAGGCTAGAAAATAATTAAGAAATAAGATGAGATGGACCTCAGAAAATAGTGAAGGTAAAGGGAAATGAGGAATCAGTTTATGTTTAAATATTATCTCATGCTGAAAATCTAATAAAAAGCCAATGAGAGTAAATCCCTGCTTAATATTAGGGAGATCTGGGAGAGCTGTGTTTAGGCTAAATCAGTCTTCCCTGCCCTTCTGAGCTCCCTTTATGTGCTGTCTCACCGAAGTTTATTTTGAGTGTCGAAGTACTCCCCTTCAAAGTTCTCCAACATAAAATGACCTTGTGCATGCTAGAGAACTTCTGAACTGGAAACTCCACTAAGCCCACCTCACTGCTTGCATTGCTGCCTTTGTGGGGCCTGCCAAAATCTTTAGTTTTTCCTTCTGATTTTCCCCTAGAAAAGTGGTTTTTTAAGGGTGCCATGGTCTTCGAGAAATTCAGATTTTATGGAAGTCTTTTGTGGACTGGCATCTCTAATGGACTTGGTAATAAGAGGCAGTCTTGGTTAGAAAGTCCAGCCCTATAGCACCAATAATTCATTTACCTGGGATCTAGTTCTTTAAATCTATTTTGTTTTGTTTTCTTTAGCATGCACAGCTAAGAATAATCAAAGGTCCCATTTTCATCTAGCCAAATTTGCTTCCGTGTACTGATTCCAGTCTGAACTGAACTCTACTGCTGTAGTTTTGGACATTCTCAATTGAATTCCCAAGCTTTTAACAGGTTACCTAAGTGGGAGTGGGCAGGAAGTTTACTCTGTACCAATCCCATATGGATACTGGTATCCCCTTACCTTGTGGCAGCCTAATGGTGGGTAAGACCAACCACTTGCCTTGGGTTAGCCTAGTGTGTCTAGTGTTGGACGAGACATTTACAATGCCTTTTTTCTGTGTATGCTGCTCCTTTGTGCACAAATGAGAAAGAATCAGTTTTTGGTTCAGGACTTATTTCTCCTTATCTTTGGGGAGTTTAATTCTCCAACCACTTCATAGCTGACTAAACACTGAGAAAGTTTACTCCAACACACAATCAGACAAAAGTCTGAGTGCCAGCTGTAGGGTTGGACAGTGGACAGTGATAGCCATGTGAGTGAAGGAACCCTTCATGGTCCTCATGATTGTTAAAAGAAATCTTGGTTTGGGCCTTGCTCTGGTCAATTAAAGCAAATGCAGGAAACAAGACCCAGTGAGTTAATTGGCACACTGAGGCTTCAAGCCTCCTTCCACCCCACCCCCACTGCCTCTCAATGACTATAATAATAATAATAATAATAATAATAATAATAATAATAATAATACACATTTGTATTATTGGCCTTAGCTCATCAAAGTAGTCCAAGCTAGGGTGGCAGGGAACTCATACTATGCTCCAACTTTTGCATTGGGCATAGGGTAATTGAGGCCAGTCAACTACAACAGACAAATGCAAAATATTTTGGCATAAAAATGGAGCTGGGTTTAAAGAAGTGAATGGAAATGTCCCTAAATGTCAAAGGCTTATTTTAGAGGCCTCTCTCAGGGAAGTCAGTGGAGTTAACTCCTGTCTGCTAGGGCCAATCAGAGGTCTACCCAGATTCTTGTGTGTTTCTCTCTTATCCTGTGCCTAGAGTATAGCCTGGTGCATACTCAGGACTCTTAGGTAATGGGCATCTATGAGCTAAAGATCCATTGTACCTTGAAACTTACATGGCACAAAATCTTGACATGAGCACACTGTGTAGCCTCTTAAAAAATGGCTAGGTTTTAGCTCTATCTCTATTCTAAATTGGCTATGTGAACTTAGCCAAGTCAATTAATCTCTCCATGCTTTAGTCATTATCCCACCTATGAAATTAGGACAGAAAAAAATTTTGTACCACATCAATGGTGGTATTCCCAGTGAGGAAATTACCTCCATTGATATGTCAACACCTGTTCTGAAATTTATAGTCTTAAAAAAATTGCCCAGAGTACTAAAAGGTTAGGCTTCAAGGTTTACATGGCACTTCCTTCATAAAAAGCCTTTGAAATAAGTATTGCAAGTATTATTATTCCCATTTTTGTGGTTGTTCAGTTTTGTCTGACTCTTTGTGACCCCATTTTGGGTTTTCTTGGCAAAGACACTGGAGTGGTTTGCCATTTACTTCTCCAGTTCATTTTGCAGATGAGGAAACTGAGGCAAGCAGGGTTAAGTGACTTGCCCAGGATCACACAGCTAGTAAGTGTTTGGGGCTAGATTTGAATTCAGGTTGATGCGTCTTCCTGACTCCAGGCCCGGCACTCTTTTCACTGCACCACCTAGCTGCCTTCAAAGGCATTTTACAATCTTACATCCTCAAGGATCTTATAATCTAATACATGCCCTTCCTCACTCTATTTTATCTGGGATCAATCAATCAATTAATCAGCAAGCATTTATGTTTAGGTACTGTGCTAGGCTCTGGGGATACAAATTCATAAGTGAAACAATCCCTGCCCTCAAGGAGCTTATGTTCTATTGAAGGAAATTTTGTATACATATAAGTGTATACAAAATACAGGTTGCCCCAAAAGCATTAATGTGGTTGTAAACTCATTAAAGTTTATACTGTACTAAGACTTTGGGGACATCCTGTATAGGTAATAGGGACATCAATGCAAGGTAATTTTTTGAGGAGGGTGGTAGGGAGTAGCAACTGGGGAGATGGGGAAAGATCTCAAGTAAGAAGTGGTATCTGTGGGCAGCTAGGTGGTGCAGTGTATACAGCACCAGCCCTAGAGCCAAGAGGACGAGAGTTCAAATCTGGCCTCAGACACTTACTAGCTGTGTAACCCCAGGCAAGTCACTTAACCTCAATTGCCTCCAAAAAAAAATCAAAACAGAAGTGTTGTCTGAAATGAGCTTTGAAGGTAACTAGGGGCATTGGGTAGGGAACAGGATAGAGCACTGGACCTGACTTCAGAAAGAACTGAGTTCAAATCCAGACACTGCTTGTGTGATTCAGGGCAAGTCACTCAACTTTAGCTTCTGCATCTGTAAAACGGGGATAAACATAGCACCTATAAGGAGATAATATTTTTAAAGTGCTTTGCAATCCTTAAAGGCTATATAAATGCTAACTATTATTATTTCAAAACCCATCAGCAAAGCTGCTCATTTGTTGGTGTCTTCCTTATCCAGGACGTCGGGTTTGTATTGGAGAATCTCTAGCCAAGATGGAACTCTTCCTGATTTTTGTAGGCTTACTCCAGAAGTTTACATTTAAGCCTGCCCCAGGGATAGAGCCAGCAGACCTTGACCTCACTGCTAAAGTTGGCTTCACCTTGACCCCAGTGCCTCACCTGGTATGTGCTGTCCCCCAGGAGGAAGTGCATGGCTCTTAATGTGGGAGAGCAGCTGTTTGGCTCCACTCAGACCACCGCATCCAAGATGGTGGCAAAAGAAACCAGGATGGCTTTTGACCCTACGTACACATTTCCTGCCTGGTTAAAGATCCAGCTGGTCTGCAAGAGCACAATTATCACATTACATTTATTAAGCATTAATATCTTGTTACATGCTTGACCAAATAGATAATCCACCCATTTTCTGACCTTGAAGATCGATATTATTGTACAAATATAATATTTAGCTTGTACAGTAAATAGTTGTCTTAGCTCAATGTTCTGCAGAAAAGTTGCTGTTGTTCAGTTATTTCAGTCGTGTCTGACTCTTTGTGACCCCATTTGGGGTTTTCTTGGCAAAGGTACTAGAGTGGTTTGCCATTTTCTTCTCCAGCTCATTTTACAGATGAGGAAATTGAGGCAAACAAGGTTAAATGACTTGTCCAGTGTCACAAGTGTCTGAGAACTCTGATTCTCCTGAATCCAGGGCCATTGTTACATCCAGTGTGACACCCTAGCTGCCCACTTACTGGGTTAGGGAAAAGTAAACTTGTTAATGGTTGACAACTTGCAAATGCCTCATTGCATTCATCTTCAAATCACACCCAAATTAAGAGAACAGCACCTCCAATATTACACTGTGGGGAGAAAGACCTCAAGATATCCCTGCATAGGAGGTCAGTAATATATTAATTGTATCCCCAGCACTTAGCACAATGCCTGGCACATAGTAGGCACTTAATAAGTGTTTATTGGATTGGATTGAATTAGGTCATCACTGGGAGGATCAGTCTGGCCTCACCCTGGGACGGGGCTAAGTAAGGGAGGAAAAAACTAGCCATCGTGTACTTTCCTGCCTTCATTAGTTGTTCTTACTAACCAGGTGCTAAGCTCAGTTGTTTCTAACAATCAAAGGAATAAATGTAAGTGTTGTCAGAGCCCCCTAGGTTTCAATGCCTTGGCAAAAGCCCCAGTCTCTCTACTTTAGTTACAGCTTGAGATCTGGCCATAGAACCCAAGTCTCTTGACTTCTTGACCAGCACTCTTTTGACATGCTGCCTTTTCATCTTTATTAATTTAAGTGAAACCTTTTGCTTAGCACCGTGCCTAGTGAATAACAAGTACTTAATAAATGCTTTTTTCTTTCTTTGTATTAGCATTTAGTAGAACCTGTAGGGCAGCTAGGTGGTGCAATGGCGAGTGCATTGGGCTTGGAATCAGGAAGACTCCTCTTCATGAGTTCAAATCCAGCCTCAGACACTTACTAGCTATATGACCCTAGACAAGTCACTGAACCTGTTTGCCTCAGCTTCCTCTGTAAAATGAGCTGGAGAAGGAAATGGCAAACCGCTCCAATATCTTTGCCAAGAAAACTCCAAAATGGAGTCATGTAGAGTAGGACACATCTGAAATGACACAACCAACAACAGAACCTGCTGGAATTCTCACAATAGTGTTTGAAATTTTCAAAATAAGGACAGGATGTTGACCATGGTTTTCACATGATACCACACACACACACACACACAAAAGCAACAAAAACAAAGTAAAAAATATGCTTCAATCTGCACTCAGATTTCATCATTTCTCTCTTTGGAAGTGAACAGCATTTTTCATCATGAGACCTTTGGAACTTTCATGGATCCTTCTCTTGATCAGAGTGGCGAAGTCTTTCATAGTTGATCATCTTTACAATTTTGCTGTTACTGTGTACAATGTTCTCCTGGTTCTGCAAACTTCATTTTGTATCAGTTCATAGAAATCTTTCCAGATTTTCCTGAAACCATCATGTTTGTCATTTAGCACTTAATAAATGCTTAAATAAATGATTATTTTTCACAACAGAACTTGACTGGACCTCACCACACCACCATTCACAACAAATAGAATTCAGTAGCTTTACATAGAGTTAGGCTGTACATGAGGCAATTAGGTGAAGTAGGGAGCATGGCACAAATATAACTCCATAATTTAGAACAGGCTATAAAATATGGTGATACTACTGAGCCTTCCTAAGCCTTTTACAAACTGCTGATAAAAGAATTCTCCCTTCTTCAGGTAGCTCATTGCCCAGAACCAGAGCATTGGAGTCTACATGGACTCTGCTTAATCTTAGAAGCTTCTTTCTCACTGAGTCATTCCCTTTTTGTTTTCCCCATCCAAAGATTTCCCAGAGTACATCAGAATTTGGTTTATGTTCAGTTCTCTCAAAAAAAAAAAAAGAAAGAAAAGAAAAAAAGGAAAAAAAGAAAGAGAACACAGCTCCCATGCAAGCATTCAAGCTAACAATATAGAACAAAAAGTCAAAGGACCTACTAATAAGTCCACTAATAAATAAGGATAATTCTCCTTTCCTCTCTGGTGATCCCTACCTCTCCCAGGGACCTATATTGTCTAGTCGTACCCTATTCTATCCTGGGTAGGACTCTTCAGCAAAGAGAAAATACTCAAGGTTGTCAGCAAGTTAAGCACTCCCTCCTCTTGGGCATGCCCTGACTCCCAGGTGCACATATCCTTCAGCCTTAGAGTACTACCTTGGGTTTTTTGCTTCACTGTAGACAAGAAGGAAGAATTGAGGATGCTAAAAAGAAATTCAAACATCTAACTACAGTGACATAAGTTCTTATGCTAAACTTCAACTGTAACCTCATTCTGTTTTGAAATACACTCTTAACACTTCTCTTTTGTGGTGTTTCCAGTATGGAATCTGCTTGAGATGAAGAGTCACTGTAGTTGGCTTGGGCACTCCCAGACTTGAAAGCAGCTTGCCAAAAAGACCATAGAAATGACCTTCTCCTATGCTTAATCTCATATTGCTAGCTAATGCTCAGTTCTTACTAACCAACTAATTTCTCTCTGCTTTTATGGGTCAGTCAATTAACATTAATCAAGCAAACACTATATGCAAGGCACTGTGCTAAGCATGAGGGAGTCAAAGAAAGGCAAAAAAGAAAAAAAAACCCAGACCCTCCCCTCTAGGAACTGACAGTCTAATGGGGGAGACAATATATGAACAATTATGTTTAAACAGACTGTATGTAGCATAAAAAGGAAGTAATCCACAGAAGGAAGGCACTGGAATGAAAGGAGATCAAGAAAGGTTTTCTACAGGTGGTGGGGTTTTAGCTGGGATTTGAAAGAAGCCAGGAGGCAGAGATGAGGAGGGAGAACTTGGGAGACAGTCAGAGGAAATGCCTAGAGTGGAGAAATTGAATCTCTTGTCTGAAGAAAAGCAAGGAGACCAGTGTCCCTGGATTGAAGAGTACGTGGAGGTGGTGGTGAGGGGTGGACAGTTTAAGATGTAAGAAGAGTGGAAAGGTGATGGGGGCTAGGTTGTGAAAGGTTTTGAATGTCAAACAGAGGGTTTTATATTTGATCTTGGAGGCAATAGAGAGCCACTACAGTTTATTGGCACAGGGGATAGAGCAGCAGGCTTGGAATCAGGAGGACTCATCTTTGTGTGGTGGGGGTGAGTTATGAGATGACACTGTCAAATCTGTGCTTTAGGAAAATCACTTTTGGAGGCTGAATGGCGTATGGACTGGAGTTGGGGGAGATGTGTGAGTGAAAGAGGATCAACTTTCTGCATCTTTCCTTTTTGCAGTATCAGGAAAGAAAAAAAGGAATAAAAATCAGTTATGTGTGTGCTTTGTTTCCCTATTATGGTTCCTTTTCTAATTAGGAGGGGTTTTTTTTCCTTCCTCTGACCTGATTCTCCTGCTTAATTTTTTACCCTTTGATGGCATCATTGGAAAACCAATTTCCATGGAATACTAAAAATTACCTATTAACTACCCCCAGAAGACCATCAGTTCCCTCTCAGCCTGCTTCTAATTGTTCTAAAGGGATGAGACCCCTTTTCCAGAATATAGTTCTTCGTTTCTAAAAACAATTGCAAAGTGGTTTCTTCCACAACACATGAAGGAGTTAAAGGAAATGGTCATTTCAAAGAAAGTAGAAATGCTTTATATCTAAATCCAAAATAACAAAGCTGAATAAATTGTTAGGAATTTCCTATAAGCCCATCTGCTGATAAAACCATAGCTAGAGGCTGATGGACAATGCCTTGTTAATCTGTGTCTGATCACAAAGACAAGGTTGAAAGCTCACGTTCTAATCATTAGCATCTGAATTAGAAGTAAGGCATATGCACACGTGCTCAGGCATATACATTTTGTGTGCACACATACACACAATACACATACACACATGCATACACACAGCTAACAAATATGTAAACAGATACATGCAAATACATATATGAGCTACATATATGAATTTACGACACACAAAGTATGTGTACATGTGTATGCATATCTATGCATACATATATACAGAGAAAGATAGAGAAGGAGGGAAGGTGGAGGGGAGAAGGAAGGAAAGAAAGAAGGGAGGAAGGAAAGAAGGAAGGGAGGGAGGGAGGAAGGAAGGAAAGAAAAAAGGAAGAAAATAAGGAGGGAAGAAGGAATAAAAGGCATAAAAGGAATAAAATTCAACACGTAGTCTTTGTTCTTAGGGACTCACATTCTAATAGGGGGAGATCAACCACATTTGATGAAAAGGCCCCAAGGTCTAGGGTAGAGCAGTAAAGAAAATGGTTATATATCTTCTTTAATGTCACCTCCAGTAATAAAACCACATCACTTTCTGATGTTGAACATTTCACAGGGCCAATGACTCTGGTGGCTGGAACTTTCTTGAGTCTGCTGTAACTGTGACTGAAGAGACAGAGGCTCTAGCGCCTCCCGAGACTGTGCCAGGTCATATCTCCATCACGTTTGTTTCCCTGGATTGTGGATTGTGATTGTGACTGGATGCAGGGCAGGTGGCACCAGGAGCCAGGCTGCCCATCAGTGACAGTGGTGGCATCCCTCCTCTGTGAGGCAGATCCCTCTTCCATGAGGATCACATCCTCAATGATGTATTTCCTAGTTCTTGCCTCAAAACCTGGAAGACTTGGGCTCAAGTCCTGACTTACATACCAGCTTTGTGGCCTTGGACAAGCTATTCTTAATACCAGAGAAGAAGTTCTTTTTCTTTTATGGGGTATTTACAGTACCTTGAAAGATAAAACATGTTGATATGCAATACGTGTATTTTATGCATTTGTGAGTTCTAAACTTTTTCTGGGTCATCTGCTGGCCTTTGCACATCATCTGTAGCTTCCGCAAAACTCCCCCAAAATTCCCATTTAACTTCTTATGGGAAATTGCTGACCTGCAATATATTGAAACCGTGATAGGGAATGCCTTGATGTAAAAGGGATAAGTGTATACACACACACATACGCATATACATACACATAATATACATACACACACACACACACACACACAAAACCAATTAGAAGGAAAAGGAAATGAGTCACTAACTTTATTCCTTTTAGTGATGTGAGGGACCATCAGGCTTGAGCATGTGCCCTACCACTGCTTCCTAAGATCCAAAGTCTTACTATTTGCCCTATCTCGTGCCCTACAGATCCTATGCGCTGTCACCTTCAGAGGTGGCCCAAAGGATCCTTCGTCTTTGCCATCTATCTGCACCATTAGAACTTTCTGGCCTGCCTACTTTTTTATGTATCTCCCCCAATTAGAGTGTGAGCTTCTTGAGAACAGGACCAATCCTTTTTTATTTATATCCCCAGAGTTTATCACAGCACTTAGCACTTTGTAAGTGCTTAATTCATTCATTCACTATTACAAAACACTTTTTTTTTGGTTGGGCAATGGGGTTAAGTGACTTGCCCAGGGTCACACAGCTTGTAAATGTTATGTGTCTGAGGCTAGATTTGAACTCGGGTCCTCCTGAATCCAGGGCCGGTGCTCTATATACTGTGCCACCTAACTGCCCCACAAAACACTTTCATATACATTACATCATTTGGTCCTCACAGCATCAACCCTATGAGGTTGGTTGTCCAACTATTATTATTCCCATTTTACAGAAGAAAACTGAGGCCCAGAGAGTAAAAGTATAAATGAATTGTTCAAGTGTGTTAGCTGTTGAATAGGGCTTCTGTCTTCCAGTTTGATTGATAGTAGAACCAATAATTCTATAAAGAGACCTCAACTTGGACAGAGGGATATATACTGCAGCTAGATGAAAATGGACAGGAGAAGAAGGGAGAATTTGGATTTCAAGGCTCGTCATAGCAACTAGGGGGTATTTTCTGAAGCTCATAGATCTGGCTCCCCCTATGGCTTCAGGGAACTGTCATGTAAATGATCTCAGGAGCCAGTGTGACTCTGCTCATGGAATCTTACAAGAGCTGAGCCACCGTGATGTTTCCAACTTCCTAGGTAGGTGGAGATGGCCTGTCAGGGATCCCAGCCAAGCTGTGGTCCCCATCATAAGAGCAGACCCAGACGGAGACACGATAGCTATTTTCCAGTATTTGAAGGACTGTCATGTGGGAGAACAATTAGACATATTCTATTTAACCTCAGATGGCAGAAGCAGAAGCAATGGATGGAAGCTGTAACAAGAGAAATTTAGGCTCAATAACTGGGGAAAACTTAACAACTAAATCTGTTCAAAAGTGCAGCTGGGAGATTCAGGGGCTTCTCCTGTTCTTGGAGAACTTCAAGCAAGTCTGATGACCACTCCCTGAAGATATTATAAAGAGGATTTTTTGGGGGAGGCATTCTAATCAACTTTTTTCAATGAACAAAAAATGCTTTTTTTCTTCTATCATCACCTCATTGGAGAAAAGGAAAGGAAAGGAAAGGAAAACCTTTGTAACAAATATGTATAGTCATGGAAACAAATTCCTGTATTGGCCATATTTTTTTTAGAAAAGTATATCTTATTCTGCAGAGTGAGGCCATCATCTGTCTGTCAGGAGGCAGGTAGCATGCTATATCATCAATCCTCTGGAATCATAATTAGCTATTGTATTGATCAGAGCTGTTCAATCTTTCAAAGTTGTTTATTTTTACATTGCTCTTGTTTTTGGGTAACAAACTATAAATTGTTTTTGTTTTGCAGACTTCACTCTGCACCAGCTGATACAAATCCTCCCCAGATTTCACTGAAATCTTGTGGGAATTCCTTTTCATGCATGGGTTGAACTCAAGGTTGTTGAAATCCCTCTCACTTCTTCAGTTTTGTGGCTCTGCAAGGGACTTTGTCAACCATCTAGTCCAACCTCATCATTTATAATTGAGGAAACTGAGACTAGGTGGTATGTACTAGGCTGGGTCTGACTCAGACTAATCTTTTGGTAGATTAAGTCCAATTTTATAATAAAATGAGGCATTCATAGGTCGCTCAACATTAACGAAAGGAGATTCACTTAGCTGTTGCTGGGGAAGGATGTTTAATAAGCATTTGCATAGAGTCGATTTAGCTGAGTGCAACTCCCTTGTGTCTGAATTGTCCCTAGTAGTCCACCAGCCAAGCACCAGAAAGTGGTGGGAGCTCCTCATGTGTGTTTTATACTCAAGTGATGTCAAGTGATGTTAATAGCTCAAGCCTTTAGGTTTCCTTAGCCAATCAAGTCCCCAAGATGGCTTCAATACCTTTTAAGGAAAAACCAGCCTAACTTGGAAGGCAGTAGGCTTTAGGTTTTTGCTGCATCCAAAAGAGGTTAAATGACTTGCCCAAAGTCACACAGCGAGTGTCAAAGGTAGGATTTGAGTTGACCCTTTTGTCAATCTGGTGACTACAGAATCAGTTCACTTTTCATGGAACCATGCTGTCTGTCTTTTTCCTGAGATTCCAGCATAAAAGTTGTATCTTAGAAAGCTAAAAGTCTAAAGCATTGCAGCCCTGTGAAAATGCAATTCCTTTTTGTCTGGGCAAGCATTATCAGTTCTTTACATTAGAGTGACAGCTCCAAGAGACACTGATTCGTGCTTAGTAACCTAGCTAGAGACATGGTATACATAGTGTGAATAAGGGATTTAAGAAGTATTTGGTAGACAAGGGAGATGAAGAGAGAGCATGTAAACACCTTGGGGCAGAGAAACTAAGGGAACACCCAGGGCACTGTGGGTGGGAGAGGGTAAGAGAAACCAAAGGGTCAGAAGAGAGAAGAGAAAGTCTCAGAATAGGGAAGATAGAGGCTCTGAATTTAAATGTCATAGATCTAGAGCTAGGAGGAACTCTGGAGGCCAGATAGTCTCTCCTCTTCATTTTGCTAATGGGGAAACTGAGGTTCATAGAGATTAAGTGACTTGCCCAAGGCCACACATGCAGTAAGTATCAAAGGCAGGGTATGAACTGCAATAACTTGCCTCTTTTTCAGAAGACTGGTCTTTCCAGGGGCCAGAGAGGGTAATCCCAGGGTTACCCTCTAGCCTACAGGCTAGAATTGTACCAGCTGTGTTACATTCTCTTTTTTTAAAATGATGCTTCTTGCTTTGACATCACCCTCATGATGTCATTGGTCCTCTTTGAGAACAAGGGATGGACAACAACATTTATTCCAAATATTTACCTGCCCTTCTTCTATCCAGAGAGCAAAACCAAGCCTTGCAGTAAGAAATGACTAAATGAACAAAATCTTCTGATGAAGAAAAGAGATGTGGGGGAAACTCCCAGGAGAAACAATTCAAATTTTCTCAAGGGCCAATATTTGTCAGAGGGAAAACTTGAACCCAGGTTACCTTGACTGTGAGGCAGTTCGTCCACTGAGTCATGTTGCCTCAATTATTATTATTATCATCATTATTCTACATTTTAAAAATGCTTTAGAGTTTGCAAAGCACATTCTATACATTATCTCATCTGATCCTCATAGCAACCCTGTGTTGCAGATGTGATTATTATCTCCATTTTATAGATGAGGCGACAGGCTCAGAGTGATTCATTGATTTGCCTGGGCTCATATGGCAAGTAAAAGGATGACATGGGATTTCAAGGCAGGTCTTTCAACTGCAAGTCCAGAGCTCAGTGGTTGGGTTTTTAAAAGGTTTACAGGGGAACAAATTCATACATTCCCAGTGAGGCAGGAATTTACTACTGGTGAATTCACAGAAGAAGATAGGAACTGAGTGTTCAATCAATCCTGAACAGAAGGCAGAGTTGTACACTAGCTGTGTGACCCTGGGCAAGTCACTTAATCCTGATTGCCTTGCCAAAAAAAAAAAATGACCAGAAGGCAGAGTTATGGAAAGGCTCCATTTTGAAAATGGAAAAATGGGGGGGGGAAATAGAGCACTGATAGAAAACAGTTGAGAAAATTTGCTGCCACTCCCTGCCCCTTGACTGAGGTGGGCAACTGTGAGTGTGAAATGTGGCAAATGCACTTGAAGTGTTGATAGGCTTTGCTGATGTACTTTTTCCTCCTTTCTTTTTAACCTTTATTACAAAGATTGGCTCATTGGGCCAGGGAGGGAAGAGGGACATATTAAAAAATAAAGGTGATTGTACTTCCAGATTGAGAACTGATAGACCCAGAGTACAGGGGGTTTTTTTCTCTTTTTTTGGGGGGGGGAGGGTTGTATGGCTGATGCGAAAATTTGTTTTCCATGACTTCATATTTGTAATGGGCTAGTATTTCTTTCTTCTCAATAGGTGGAGGAAGGGAAAGAATTAGAAACTAAAAATAAAATAACATTGAATTCAAAAAAGGTGATATAAAAAGAAATATCAATATAAATAAGTTAAAGAAAATTAATAGCACAGGGAAGTGTTACATAGAGTCTCACCCTTTTAGAGGTAAGATTGTTGGTGAGCACTGAAATCATAGGAGGTCAACCTGCTTTCAGAATAAAAGCCTCCCTCCCATAAATGGGCATAGTCCCTGTTTTAGCAGTGAAGCAAGACCAGGTTTCCGTCTTTCAAAAGACATGGTTGCCTCCTTAAAGGTAAACATTTTGACCAATTTTGAATTAGCAAAGTTTCCTCTTGGAGTTTCCCTACATTCCTTTCTCACCCCAATTTCAGTCACTTAGTGCAAGGGTTATTAACTCCATTTTACAGATGAGTAAACTGGGTCTTCTAGAAGTTAGATGGGTTGCTTAAAGTCCCATAACTAGGAAATTGCAGAGCTGAGCCTGAAACCCTAGTAATAATGTTTTCCCCTACCAAACCATTTTTTTGCTTTTGTGTAAAATGATGTCTAATCAATGCAAATAATCATTGCTGAGGCTTCAAACATGAAACTGCATCTGTACAGACCATCTCTCTTTTTACAGTTAGCTTCTCTCTTCTGGACTTTTTAAGTACCATGTTAATACAAAATTATTTGATTCTGCCCTTCTAACTCCTATTGGAAGAAACTTTGGAGGAGATAAGAAAGCCCCAAGGTTCCTGAAGTCCAAGGTAGTCAAATTCTCCTACCTGTGGACACCCATTGAGAGTTTCCTTTGGAAACCTGACTTTGGACTTCTTGGAGATTCAGGCTGAGTCATCTAAGACTATCCAGGTCCCAACTATATTTAGTGTTCACACCACACAAAGCCTTCTGCACAAGGACAAATTCCTTTAGGGTTCAGTTGATGTGTTGATAGATTTTGATGAACTGCCTTTTTTTTCTTTCTTTTTGTTATAAGGCTTAAATATTCACTAAATATTTGTTTTGAAAAAGGAAATGCCAGATGATAAAAGTCCTTTGTTAGCAAAGAATCTCTTTTAAGAAATGCTGGAAAACAGCTGCAGTGCAGGAAGAGAAATTTGACCTGAGAGTCAGAAGATCCTGTCATTCAATAACCAGAACCTTGGAAAGGCCACTTCTCTCTAGGCTTCAATCCCTCACTTCTCAAAGGAGGCGGGGGTAAAGGCGGGAGAAGGTTGGACTAGATCAGAGAGAGGGATTCTTAGCCTCTGTGTACATGTCATGGCAGAGGGCAGCTAGGTGGTGCAGTGGGTAGAGTGCTTGGCCTGGACTCAGAAAGACTCATCTTCCTGAGTTCAAATCTAGTCTCAAGACACTTACTGGTTGTGTGACCCTGGGTAAGTCACTTCACCCTGTTGGCCTCAGTTTCCTCGCCTATAAAATGAGCTGGAGAAGGAAATGGCAAACCACTGTGGTATCTTTGCCAAGAAAAGCCCAAATGGGGTCACGACTGAAGCGACAGAATGACAGCAACAAAAATATATCATAGACCTCTTTGCCAATTTGGTGAAGCCTATAGACCCCTTCTGAGAATATTTTTAGAGGCACACGTAAAATAATAAGATTACAAGGACACCAATTATATTGAAATACAGTTATCAAAATATTGAAAAAAAAAAGTTCCTGCTCAGAAACCCTGGTAAAAGTCAGTTCTATACTAGATTGGGGGTTGGAGGGGAGGAGGGGCTTTAGAGGATATCTAGTTTAATCTCCTCATTAGAGAGATGAGAAAACTAAGCCCCAGAGAGACAGAAACAGGATTTGAAGCCCTGGTGTTCTCTGTCCAGAGTCAGTGCCCTTTCCATCATGCCAAAGCTGTCTTACATGTATATATGTTATCTAATCTCCCAATACAGGGCCAGTGGTTATGGCTGAGAAATGTAAACAGAACGAAACCCCAGGTGTGGGAGGGACAATATGATTGCAATGGACAAGAAATTCATAACACATGAAACTGATCAGAAGAATAAGGAGGATTCACTAAGGCGGGGGAAAGCCTCCAAAGATCTGAATCTTTAGCATATGGGTTCATTTAAATCCATGAATCTGCTGAAGGTGTCAGCTGCAAAATTCAGTGGCAGTCACATCCCACAGCATGTCAGGGCAAAGCAAGTTTCAAGCAGGACTGGCAGCTTCCAATGCCAAAAAAATAATCTCTTAATTTAGGCTATTATTTTGCCGTGATGCTATTATACCTTCTTTAGATACCACAACTCTCTCTCCACACCCCCATCTCCACTCCTATTTCTACTTCTCCCAAATGTTAGTGCTTTACAAGGTCAAAAATTTGAGACAAGAAGCTACTGCTTCATAAAAACACAACCCCCCCAAAGCCTTCCGGCCCTGGGAAGTAGATTCTTTAACCTTCCCCTCTCCACATACATTCTCAGAAGAAAAGACTGCTCTGGTCTCAGTGTTAGGTATCCATTTCTACCATCTCTTCTGGATGAGGTGAAACAACAGCAATAATAAATAACTAGTGTTTATCTAGTCCCTTAATCTCTGCTTGCCTCAATTTCCTCATCTGGAAAAATGGGGGAAATTATAGCACCTATATAATACAAGAGTTGTGGTGAGGATAAAAATAAGATGATATCTGTACTTTGTACATCTTAAATTGCTATATAAATACCAGCTATATTGTATAGTATTTTAAAGTTTGCAAAGCACCTTTGCAATCTATTCAATCTCATTTGATCCTCACAGCAGTTCTGGGAAGAGGTGCTATTAACTTCTCCATTTTGCAGATGGGGAAGCTAAGGATGAGAGAGATTAAGGGACTTTCCCAGGATTACACAACTAGCAAGTATCTGAGTCAGAATTGGAACTCAGGGTCTTCTTGACTCCAAGTCTTAACACTCCACTCTATCCACTGCATCAAATACCCAGCTGGCCCCCAGGACCCAGGACCCTTTTGCCTTTGGTCTGAAGAAATATCTCTCAAGCACTTTCAGAATAAGGGGCAGAAGTACAATTAGTGACATGAAGAGTGACCCTGAGCCCCCAAAGCCCAAGCCAATCAATTCATCCTCCGTAGATGAGACTTTTGGAATCATCCTCACTGAGGTATGAATGGGTCAACCCAATAGAGTCCTTAATCTTCTCAAGAGGTACCAATGGGCACCTTCATACTCTAGAGGCAGATGTATTTGAAGTCCCATACTGAGGCTTGTTGTTAAGTAATTTTTCAGTCACATCTAATTCTTTGTGACCCCGTCTGGAGTTTTCTTGGCAGAGATACTGGAGTGGTTTGCCACTTCCTTCTCCAGCTTGTTTTGCAGATGAGGAAACTGAGGCAAACAGGGTTAAATGACTTGCCTAGGGTCACTCAACTAATATGTGATTGAGGCCAGATTTGAACAGAGAGAGAGAGAGAAATAGAGACAGAGACACAGAGATAGAGACAGAGACAGAGACAGAGACAGAGAATCTTGTGCTAGAAATGAGGTTAGTGTCACTGGATCATACAGTACATGGAGGGGAGGGATTAAGGTGTAAGAAGTCTGGAAAGGTAGGAAGAGGCCAGATTATATAGTGCTTTAAAAGCCAAACAGAGGAGTTCTTATTTGATCCTGGAGGGGATAGGGAATCCCTGGAGTTTACTGAATAGGCAGACATGATGTGGTCAGATCTGCATTTTAAGAAGATTGAAGCTAAAGAAATGGAATGTCATGCCCAGGGAAGAGTACCGATTTTTCTGGCATGTAGAATGTATGAAAGAGAACGATGTACAATAAGCCTGTAAAGATAGCCAGGAAACAGATTGTGAAGAGCTTTAAAAGCCAACCAGGGAAGGTTATATTTTACATAAGGGGAAAGAGGCAGCCACTGAAGTTTCTTGAGCAGGGAAGTGACGTGGTCACTCTTGTCCTTTAGGAGTATCTATTTGGCCACGATGAGGGGAATGGCTTGGAGTGGGGCAGGCATGTAGCTGTCCTCAAACATTTGCAGAGTTGTCATATGGAAGAAAGAGCAGGTGCATTCTTGTAGTTCTACAGAGAGAACTAGCCCAATGAGTAGAAGCTTCATGTAGGTAGATTTGATCTCATTACAAGGCAATATTTTTAAATGACTCACTCACAAGTAGTCAGAAGGGATTGTTTTGATTTGTGACCATTAGAAAAGTTGCAAAGGTGCAGTGTGGGAGGGGGTATAGTTTTTCCTGACAAAGAAGACCACTAGTGGCTGAGTTTGATGGCAAAAACACATTTACTGTACCGAGCATCCCCAAAGCCTTAGTGTAGTTTTTCTGTCACTAAAAACTCAAAATTGCACTGACACCTTATGTTCAGCTGCATTCCAGTCATATACCAATGTCCAGGTAGAGAAAATGAATCAAAGGCTACATACAGTTCCCCGGAACCTTCAGACTTGGGTGATATCTCAGAGAGAGCTATCCCAAGAACCCTAAGACTTGGGCAATATCTTTCTCTTGAGCAGTCACTCTCCAGGGCCTCCCTCCAGCTCTAGGGTTGCATAAGTCAACTATGTCTCTAGTAGAGCGTAGACTCCAGGCAGGGGTGAGCCTGTACTCTGGAGTGTGATCCGCCCAGACACTGTAGCTTCTCCCGTTAACACCTAGAGTAAACAATCTCTATATAAGGTCATTGGCAGAATCTGAGGTCCCCATTGGCCAACTGACTTAAAATACATTTTCTTTCTTCACTTATTTCCATTTTTACTCAAGGTGCTGCTTGAGTACAGCTGCTAGACATATACATTTCAAAACAAACTGGGCAGGTGACCCATGAGATGAACAGATAATTCTGACTGATCGAAAGGGAAGGAGTCTTCTATTGTTATACTTGGTAGGATGTTGGGTCAAATGATCTCTAAGCCCTCTTTCAATTCTAAAACTCTGCATTTTCTTCCCTGATTTCCACTTTGATTAGACCTACAGCTTTCAGATTCTACATCTTCACTCAATACACCCAGAAAGCACCTGAGTTTGCCTTTGGACATTATAAATGTCTTTCTTACCCTCTGGTGTGTTTTGCACTTGCAATTACCCTTTTTATTGGCATCTTAGAATTGTAAAGTATTAAAAGGGCTAGAATGCACCTGATCCAACTGTATTTTTAAACATGAGGAAACTGAGGTGCAGAGAGAGGTGATTTTCCCAAGTTCACACGGCTAGTGACAGAGCCAAGACACTAGTCCAGGGGTGGGGAACCTTAGATCTAGACTAGACCTTAGATCTCCAGAGTCAGATTGGTGTTCTACTTGAAGCCTGTCCTCATACCCCCAACTTCTAGTGGCCTCTCTACCAAATTGCTCTTGTATCGAACTCCAACATTCTGTGAAATAACTCAACTTCACTCACTGAGGCAGCTGGGTGGTGCAGTGGCTAGAGTACTAGGCATGGACCTGAGCTCAAGTCCAGCCTCAGATGGCACCTCTGGTGTGAGGGCTTGCTGAGCCCTTTTCCCGGTTGTTCATCCACCTTTGCTCATCTTTTCACTTTTTTCCTGTGGCTCCAAGAAATGGTAGCATGCACAATGGCCACACCCCAGTAAACTGTCTCTAACCAACAGACCTCAAAGTCATTGGTGAGGTAGGGGGACGTCAACTATGAGCACATGAAGACTTCCTCTTGTGGAATGGGTGGATGAGGACAATTTCTTCCAAGGGCTATGAAGGTGGCACTCAGAGCTTGGTCAGACACTGAAGGTGCCAGGGTGACCCACTGCATCCTGGCCCATTGCTAGTCATCCTGTCTTTTGTCCTGTCACTGGACTTCGAAGACTCAGGAAGAGAGAATGAGGCTGATGACTTTGTGCCATTCCGCTTCACTTAAATCCAATTCACGCATAAATCGAGATATCACTCGTGATTGGTCCTCTTTGAAAATGAAGAATGAGCAACAACAATGACAATAATAGCTGACATTTATGTAATTCTTTGAAGTTTGCAAAGTGCTTTTATATTCAGTATATTATTTGAGATACTCATTTGAGAAGGCAAACAACAAATGCACTAGGGACCCAGGGAAAACACTTTTCTCTGGGCCTCAGTTTCCTTCATCAGCCTCAGTTTTCTCATCTGTAAAATGGGGATGATAATAGCACCTACCTCCTAGCATTATTGTGATGATCAGATTAATGTAAAGTACTAAGCTTGTTAAAGTCAACATGTTAAGTTAAATCACACAGCCATCTATACCAAGAACAATGAGAGGTGGTTAACACAATGCCTGGCACTTAATAAATGCTTGTCTTTTTAAAAAAAATTAGTATTTGTTAAATTTATATTTAAGCTGTTTATATAGGGTGTCCCCCAAATCCCTAGCACAGTATCTTGTGCTTAAGTAGATGCTTTATACATGTGTGTCAAATTAAGTTTAATTGGATGGGGACTCGGGGCCATCTTGGAATGTGCCCCTATACTTGGTGTGCCCATCTGCATCCAGGTCGTCGCCTTCTGGATTCCATCTCGGGATCCCCTGTGCACAGTACAGTGTCCAACACCTTGAACAGGCAGGGGTTTAATGAATCCCAGGTGATGGGCCTGGCTGGCCCCTTTGTTTGCTCAGGGGGCACCTGGCAGGGACTCTGGCTGAATAAAAACAACGATAATAATAATTGTTTAGTTCTGGCTCAGCTCAACTAATATTTTGATGTTCCAGTTCAATAGCTTTAATCAAGATGGTTATTGCAATAACAACTTACATTCCATGACTACTTTATTCTTGGGTTAAAGAGATTTCACATTTGTGATCTCTTGTAATCCTTGCAATGACCTTATGAAGTTGGCATTAGCATCAGAGAATCCAGGAAGTTCAGAGCTGGGAAGAACCTTATGCATTCACCTAGTACAACATGGAAGAAGGGAAGAAATTCTTGATTCTGGAATAAGAGAACCAGAGTTCAGATTATATCTCTGAGACTTATAGTGTGATCCTTGGGTAGGTTGCACCCCCCATGAGCCTGTTTTCTCAATCTGTAAAATTTGAGAGTTGGACTTGATGGCTTCTGGACCTTTCCAGGTTTGGCTCTCTGATCCAATGCACCCCATTATTGTATAGATGGGGAAACTGAGTTTTGGAGAATGTGACCTACTCAAAGTCATACAGCTTGTTACAGTCTTAATTTCTAGTCCCCTCTCACACTGGCCCCTGCCCAGAGGCTCACCCAATGTTCAGAGGTTCTGAGTGATGAAGAATTCAGTGACAAGGAGGGAATGTATTCTATGTTCAGTCAGTTTTCCAGCCATGTCTGACTCTTCGTGACTCCATTTTTGGGGGTTTTCTTGGCAAAGATATTTGACTGGTTTGTAATCTCCTTCTCCAGGCCATTTTATAGATGAAGAAACTGAGGGCAAGAAAGTTCAAATAACTGAGCCAAGGTTATATAGTTAGTAAATGGCAGAGACAGGATTTGAACCCAAACTCTGTACTATTTTTCCCCGTTAAGCCAAACTGCTTTTTAGATACATAATAGTATCATATGCTTATTTCCTTGGTGACAACAAATTTAAGATAGAGAATGTTTAACCTCCTCCCTCCCAAAAAACCCCCCAAAACAACAAACAAGGAAAACATCTTTCTCAGGTTTCCAGGAGTGGCTATGATATCGTTGCTCAGGTTGTCAAACTCTTATTTGACACGGGATCTGTGGGATTGAACCAGGGAGAGAACAGGTGAGCTTGGTGAGCCTGTCACCAGGACACAGTCCAAGAAACACCTGGACAAAATCTTCTTAGGGCCAAACCAATAGCCACTATGTTGACAGGGTAAGATACAGTCCAATCACTTTAAATAACAAAGGATATCAAGTTAAACCCTTGGGAAAAATGGGGAAAAGAATACTCGGGCAGGTGAAGGGAAGAATCTGCTAGATGAATGTCCACCTCATAATTGATTGGAAGGCACTATACTTAAAAACCAAGGACCATGACAGAGGCTGGTCACCAAGTGATCAAGGAGCAGCACCCAGGCTGGTCACCCCACGCTCAATGTCTTAGTTACTAATTAGTCATTTATTCTAAAATCACTGTGATTAGCCGCAATGAGGGGGGAAAAATGATTTAATCTGAATTCTTGAAAAAGGCAGTCTAAGAAGCAATTATGGTTAATCTCTTTCACTAATTATTACCTTTAAATGGCTCTCATATTGAAAGAAGGGGCACAAATTAAGTTTACTAGTGCAGGGCTTAATCACATAATGATCCTGGGAATGTGGAAACCATATTAGTAATTCTACACCTGGCACCCTTTCCCCCTTGGCCCTCCAGATAATGAAACAGAGAGATGAAAAAAGGTCCATCCTTGCTTGTAGAGGATTTCCTAGAACTGAGAATGAATTGCTTTGCTGACTCAGGGTGTCCGTGCCTTCAGCTTTCAGTATGGAACTAGCAGATGTCCATCTTGGTTGCTGACGATGACCTAAAGTTGGGAAGCCCTCACCATCTCTTGCTTGAACTATGAAATTATAATAGCCTCCTATTTTTAGTTTGCCTGAAGCATAATAGATTTTGCTCCAGTTCCTTACTTATTTTAACTTTGTTTGCATCTTTGTGTTTCAAGTGTGCTTCTTATCAAAAATATGTAGTTGAATTCTATGTTCTAATCCATTCTAATACTCACTTCTGTTTTATTAGTGATTTTGTCCCATTTATGTTGGCAATTTATGATCATTAGTTATTATTTCCCTCCATTCTAACTTCTTGTCTTTTTCTCTCTCTTTGCCTTCTCTCTCCTTGTTTACAAAGAAGTTAGTGGAAGAGAAGGATTATAATTCCAGAGGACTGATGATGAAGGATGCTATCCACCTCCTGACAGAGGTGATAGACTAAATGTGAAGAATAAGATACATTTTTGGACAGACTAATATGGGGATTCGTTTTGCTTGATTATGCATATTGCAGGGGGGGTTTTTTCTCTTTTTTTAGCAGGTGGGGGAGGTGGGAAGGAGAAAAAACTGGATGCTTAATAACTGACAATAAATAATTTAAAAAAGAAAAAAGGATGATGCTTAACATTTATGTTCTATAATTGAAGCAATCTGCTTGTACACCACTGACCGACCTCCTTTAACTTTCAACTAACCTTCCAACCACAGATTCTTATTCTTTCTTTTTTTTTTTTTCCTTTTCATTTACCCTTCATCATCTGCACTTACATGTTGGAGTCTGCTGTACTTATGACTTGTTGCTCAAGGATTTTACCTTCCCCCTTAAACGTCCTTCTTCCTTCTTCCTGTCCCTATTCCCCTGTTGATTTTAATGTATTTTTAAACTGAACTCTTTGTGTGTCTCTCTGTGTATGTGTGTAAGTATGTGTATAAGTGTGTTCAGTCCTCCTTTGTCTGGCTCAGAGGAAAGTAAATTCTTTCTCCCTCCTCCTCCTCCTTTCTTCCCTGGTATATTCCCTTTTGCTTCACTTTCTTTCTTCTCTTAAAGATAATCAAAATGGAACAAAACTATGGCCAGGCCATCTGTTTTCCTTATTAACTCCCTCTATGATAATAATAATAATAATAGTTAACATTTATATAGCCCTCACTGTGTGTCAGACACTGACAATATGCACTTTACAATTATTATCTCATTTGATCCTCACAATAAACCTGGGAAGCGGATGCTGTTATTATTCCTATTTTTGCAGATGAGGAAACTGAGACAAACAGAGATTAAGTGACTTGCCCAGGGTCATATGGGGGTAAGTATCAGAGGCATCAGAGTCCAGAGCTAGTGTTCTTTTAAATATATGCACTTCATTCTTTAGCCCCTTCTAACTGACTAAAGGTTTTTTCCTTTCTACTTGAAAAGTATTGGGGGTTGCTGTGGCTAAAAAAAAAAATGGATCATCTAACAATTGTCAGTTTCTGGTGATATCTCTCTGCATGTAGCCAGGCTAAGATAGTAGCCACAGTAGAAGCCTTTACAGTTTGGTAGGACTGAATAGACTTTGTTCTTCCATGGTCTAGCTTTAAAGAACCCAAAAAAGGTGAATTCCAAACCACAATAAAGCACTGGACTAGGACTCTTAGACAATTAACTGGGCAAAGAGTTAAAGAGGAGGTAGAGACCAATTGGGTTTGCATTTGGAAATTTTATGTTGCTTTCAATGACATTAAATTGCTTATTTCTGGAAAAGCTCCTCTCATTAAGACTCATATTGTTCTGGTGACATTATGTGGCTATGACTCATGGAGCACTATGGAAGAATCAAAATGGCAGGTGACCTAAAAAGTCATAGAAAGACCCAAGGGGTGAAGGTTGGAGCAGAGCAATAAAAGGTACCGTATATAATAACAACTATAGTATACCAAATTACTCTTCAAAATGGTTGGATCAGTTCAAAACTCCATCAACAATGACTTTCCCACATCTTCTCTGACAGTTATCATTTTCCTGTTTTGTCATGTTGGCCAATCTGATAGGTGTGATGTGGTACCTCAGAGTTGTTTTGATTTACATTTCTCTAATCAATAATGATTTAGAGCATTTTTATAAGATTGTAGATAGCTTTAATTTCTTCATCTGAAAACTGCCTGTTCATGTCCTTTGACCATTTGTCAGTAGGAGAATGAATTTTAAAAAAAATATATTTTTGTAAGTTTGACTCAGTTCTTTACATATTTGAGAAATGAGGCCTTTATCAGAGATGCTTGCTGTAAAAGTTGTTTCCCAGATTTCTGCTTTTCTTCTAATCTTGGTTACATTGGTTTTGTTTGTGCAAAAATTTTGTAATTTAATGTAATCAAAATTATCCATTTTACTTCCCATAATTCTCTCTACCTCTTGTTCTGCCATAGATGGATAAGAATCCATATATCTGACAGGTAAGATATTCCATGCTCCTCTAATTTGCTTATGATATCCCCCTTAATGTCTAAATCTTGTACCCATTTTGATCTTATCTGGGTATATGGTGTGAGAGGTTGGGCTATACCTAGTTTCTGCCATACTGTTTTTGAATTTTCTCAGTAGTTTTTATCAAATAGTGAGTTCTTGTCCTCAAAGTTTAGTTATTTGGGTTTAACACTAGTTTACTAGTAAACACTAGTTTACTATGGTCATTTACTACTGTGTCTTGTACACCTATTCTATTCCACTGACCTACCATTCTATTTCTTAGCTAGTACGAGATTGTTTTGATGATTACCACTGTATAATACAGTTTGAAATCTGGTACAGCTAAGCTACCTTCCTTCATATTTTTCACTAATTCCCTTAATATTCTTGACCTTTTGTTCTTCCAAATGAATTTTGTTATTACTTTTTCTAGCTTTATAAAATCACTTTTAATAGTTTAATTGGTATAGCACTGAATAAGTAAATAATTTAGGTAGAATTGTCATTTTTATTATATTGGCTCAGCCTACCCAAAAGTAATTGATATTTTTTCACTTGTTTACATTTGATTTTATTTGTGTGAAAAGTGTTTTGTAATTTTATTTACATAGTTCCTGAGTTTGTCTTGGCAGGCAGACTCCCAAGTATTTTATATTGTCTATATTTATTTTAAAAGGAATTTTTTTTTTTGCTACTGGACTTTGTTGATAAGATATAGAAGTGCTAATGATTTATGTGGGTTATTTTATATCCTACAAGTTTGCTAAAGTGGTTAATTATTTCAACTTTTGGTTGATTGTCTGGGATTCTCTAAGATACCATCATATCCTCTGGAAAGAGTGATAGTTTTGTTTCCTCATTGTTTATTTTAATTCCTTCAATTTCTTTTTCTTCTCCTTTTGCAATAGCTAACATTTCTAGAACAATAATAGAGGTGATAATTGGCATGCTTGCTTTACCCCTAATCTTATTGGAAGGCTTCTAGCTTATCCCTATTACACATAATGCTTGGTTTTATTTTTTTAAATTTTTTTTTTTTAGGCAATTGGGGTTAAGTGACTTGCCCAAGGTCACACAGCTAGAAAGCGTCAAGTGTTTGGTCTGAGGACGGATTTGAACTCACGTCCTCCTGACTTCAGGGCTGGTGCTCTATCCACTGTGCCACCCAGCTGCCCCCTTGCTGATGGCTTTAGATTGATACTACTTCTCATTTTAAGGAGAGCTCGATTTATTCCTATGTTCTCTAGTGTTTACATAAGAATGAGTACTGTATTTTGTCAAAAGTTTTTTCTGCATCTATTGAGGTAATCATATGATTTTTGTTGGTTTTGTTATTGATATGGTCAATCATGTTGGTAATTTTCCTCATATTGAACCAGCCCTATATTTCTAGTATAAATCCTATCTGGTCATAGTGTATGATCTTTGTGACATATTGCTGTGATCTTCTTGCTAGTCTTTCATTTAAAAATTTTTGCATCAATATTCACTAAACAAATTATTCTTTAGTTTTCTTTCTTTGTTTTAACTCTTTGACTTCGTGATTTAGGTATCAGCACCATATCTATGTCACAAAAGAAATTTGGTAGGCCTCCTTCTTTGCCTATTTTTCGTTTTTCTGTTTCTTTAGGCAATTGGGGTTAAGTGACTTGACCAGGGTCACACATCTAGTATGTGTCAAGTGTTTGGTCTGAGGCTGGATCTGAACACAGGTCCTCCTGACTTCAGGGCCAGTGATCTATCCACTGTGCCACCTAGCTGCCCCTGCCTATTTTTCTAAATAGTTTCTATAGTACTGGAATTAATTGTTCTTTAAATGTTTGGTAGAATTCACTTGTGAATCCATCTGATCCTGGGGATTTTTTCCTTAGGGAGCTAATTTATGGCTTATTTAATGTCTTTTTCTAAGATGGTGTTATTTAAGTATTCTATTTCCTCTTCTGATAATCTGGGCAATTTATATTTTTGTAAATCTTCATTCATTTCACTTAGATTGTCAGATTTATTGGCATATAATTGGGCAAAATAGCTCCTAATAATTACTTTAATTTCCTTTTCATTGGTGGTGAATTCACCCTTTTCATTTTTGATACTGGTAGTTTGCTTATCTTATTTCTTTTTAAAAAAAATAAAATTAACCAATATTTATCCATTTTATTGGGGTTTTTTCCCTCATAAAACCAGCTCTTAGTTTCATTTTTTAGTTCAATGTTTTTTTTTTTTACTTTCAATATCATTAATCTCTCTTTTGATTTTCAGGGTTTCCAAGTTGGTGTTTAGTTGGACACTTGTAATTCATTCTTTTTCTAGTTTTTTAAGTTGCATGTCCAATTAATTAATCTGTTCTTTCTCTATTTTATTGACAGACACATTTAGAGATATAACTTTCCCCTTAAGTATTGCTTTGGCTGCATCTCATACATTTTGGTATATTGTCTCATTGTTGTCATTCTCATTGATGAAATTGTTTCTATGATTTGCTCTTTGACCCACTCATTCTTTAGGATTAGATTATTTAGTTTCTAATTAATTTTAATTGTATCTTTCTATGGTCCTTTATTGAACATAATTTTTATCGCCTTATGATCTGAAAATTTAATATTTCTGCCTTTCTGCATTTGGTCATATGATTTTTTTGCCCTAATACATGGTCTATATTTGTGTAGGCCAGAACTCTATCCCCTGCATCAGATAATTTCTTGAAAAGTGATGTGTAGGTTCTTTTTTTATTGTGGCTTTCAGGTAATTCACTAATTCTTAACTTGTCTCTCCTGGGTCTATTTTCCAGGTCAGTTGTTTTTCCAATGAGATATTTCACATTTTCTTCTTCTTTTCTTCTTCGTTTGATTTGATTAATTCTTGATGTCTCATGGAGTCGTTAACTTCCACTTGCCCAATTCTAATTTTTAATGAATTATTTTCTTCAGTTAGCTTTTGCAACTCCTTTTCCATTTGGCCAATTCTACTTTTTAAGAAGTTGTTTTCTTCAGTGAATTTTTGTACATCTTTTCCCATTTTTTTCATGCTTCCTTTACCAAGCTGTTGATTAGTTTTTCATGATTCTCATGTCATTCTAATTTCTTTTCCCAAATTTTCTTCTACCTCTCTTACTGATTTTAAAAATCCTTTGTGAGCTCTTCTGGGAGTTCTTTTTGGGCTTGAGACCAATTCACATCATTCTTTGAGTATTCACATGTAGTCATTTTGACATTGTTGCTCTCTTCTGAGTTTGTGTTTTGATCTTCCCTGTCACCATAGTAACTTTTTATGGTCAGGTTATTTTATTTTTTGCTCATTTTCCAGCCTATTTGAGGACTTTTAATGTTGGACTCTGCTCCTGGAACACATGGGGCACTGTGCCAAACTTCTTGCATCAGGAGCCAGGCCAGAGCCACTGGCCTGCTGCACAGGGGCCATGGGACCTGGCTGCTGGCCTCTTGCAGCTAGCCTGCTGTGCTGGGGATGCAGAGCCTCACCAGTGATCTATACCAAGGCTTGGGGCCTCCTTCTGGCTTGCTGGGGTATGGCCTGCTGCTGGCTTGCCTGAATATTGCCTACACTGGACTGTGCTCCTCTTTTACCTGAGATACATCTTTTCTGCCAAACTTTTAGGTTGTCTTGGACTGGAAAATTGTTTCACCCCATCTTTTCTGTTGGTTCTGCCACTCCAGAATTCATTTTGAGACATTATTTTATAATTATTTAGAGGTGGATTTGGGAGAGTTCCTGTGAATTCCTGCCTTATTCTGCCATCTTGGCTCTACCTTCTCCGTAGCTTCACATCTCTTGATGCAGTGTGCTAAGTATTATGTACACTGTCTCTAAGGCTTTTTTTATATGGTAGATTTAATCATGGAAAGGGGAGGAAAAAAAGTATTTTTGTGCAAAGGAAGAGATTTATATTTATTGTCAAAAGATGTAAAATATTGCTGCTGATGTGGACTTTAATATTTGCTATAAATAAAAAAGAATTTTGTTTTTAATATAAACTGGTATAATGCATGTATAAAGCAATGGGATCAAATTTTGGACACTTTTGGGAAAATGATCTGGGTGTGGATCTAAGAACTCAGATCTCTCTCTTTTTTTTTTTTTAACAACATAGAGTGCTACCTCACTTGCGTGGGAACAGTTTAGTTATAGAAAACAGCAGAGAAAAAAGAAAGAAAACATCAGAGAAAAATCTTTTACTTATTAAAAACTAAAGAAAAATGGGAATGTGAAGAAACATGGTTTCAAGGGCACCAAAGAGGGGGAAAGCCATGCTGAGAACTCAAAGCCTCCAGAGAATGATGGCATGTTAGCTTATTTGCATGTCACTTTCATGACCAAACAGGGTAAAACTAAGAAAATGAGAAGTCACTGGGAGTCGGCAAGCTCTCAATTAAGTCTTTGAACTATAACCACTAACTTTAGAGGAGCTGGAGGAGGGCAAGAGAAGACAGTCAGAACAATGGGGGAGGAAGGGAAGTTATAGCAGCCCTGATTGGCCAGGGAGAATTGCCTTCATGGACCAAGAGCTCCAGCAACGGCTGTTGCCTTGCACTGCCACCTAGAGTTGGAGAGAGGTTTGTAGCTCTCTGCTGCCATCTCTGTCCTGAGAAAGGAAAAGTAGAGAGGGTTCTGTAACTGCTGCGGTAGGCAGTCCGGTGAGCTGGCTTAATCGGTGAGCCTGAGGAAGAGCGGCTGAACAGATTACATCAATGGAACAGAATCTTACTATGCTGTAAGAAATGATGATCGTGAAGGACACAGAGAAGCATGAAAAGAAATGCATGAGCTGAGGCACAGTGAAGTAAGCAGAGCCAAGAACATAGTGCGCATAATGACTGCAACGACGTAAACAGAAAGACCCTGCCCCAAAAACAGATCAAAAGGGAAAGGTGCCAAATTATAAAGAACAGACATTGCTCCAAAGAAGAAATATGAGAAGACATTCCCACCCCATCCCTGAACAAAGGTGTGCTACATTGCACATATTTTGGGATTTTGTAAATGTATTGATCAGATATGCTAGTTTTCCCCTCTTTTTTCTTTTTGTCTGTAAAATTACCATTTGTTATGGATGACACTCTGGGAGGGCGGCGGGGAAAACTATGGTGGTATAAAAAAACCAAAGACATCAATGAAAACTTTTTTTTTTTTAATTTTAAAGATCAAGCCTGAATGGTTGCTATGAGCTTCATTCTAATTGGGCAGCACAATATCCAGGTGAGTGCAGAGTTGGCTCTAGTCTGGTCTCTACTGCCAAAAGATAGCTAGGTTGATGAGCTTTGCAGTCCTCTGGCTTAAAGAGAACAGCTATTAACAATAATGGCTAACACTTTCTAAACATCTATTTAGGGTGATGGTTAATTGAAAGTGCTATCTTCAGTAGACAAGATGATTTCCCCAGCTGAGGAGTAGTGAAGATCCATAGTCAGGCAATGAGCAGAGAAGTATTTTCATGTGGTCCAGATGTTCCTGAATAGAACAGTAATATTTTCCCCATAAGTTTAATATTTTCCCCCCAACTACATGTGAAACAATTTTAAACATTCATTTAAAATTTTTTTTGAGTTCCAAATTCTCTCCTTTCCTCCCCTCCCTTTCCCCCACCTACCTCATTGAGAAGGCAAGCAATTTAATACAGATTGCATGTGCAGTCATGCAAAACATATTTCCATGTTAGTCATGCTGTGAAAGAAAACACAGAAAAAAACCCAAGAAAAACATAGTAAAGAAAATTATACTTTGATTTGTATTCAAATTCCATCACTTCTTTCTCTGAAGCCGGATACCATTTTTCATCATAGGTCCTTCAGAGTTGTCTTGGATCATTGCATTGCTGAGAATAGCCAAGTCATTCACGGTTGATCATCACACAATATTGCTGTTACTGTGTACAATCTTCTGGTTCTGCTCACTTTGCATCAGTTCATGTAAGTCTTTCCATGTTTTTCTGAGAGCATCCTGCTCATCATTTCTTATAGCACAATAATATTTCATCATAATCATACACAACTTGTTCAGCCATTCCCCAGTTGATGGAAATCCCCCTAAATTCCAATTCTTCACCACCACTAAAAAAGCTGCTATAAATATTTTTGTACATATAGGTCCTTTTTCTTTTTTTAATCTCTTTGGAATACAGGCTTAGTAGTGGTATTGCTTAATCAAAAGGTATGCATGCTTTTAAAGCCCTTTGGGCATACGTGGAGCAGTAATGTTAAAGGCTGCAAACTGGAGTTGTGAGTTGCCCTAAGTGAAGGAGCCTTCCTCATGCATTCCTCTGTGGGCCCACTCTTTACCATAGCTACCCAACGCATTGGTGGAAGAATGTGATATGGGTTTCCATGTGTACTTTGCATTTTGTTATTTATACATTTGCCTCAATATGTTAGTGCATATAATTTATTTTGCCTTATTAAGTAAATAGCTATGTTTCAGATCTAAAAGTGTCAAAGTAGGTGGCTGGTTGTATATATAGATAGAAAACATATCGGATGGGGGCTTAAGAACTGAAGTGTTAAGTAGAAGTTTATTTCCCCTCAACAGGGTTACTCAACTAGGGCCTTAAAAGCGTTTGAATGTATCTGTATGGTGGCCCATCTCTGGGATCTTAGACCTGCTCGTGGGAGAGCAGTTTGAGGGAATGAGTCAGGCCCATAGAAAAGTGGGACGTTTAACTCCACTAGGCCTAGATGAGGGACAGAGTTAGTTACTAGTGATATAAACATTCCTACTGTGACACATTATCTGGTGTTATATTGTGGGGCTATTGGAAGATTTATTGTTGTTGTACAGTTATTTCAGTTAGTCTGACTCTTCATGACCCCATTTGAGATTTCCTTGGCAAAGATACTGGAGTGGTTTGCCATTTCCTTCTCCAGCTCATTTTACAGATGAGGAAACTGAGGCAAACAGGGTCACACAGCTAGTGTCTGAGGTAGGATTTGAACTTAGGTCTTCCTGACTTCAGGCCCTGTATTCTATCCCCTGTGCCAAGCAGCTGCCTTATGTGCCCTAGCACATAGTAATAAGTATGTCATTGGAAAATTCCACCCACCCATTACTGTCTCATTACAGAAGTACAGCATAGTCCCCAGGCGTTTTTAAAAATAGGTTCACAGTCCAAATTAGGATGGCAGGGATGTTTAACCAGAGACAAGCTATAGCAATTGGGATTTTGCAGAAAGAAGTTGGATTTAGGCACCATATTCTTCTTAGCCATATGCTTCAGTAACCAATCATGTTATTTCATCCAGAAAGGGACAGCAATGCTCCAAGGAGGCTACCCTGAAAGAAATGTGTTTGGCAGAAAAATTTAAATGAGAGTCTGGGGGACCTACAGAGATTAGAGCAGAGATTAGACCATAATGAAGCATGAAGAGGCATCTAAGAGGGTTTATAAGAAAATAGATTAAAAGAAGTCCAGAGGAGATAAAAGGAATAAACAATTATTATTACTATTATTAATTATTATTATTATTATTATTATTATTATTATTGACATTTATAAAGCAATTTAATATTCATAAAGCACTTTCCTCACGGAAGAAATAAAATTTATTTTGTATAAACTTAGTATGAAAAGGCAGCTTAACAGGGTGGCTTGAGTGGAGCTCAGAGCTAATAAGACATGATTCACATCTCACCTCTGAAACATACTAACTGCATGACCCTGATCAAGTCATTTGATGTCTCAATGCTCACTCTCTGACTATAAGTTGCAGAAAAGGAACAATCTTAATTGGTGGGAGTTTTCTCATCTGAAAGTCCCCATACAAATAAAATAATAAAGTGCTGGACTTGGAGTCAGGAAGACCTGAGTTCAAAGCCTACATCAGACACTTAATTAGCTGTGTGATCCTGGGTAAATCACTTTACCTTTGTCTATCTCAGTTTCTTCATCTGTAAAATGGGGATAATCTAGCATCTACCTCCATGGGTTGTCGTGAGGAATAAATGAGATAAAGCATTTTGCAAACCTTAAGGCTCTCTATACATTGCTCAGTCGTTTTAGTCAGGTCTGACTCTTTGTGTTTTTGTGTTTTTTTGTTTTTTGCTTTTTGGTGAGGGCAATTGGGGTTAAGTGACTTGCCCAGGGTCACACAGCTAGTAAGGGTTAAGGGTCTGAGGCTGGATTTGAACTCAGGTCCTCCTGACTCCAAGGCCAGAGCGCTATTCACTGTGCCAAGTAGCTGCCCCAGGTCTGACTCTTTGTGACCTCATTTGGGGTTTTCTTGGCAAAGATACTAGAGTGGTTTGCCATTTCCTTTTTACACGTGAGGAACTGAGGCAAACAGTGTAAAGTGACTTGCCCAGCTAGTAAGTGACTGAGGTAAGATTTGAACTCAGGAAGATGAGGCTTTCTGACTCCAGGCCTGGTCTTCTATCCACTGGGCCACCTAGCAGCCCTGTAAAGCACTATATAAATGCTAGCTGTTATTGTTATTGTTATTATCTCTATTTTGCATAAGAGGCAGTACAAAAAAAGGAGATAGCGAATTGGGAATTCAGATTCAGGGAAGACCTGAATTCAAGTCCCATTTCTGACACATGCTGGCTGTGTGACCTTGGGCAATTCACTTTTCCTCTCTGTGCCTGAGCAACTCTCTAATTCTATGAAGTTCAGAGAAGACAATGATTGCATTATCAGAGGCCTAGAAAAAAAAAAAAGGAAATGTTGTGTGTATACTTACATAACAGTCCTCATTTATCAAGCACTTCGAAGTTTGTAAAGCATTATACATGTTATCTTATTTGATCTTCACAATAACCCAGTGAGATCAGCAGTGCTATTATTAACCCCATTTTACAAATGAGAAAAATTAGTCTGGGGGCAGCTAGGTGGCACGGTGGATAGAGCACTGGCCCTGGAGTCAGGAGGACCCGAGTTCAAATGCAGCCTCAGACACTTGACACTTACTATCTGTGTGACCCTGGGCAAGTCACTTAACCCCATTGCCTAGCCAAAAAAAAAAAAAAAAAAAGAAAAGAAAAGAAAAGAAAAGAAAAGAAAAGAAAAGAAAAGAAAAGAAAAGAAAAGAAAAGAAAAGAAAATTAGTCTGGGAGAGGTTAAATGACTTGCCCAGTATCAAACAGCTAGTAATGTCTAAGGCAGGATCTGAACTCAGGTCTTCCTCCCTTTGAGTCTAGCACCCCACCCACAATATCATTTTCTATGTATGCATACTGTCTCTCTCTATAGAATGTAAGCCCCTGGAGGGCTGGGACCACTTCATTTTTGTCCTGATATTCCCATTGTCTAGTACAGTGACTGACACATAGTAAGTACTTAATAAATGCTGTAAAAGGAGTGATTGATTGACCTAGGAAAACTGGAAGGCAACACAATACATGTCCTATTAAGAATTTAGAGAATGGGGAAGGAAATAAGCATTTATGCAACACCTACTATGTGTTGGGCACTGTGCTAATTGCTTTATAAATATCACCTCATTTCATCTTCACAACAATCTTTGAGGTAGGTGTTGTTATTATCTCTATCTTACAGTTGAAGAAACTGAGACAGACAAAGATTAAGTGACTTGCACAGGGACATGAAGCTAGTAAGTGTCTGAGACTGGATTTGAACTCAGCTCTTGCTGACTCTATTACTTAGCAGGCATAGTGGTTTGAACTCACAATAAGCTTATGAAAAGAATAGTTACTGAGCTCTCCTTTCTATTTTGGTGGGCAAGTAGGCAGTTAGTGTTTAGTCCATGAACTTAGGGGTCCATTCTTTGTGGATGCCCACACTGTCCACTCAGCCCTCTCTCTTGACTAAAGCTCAGTTTCTCAGAGGCTTCATTCACCCACATACCACATTTGTAACTTTAAACCTTTTTACTCCTGGTTATATCTTGCAAACTGCTTATTCCACATTCTCCAAGGTGAGCAAAGAGGGTGGAGTGCTTCTGGCACTCCCAGAGAAGGCATATAAGTAAGCCACGCACTCTGGGACAGACCGTGGTGGGACAGGCATCCTAGGGGCACCTCCCCTGCCTGCTCAACAGGCTCTGACTATCATGTTGTTCTTTACTTTTCTCCTGGCAGACCCCATTGGGATTGCTCTTCTGGGGGCTCTGCTCTTCTGGGGGCTGTTCTGCTTCACCCGACCCAAAGAGCCAGCTGGGAAGTGGCCCCCTGGGCCAACTCCTCTCCCTTTCATTGGGAACCTTCACTTGCTGGATCTCAGGAGACAGGACAAGTCATTGATGAAGGTAGGACTGACTGCTGTCCCCTTGCAAGGACCAGCTTCTCTCTCAGTAAGACGCTTAGCTCTGGGGTTGGCGGGACTGGCCAAAGTGGTCTTGGGACCTCGTTGTCTGCAGCTTCCTCCAGCCTGATGTGGGTGAGTGTGCTACTGAGAGGGTTTTGTGGGGGAAACAGGCAATAATTTCCCACTATCCTCTTCAACAAGTGTTTATCAAGGGTGTAGGGAACAACACTGGTATAAGACCCTGAGTGCAGAAGAGTGAGAGAATATTGTTGGTTGGAGTAGCTGGGGGGAATCTTCAGAATGGAAGGCAACTTTACTTGAGCCCTGAAGGATATGGTTATCCAAAGAAAAAAGGAAGTGGGGTGCTGGTGTAGGGCTCCCCATCTTTTGTTGTTGGGTCTGATTCTTCATGACCCCATTTGGGGTTTTCGTGGCAAGGATACTGGAGTGGTTTGCCATTTCCTTCTCCAGCTCATTTTATAGATGAGGAAACAGGCAAACAGGGTTAGTGACTTGCCCAGGGTCACATAGGTAGGAAGTGTCTGAGGCCAGATTTGAACTCAGGTCTTCCTAACTGCAGGGCTAGCATTCTATCCACTGCACCACCTAGCTGCCCACCCATTACCTCTAGGATCAAATACAAAATCCTCTGTCTGGCATTTAAAGCCTTTCACAAGCTAGCCCCTTCCTAACTCTGGGTTTTCTTACACTATATTCCCCTCTACACACTCTACAATACAGCAACACTGGCCTTCTTGTTGTTGCTCTATCTCCTGTCTCTGTGCCTTTGTATCCTCAGCCCTTAGCACACTGCATGGCACATAGTAAATATTAAATAAATAGTTGTTGACTGACATCACAGTTCAGGAGGGATGTAGTACAGGATGCTGTGGAAAGCATGTGAGATCTGCAGTCAGAAGACCTGGGTCCAAATCCTGCCTGGGACACTTCATACCTTTGTGACCTTGGCCAAGTCACTGGACTTCTCAGGATATCAGTTTCTTCACCTGTAAAATGGGAAGCTCAGACTGGATTGCTTCTAAGGTCCTTTCCAGCTCTGTCTATGAGCTTATTATGAGCAAGGCTTCTAAGGCAAAAATGAGCATGATGCCCACCTGGACCAGTGTGGGGAATGAGCTTTTAGGGGAGGCAGGGAAATAAGCATTTATTAACTACCTGCTATGTTTCAGATATAGTGCTAAGTAGTTTTCCAAATTTTGCCTCATTTGATCTGTTGAGTAGTGTTGGATAAGTGATCTTATTTCTAAAATTTTGACTTAGGTCTCTTAAGCTGCTTGGTGAGTTGCCTCTGAAACCATACCAATGGAGCCATCATTGGTAGAGCATGTCCTTCAAACTGGTTTCTGATGGAGTTGCATTGAACTCTCCCCATCCTTTCACCTGTTTCCTTTGGTGATCTGTGGCAATGAGGAACTAGATGCCCATTTAACAGGTCACAACCTCTCTGTGCCCCAGTTTCCCCATCTATAAAAGGAGGGGGCTGTACTCAATGACTTCTATGGTCCCTTCTGGCTCTAAATCTATAATCCTCTGATCCTATAATCCCTGGCCATGCATGAGACCAGCCCATTTGGCATACACTCAAACTGGTGACTCATGATATGCTTAGACAAAACCATTAAAATCTCTTGTGACTTCTTTCCTTTCTTTGTTTAATAACGTACATTTACAAAGCACTTTTCTCACAACAACCTTGTGAAAGAAATGTCACATGTATTGTTATCTCCATTTGACAGATGAGGAAACTGAGGCATCAGTCAAAGTGTCTTGCTTAAGGTCACAAAGCTAGTTAGGGTTAGATCTGTGTCTCAAAATCAGGTGTTCAATTTCCAAGACTGGTACTCCTCCCACAACACTACACCAATGATTAAGCATTTGGTGCAGTAAGGCTCCCAGGAATTAGAACCCTCAGGCAATGAACCTTTTGGTTAACTTATATTTCTTGTCAGTTGAGCGTTTAATAGATAATTACTTCAACCTTTGCTGAAAGTGAAGATACTTTAGCCTACTTTCCTGCCTTAGCGAATATAGTGGAGTGGATAGGGCTGAATCTTGCTGTGTTGAGTGGAGGGTCTGAGCAAGCAGTTCAGGATTATTCATTCTCATTGATTATGGACTAACTGTAGCTGTAGAAAGTAGGAAATAGATACTACATGGTAAATGTTGCAAAAATTGTTCAGTCATTTCAGTTGTGACCAATTCTTTGTGACCCCATTTGGAATTTTCTTGGCAAAGATTCCAGATCATTTTACAGATGAGGAAACTGAGGCAAATAGGGTTAAGTGACTTGCCCAGGGTCACACAGCTAGTAAGTGTCTGAGGCCAGATTTGAACTCAGGAAGATGTCTTCCTTGACTCCAGCTCCAGAACTCTATTCACTGTACCACCTAGCTGCCCCTTTGAAAAAATTATCTAAGTCTTTAATTTAATGATCTTACTGTTGGGAATATGCTGTGGAAGTGTGTCATAAACAAATAAATGAAGAGAGCTATCTGTTCAAAGATATTCATAGCAGTATTATAAATGATTGAAAAAACAAACTATCATGGAAACAAGTTCAGTGTCAGGTAGAGGAATAGTTAAATAGTTTTTGGCACATTCATGTAATGGGATACTATAAAGCAATCAGTTAAGCAATGCACACTTATTAGCCTCTAATAATTAGCACTTAGTATGTCAGCTTTGTAGTATGTGATGTCGTGGAAAGTGTGTGAGATTTGGAATCAGAGGACCTAGGTTCAAGACCTACCTTTGTGACCTTGGGCAAGTCATTGGACTTCTCAGGATATCAGTTTCTTCACCTGGAAAGCCCAGAATAAAACTGGTATCTCAGTATACCAATGAAAAAGAAAGATCAACAAGTATGTAAAATAAAATGAAATCCTGAAAAGCTTTTATGAAAGAATTTGAAGTAGGGAAGAAAACAGAACCAGAAGAGAGGACCACATACTAAGTCCACCTAAGTACATACTAAGTACTAAGAGGAAAACTGAATGAGAATAAGTGGACCAAAAAATCCTAATGCAGGCTTAGAGGAAGAAGTTGTTATGAAATTGTTATGTTACTTTACCCACTGAAAAGAATTCAAATGTAAATAGTTACACAGCAAATTTAGTTGGCTTCATTGACGTTTGACATTAAGCTTTTAATAAGGCATTAAAAAAACAAAAACAAAAACGATAGGATCTGTGAGTGTACATAGAAGGAAATGGTATTCACCAAAACAGATCAGCAACTGTTCTGGGCAAGTTATAATCTTAGACTTGTCCAAGGTCCTGCAGTCAGCATGTATCAAAGGTGGGATTCGAACCCAGGTTTTCCTGACTCAGAGCTTGACATTCCATCCATAAAGCCACATTACCTTTTAAAGAAACACCTAAACTTTTAAAAAAGGGATGGGAAGCTTCAGGTACTTGACGGAGTAGATACTGAGTGCAGGGGAGCCCTGTAATGAATCGTTTAGACTAAATCTTTTCTACGAGTCTATTTTCTTCTCATCTATTTCTCCTTCAAAGCATGGCTCCATACTTATCAATCATTTTAGCCTCTAGAGGTGGAAGAAAATAAAAACATACTAGTCTTTACTCTCCTTGTAACTCCTTATTCCAGTTACCTGGGGTCCAGTCTTTCAAATTTCTACTGGTTTTTTTTTTTAAATAGAAGATAGTGTACAAATTAGAGGCAGCAAGAGAGGCATGGTGGCTTCCAGGTCTAGAAGAGCTGGGTTCAAGACCTGCCTCTGACTCATACTGCTTGTGTGACTCTGACACCCCCTAGTAACTCTCTGAAAACAACAATTGCCAGTTTGCATTATTATATAACAGCAATTGCCAGCTAATAGTGGTGCAGTGGATGTAGTGCCTGGACTGGAGTCAGGAAGACCTGAGTTCAAATGTAGCCTCACAACACTTACTAGCTGTGTGAACCTGGGCAAGTCACTTAATCCTATTTGCCTCAATTTCCTCATCTATAAAATGAGCTGGAGAAGGAAATAGCAAATCACTCCAACATCTTTGCCAAGAAAATCCCAAATAGGGTCATGAAGAGAGTAAGACAAGGGTCGTGACTGAACAACAAAAACAAAAACTTAACAATTTGCATTGGCTGGAGGGATTTCTACCTGAAGTTCCCTAAGTCAATGCAATTGCAGATCTGACCATAATTAATAAATCAATAATGAAAAGAGGTTTGTCATTGGGTCACATCATCTGAGTTCATATCCTGTCCCAAACATATAGTTGCTAGGTGACCATAGGCAAACTACTTGATTACTTGGTCCCCTTAGGCAACCCACACCTCAGTTCTCCACACAGATGAACTCACAGGTCCAGTCCCTTCCCCCTGTCTACCCCTCTTCCCCACAAATTATATGTGGCAATAGAAGAGGTACTCACATATGTAGTGAAGGGGTCTATATATTGCAAGGGGGGGCTTGTTTCCCCCCCACTTAGCAATATTTTATTATTTCCAATTACATGTAAAAATAGTTTTTAACATCCACTTTTATAAGATATTGAGTTCCAAACTTTTTTGTTCTTTTTTCCCTGCTCTCCTCCCCACCTCCCACAAGATAGCAAGCCATCTGTTATAGGCTACACATGTACAATCATATTAAACATATTTCCACATAAGTTATATTGTGAAAGAAGAATCAGAACAAAAGGGAAAAACCATGAGAAAGAAAAAAATTTTAAATAAGAGAGAAAATAATATGTTTCGATCCACATTCAGACTCCATAGTTCTTTCTCTGGATGTGGATAGTATTTTCCATCATGAGTCTTTTGGAATTGTCTTAGAACATTGTATTGCTGAGAAGATGCTGTTACTGTGTACAATGTTCTCCTGGTTCTGCTTACTTCACTCACTTAACTCAGCATCAGTTCATGTAAGTCTTTCCATGTTTTTCCTGAAATCTGCCTGCTCATCAATTCTTATAGCACAATAGTATTCCATTACATTCACACACCACAACTTATTCAGCCATTCCCCAACTGATGGGCATCCCCTCAATTTCTAATTCTTTGCCACCACAAAAAGAGCTGCTATAAATAGTTTTGTACATGTGGGTCCTTTTCCCTTTTTTATGATCTCTTTGGGATATAGGCCTAATAGTGGTGTTGCTGGATCAAAAGGTAAGCACAGTTTTATAGCCCTTTGGGCATAGTTCCAAATTGCTCTCCAGAATTATTGGATCATTTCTCAGCTCTACCAACAATGTATTGGTGTTCCAGTTTTCCCGCATCTTCTCCAACATTTATCATTTTTCCTTTTTTGACATATTAGGCCATCTGATAGGTATGAGGTGGTACCTCAGAGTTGTTTTAATTTGCATCTCTAATCAATAGTGATTTAGAGCATTTTTTCACATGACTATAGACAGCTTTAATTTCTTCATCTGAAAACTGCCTGTTTATATCCTTTGACCATTTATTTGGGGAATCATTTGTATTCTTTTAAATTTGACTCATTTCTCTCTTTATTTTAGAAATAAGGCCTTTATCAGACATACTGACTACAGAAATTGTTTCCCAGCTTTCTGATTTCCTTCTAATCTTGGTTGCACTGGTTTCATTTGTGCAAAACCTTTTTAATTTAATGTAATCAAAATTATCCATTTTGCATTTCATAATATTCTCTATCTCTTGTTTGGTCATAAATTCTTCCCATCTCCATAGATCTGACAGGTAAATCATTCCTTGCTCTCCTAATTTGCTTATGGTATTACCCTTTATGTCTAAATCATGTATCTGTTTTGACTTAATCTTGGTGTGCAGTGTAAGATGTTGGTCTATGCCTAGTTTCTGCCATATTATTTTCCAATTTTCCCAGCAGTTTTTATCAAATAGTGTGTTCTTATCCCAGAAGCTGGGGTCTTTGGGTTTATCAAACAGTAGATTACTATAGTCATTGACTAATGTGTCTTGTGTACCTAACTTATTCCACTGATCTACCACTCTATTTCTTAGCCAGGACCAAGTAGTTTTGATGATTGCTGCTTTATAATATGGTTTTAGATCTGGTACAGCTAGGGCAAGTGGGGGCTTGTTGTGTATGGCTCAGAGGGAGGCAGAATAAATATTTCTAGTCTCTTCTCCCCTGACCCTTCTCCAAGAGAGACTTTCATTTCTGCCAGGAGGGGAAACAGGAAGTTGGTGCTGGTGGCCACCACTTTACTCTGCTCAGAGAAAGGGGGTACTGGGTTAGAAGTATATCTATCTGTTCCCTTAATAGTTGTTCATTTAAGGGATATGATTGAATTCAAGTTAACTTCTGATCACTTTGTCGCTTCCTGGGGAAGGAAGGCTCTATATTCAAGCCTTGATCCCTTTCCCAACTACTACCAGTTCCACAATGAACACAGATAGCAAATGTCAAAGAAAACTATCCAAATCAAAGCAAAATAGAAATCAGAGAAGATGTACCAGATGATACAGAGTGAAGGAGCTTTCTCATAGGGATTGAGATAGCTCAGCTCATCCAAAAAAGCCTGTCTTTGATCTCACTCAAGGGGGAAACTCCCCCAAATCTCTAGAGTTGCAACCTGGGGCTAGAGGCATGATGGAGACTTCCCATTCCTCTCAAGACTTCCCAGAGTCTTTTCCTTCAGCACCTGGCCTCTTTGTCTTCTCTGGAAGCTGGAAGCCCATGTGATGCTAAGTTTCAAGACTCTCACTTGGAGAGACCCCAAAACTGTGATTGGTTGAGAATCGAAGCTCTCGCCTTTTTCCAATTCTGCCTGCCCCTCATGCAGGTTAGGGCCTTCATTTCTGCCAATAAGGAAAGAGTCCCATACCAGTGGGTCTTGGGATAGAGTTTACATACATAAATAGTAATTATTTTGTGTTCTATACATTAGGCCATTTCACATACTCCACAATCCAGTGACAATGACCTCTTTGCTGTTTCATGCACAAGACAGCCCACCCCCCAACTTCTGGCATTTTCACTGGCTGTCCCTCATGCCTAGAATTCTGTCTCTCCTTATGTTCTAACTCCTGGCTTCTCTGGCTTCCTTGTCTTCCTTTAATTGTCAGCTAAGGTCCTACCTTCCATAAGTATCCTTTGCTGGTCCTCTTTAATCTTAGTGCCTTCCCTCTGAGATTCTCTCCAATTTACTTTGTATATATCTCGTTTGAATAAGGTTGTTTGTGGGATGTCTCCCCCATTGGACTGTGAACTCCTTGAAAGTGGAACCCCCACCTTCTTTGTATCCCAGTCCTTAGCACAATGCCTGGTACATAGTAGGTGCTTAATAAATGCTTCTTGAGGGGAAGCTAGGTGGTGCAATGGATAGAGCACTGGCCGTAAAATCAGGAGGACCTGAGTTCAAATCTGGACTCAGACCAAACACTTGATACTTACTAGCTATGTGACCCTGGACAAGTCACTTAACCACAATCGCCTAAAAAAAAATCAAATGTGGAATAAATGCTTGTTGACTTGAGAGTGGGAGCTCTTGGACAACAGTAGCAACAACATAGTATGATGCCCTGTTTAATAACATATGCTTTTCTTTTTTTAAACAATAGTCATCCATAAGACAATTCAGTCATTCACACCACTGGAGGGTAAGAAGTGGCATTCATAAGTCAAATAATTGCAACTTGGCTTTGAATGAATTTTATGGTCTAGATATTTTTTGGGGGGGCCAACAGATTTACCCTTCTAATCATGTGTTAAAATCCAGTTAGCCAATATAAAAAGGAGTCTTCTTCACTGAGCTCATGTACACTGATGATGGAGACAGTGACCCAGAAATCTGCTGGGTGGCAACAGGGTCTAATGACCTAATTGCTGTTACTCTAGATGAGATCAGTATTTCTCAGGAGTTGACCCCAACATAGCAGATATCTCAGAAATCCTCTTTCCCCACTGATGATGGTAGAATAGTGAAAAGTAGTAGTAATATCTTCTGCCAAGCCTTCTGCCTCTATCCCTGGGAGGATGACCCCAAAGGAGATGACAAGAGATTTGGGAAGACATACTTGTTACTTCTCTCTCATTTCCTATGACGATCCTCTTGGGACTAAGATTGAAAGGAGGAATGGAAGAGGGAGAATTAGAAAAAGTACCAGATGGACAAGATTGACTCCCACTTTAATCTTTTTCAGTCTTATCAGTCTCATCATTCCTCAATATGTCTCTCGTCACACCCACACTCACACCTATATCCCCCCCACACACACATATCCCTGTTGCCAGAGTAATCTTTCATCAACTTTCTTCTTGTTGCAAGAGAGAGATAGGCACTAGACCTGTGACTTAATTGGCATAAGAAACACCCAGGTGAGAATACTTCCTCTAACAAGGCAGGTCAATACCTTCTCTGTGACTTAATCTTAGAGAGTTGCTAGTGTGCTAAGAAAGTAAGTGACTTAGATGAAAAAATGCTCCAAATAACTATTGATTAGAGAAATGTAAATTAAAGCAACTCTGAGGTACTACCCCACACTTATCAGATTGGCAGAAATGGAAAAATGAGGAATGTTAGAAGGGATGTCAAGTCTTCCTGGCTTTAACCCCAGCTTTCTATTTACCATGAACCACTCTAATTTCAACCACCTCTTCATCCCTGAACATGTAATTCATTCATAGCTGATTTGTAAACAGACGTTCTGAAATTGATCCCATTTAAAATGGAACAAGAAGATCACTTGTGATGTGGTGGAAAGAGCAATGTTGTGGGGGCTGGGGAACCAGATTTTTAGATGTGACTCTGACATTGATAAGCAGGCCACTAAGTGTAGCCCAAGCTTCAGTATTCTCATCTGTGAAATGGGAATAGATAAACTAGAAACTAAGGTCTCATCTAGCTACAGCGTTCTATAAAGCAGGTGATGTGTCACCCTGTAGGAACAGCTGCTTTACATGAGCACCAAGAGGAGAGAGGTGGCTGGCATAGTGGAAAGAATATTAGGTTTGAAGCTAGATGGCCTAAGTTCAAGTCACAGCTCTGCCATTTAACACTTGTGTGACCTCAGGAAAGTCTCTTAACCTCTCTGTGCCTCAGTCTCCTCATCTGTAAAAATAAGTGGATTTCAGAGGTGTCAAACTTGCTATCAGAGGACCCTAAACTTCTGCAAAACTCTGGAGTGTCACTGGAGCTAGAATAAAATGTAATTGGGAAATGCTTGACAAAATAGAGTGGCTAGCTGATGCAGTGCAAAGAGCACTGGGCTTGGAATCAGGAAGACTCATCTTCATGAGTTCAAATCTGGCCCCCAGACATTTACTAGCTGTGTGACCCTGGGCAAGTCACTTAATCCTATTTGTCTCAGTTTCCTCATCTGTAAAACAAACTGGGGAAGGAAGTGTCAAACTATTTCAGTATCCCTGCCAAGAAAACCCCCCAAAAAAGGGGTCATGAAGAGTTGGACATGACTGAAACGACTAAACAACAACTTAACAAAATAAATAAAAATACAATACAACATAGATAATGTTAATTTGTGGTTTTCTAAGTCAATGTACCCCTGGATTATACGACTTTTTAGTTCCCTTCTAGCTCTCAATCTGTGATCCAGTATATGGAGCTCTGATAGTAGCTGTAGCAGGTTCTTGTCCTGAGTTCTCCTTTCAGTCCCTTTGTCCATGCATAAGTGGGACCTTCCTGGGTCTCTCATGTCCTAGATTTTCCTGTTAGGACCCAAGCCTAAGTATGAATAGGCATAGAGACCAGACCTGTGATTTCATTCACATAGGAAATTTACATGTGAGGAAATTAACAACAGTAATAACAATAATTAATCATTATAATAGCTAGCATTTCTATAGATCTTTAAGGTTTGCAAAGCACTTTACAAATATTATCTCATTTGATCCTCACAACAAATCTAGGAGGCATGTGCTCTTTTTATTCCCATTTTTACAGATAAGGAAACTGAGGTTAAGTGACTTACCCAGAGTCATACAGCTAGTAAGTGTCTAAGGCAGGAATTGAAATTAGATCCTCTTGACTCCAAATCTGAAGCTCTCTCCAATTGCCTCACCTCTACCAATATGGCAATACCTTTCCTAAAACTTATAGTCTTAAAAAGTTTCCTAAAACATTGAAAGGTTGAGTGACTTTCCTAGTGCCACACAGCCCATATGTGTCAGAGTCAAGACCTGAACCCAAGTTTTCCTGGCTATGAGGCTGGCTTTCTAGACACTAAGCTGAAGTACTTCTCTATGAGTTACCTAATGATAATAATTCACAGTTTATTTGGTCCATGTTCACTGTCGTCCTATGAAGATCCTAATCTCAATTTCTTATGTCTATAATGTATTGTTCACTTCATATAAAGACTAGAAGACATTTGACTAAAGCTGAATCACAACCATTTTTTCAAATCTGCTCCTCACTGTTCGTAGTAAGAATTGGAAACAAAGTAGATGCCCATCAATTGGGAAATAGATGTAGCAATCGTGGTACATGAATGTAATAGAATATTTCTATGCAGTAAGTAAGAAATGATGTTTGTGAAGACTACAAAGAGTCATGGAGAGACTTATATGGAGTGAAGTAAATAGAACCAGGAAAAATATCCACAATGACTACCAAAATGTCAACCAAAAAAAAAAAAACGTAAAGAACAAAACAAAACAGAACACCATGTGATTAGAATCACCAAGTATGGCCCTGAAGGAGAGCTGAGGAAATGCCCCTCCTTTCCTTCTTCGTGGAAGTAGGGGCTCTGGGTATGAAATATATTGTTACATTGTCAGATTGTGTTAAAGCTTTGGTCAGTCTTGTTGAACTGTTTGTTTTTTCCTTTTCTTTTTAATTCTTTGCTATAAGGGATGACTTCTGGTGAATGATAGAGGACAGATATACTTGGAAATGAAGGTGTTATTAAAAAAAAACAACAACCCCACCAAGCCTCCAAATCAATAAAAATGAGAAAAAAGAGAAATTCATTCCTTGCTCTCAAGGAGAGCAGGAAAGTTGGATCCTTTACTGTAGTGAAAGTGAAATGAACAATGTTAGTTTTAAAATTTTAAACTAAAAAATTTTTAAATCTTATGCTGAAGCACTCACTCCTGGGAAGGTCTGAAATCTCGGCTTCCCAGCTCCTAATCTCAACCTGCTGGTCCTGTTTCCCCTCACCTTCTTTCTGTATCAAACCTCATTCTCAGAAATGGGGGACAGACACCCATCTCCTTGGGGATGCAAAAACTGGAGGAGAATATTGACCCAGATCTGGCCAAAAAAAAAAAAGCAGGGATTCAACAAAAGTAATTGAATGGTTAGAGGTCTCCTAGAAAGTCTGCAGGGTGGAGGGACAACTGATGGACTTGAATATTTGGCTGAAAATTTTAAATTGTCACAAATTCTCCAAATAATTGAAGCATATGTAATCATAATATGTATCATAAGATAACAGATCTAGAAGAAATCTCAGAGGCCATCTAGTCCGAATTCTTCATTTTATAGATGAGGAAACTGAGGCCCGGGAGTTTAAATCATTTGCCTCACCTCATGTCAGAAGTACGTAGCAGAGTCAAGATTTGAACTGTGGCCTTTTGATTACAAAGTGAGCATTCTTTCTACTATACCATCCTGGTGTGGAGACTCTTTCCCCCAGTACCAATACAACCTGTATGTGACTTGGTAGATAAATCCTAGATGTTGCCTGAGGCACATACAGGTTAAGTGACTTCCCCTGGGGTCAGGGGCACCCTTGTTCCCCCTGCCCAGATTTCAGAGAGACATGGCGCCATCTTCATCATTCACTTTGGTCTCCAGAAGATGGTGGTGCTAATTGGCTATGAGGCTGTGAAAGAAGCATTGGTCAACTCTGGCAGGATTTGAATCCAAGCCTTTCTTGACCACAGGTTCAGCCTTTTCTGGCCATACTGCTGTCTTATTGCACCCCCAGGGCATTGTTTGGACATTTTTCCACTGGTCGTACATTTGTTAAGTGGTTTGTAAGAGGCAATACCATGTTATGGAAGGGATTCTGGCCTGAGAATCCAGAGATGCAAGTTTACTTAACACGAGGGAGTTGGACAGTTGGTAATTTCCAATTCTAATCTTTTGTGATGTTCTTCTCAATTTGCAATTTAGTCCATAAGAATCCTACAGTTTAATCAGAGAAGGCATTTATAAACCCATGTATTATATGACAACCATCTTTTTCTTTCCACTGATGACCACTGATGGTATGACCCTTGTGCCCCCTCCCCAGATTTCAGAAGAGTATGGCCCCATCTTCACCATTCACTTTGGTCTCCAGAAAATGGTGGTGCTGACTGGCTACGAGGCTGTAAGAGAGGCGCTGGTCAACTCTGCCGAGGAGTTTGCTGACCGACCACCCATTCCCATATTCCAGCACATCCAGGAAGGCCAGGGTATGTGGTTAAGACAATATTGACCCTCACTGGGCATGATGGGGGTGGGAGGAAGAGGAGAACCTCCCAGATGTGTCTCCCCTCCCCCCCAAGTGCCCAAGTAAGCCAAGGCAACTGTCTCTCAGAGCAGCCATTTGCTCCTATTTTGCTTTCATAATTTTGCTAGTATGGCCATGCAATTGAGCATGTGCCCCCAGGCCTAGGGATACATACACACATACACACATGTATATATATACACACACGTATGTGTATATTGTATATATGTGTGTATATGTATGTGCGTATACATACATATACATATAAACATACATACATACGTGTGTGTGTGTGTATGTGTGTGTGTTGAGTCTCAAATTAATGAAGGACTGGGTTGAAAATAAATGGAAGGAGGCAGCTAGGTGGTGCAGTGGATAGAGCACTGACCCTGGAGTCAGGAGGACCTGCGTTCAAATCTGGCCTCAGACAACATAACACTCACTAGCTGTGTGACTCTGGGTAAGTCACTTAACTCCAATTGCCTCACCAAAAAATAAAATAAAATAAATAAGTGGAAGAAAGTGATTTCATGTTTTTTCACAATACTATTTTGTGTTGCAACAGAGCTTTATCCCTTTCAAAGAGCTTTGGACATGTGTCATCTCATGCAATCTTTATCAAACCCTGTGAAGCAGCCAGTGCAATAGTAATAATAGCAACAATAATAATAACAACAATGCACTTTAAAATTTGTAAGTGAAGCAGGAACAGGAAAAAATATACTGACTACAACAGTCTAAGTGGAAAGAATAATCCAAAACCCTTCAAACTTAACCCTGTAATTACGATGACCAAATAATAATGACCTAAAGAAAAGATACGAGAAAGTGCCTTGTAGTAGGAGCAATACTGTAAACCTAAACTACCAGCAGACTGGCCAGAGTCAGGGCCTGCCTATAATATAGCCGCTTTCCTTTTCGGTAGAGCAGACCTGGACAACTTGGCAGTAGGCAGGGGCCAAAATTAAAATAGGCTAAACTTCTTCAGGCCATAAGTAGATTTTTAGTGATTCGCTTTCCAAGTAAAGGTATAATTAGTGATTAAACTATTTTGCTAATAAACCATATTAAAAGAGGGAAATTTCAATTATTATCACTTATTACACTTATTAAGATTTTTATTTATCACGCAATCACATTAATATTAAAAAATTACTTTCCTAACTGGTACAATTTTTAATACATTTTTCAGATTTTCTCACTGTTTACCTTTAGTTAATGGAACGCATTACACTTTTTGTCAGCAATCAGTTTATCATACTCCGGAATCATGTTTGAAATTAATTTCTTTAGAAATCTGAAAAACTAACCTTAGTAGCTGCCTCATTTTCTGAATTTACTTTTGTGAAAAACGGTTGTTCTCCTCTGAGATTTTTCAACAATTTGGACGCTTTCAATTTGTTTTTCATTGGTGTCCAATTTGCTTAAGTCAGGATGTTTTGACTTGAAATGGTGACAAAGATTGTGTTCCTTCAAAATGACTATTACTTCTCGGCAAACAAGGCACAATATTTTGTCTCTCATGTAAGAAAACAAGGATCTATTTGTCCACTCCTCTATGTTCTGATTCAGTCTGCCATTTCTTTTTGTCATCCATTTTACAAAGTCACCCCAAAAACTTTAATGATAGAACTGAAAAATCTCCACGGCAACTGCTCATATACAAAGAAATACTGAACTGAGTGTCTGACCCTGGAGAGCGCTCCAGACACTCACGTAACTTGGAGGGCGGCTGCGCAGCGAAGGAGGAGAAGAAACTCTCACCTTGTTGCTGCTCATTGAATAGTGGATGTCAGCTGTGTTGGCATGCAGCACTCAGTCCCTTCAATGCCAGTAATGACCAAAAACACAACAAAAAGATACAACTCTTGCTCCTCTCAGACTAGAGACAGACTGATGGTGGTTGGTTGCCATGGCTCACGTGACAAACAGGAGCGAGTATGCCGTGGCAACCCACCCTCCACGGCGGGTTAAGCAGGGCACAGACAAAGCACTCACTACAACTTCACTTTCTTTTACAACCTCTACATTTTTCGTGGGCTGCCCAAAATCCTTTGGTGGGTCACAAGCAGCCTGTGAGCTGTAGAGGAAGGGGATCATGGATGCAGAGCATCAAATGAACTGCCAGACTAGGGTGATGTGTCAGTTTTCCAGAACTTCTCTCCTTTACACTTTGCTAAAGGGGATGGATTTCTGGGCAGGGGAGAGGGGTATGTTCAGAAATAAAGGTAATGTGAAAACCAAAGATATCAATCAAAATTTTTTGTTAAGGTCTGTGAAGTGATTTATTGAAATCATGAAGCTTCAAAGGAATTTACACTCCCTCTGTTGTCCTTCATTCTTGAAGAAGACTAAAATGACATCATTTTATTGGAGTCAAGATACGTACAGCATGTCTGACTGTGGCTGATCAAACCAATACAAGCTTGGAAGGCTCTATCACAGGTCAGGCAGAAATAGTTCATGTGAACATCTGGAGTGTATACACTCCCTAGAGGCAGCTAGGTGGTGGTGTGGGTGGATAGAGTGCTGGACCTGGAGTCAGGAAGACCCGAGTTCAAATCTTGGATCTGATACTTATTAACTGTGTGACCCAGGATAAGTCACTTAATCTCTTTCCACTTGTTTCCTCATCTGTAAATTGAGGATTTATCTCAAAGTAAGGATCAAATGAGAGATAACATATCTAGATTGGTTTGCAATTCTTCAAGTGCCATATAATGCTAATAACATTATTTATAGATGAAGAAATAGACACTCAGAAGTGATTGGCACAGTGTCATATAGTAAGTCATAGCATCATAGAATGAAAGTTGGAAGGGGCTTTAGCAGTCAGCTAGTCTCCTAGCTGATGAGGAACTCAGACCCAGAGAGGTAAACAGACTTGCTTAAATAGGTGGTAAGCATCCAAGGTTACATTCAAACTCAATCTTCCTGGATCCAATTTTAGCACTCTGTCTACTATGCCATACTGCTTAGTATTATGATGATGATGAAGATGAAGAAACTGAGGCTAGTTGAAATTAAGTGACTTTTTATTTCTTCCAAACTCTTACAGTAACTTGCATACAATTGGCACTTAATAAATGTTTGCTGATGTTGACAGCAGCGATAAAGATGATTTGTACTGGGTCATACAACCCATTAGTAAAACACAGGACATTTGAACACAGCTCTCTTGTGGGAAGGAGTTACTCAGTGGCAGGTGCTGTCTGTGGTTCTCTAAGGCTACAGAAAACAGAGGAGGAAGAACAGGCGGGGAGGCTGTTTGGCTGGGAGTAGAAAACAGCAGATGAAAGCCAACCTGGGTCAGATAAAATGGGAGAGTAATGGGGCTGAGGGTGCAGAAGAAGTGATGGGGAGCCAAAGTCGGAGTCAGAGAACCATAGATAAGGGTCGACAGAATTCAAAGCCTTTCAAGTCAGATAGCAGAGTAGCAATAAGGTAGTGCTATGCTAGGGTTGGTTGTCATAGATTAGCTCTTTAAGAGTGAATGAATGGAAGTTACTGTAGACATTATAAAATATTTAGGAATCTACCTACCAAAACAAACCCAAGAACTATATGAACACAATTACAAATCACTTTTCACACAAATAAAGTCAGATCTAAATAACATTAGTTGCTCATGGGTAGGCCGAGCTAATATGATAAAAGTGACAGTTCTACCTAAGCTAATTTACTTATTCAGTGCTATACCAATCAAACTACCAAAAAACTATTTTATAGAGTTAGAAAAAATAATAACAAGATTGATTTGGAATAACAAAAGGTCCAGAATATCAAGGGAACTAATGAAAAGACTAAATGAATGGATAGATGAATGGATGGATGGATGGATGAGAGGATGGTTGTTCCAATAACATCTGCTGAGACTGCATTGATATTTAATAAGATAAGAGAGTATAGGGCTTTTATGAGCTGCTGCTCCCTAGTTATAAATTTCTCCTAAAGAGCCTCTAGCTACTAGGAGAGTATCAACATTAGGCCTCTTCCCAAATCATCTTCTGGGTCAGGAGATGGATGGAAGTCTTCAAAGAAGTGTGTCTCCAGGCCATGGAACTTTGTCTTTGAAACCCTATTTCAGCAATGATAGCTTCCTGACTCCTGCTTCAATATGCATGTGTGTGTGTGTGTGGTGTGTGTGTGTGTGTGTGTGTGTGTGTGTGTGTGTGTGTTGTATTTGGCTGTCTTGGGGACTTTGGCAGGGGATGAATGAAAGGGAATGAGGTGGTGGGACATTTCTAGTAAAGGAATAACTTGCAATGCATTCACCCCACAGGTATATTTTTCTCATCTGGGGAACTATGGAAAACCACTCGCAAATTTACCATGTCTAGCATGCACAACCTTGGGATGGGGAAAAAGCTGATGGTGAAGAAGATTCTGGAAGAATTTAGCTTTCTGGCAGGATTGATAGATTCTTTCAAAGGTGAAATCTTTGATGCCAATCTTTTTTTTTTTTTTTGGCTATAGACAAGTTTGTTTGGGAACATGAATTTGGTATCTCCTAATGTATTGGGGTTGTTGGTTTGGGTTATTTTTGGTTTTTTGTTTTTTTGCCCTTGCAGGTAAACCTTTCAAGTTGAAATTATTCAACATGGCACCAACCAATGTCACTTTTCTTCTGCTCTTTGGAGACCGGTTTGATTACCAAGACCCAACATTTGTTACTTTATTGAGATTAATAGATGAAGTTATGGTTCTTCTGGGCTCTCCCTTCCTCCATGTGAGTAGCTTTCTACCTCTTTGGCACTAATGGTAAACACCGCTAACAAAGCTTTAACTAGCAGTTAATGTACATGGGGCAAGATAGGGGTAAGGGATAGCTTCATCTGGGAGTTAGTGCCTGAGATATCACCATAGGTTAGGAGAAGAAGTATCTTTGGTTATTGCTTTCTCAGGGGGTGGGCAGGAAGAGAATAAAGCACTGAAAGGGTGAGCCATCCATCTCCTGCCTCCCACTATGTTTGTAGGGTCAACAATTAGGACAGTGTTGTCAGTACCCTTTAATATTTCTACCCTGTGTCAAAGCCCCAGTCACTCACCCTGGTTACCACTCTAATTTGATTTAGTCTGTCATCAGGCACTAAGTGTTGGACAACTCAATTGACTTTTCATTTGAGTCTCAAGGTTAAGACCGGCAAAATTGAAAAGTCATGAGAGACTATGTTCAATGTCCCTCCTCTTCCAGAATATTTGTCTGCTTCCTTTCCCCTTGTGAGTCTGATCTTCCTTCTCTTCTGCTTCTGTGCATCCTTCTGCAGTCTTTTCTTCCTCTTCGAAAAAGTTACCCTTAGAAACATATTTGATATCCTAAGAGCATCAGTTTAGAACTGAAAGGGTATTTGGAATCATAAAATCAGAGTGGGAAGGGACCTGATATGGCTTCTCGTCCAGTTCACATCTGAACAACAAAGTCTTCTTCAACAACCCTGGAGAGTCAGTATTCAACCTTTGCTTAAAGACCCTAAACAAGGAGGAACCTACTACCTCCTGAGTCTGGGCAACCCACTCCACTTTGAAGTAATTCTAATTGTCAGGAACATTTCTCTAAGAACAAACCTAAACATGCTTCTTTGCCACTACCGTCCTTGGCTCTTACTCCTCACATTAGAGGCCAAGCAGAATGAGTCTAATCTCTCTTTCATGTGACAGTCCTTGCATGCTTCAATCAATCAACTGACAAGCATTTATTGAGCACCTGCTCTGTGCCAAGCAATGTGTTACCCATTGGGGATACAATGACAAAAACAAAACAATCTTTGCCTCCAAGGAACTCACATTATATCAGAAGAAACATGTCCTGCCATCATGTTCCCCTTAAGGCTTCAGATTAAATATTCCCATTTCTTCCAACTGTTTGGCTCTATTCAAGGTCTAATATAGGGGTCAGCAAATTATTTTGAACTCAAAGACCAGATATAGGACATCCTTGCTTATTACCAAGTTTGAACACTATTTTGTGTGTATGTGTGTGTATGTGTGTGCATATGGCCGGGGTGGGGAGTTATGTATGTAGGGATAGGGATTAGGAAGTCCTAATAGAGAAAGCCAATGGTGTCTAGTCCACCTTGTACTGTGAATCATAGTTAGATAGTACACCACAAGGGCAGGTGTGGAGCAGGTGAACCTACTCCCCTTAACTACTCCCCCCAGTACAGGGTGGGTATATTCACTGGTTATTCACTCAGTCACTGGCTTTTCCCTCACTCCTTTTTTCCTTTCAATTTCAGAAAAAGAAAAAAGGAAACATTTGGATTTTATATCAGCTTCTTTCCTAATATTCCCTCCTCTCTCCCTCACTCAGAGAGCCAACCCTAATAACAAATAAAAAAGAAAGAAAAAAACCCCAGCCAACCCTAATAACAAACAAAAAAGAAAGAAAAAAACCCAGCCAACCCTAATAACAAATAAAAAAGAAAGAAAAAACACAATTCCACAAAATTAATCAACACAAGTCCAACATGTCAATGCAGTGTATGTAATGTTCCTCAGTTATACTCCCCCATCTCTGCAAACTAGATCCACCTCCTTTCTCATTCAAGCAATACTTTTTAAAATATAATTTATTTTAAACTTAAATACTTAAACTTGAATGCACAATAAGAAAAGCAAAAGAAGCATTGCCATGTGCACAGAAGAACATGAGAGGATTCAAAATATACAGCAATAAATTTCCATTTCAAGAAAGCCTATATAGTAAATACTACACATTATGTTCCGATCTGTCCATCCTTTCTTTGCTTCCTTATAAGTTTTCATTTGTTCTCTGCTGTGCATTTTTTACTTTGTTCTTTTTACCCCCATCTTCTTCCTTCCACAAGAAGGCTGCAATTGAGCACTGATATAATTATATTTATATATGTGTGTGGATGTGTGTATATATATATATATATATATATATATATATATATATATATATGTATATATACACACCCACACACATATACCCACAAATGTATATTACATACATAGACACATACATACCTGCACTTACATATATGTACGTATACTTAGATATCTATAATCATACTAATATATAGATATGTACATTCATATGTACTATACTTGTCCTTTGTTTCTCTGAAGGTGGATAACACCTTCCTTCATAGGTCCAAGTCTTTCCATTTTTTTCTAAGTTCACCAACTTATAGCTTCCTGTACCACAGTGATATTCCAACCTTATACTGTGTAGTTATTTTAAATAGTCTAAAACAATACTGAGTAATATGACTGACAAATGACTTTTCTCTTTTGATTAAATCTATTTTAGCTTTGATTTTGTCGGAGATCATGATTACTCCCCTAATAAAATTCTACTCCTGATCTTTATTTTATGTTTTTGTGTATCTCTTATTTCCTATCTTTCCTGACTTGATTTCTACCTGCTACCTTGCCCTCCTTTTACTTAACCTATCCCCCCACCAAAAATCCCTCCCTTATCTTCTCCCCCTCCTTATCCCCTTAGCCTTTTATTTCTTTCTGAATTTAGAAGATTTCTGTGTCCTTCTAGATATATATGTATTGTTCCGTCTTTCACCTATTCTCATTGAGTTCCAGAACTACCAGCCCTCCTTCCCCATCGAATTCCTCTGTGTCAGTACTTCCTCTCACACTTCATTTGTGTAAGATAATTGCTCTTTTTACCTTTTCCTAGATGGTTTACTTATTAGTTTTGCATCACACTTAGCTCTACCTGAATCTTTCTTTTAAACTACCTAATTACTAATAACAATCTTTGACATACAATTTATATTTCCTTGTATAAAAAGTAAACAGTCTGTCCTTATTTAGCACCTTATAATTTAGTCTTTGATGTTTACCTTACATTTTTCTTGGATCTTGTTATGTCAAATTTTCTGTTGATTACAGGTCTTTTTGCAACAAAATCCTAAAAGTCTGACAATTCATTGAATATCCACTTTTTTTTTTCATTCAGGATTATGCTTAACATTGCTGGGTATGATATTTTTGGCCACAACTCCAGTTCTTTTGCTCTTTGACATATAGTGTTTCAAGACCTGAAGTCTTTTAGTATAGCCACTGCTAGGTCTTATGTGATTCTAATTGTGGCTCTGCCATATTTAAATTGTTTTTTTTTTCCCCTTGAGCTGGGGGTTTCAGAATCCAGCTATGATATTCCTTGTAGGTTTTCCTCTTAGGATCTCTTTAAGGTGGTGATTGGTGGGTTTTTCTATTTCTACTTTGCCCTCTTGTTCTAACACTTCAGGACAATTTTCTTTAATTATTTCTTGCATTATCATAACAAGATTCTTTTTTTGATTGTAGCTTTCAGGTAGTCCAATTATTCTAATGTTTTCTCTTCTTGATCTGTTCTCCAGATCAATTATTTTTCATGAGATGTTTCACTTTCTCTTCTACTTTTTCATTCTTTATATTTTGTTTTGTTACCTTGCCCAATTCTAATTTTCAAGGAGTCATTTTCTTCCTTAAGATTCTGGATGTTCTTTTCTAGTTGGTTGACTTTCTTTCATAATCTTGTGTTTCATGGATTATTCTCGTTTGTTTTTTTAATTTTCCTCAATCTCTCTCATTTGATTTATTTATCTAAAGTCTTTTAAAACTTCTTCTATGAATTCTTTCGGGGCAGGTGAGCATTTGACATTACTCTTTGGGGTAGGAGATGCTTTTTTTTTTATTATTTTTTGCTTCAATATCCTCCTCTGAAGATGAACACTGGTCTTCTCTAGTCCCATAGCAACTTTCTATGGTTGGGTTCTTTCTCCTTTGCTTGCTCACTTAAAAAATAAAATTATAGCAGCTTGTTATTGTAATCCCTTCTAGTACTGGGGTATGAGGGATGGTGTTTCTGGCCTCAGATGCTCCTTCAGTTCTCCCCTCTGGCCTAAAACTGAAACCAAGAACTCCACCCTCCTGAAAGTGCCCACAGCCAGCAGCATCCCTGTCCCACTGCATCTGTACTCACTGGGTATATGTTGGTTCCTTCTCACTCAGGGCCACTTCCCAGCAGCGCAGCTGGGCCTGGCATCCCTTATCAGCAGAGGTTCCCTCAGTCCCCTGCCCACACTGTCCAGGAGGTAAAAATTCCTGTGGCTGGAGCTGAGGCTACCCCTTAACTTAGGTTTGTTCTTTCAGTGGAAATAGCCCAGAGGTGTTTACACTTCACAGGGACCAAACCTCAGGATCTTCTCTGGTTGTCCTGGGACTGTTCTGCCCCAACTCTTCTTTATTTTTACCACTCTATGTTCACCCCGAGCTGCTATTTTGTCTTATTTGTGGAGGAAATCTGGAGAGTTTGGAATTTTCTGTCCTACTCCACCATCTTCCCAGGATCCTCTCTCCAAGCAATACTTTTTTTTTTTTTGCTTTTTGGCGAGGCAATCATGATTAAGTGACTTGCCTGGGGTCACACAGCTAGTAAGTGTCAATTGTCTGAGGTCAGATTTGAACTCAGGTCCTCCTGACTCCAAGGCCAGAGCTCTATCCACTGCACCACCTAGCTGCCCTTCAAGTAATACTTTCTGAGCAGTTCTATGGAAGGTATTATAGTTACTCAGTTTATATTAATATTAAGTATTTATTGTGTTCTAGGCACTGTGTTAAGTGCTAGGGATACAAAGAGAGGCAAAAATAATCACTGCCCTTAAGTAGGTCACAACTAATGGGGGAGGTAACATATAAATAACTAGGTACATAGATGATACAGTATAAATGGAAGGGAATCTCAGACAAGAAGATATTAGCAGGTGCGGTGACTGGGAAATTCAGGGTCACTGTCTGCCTCCTCCATTGCCCCCAAAGGCACCTTGCCACCCAAATGCCTATGGGTGCCATCTTGTAAATTGGCTACTCTCTCTTTAAGCTCCATATTTTTCTTTGTTCTTTCATTTCTTCTGTTTACACCAAAGTACATGTTAATTAGATGCTAATGATCTTTAGGCATTAACCAGAGAGCTCAGGTCCCTCCCTAGACAGCCTCATTTGTAAAAGCCACCCAGAGATTTGGAGTAGAGAGGTAGAAGGAGAGGGTTAGAGTAGCACTAAGGAAAAGGAGGTAGCTACTGCTCCAGCCCCTGAATCCCAGCATAAACAGAATTTCCCATGGATTGTTAGTGGCTTTATGCCTTAGCATCCTGGGCTCCATGTATTGGTTCTTCCTCATGGATTTATTCATGTTTTTCTTCTCCTTTAAAACTAGTTGTTTAACTTCTACCCCTTCCTCGGATGGTTCCTCAAACCCCACAAAACAATCTTAGTAAAAATAGAAGAGGTGAGAGTCATACTAAGGAACTACATGGTGGCCAGTAGACAGCACATCCCAGGAGGATACGTCACAAGCTACATTGATGCACTGATGCAGAAGCAGAGTGAGGTATTCTTAATGCTATTGTGCCCTTCACCAGAGCTGACCTTCAAGATCGCCTAGTCCGACCCTCATTTTACAGGCTAGAAAACCAAAGACCAAGGGGTGAAATGACTTGCTTAGGGTTACATGGTGGCAGAACCAGGAGTTGAACCCAGGTTTCCTTAGTCCATTTTTCCTTCCATTATATTCCCACTGGCTTTTCTAGTAATTTGTACTTTTTTTTTTTTGCTTTTTTTTGTGAGGTAATCGGGGTTAAGTGACTTGCCCAGGGTCACACAGCTAGTAAGTGTCAAGCATCTGAGGCTGGGTTTGAACTCAGGTCCTCCTGACTCCAAGGCCAGAGGTCTATCCATTGCACCACCTAGCCACCCCATAATTTATACTTTTTAAAGGGGTATGATCTCATACTTAACTAATAGGTCTCCCCTAGGATCTTCTCAAGGGTCACATCCAGGTATATGAGACTGTGTGTTTTTATGACATTTACATATAGTTTGCTTTTGTGATCTATTTGCACACAAAATGGCACAGACGGAAAAGTACTAACATTGTAGCGAGAGGACCTCAGTTCAAATCCCATCTTCTCTGATGCTTACTACTTCTGTGACTATAAACAAGTCACAACCTTCCTGGGCCTCAATTTCTTCATTAACACCAACAACAATAAGTACTAGCATTTATGGTATATAATAACTAGCCATTGTAATATACAATAATATAATGTATAATATAATAATTACTAGCATATATAAATAGCACATTACATATATTATCTCAGTTGATCCTTGCAACAACACTGGAAGGTAGATGCTATTGTGATTTGACAGATGAGGAAACTGAGGCAAGCATAAGTTAAGTGACTTGCCCAGCTAGTGTCAAAGGCAGGATTTGAAGTTGATTCTTCTTGATTCTAAGTCTAGTGCTCTATGCACATTTAGCTGCCTGTAAAATGAGAGGGGTTGGACTAGGTAGCTTTGGGGTTATCTTCCAGCTCTATACTATGATCCTATAAAATGTCTAATTATTTTGTTCATACTCCTGTTCTGAAGCTTTGTGATGTTTTCCTTCCTTTCACCTTCTTACCCTCCTGGTACAGATCCAAATCTCCAACACTTGCCAAGTGCAAGGCCATGCTCACTTGTGGGGGCAGTATGGGCAGAAGCTGGGGAAGCTTCAACACTGGGCTGAACACCTGCCACCCCAGGGCAATGGCCTGGAGAAGTAGCTTGTGATGCTAACCAAGGTCACTTGTTTTTGAAGGAACCAAAGGCAGAGACCTATTTCTCGGATGCAAACATTGTTGCCTCCATCCTTGACCTGGTGATGGCTGGTACTGAGACTACATCTACCTCCTTGCAGTGGGCTGTGCTGCTCATGGCTAAATACCCAGAGGTCCAGGGTGAGTCTCTGTTTCAAGTAGCGCTGGCCGTGTCTTCTCTTTCTAGCTAAGCTGGCTGGAGGGAAAGCTTTGCTGTGTGGCCTGTTGGAGGACCTCAGGTTACTGCCAAGTTGCTTGTTAGCCCAAAGCTCAAAGGAACTAATTTATAAGTTAATTTGTGCTACTATAGCTGGGTTTCCCTAGATGCTCCTCTTGGTGTCCCTACTAAGACCTAGTAGTCAACCAAATGGCATTGTTTATTTAGTGAATTATCAGTGTTTACAAAAATCCTGAGAGCCAGGGCCCTTTTTTTGGGGGGGGGGCTGGGCAATGGGGTTAAGTAACTTGCCCAGAGTCACACAGCTAATAAGTGTTATGTGTCTGAGGCCGGATTTGAACTCAGGTCCTCCTGGCTCCAGGGCTAGCACTCTATCCTAGAAAACATTCTTTAGGACCATTTCCCCCACTGTATAACAGTCAATCAACAATCTTTTATTAAGTGCTTATTATGTGCCAGGCATTGTATAAGCCTTGAAGATGAAAATAAAGAGAAAAAACCTTCCCTGCCCTCAAGGATCTCATCATCTAATGGGGAGTATAAGGTGCAAACAACAAACATAAAAACATATATACAGTGTAAATGGGATCTAATCTCAGAAGGAAGGCACTAGCTCTGTGTGTGCATTTGTGTGTGCACGTGTGTGTGTGTGCGCACGTGTGTTTGCATAGAAATGGGAAGAGAAGAAGGAAAGACCACTTGAAGAAGGTGAAATTTGAGCTGAGTCTTGAAGGAAGCCAGGAAAGCCAGGAAGGAGAGGCCAAAGGGAGGGAGAGAATTCCAGGCTTGGGGGATACCCAGTGAAAATGTACAGATTTAGGAGCTGGAGAGTCCTGCACAAGAAGGAGCAAAAAGTCCAATGCACCTGGATTGTATAGGAAGGGGCCAGGTTATGAAGGACTTCAAAAGCTGAACAGAGCTTTGTATATTTGTTGCTGGAGCTAATCAGGACTCTTTGGAGTTTATTGAGTAGGGGAGTGACAATGTCAGTCCTGCACTTCAGAAAGATCACTTTGAAAGCCGAGAGGACAGAGACTAGCTGGAAAGCTATACCAAGATTCCCGGCATGAGAAGATGACTGTCCCATAGCCTGTCCCAAAACGCTAAGGGGGTGAGTAGGGGAAGGGGACATAGACAAAAGGAAAAGATTTGGCAACAGATTGAATATGTGGGGTGAATGTGAGGAGCTGAAGACGACTTGGAGGTTGGGTTTGACTCTGAGTGACTGGGGGGATGGATGGAGCCAATAGGAAAGCTGAGAAGGAAAGGAAAGGGTTGGGGAAAGGATAATGAGCTCTGCACCAAGTGTTGTAACATGAAATTGGCAGACAGCTTTTCCTTCTAGCTAAGCTGAATCCTCAAGATAATAATTATGAACTTATTATTGTGAAGAACTCCCAATGCAGAAACCCTTCACTAATATAGATCAGCAATTCATAGGTGACATAATAATAGCTAGCACTTTAAGGTTTGCAAAGCACCATACCTACCTGAGAGGTAGGTGCCATTACTACCCCCACTTTATCAGAAAAGAAACTGAGGCCAAGAGATATAAAGTGAATTGCCTGCGGTCATAGAGCAGGTGTCCAAGGCCAGAATTCAGATCTTCCAGATTCCAGGCCCTGTATGCTATCAACTGGGTCATCTAGCTCTTAAGTGTTGCCTGGAGTCTTAAGAGATTCCAGGCTGCCTAACAGCTGGCACTGAGATACCTTTGCGGTTTGCAAAGATAAATACATCTTATCTCATTTTTGAGACATTTATGTTATCTCATTTGATCCTCAAAACAAGCCTGTAGAAATGCATTGATGGATGGAGCCCTGGCTTCCTCTAACTGATGCACTGGGTGTAAAACAGCATCTAGTGCTAGGGATTTTCCCCCTAGAAGACTGAATTTCCATTACCCATGGGCAGCGAGAAATCACCTAACCTTGGTGCCCTAAGACTCTAAGTTATCTAGCAATTGCTGATCTACTTAGGTAGAGGGAGTTTCCTTGATGGAGATTCTCCAAACTAATTAAATCACACTTCTGCACCCCAAAACAAAACCAAACAAAACAAAGCCTCCCACGTGACCCAACCCCATGAAGCAGTTACTACAGGCACTATTACTTTCATTTAAAATGCCGAGGTTAAATTTTGTTGTTCAGTCATGTCCCACTCTTTGTGATCCCTTTTGGGGTTTTCTTGGCAAAGATCCTGGAGTAGTTTGCCTTTTCCTTCTGTGGCTTATTTTCCAGATGAGGAAACTGAAGCAAATAGGGTCAAGTGACTTGTCCAGGGTCACACAGATAGTAAGTATCTGAGGTCAAATTTGAACTCAGGTCTTCTTGACTACAGGCCTGGTGCTCTACCTACAATGCCACCTAGCTGCCCAGAAGGTTAAATAATATGCCTGTAATCACATGACTAGCAGCTATTGGAGGTGGGATTTGAACCCAAGTCTTCCTAATTTTAAATCTTGCATTCTTTCCACTATGTCACACTTCAAACACCTAGCATCCTGCCTGATACATCTAGATACCTCATAAATGCCTGTTGTTTGATTGCCTTTCCTATATATTTTAATCCTGTTTCTTCTAATTCTAGTCCCACAGGACATGGGGGAGGGGAAAATTGGTCATTGGTCTCAATATTGGATGAAAGAGTGACTTTAAAAAGATCTGTTTTCTTCTTATCAAGTAATTAATCAATAAACATTTATTAAGTAACTAGAACATAGTAGGCACTTAATAAATGCTGATTGATTGATTGAGCCTAGAGTCAGGAAGACTCATCTTCATGAGTTCAAATCCACCCTCAGACACTAACTGTATGACCCTGGGCAAGTCACTTAACCCTGTTTACCTCAGTTTCCCCATGTGTAAAATGAGCTGGAGAAAGAAATAGCAAGCCATTCCAGTATCTCTATCAAGAAAACTCCAAATGAGGTTGTAAAGAGTTGGACACAACTGAAAACTCAACATGTTCAAGGTCTGGGCTAAGCACATGGGATACAAAAGGAGGCAAAAGACAGTGCCTGGCCTCAAGAAGCTTACAATCTAACGAGGGAAACAACATGCAAGCAAATATATACAAAGCAAACTACATTCAGGATAACTAGGCAATAATTAACAGAGGGAAGGCACTAGAATTAAGAGGGAATATAAACTTCCAATAAAAGATGGACTTTTTGTTGGGACTTAAAAGAATCCAGGGCAGTCAGTAGTCAGAGCAGAGAAGGGAGAGAATTCTAGGGGGAGGGGACAGCTAGGGAAAATTCTCTGAACTGAGAAAGATGGAGCATCTTGGCACTGGCCAGGAAGCCAGCATCACTGGATAGAAGAGTATGTTAGGGAATAAGGCATAAGAACACTGGAAAAGTAGGAGGAGGCTAGGTTATGAAGGGCTTTGAATGCCAAACAGAGCATTTTGCATTTGATTCTGGAGGTGATAGGGTATCGGGGAGTTTATTGAGTAGGGAAGTGACATGATCACTTACCTAAATTTCTGGCTTACGGCAAGTGCTGTGGAGCGCAGACACACTCTCCTAAGGGGAGTTCTCTGCCTCCATCTCCCATGTTTTTATACGGATGGAGATTTGACCAGAAGAGTCACTCTTAGCAGAAGCATAAAATGGACCAGGTCAGACTAAACCCTTTGTATCTTTTCGTTTAGCCAAAGTAAAAGACGAGCTGGACCGAGTACTAGGAGCAAGCAGGCTGCCAGAGTATGAAGACCGAAAGGCATTGCCTTACACCAATGCAGTTATTCATGAAATTCAGAGATTCATTGCTCTTCTTCCCCACGTCCCTCATTCCACATCGGTGGACACCCATTTCAGAGGGTACTTTCTCCCCAAGGTAAACTTTTCCTGAAAACATGACTTTAATCTGTGTTTTGATCAAAGAATTTACATCTTGTAAATTACCATTATTAGATTATCTATTAGATTAGATTATTGTAAATTAACATCATTGAATACTGGCTCTGGAGTCAGGAAGACCTGAGTTCAAATCCAGCCTCAGACACTCATTAGCTGTGTGACCCCTAGGCAAGTCACTTCACCCCATTTGCCTCAGTTTCTTCATCTGTAAAATGAGCTGGAGAAGGAAATGGCAAACCACTCCAGTAATTTTGCCAAGGAAACTCCAAATGGGGTCACAGAAAATAGGACATGACTGAAGCAACTCAATAGCAACAATATGAGGAAGATAATAGCTCTTACCTCCCAGAGTTGTGAGGATAAAATGAGATGAGAATTGTAAAGAGCATTTTCAGTTTCAAAGGGCTACATAAATGCTAACCGTCTTATCTTGCCAGTCAGTCAGTCAGTCAACAACAGTTAAATGCTTACAGTGGGTCAGACACCATACTAAGCAATGGGGATCCAAAAAAGACCAGAATACTCCCTCTGCCCAAGAAGCTCATATTTTAATGGGGGACACAACATGTAAATAACCAGATACATACCAGATAAGGAAGTGGCTGGAAGGCAGTCTCAAAGGAGAAATCACTATGAGCTGGGGAACATTGAAAAAAGACCTGAGTTCAAATTCAGCCTCAGACCTTTAGTAGCTGTGTAACTCTGGTCAAGTCACTTAACTGTTATTTACCTCAGTTTCCTTATCTGTAAAATGGGGATGACAATAGCCCCCCCTCCCGTGGTTGTTGTGAGGATCAAATGAGATAATGCTTGTAAAGTGCTTAGCACTTTACATATAAATATATATAATATATATAACATATATATGTATATATATATATGTGTATATATGTATATAAAGTGCTTATACACAGTAAGCATGTATAAATATTGGCTACTATTGCAATGGTCCAGAGGAGAGGTGATGAGTGCCTGTTCCAGCGTGGTAGCTCTGTGAGTAGAGAGAGGAGAGATGCTAGGAGGGGAGAAATTACAAGATTTGCAGTGGATTGGCTAGGTGAGATGAGTGAGAACGAGTCAAGAATCATGCCAGGCTAAGTGAGCCTGATCACTTTGGGGGATGCTTGTGTTCTCAAGAGGGATAGGGAAGTTTGGAAGAGTGGATAATTTGGGGACAAAAGACAATGAGTTCTGTCTGGGACATGTTGGATTTGAGATGTCCCAGAAGCAGTCGGTTATGGGGGACTGGAGCTCAGAAGTAGGGCTGGGTATAGTTATGGGAACTGAGAAGAAGGCAGTGCGTAAAGTATGAGGAGAGGTCCTTAGTAGAAGGGGGAAGTCAGGGGTTATGGGAGATTTGAGGGGAGAAGAAAAGGTGTGTAACAGCTCTGTCCCTTCACATAGGTGAGTTCCCCAACAGACTTTATCTATTACTTCCCATTTTTTTTCCCTGCATGGTACAGCCTGCCCCCAGAATACTGCTCACTGTTACAGCATCTCCTTCTATTTCTTATACCAGAGTATCAGGGGCAGCTAGGTGGTGCAGTGGATAGAGTCAGGAGGACCTGAGTTCAAATGTGGCCTCAGACACTTGACACTTACTAGCTGTGTGACCCTGGTCAAGTCACTTAACCCTGACTGCCTCACTAAAACAACAACATCATCATCAAGAACAACAATAACAACACACACACATAGTAGACTAGTATTGGATACAAGGTATCAGTTCAATTCCCCATGCTAAAAGAAACACATTGTAGGATTTAGGAGTAGGGTGTGGTCAGGAGCAGGGTATAAATTAGGATCAGACAGAGTGTTGCTTTGCCTGGTCTCATCCTCTTTATCAAGTTCATCCCAATCAACCTCCAGACATACAGAGCAGAGTCCAGATAAGAAAACCTCATGAGCTGGAACAAATACCCACAGTTAAATTTTGTGTGTGTGTCCCTACATCCTTCTAGAATTAGGCTGAGATTGATCATAGAACCATAGCTCTGGAGCTGGAAGGGATCCAGAGGCCATCTGGCCCAATTAACGGTCTCATCTTGCAAATGAGGAAATTGAGACCCAGAGAAATTAAATGAGTTGACCAATGTCATCTAATTCCAGAGCCCTTCTTTCTACTGTATCTCACTGCCTCAAATGACCTGGGTTTTTGTGAAATTCCGAGACATTCTGAAAGAGTTTTTGAAATTATTCAAATATTTGCAGATCATAGGCTTAGACTATTTGGTAAGGACTTTATCTGCTTCATGAGACAGGAAGACCCTGACTCGTTGCAAGTGCCTAATACATGCTTGTGACTCACTGACAGACTGAATGATTGACTAGATGATTGGCTGACATTGGGCCCCAGATTAGCTCTATGTAGATTAGCTTTTAAACATTTTAACTACCAAGATGCTAGGAAGCAGACTTGAAGAATTCCTTTCTACCCTTTTCTGAACTTTCCAGCCGTGTATGTGGGTTTAGAGAGAATGTGAATGAATTTTAATGTCAGCAAAATAATTTTGATGTTGGTCTGACCAGAATTTGGAAAGTCAATCAACTAGGGGATAAAAAAACAAACACCAGCTGGTGTATTATAGCATTTAACAGAGCTGGTTTCAAGGGGGCCCCCAAAACACGTGTTGATTACTATATTGATTCCAAAGTCCACCAGGAAATTAATTTTGCATCGTCTGTCTCTATTTAATGTTTATTAGTATGAATACATCAACAAGGAATCATTATTAGGCATTTACTATGTGCTTGGGGCAGGTAGGTGGCATCATAGATACAGCACAAGCCTTGGAGTCAGGAGGATCTGAGTTCAAATTTGACTTCAGACATTTACTAGCTGTTTGACCCTGGGCAAGTCACTTTACCCTCAGTTCTTCATCTGTAAAATGAGCTGGAGAATGAAATGGCAAACCACTCCAGCATTTTTGCCAAGAAAACCCCAAATGAGGTCACAAAGAGTCCGACATGACTGAAAAACAACAGCATGTGTCAGGCACTGGGCTAGGTGCTAGGGTAAATAAGTATCTAAAGTATTATCTAATTCACTAATTATCAAGTGAAGAACATTATGATTCACATCCAACCTATAACCTAGAAATCTCAAGCCAGATATTAGTCTAGGGAACTAAGACACAAGGGGTCACGGGGGAGCTTGCAAGGATGTGGGTCAGGAGAAGAAAGTGGAGAGGGGAGTATCCCATGGTGACTCAGGGATCATTCACTAAAGAAGAGCTCCCAAAAGGAGGAGGAAGGTGAAGATGGAGAAGGGGAGGTAGAGCAGAGGCTAGGTGCTGCACTGAATAATGACATGTTGCCATCTGGGGACATTTAATCCCATTTGTGTATGACATTTCTGACGTACTATGAGACTGAAATGCCTTTGAGTGATTTTCCTGATAGTGAGGCTGGATCTGAGTTGAACCATCCGCATATTTTTGGTAGCCAAGGGTATATACACTTAGGAAATGGTTGCTCAAGATAGTCCATGACTATGGACCACAAGAAAGCTGTTTTGTACTTCCTCTGTATCCCTACCGGAGCTTAGCACCTGACAACACATAATGGGCAGCTAGGTGGCACAGTGGATAGAGCGCTAGGCCTGGAGTCAGGAAGACTCATCTTCCCGAGTTCAAATCTGGCCTCAGACACTTACTAGCTGGGTGACCCTGGGCAAGTCACTTAACCCTGTTTGCCTCAGTTTCCTCTTCTGTAAAATGAACCGGAGAAGGAAATGGCAAACCCCTCCAGTATCTTTGCCAAGAAAACCTTAAATGTGTCATGAAGAGTTGAATGTGACTGAAACAACTTAACAACAACAGCAACAGACATGCTATAGATGCTCACTACTTGTTCAGGGATGGATGGTTGAACTGTATCACACACACAGGAGTGCAGAAAGGATGGCTCCTCTGGGCCCATGTTTTCTGTCTCATTCATTTCAAACTCATCCTTCATCCCTCGCATAGCCAGACATCTGTGAGCTTGTTGCCTGATGAATGGCTTGTTTGTTACAAATGAACATTTGCAAATATTCATAGCTACAATGGACACAGAAGACCCTCCTTATTTTTGTTAGATTCCAGAGAGCCTCCAAAAGAACCCAGACTCAAAATCGTTTGTTCTTGGTATGGAATGTAAGAATCTTGAGGGCAGGCACTTAAATGCTTGTTGATTAAGGTAAGATGCTTCAGACAGCTTCCCAGTTTCTTCCCAAAGCACTCATTTTCTTTCAATGCCCTTTCCATTTTTCTGATACTATCAGAGGGGAAAAAAACCCCACAGTTAGTTTCCAATGGTCTTTAAAACCTCCTAATTTCCCTTTTGAGAAATAGGTAGTGAATTCAGGACTGGATTTATAGTCAGCCTGAGCAGAGTTCAAGTTCCTGTTTTTGACACATGCTAGCTGCATGCCTGTAGGCAAGTCATTTCATCACTAGGCATTCCAGGAAACTCTCCAAGACAATAAATTATAAATGAATTGATCATTTACATGGATAGAGGGAGCTACTCAACACAAATTAAATTACAAGCTTGGACAAAACCAAAAACTGCCTCCTCCTTTTGACTTTATATCCTCAAACTTTTATTCAATCACAAATAGTAACCATTTTAACTGCCTTTCGGATGGTGCCATGGAACATTATCCATAAAATAGTGAGAGAGCTACATTTTTTTTTCTTTTTGGTGAGGTGATTGGGATTAAGTAACTTGCCCAGCATCACACAGCTAGTAAAATAGCTACATTTTAAATAACTATTTATTTTAAATTTTTTAAATTAATGTGTTTCTTCAAAATTAATCTTTACTTCCCAATATCCCTTCTCCTACCTACATTGAATAAATAAAAACAACCCTGAAAAATAAAACCCTTAATACATAATTTGGTAATCTAGCAAAACAAATTTCCACATTAGCCAAGTCAAAAATGTCTTCCTCCTTCAGCATTTCAAGTTCATCACCTCTCTGGCAGGAGGTGAGTGGCATGTTTCATCTTCATACTTTTGGATTCATAGTTTATCACTACACTGATCAGAGTTCTAAAATCTTTCTGCTAGGGGGCGCTGTGGATAGAGTGCTGGGCCTAGAATCAGAAGGACCTCAGTTCAAAATAGGCTGTGTGACCCTGGGCAAGTCACTTAACCGCATTGCCTAGTCCTCCCTCCCCCCCCAAAAAAATAGGGCTCAGACACTTACTAGCTATGTAACTCTGGGCAAGTCACTTAACCCCGATTGTCACCCCCCAAAATAAATAAAGTCTTTCCAAGGTGTTTTTCTGTAGAATGTTGTCATTGTATACATCATTCTCCTAGATCTGCTCACTTCTCTCTGCATCAGTTCATAGAAGTCTTTCCGGTTTTCTCTGAAACGATTTATTTCATCATTTCTTACGTTACAGTAGTATCCCATTACATTCATACGCCATAATTTGTTTAGCCACTTCTCAATGGGAGAAGAACCCCTTACTTTCCAATTCTAGATCACCATGAGAAGAGCTACTATAGAGGCAGTTAGGTGGTGCAGCAGATAAAGTCAGGAGGACCTGAGTTCACATCTGGCCTTTGACACTTACTAGCTGTGTGACCCTGGGCAAGTCACTTAACCCCGATTGCCTCACCAAAAAAAAAAAACAACACAGAGTAAAAAAAAAGAAGAGCTGCTGTAATTATTATTTTGCATCTAGATTCTTTTCTTTGATTTATTTGGAACTATTTGGAGGTTTGAGTTATTGGAAACTATTTTGAGATTTGATTCTCAGGGTCAGCTAGGTGACGTAGTAGACAGAGCTCAGGCCTTGGAGTCAGGAGGAATTGAGTTCAAATCTGGCCTCAGAAACTTGAAGCTTACTTCCTGTGTGACCCTGGACAAGTCACTTAACCCTGATTGCCTCACCAAAGAAAAGAAGGAAAAAAAAAGAATGTGAGATTGATTCTCTTTGAAAGCATCTGTTTTGGGTTCTATGGAGGACCATTAGAGGTATGGCTGGGTCAAAAGGTATGCATAGTTTGCCTACTTCGCTCAGAGCCTTCCTCAGGTAGGAGCAGCCAGCAACCAACCCCAGGGAAAAGCAGCCTATTCTGCCCCAAGGAACAAGAGGCATTGAATATTTGAATATTTGAGATTTCAGGTTCTGAATCCAAACACAAAGAAGAGTTCCTCTCTCCAAGAGGCTTCTTCTTGTCTCTAGTAAGGTGAACTATTTGTCATGGTCCATCGTGGAAAACCAATCCAGAGGTCAAGGGAGTCTGGTATGGGAAAAGTAGGAAACAGGACCTCTGTTAAAATTCCAATTCTGACACTTACTATCAGGTGACTTTGGGAAAATCATTTTCTTTCTCTAGGTTTCCGTATCCTCTGAAATGATGGGGTTGGACTGGATGGCCCTTCTGACCTTAAATCTATGATCCTATGCCCTTTAAGCATTTATATCACATAGAAGTCAAGAGCCAGCATTTTTGAGGCTGTGAGGACCAATAAGAGGACAGGCAGGCTTTGGGTAATAATAATAACAGGCATTTATGCAGCGCTTTAAGAGTTGCAAAACATTTTATGAATATTATTATTGCGGGGGGCTAAGCAATGGGGTTAAGTGACTTGCCCAGGGTCACACAGCTAGTAAGTGCTATGTGTCTGAGTTCACATTTGAACTCAGATCCTCCTGAATCCAGGGCCGGTGCTCTATCCATTGCGCCACCTAGCTGCCCCCGTGAATATTATCTTTACAACAACTCTGGGATGTTGGTGCTACCACTATTTTATAGATGAGGAAACTGAAGCAACCTGAGGTTAAGTGACTTGCACAAGGTGACTCCAGGTCTTATCCCCTATCCATTGCAACCCGTCTAGCTGCCATTAAGGAGAGTGGAAAAGAGTCAATTTAATTGAACAAATATTTATTAAGTATCTTTTTATGTGTGGGTCACTGTGGTAGGTGCTGGGGACACAAAGACAAAATGAAAAATTGCCCTTGTCCTCCAGGAGATTATATTCTGTTAGAAAATACAAAGTAAAAAAAAAATACATCATTTGGGGAATGGCTGAACAAGTTGTGGTATATGACTGTGATGGAAATGACGAACAGAATGATTTCAGAAAAACCTGGAAAGACTTACACAAACTGATGCAAAGTGAAGTAAGCAGAACCAGGAGACCATCGTACACAGTAACAGCAATATTGTATGATAAAGGGGCAGCTAGGTGGTGCAGTAGATAAAGCTCCAGCCTTGGAGTAAGGAGGACCTGAGTTCAAATCTGGCCTCAGACACTTGACACATACTAGCTGTGTGACCTTGGGCAAGTCACTTAGCCCCAATTACCTCACCAAAAAAAAATTTTATTTATATATATGTAATATATATGTATATATTACATATACATATATATTACGATAAAGAACTGTGAATAACTTAGCTATTCTCAGCAATACAATGATCCCAAAGGACACGTGACGAAAAATTCTATCCACCTCCAGAGAAAGAACTGATGTTGTCTGCATACAAACTGAAGTATTTTTTCTTCCTTCCTTCCTTCCTTCCTTCCTTTCTTTCTTTCTTTCCTTCCTTCTTTCTTTCTTTCTTTCTTTCTTTCTTTCTTTCTTATACAAAATGACTAATATGAAAATGTTTTACATGATTGCCAAAAAAAAATTAAGCTGGCTTTGTTGGGGGCCAAGGATTTTTATTGGTGTGAGGAGTTACTATGGAGAACTTTCTCTACCCATGAAGATTAGTACCTTCTCTGCAACTTCCAGTCTGACACTATTTTTACTATTTGAGGCAATTAGATGACCTTGTGGATAGAGCACTGGAGTGAGGAAGAATTATGTTCAAATCCAGTTTTAAATGCTTACTAGCTGTGCCAGTGTGAGACAAGTCATTTAAAGTCTGCCTGCCTCAGTTTCTTTATCTATAACAGGATAGTAGTAGCACCTTTCTCCCAGGGTTGTCATGACGATCATATGAGACAATATTTGTAGTAGTAATTATTGTTGTTTAGTCTTTTTCAGGTGTGCCCAACTCTTTGTGACCCCATTTGGGGTCTTCTTGGCAAAGATACTGGAGTGGTTTGCCATTTTCTTCTCCAGTATATTTTATAGATGAGGAGACAGAGGCAAACAGGGTGGAGTGACTTGCCCAGGGTCACACAGCTAGCAAATGTCTGAGGTTAGATTTGAACTCAGGAAGATGAGTCTTCCTGACTCCAGGCCCTGTACCCTATAGAGCACTTTGCAAACCTTAAAGTGATATATAAATACTGGCTATTATTAATATTAATGAATTAATATTATTAATTGATGTGAAAATAGATCATTAAATCCAAAGTGTTTCCATTCATCCATGCTCCCCATCCCCACTTCTCTTCTAGGGCACTCCTGTAATTCCTCTGCTCACTTCTGTGCTTCTTGATAAGACTCAGTGGGAGACCCCAAATGAGTTCAACCCCCGTCACTTCTTGGATGCAGATGGGAACTTTGTGAAAAAGCCAGCTTTCCTTCCCTTCTCCATTGGTAAGGATCACAATTCACATTTTTCCAGGCCACCTATGCTTTTCAACACACTTCTGTATACTTAGAAATTCTGGTTTTGAAATTAAAAAACTGGTTTGAATCTCAGTTCGACTGCTTGCTAATTCTAAGGACAAATTACTTTTCTTCTCTGGGCCTCAGTTTCCTCACCTGTAAAATGAAGGGTTTGGACTAGATGAACTTGAGGATACCCTCTCAGCCCTCCTCACACTATCCTTGTGATGTAAGTGGCCATTATCCCCATTTTATGGATGAAGAAACTGAGGCATAGAGAAATGAAGGAAGTCTAAGTATGCACAGAGAGCTAGCAGTAGAGTCAGGAGTAGAACCCAGGTCTTCAGACTTCTGGGCCAGTGTTTTTTCCACTAAAATAAATACTTCCATTCAATACTATTTACAAAGCATGGGGCTAGAAGATGCTAGAGATACAAGCAGCCCAAAAGACATTTACATTCTGGGAGGCTGGAGGAAGATACAATGTGCAGAGGAATAAGCATGGCACAGCACAAGTTAAAACTGGGGTATCAAGGAGACTCCCTGGAAGAAGTGGCACTGGAGTTGAGCAGAATCTTAAGTTGGCAGAATTGTAAAATAATAGGTCAAGTTTATTTTGAATTCTTTCTTCTTCCTCCCCTTTTAAGGACCTCCTCCCTGTTTGAGACCCATCTCATCCATTCCCCGACCCCCAAGCCTCCCGCATGCTTACATCCCTAAGCCTACATACTGTGCCAACCACACCAGGCTCTGACCTTCACCTGCCTTCCAACTGACCTGACCCGGTCCCATTCCCTCAGCTCTCTCATATTCGAATGAAATGGCTAATCTGATCAATTAATTTGTGCCAAAGTGCCAGTGCACAATCAATTATATGCCCCCCACCCTGAGAAATCAAAAAGTTAGCAGGGGTCATAGAGATCATCTAGTCCAGTCTAATTTCACAAATTGGAGTAGGGGGAAGGGGAAGTGAATAAACATTATAGCACCTATTATGTGCCACTGTTATTCACTTTAAAAAAAACCCTCCAAGTATTATCTCATTTGATCTTCACAACAACCACATAGAGTGCCGTTCCTTGTACTCTTATGGGATCCCAGGAAAGGAACCGTGGTATAGTGGGAAGAATGCTGGACTTGGAATCTGAAAAGACTTGAAGCTAAATCCTCCTTCTGACTTATTAGCCTTAGGACCAGAAAAGTCGCTTAACCTCTCTGTTTGCTGATATGTGAATTGAGAATAATGCCTGCAATGGCAGCTAGATGGCACAGTGGATAGAGTGCCAAGCCTGGAGTCAGGACTCCTCTTCATGAATTCAAATCTGACCTCAGACACTTACTTAATAGCCGTATGACCCTGGGCAAGTTACTTACCTTGTTTGCCTCAGTTTCCTCACTTTATATCCCTATTTTGTTGTTATTCAATTGTTTTCAACTCTTTGTGATCCCATTTGGGGTTTTCTTGACAAAGATACTGGAGTGGTTTGCCATTGCCTTCTCCAGCTCATTTTATGGATGAGGAAACTGAGGCAGACAGGTGAAGTGACTTGCTCAGGGTCCCACAGCTAGTAAGCGTCTGAGGCCAGATTTGAACTTGGGTGTTGCTGACCTGACCCTAAGACCAGTTCCCTGTCCAATGTACCACCAGCTGCCTCATGATGGGGTTATGACTCAGGAGGTGAAATTTTTTAGCACCCAGTTCTCCAGAATTTGATTCAGGTGATCGTTCCTCTATATTCTATGCTTCCTTTCTCTCTACTAGTGTGTTTATTTTTTTTTAAGGCAATTGGAGTTAAGTGACTTGCCCAGGGTCAAGCATTTGGTCTGAACCCACATTTGAACTCAGGTCCTCCTGACTTCAGCGCTGGTGCTCTATCCACCGGTGTGTTTATTTTGAAAAGCATCCTCAGTCCAGTGGTAGGGATTTCAGATAGAATAATAACAAATTCTTATATCCAGTGAGAATGTAGGGGTGAGGGTGGAGAGGAAAGGGAGCAAGTGGACAGCACAGAAGATAGTATGTCTCCCTGGGGCAGTAATTCCAGAAGCGAAGGAGGAGGCCCATCCCTCAGACAGTATAGACCACGCCTCCAGGGCCCAGACAATAGACCCCTGGAAGAAGGGATACAGAAGTAGGGGAAGGTGGGTTCTGGAAGAGAGATTCCAGCAAGGGGACCCTAGGGTTGAGGAAAGGAGAAGGAGCTGTCATCTGGGTGTGAGACTGGTGGGCTGGAGGCCCTGGATGTTGGTACCCCGGGGCAAAGCCATGGTCCCCCCACCGCACTTAAAGCTCTGATCTCATCCACTGGAGAACACTAGGGGCTGCAAGAATTGGAGGTGTGATGGGTGGGAAGGGGTAAGGGAAACTTTCCACAGCTATGAAATCATACCCTCCCACCCCCAAGATAGCTATTTACTCAGCCTCAGTGCAGCAGGACCCTCAGGCCTGGGTTTTATTTTTTTATTGTTGTCGTCGTTTTGCTTTGTAGGTTGCCGTGTTTGTCTAGGGGAGAGTCTAGCCAAGATGGAGATGTTTCTATTCTTTGTGAACTTACTTCAGAGATTCACTTTCCACCCGCCTCGAGGCATCAAAGAGTCTGACCTGGACATCACCCCGGAGGCAACCTTCACAATGAGGCCTCAGCCCCAGTCTGTGTGTGCAGTGCCAAGGTCCTAAGGGGCGGTAGCAAAGAACAATTCCAGGCTACTGTGGGAGCGGTTACAAGCCAACAGGATGCTCCCTTGGTGGCAAACTGTGAGAAGGGCCAAATGTGCCTTTGGCACCCTCAAACCTCTCTCTTCCGGGGCCTCCGCTCCCTGTGGCAGTAACATTCTTTTCCACCACCCTGACCTACATCTAGCTACCCCAATGTCCTTATGATTTCTACCTTTATTCCCATCAAAACCACCTAAAGAGCTGAAACTAACTTACGTTAAGCCCCAACAGTTTAAAATGTAACATCCTTCCTCCCTCCTTCCCTTACAGGGGAATTTGGATTTTAAAACAAGGTCTTAGATTAAACTAGTGAAGCGCTGATGGTGACATTTAAGGCATTAACCAATTTGAGGTGAAGTGGGGTAGGGCGCATTATTGCTATTGCTAAGATTTCTAAAATTATATCAAACAATAGACGCAAGAGTGGCAATCTATTTTTTTAAATGGAAATACTTTTCATATTTCCCTTATTATATAAGATATTAGCTTGTAGTTTTAAAAATATTTTTTATATTGTGTTAAGGAAAGAGCCTATTATTCCAGTTTTTAAATGAAAATGAATGTTACATTTTATGAGAAAAATCTGCATCTGATATGATCATGAATTCTATTTTTCTGTTGTCTATATTTATTATATTAGCCAGAGAAGTAAAGGAGAGGGAGGCCTTATGGTCATGCCTGAAGTCCTATCAAATAAAAATGGGTGTCTGCTCTGTTGATATAAAAGCTGATCCAGGAAACCATTTATCCTGGCTTCAAAGTTCTCAACTAAATTTTTTAAAATTTAAAATAAAAAAAATTAAACTCCTACTATATACAGTGCTCTATACTGGGTCCTGGGGATAAATAGAGGATAGATCAATAAAAAGATGCATAGATACATAGATAAATAGATGATAGTCATGTAGATAGATAGATAGATGGTTAGGTGGATGATAGAGCATTCATTATTAGCCCAGGCATTGTGCTAAATTCTGGGGATCCAAATAGAATTAAACAAGACAATCCCTACCTTCAAGTTGATATTCTAATGGGGTAAGGCAATACATATGGGGCAGGATGTGGAAATGGCTGGGAAGTGGGTGTGAAGGCCTAGTTCCATGAAAGACAAAGAGAGAACACACCTATCAGAGGCCATCACCCTAGGAGCTGAGTCTAAGGTTCCAATGGGAAAGAGGTGAGGATGACAGTCAGAGTAGAGGCAGAATGGTGTGGAGATGGCCAGTAAGATGAAAAATGGCATTAGCTTTACTTCAACTAAACTAATCACCTTAAAAAGTATCACAATGAGATGAAGAAGGTGATGATGATGGTGATGATAAAGGTAAAGGAACAATTCAGACAGTGCTAAGAAATATGCTGCAGGAAAGATCAAAGACTAGTCTTTAAAATTTTTATATCACTGAAACTTAAAATCAACAACAAAGACAAATAATCAAACATATAAAATCAGGAATAAAATCCGAAACAAAGTCCTTAGGATTTAACAAATCAGAAATTAGTGAGTTAGCAAACAACACAGAAAACATGGGTCAGGCATTCCTTCTCAAGACTTCTGAAATGCCCCATGTTGTTGTTGTTGAGTCATTACAGTTGTATTCGATTCTTCAGGACCCCATATGAGTTTTCTTGGCAAAGATAATGGGGTGGTTTGCCATTTCCTTCTCTAGCAAATTTTACAGATGAGGAAACTGAGACAAATGGGGCTAAATGACTTGCCCAGGGTCACACAGCTAGGAAATGTCTGAGGCCAGATTTGAACTCTGAAAGATGAGTCTTCCTGACTTCAGGCCCAACACTCGCCACAGCACTACCTAGCTTTCTGAAGTTCCAATACTTCTGGCTTAATTTTTTTGTAACACAAACATAGTCATTGTGCCCATAGCTCTGATTTGGTGGATTTTGATTTGCCTTACTTTTGTAAAGTCTTTCCAAATTTCCTGATTGTCAGACAGTCAATAATTATTTGTTAAGCCCCTATGTGCCAGACATTGGGCTAAGCTCTAGAGACACAAAGAGAGAAAAAGGCAATCCATGCTCTCAAAGAGCTCACTGTCTAATGGGAGGAGACAACATCCAAACAACTATGTACAAATAAGCAATATACAGGATAAACTGGAGATAGTCTCAGAGGGAAGGCACTAGAATTAAGGGTTCCTGTAGAAGGTGGGGTTTTAGTTGAGACTTGCAGGAAGCCAGGAGGAAGAGATGAGGTCAGAGAATATTCTTGGCACAGGAGACAGCCAGTAAAATACACTTCAGTGCCTAGAGTCCAGAGATGGAGTGTCTTGTTTGAGGAATGCAAGGAATTAACTTTTTTTTTAATGGCACCATAATATTCCATTGCACTTATGTAACACAACTTATTTAGCCATTCCTCAAGTCATTGGACATACAGTTCATTTCCTGTTTTTGTCATTATAAATAAAGTAGCTCTCACTATTTGGGGTACAAATAGGTTTTTTTCTCCCCCTTGAATAGCTTGACAAATTAATCCCTAAATATAACATGCATTTTGCTCTGCTTTTAAACAGTACTTCTGTATCTGTTTTCTTAGATTCTCGATGGTACAGAGGGTGTACGTGAGCTTATCTCATATCCTGCCACTTTACTAAAGCAATTTATTACATGCACTAATGACTTTGTTGATTATCTTAGGTTTTCTAAGCATATCACCACTTCATCTGCAAATAGAAGTATTTTAATTTCTTCATTTCCAATACTTACTGCAATTTCTTTTTTCATGCATACCTTAACGCTTTTGCTAAGATTTCCAAACAGTGTCAATAACAGTGCTGTTATTACAGCAAGAATGGACACCCCTGTTTTTTATAGGGAATGCTTCTCATAAGTCTTCATTGCATACAAGATTAACTGGGAGACACTGGCAAAGTACCTCCCAGCATGGTATGCCTGCATCAAAGAAGGTGCTGTGCTCAATGAGTGAAGCAGAATTGCAGTAGTCCAAAGAAACCCGAGACGGGAAAATGTAGAGACATCTCCACTCCCAACGTTCATGTGGATGATTTCTGTCAGAACCGAGGCAGGGCCTTCTGAGTTTGTATGGGTTTGATCAGCCCCATCAGACACCCTGTACAAAGGGCAACAACCAAACAACCAGCTCATAGTGTCAAATATATACTTTAAAAAGGCATGTTAAGTAAAGATCTTGTTCTCATATTTTAACATAAATTAATGCTTATTTTATCAAAGGCTATACTTTATCAGAAAAATCTGCATCTAATATGATCATGGGTCCCATTTTTTCTCTTGTTTATGTGATTTATTATATATCTTACTGATAATAAATCATCTTTACATTCCAGTTCTCTACCTGCTTGGTTGTGATGGCTACTTTTTTGAATGACTTATTGTTCCATTTGTGAGCATTGTATCTAATATTTTTGTATTGGTATTCATTATTGATACTGTTCTATCTGTTCCCCCCACCCAAGTTTCGGCTTTGTTCAATTTAGGGATTTTTGCCTCATAGAAAGAACTGGAGTAGCCTGCCATCTTTATGTTCTGAAACATATTTGGCAGTAGCTGCTTGCGAATAAATCTGGGTTTACTGTCTCCATTTTACTTTACTTATTAAGACAAGTTGGTTAGGTTTGTAATTATCTTTTATTGATGCATGGTGGTTTTTTTTTAATACTACTGTCATTTCCTGGTTAAACCTTCTCCCATCATTGACCCCTCCCTTGTAACAAAGTAAAAAAACTAAGCCAAATGGACAAAGCCTTTAGCAGATATATGTATCCTTTCATATCCTTGGGCCTCCTCCCACCATAGTGGGCACCTATTTTGTTTCTCTGTTTTTGCTACACAAAATATGCTGCTACTAATATTTTGCAGCATACGGCACCTTTTTGACCTTGACTTTTTTAGGGAATATGTGCCTTGTAGTGGCTGATGGTCTTTTTAGAGAGAATCTCTTCATTGGCCAAGGTTCTTAATATAAAAGAATAATTAAGGAAACAAGCATCTATTAAGTGCCTACTATGGCACCAGGTACTGTACTAAGTGCTTTACAAATATCTCATCTGATCCTTGCAACATACTGGGAATTAGGTGCTATTATTATGATCCTCATTTTATAGATGAAGAAAGTGAGGCAGACAGAGGTTAAGTGACTTGCCCAAGGTCACTCAGCTGGTAAGTATCGGAGGCTAAATCTGAACTCAGGTCTTCCTGGCTCTAAGCCTAGTGCTCTATCTATTGCACTACCTGGTGCTGTTATTAAAGATTCAATAGCTATTAGAAAGCTCAGTGTCCATTTTATTCTGAAGTATATCAAATCACTTACCTTCACATCACCTTTAATGGGAATTAATTAACTCCTTGTGGCCACTGTGTTCCATACTCTACAGGTCATCACCTCGTAAGGTGATTGGTCTAAGCTTTGTATGGATTTGCAATTTGATTTTTAATATTTGCACCCTGTCTTAAGAATTAAACTGGGGGGAGGGGGACGATCACATGATATTGCTGTTAATATTACTTAAATGGAATGATGTAGGAATTTGGGTTTTGAAAAGTAGCGTCACCACTTTTCTCCTCCAGACAGAGAGGAGAACTACAGGTGTGGAATGCTGCCTGCAACGTTAGACGTGGTGACTGCAAAAGCTTATTTTGCATAACTAATTTTCTTTGTCACAAGGGAGGTCTCTGTGTGGGAGGAGAGTTATTGGGAAGTTAAAGGGGCAGAAAAAGCAAAAATCACCAATACATTAAAAAAAAAAAGAAAACTTGGGGATGCATTATGATGACCACCTTTGTAAGAAAGGTTCTGTATAACAAAGCTATCTCTAGGTACCAGAAGGGCCCATAATAACCAGGATGTACAGACTGGCATACAGTGAATTCCTATTATCTAATATTCAACTTTTATCTTACCCATACAGTCCCCATATCCCTGATGCTGTGGTAAGGATAGTTCCAGCGTCCTTCTGTGGAACTCTAATAAGAATAATAATAACAGCTAACATTTATACAATGCCAATATGTGCCAGATATTGTGCTAAGTACTTTATAATTATTATCTCATTTGATCCCCACAACAACATTAGGAAAGCTGCTGCTATTATTACACCCATTTCACAGGTGAGGAAACTGAGGCAAACAGTGATTAAGTGATTTTTTTTTTCAGGTTCACACAGCTAATAAGTGTCTGAGGCCAGATTTGAACTCAGGAAGATGAGTCTTCCTGACTCCAGGCCCAGCACTCTATCATTACCTAGCCTCCTAGCTTACGTAGTGCTTTCAGAATTACAAAGTACAGTTACCCCTTCCACATCTCAACTTTCCCCATTGGGGTTTCAATATGTTGCAAGTTGGCATAAGAAATTAAGTAGGAACTTTTGGGGAGTTTTGTGGAAGCCTAAGACAACACATGAAAGCTAGCAGATGGCCCAGAGTCTATAACCAAATATTTCACCCATATTTTACAATAAGGTACCATAAACACCCCATAAAAGAAAAAGAAAAAATTCAGACTTCTCCAGTACAAAGGGAGGGCAAAAAAATTTTACACAGATTTTCCAGAATGGGAGGGGTGGGGGGCATGCAACAACCCTGTGACGGAAATAGTTAGGTATTATTATTGTTGTATTATTTTACAGATGAGGAAACTGAGTCTCAGAGGTGATGTGACCTGTTCTGGGTCATGTAGCCAGTTAGCGCCGGAGCCTAACCCAGCAGGAATCCAGAAGAGCTACCATTTAGGAAGCTTTGGATTCCCACTGTGTTATTGCTCAGGCTTGTCGTCTGACTCCTTGTAGGTCCTGGGCACAGGTCACTTTATGTCCCTGAGAAGCACACATAAGCCCCCTGCACTGAAACTCAAAACTTGTTTCCTTTGATTTCCTCAAGTCTCTACAGGAAATTCAGAATTTTCAGCATTTGATTATTTGTGCTAATGGAGCGAAAACAGTAGGTACAAAGAGGCTCCAAATAATTCACATTTAGCTTTGAAATGTGTTTTTAAAAATGAGTTTTACGGCTGCCTTTTGTTTTTAAACATAATCATTTCTAGATATGTCCTCTACCCTTTCCCGAAATGACCCATCCAGTGATGAGATGATGTTTTTGAAATTACATTTAAATATTGGTGAGCTTAATATTTGGGGAATTCATTTTAACTGAAGTAACAGAATTTCACTGTAGAATCTGGTTAGCAATCCTATTTCTTTATAATCTCTCTCTCAGCTGAATTTCTCCCCTGCTTTTCATTCCATATTGAGAATAGACAGCATTGCCTATCAGACTGAAATCTTAAAGACTCTGCCTGGTGGAATGGGTGGATGAGAACAATTTGCTCCAATGGCCGTGAAGCAGTCACGGTGGAGACTAGAGAGCTTGGTCAGAGGCCAAAGACCCCAAGGTCATCCACTGCATCCCAGGCCATCCCCAGCTGTCTTGACCTTTGTCTTGCCACTGGACTTCAATGACTCTGGAAGAGAGAGTAAGGCTGACAACTTTGCGCAACTCTGCCTCACTTCAATTCATGCACAAGTTATCACCCATTATGTCATTGGTCCTCTTCAAAAATGAAGGACAAACAACATTAACCTAAATAGAATCCCTCTTAGTTTGTGGCCTTTCTGATGAATACTTTCACTTTAGGGAAGTAATTAGGTCTTTTAGTTTCTAAGACTTCCTCCACTAACCTTTGACCCGGCAGAATATATAAATCAAATTAGTATCAGCTGAGACCTGAATTAAGCTAAGGAAGTAACACTTTCAGTAGGAACTCTCAAATATTAACTGCTGTGATTAGTTGTTCATTGACAAATGGAGTGATGTATGTCTTTATTGCTAGAGAAAGAAAAGAGACAAAGAAAGGAAAGAAAGAATGAGAGAGACAGAAGGATAGGGCAGGAGGGAGACAGAGATGGAGGGAAAGAAAAAGAGAGACTGAAAGAGAGAGATGAAAGGGAAAGAGAAAAGGAGAGAGAGAGAGAGAGAAGCAGTCATTCACTGTGGTTTCCCTGTCATACATGGATCTAGGTATAAAATGTTATTGTTGTTTGTCCTTTGTTTTCGAAGAGGACCATGACATCAGGGAGGTGACGCCATGACATGCAAGTGAATTGGATTTAAGTGAGGGAGGGCTATGCACAGTCACCAGCCTCACTCTTTCATCCAGAGACATCTGGCCAGACATGGATCAGGATGACTGGAGATGGCCCAGGATGCAGTAGGGGACCTTGGCCTTTTTGAGTTAAGGTCTTTAACAGGTCTCAGTTTGACTGAGGCAATACTTAATTTGGAGATTAAGGCTAGGTAAGAAATGAGGCAAAGAATGGCCTCTTTCACCTCACTAAAAAAAAAAATCAATCTGGGAGGGGAAGACCCTCAGAGTTTCTGGCCAAAACAGAAACAATTACTATTTACTATTTGTATTTACTCTGAGTCAATCGGGGCCCACACAAGGGCTTGGCCTGGGACCTATTGCTGACCAATAGAAGAGAGCCAGAGTGATTTGGTTTTAAGGCTTGGTCCTTAAGAGAAAAAAAAAAGTCTATTTTGGGGTTTATGGGCTAGGTGTAAAATAGGTCAGAGATGACTGCAGTGAAAAGGACAGTAGAAATCTGTCCCACCATACAAGATGCCACATATTGGACAGAAAATATGCGGTTTTGTGTGTGTGTGTGTGTGTGTGTGTGTGTGTGTGTGTGTGTGTGTGTTTTCCCATGAAAGACATAGTTGTCAACCAGATCCAACTGTCTGGTTGCTGCAGCTATAGAAGAATAAGGAATGTAAGGGAGGCAGGGTCCTTGTCCAGCCCACTGAGGTAACTGGACAGCATCATGCATCACTCAAGCTAAGGTAGCTTTGGTGCCTGCAAAGCTGCCAGGGCAGAGAAAGAGATAGCACAAGGCCTCGTTTTAAGTGGTGGACCCAGGGAAAACCACCCCGGAGGAGACTTAGTATCAGAACCATTAAGGGTCGAATTTATAGAAAAATGAGTGTCTCAGGCTCAGGAACCAGAAAGGTCATTTGATGGTACTAAACTCCAAACTTATTGTGGAAATGAGGTTTGAGAAACACTTGGTTTAAGAAAAAAACAGTGGTCATCTCTTGTCCAATTAGTGAAATCTCAGGCAGACATCACTGCCCTTACAAGAAGGGGACTCTTGGGCCATCTTCTATTTAGCAAGTCAACATTCTTTCATTGCTAGAGGAGATGTTTCTGCCTTTGCCCCTCCTGGTATCCTGTGCAACTGTTCTCATATCTATAAATTTGGGGCAGTAACATCACCAAACTCAGTCCCAAATGTTTAATCCCAAGGGGCTATAATACAGCTAGGTCAGTGAAGTTTGGATTCAGTTGAAGGGCCTAACTGGAGGGCCTAGAGCGCCCCAGGTTCCCCACCCCTGGGCTAGATAATCGTAGAAAGTTTGAAGAGGAAGAAGTCTATTCTGTCTGAGCCCAAGCTGTCTTCCATGACAGAAGGCAGATTTCTTGCTAGCAGGGAATTTATTGTGTTTGTATCCCAAGCAGGCGTTTGGCACATAGTAGGTACTCAATAAATACTTGTTGATTGATTGATTGATTACCTGGAAATTGGTTTTCCTCATTTAATAAATGAGGAAAAGGAGGCTCAGACAAGCTGTAACTCATCTAAGGGCAAGTAAGTAAGCTAAAAGAAGAGCCAGGCCTAGCTTCCCTCTTACCTCCGGGGTTCCCTGCCCCCTTTCATCATGATGTCTGTCTGGAACAGGGAAGAACAATGATCAAACTTGTTAACACCTGATGTCTTAAACTGTTTTTTTGGCTTTTTGCCTTCCTTAAAGTCATTAGTGTCTGTACATATATGATAATGTTCTTCAATTTCCCCACAAGAATATTTGAATTTCAAATGTCTTGTAGGAACCTGTGAACATCTTATACTTAACATGTCCAAAATTGAACTCATTAACTTTCCTTTCCCAAACCTCCCCACCCCTTCCCAAACTTCCCTGTACTGTTAAGGGCACCACCTTCCAGGCATCCAGGTGTCATCCTCAGCTTTCACAATCTCTCATCCTCCTTATCTGTTCTGTTGCCAAATCTTGTGTAACTTCTCTCCTCTGACACCAACACCACCCTTGTGCAGGCCTGCATTACCTCACCCCTAGACTATTTCTAAAGCCTGCTGGTGCATCTGCCAGCCTCAAGCCTCTTCCTAGTCCATCCTCCAGTACCAAGGTGCTGGAGGGACAAAGAAAGAAATGAAAACAGTTTCTGCCTTCAAGGAACTTACATTCTATTTGGAAATAAAGTATGTATGTGTTGCTTGTAGCCCAGTGGCACCTCTTTCCTGCAAAGGGACTCCCTGTTCAAGAGCCAGACAGATCTAATTCATCCTCGGGGAGCCTGGCCTTAAAGAGAAGTGATCAGGCTTTCTCCCTAGCTCATTATGCCCCCACTTAGAATTATTCTAGGAAAATCTCCTTAAACTTATATATGGCCCCTGTCTAAGGTCTCCCTAAAAGGGATTAAAAGGGAAAAGTTACACAATGTAGAAAGAAGTCGATATTAGGTATAGGACAGCTATTTATTTCTTCTACTGTAACAGAAATACTTAAACCACAAAAGTCTCTAGCACCTTTGCCAAGAAAAGTCCAAAATGGGGTTGTGAAAAGTCAGACGTGACTGAAATGACTGAACAATAACAAAAGTAAGAACAAACATACAAGCACTATCCCTCCCCCGCCCCAACACCTGGGGAACAAAATCCTTCTCTTATACCACATCAGTCTCAGGGGAGTGAAGAGGGATTAGATTAGATTCACATTGACAAATACTTGCAACATGAAATAGTAACTCATAACTGCTACATACTCTCTCAGGAGGAAAGTCTCCTGAGAGACTCAGAGGACTGCTGAATATGTATATTCCACTTTCCTTCCAGATCTCCACTATTGATTGTGTCACTTAAGGTCTATAACTTCTGGTCAGTTCGGTGGGCGTGGCTCATTTTAGAGTTGGTGTTAGTCTTCTCTGAGAATGGGCACCATTTCAGGAAGCATCTCTTGCTGCCAACACCTGTACCTCTGAATGACCCTACACCTCTCAGGCGACCCAAACTGGGAACATTCCTCTGTGGATCGCTGTGCCAAGGAAACAAAATGTGAAACAGAAGAAGCTGCTAGGGATTTGAGAACCAGTCTGGGGCAAACACATGTGCTCATGGCTTTGTGCATATGGCTACTTTAGTCATCTCTGGAGAGAGGAGGGAGAGAGAGATACCCTCTCTCCTCTCCTGGAAGTGCAAAGTTGCTTAAGTTCCAAGAAACCCTCTCCAAAGAGAGAAAAAAAGAGCAAGAGGAGAAGTTGTTTCTCTTTCTAAACCTGCTGCTGATGCAGCACTTCCTGCTTAGTCAACAATAATCTCTGACACAGCTCAAAGTAATGGGGACCCTGGACACCAGCCAGGAGTCTCTGGTTGCCCACATATGTTAGCAAGGAGCCACGCAGAAGAAGTCAGGGTGAGGCCCTATCTGAAGCATACTCCAAAGGATGGTATCTACAGGACCATCAGATTAGATGAGCTTTCCCAATTATTCTCATTACCTATGTATATACCAGATGTATACTACATAAAGACAAGGTAGCTTGGAGAGGGGGGAGAGGAAGGGATCAGCGGTTCGGGGAGGGATTAGGGAAGGCTTCATGTAGAAGGCGGCACTCGAACTGAGCTTTGGAGAAAACTAGGGATTCGAAGAAGTAGAGATTAGAAGGGAGCACATTCTAGGCATAGGGGATGTCTAATGCAAAGGCAGAGAGATGAGAGATGGTTTTGTGAGTGAAAAACAGCAGGAAGGGCAGCTTGGCTCGACTGTAGAGTATGAGAGAGGGAGCAATGTCCAAATAAAGTTGGAAAGGAAAACTAGAATCAGGTTGTGAAATGCCAAACAGAGGAGTTTCTATTTGATCCTAGAGGTAATAGGGAGTCACTGCAGTTTACTGAGCAGGAAACTGAAAGGGTCTGATCTGTGCTTTAGGAAAATCACTTTGGCACCTATGTGGAGGATAGAGTAGAGATAGGAGAGATTTGAAGCAAGGAGACCAATTTTAACTGCCATTTTAATCCTCTTAATTCAGTCTTGAGGTAGGGGTTGGACTGATCCACTATTATACGCTAGTCTGCAATATCAATAGAGTACTCTATTATTGGTGTGCTGGCAAATGTTTAACAATCAGCTTCTAAAAAAAAGTATTCACAACACACTTCACACTTTTAAGTTTAATCGGTATTTCCTCTATGATTTTAAATCCAATCAACAAAACAATAAACCAAGCCCTGAACTGTAGCAACTGCCAATTTCTGAGTTATAACCACTCACATTGAAGATTTAACAATCATGTTCCTTAACCTGTATGAAGCTGGCTCCAAGATACAACCCTGAACATCCCCTAGTAGGGCTCCAGATAGAAAAGGTTTGCGGCCACTAGAGGGCACCAGTCATCAGTTTTCTGTCTACCAAAGCTGGAGCCTAAAACAACCGGGCTGTTCTCCAGGTCCCCCCCAACCCACACCCCAACCCCCATTTCCTCTTACCTCCCCCCCACATCATTTTTTACCCAGGTGATGTCAGCTTCAGATGACTATCCAGGGAAACCTTGAAAAGGAAAGGAAGTTTAGAAAGCTTGTATTCCCAAAGGGTCATGACCATTTCTATGACTTCTCAAAGACCTTCCACCTCATAGAACACAGGTAGGGGGTGGACACAGTAGGAATGCAGTGATTCCATGTTGATTTTATTTGAAAAATGAAACTCTGGCTCAGGACCTGGGGAGAGAAGGTGGAATTCATTCCCCAAACTTCAGAGGTCACACTCAATAGGCAATTTCTCCCCAGACAGAATGTTTTACATCAGACCAAAGGAAGCTTCTAATTTAAAAAATAAAATAAAATAAAATACATTTTTATTGATGCATTTTGTTTTTATATCACAGTCAGGTTTAGATAGATCCTCATCACCTCACTGGCATCTAACCTTCCTTTGTGACAAGGAAAACCAGTTCATTAGAACAATGGATGCAATGCCCAAGTCCAACAGCATATAGGATATTTTTGTCATCTATCTGCCATAAGGATCTGCTTTAGATCTGAAAGGGATGTCAGCACCCATCTAGTCCACTCCCAAATTTTACAGATGAGGAAAACTGAGACCCAAGTGACTTATCCATTACACAGGTAGTATAAGTGATAGCAACAGAACTTGAATCCAGGACCTCTGACTCCAAATCCAGGGTTCTTTTCCATTCTTTTAACGTTGCTAAGAAGGGAGGGATTTTTTCATTACTCTGGTGACAAAATTGGTTGTTGTAATTGCTCAGAATTTTGCTTGCTTTTATTATTTTTATTTACATTAGAGTGGCCACTATCTATATTATTCTCTTGGTTCTTCTTCTTCTTCTTCTTCTTCTTCTTTTTGCCTTGCATCAGTTCACACAAGATTTTCCATGATTTTTGGAATCCCTTATGCTCTCATGTTAAAACAGTATAATTATTTTTTAAAATCATTTTTAAAATTCTGAACTTGACAAGAACCAAAAAAATGAGCATTTCCATATGTGTATATCTACACATATATACATATATAATACTATACATATACATATACATATACATATACATATACATATACATATACATATACATATACATATACATATACATATACATATACATATACATATACATATACATACACATATGGGTAGCTAGGTGGCACAAGTGCTAGGATACCAGGCCTGGAGTCAAGAAGACTTATCTTCCTGAGTTCAAATCTGGCCTTAGACACTTACTAGCTGTGTGAACTTAGGCAAGTCACTTAACCCTGTTTGCCTCAGTTTCCTCATCTATAAAATGAGCTAAGAAGGAAATGGCAAATCACTCCAGTACCTTTGCCAAGAAAACCCTAAATGGGGTCATGAAGAGTTGGACATGACTGAAAACGACCCAACAATGACATATACATGTCCATATATACATATGTATATATATGTGTGTGTGTGTGTGTGTGTGTATATATATATATATATATATGTATGTATATGTACATATATGAAAAAGAGAACTGTACTTAAAGCAGCAAATCACTCAGGCCCAGTTTGCTTTTATTTTAAAATATATAATAAAATCAATGTGTCCTGCTTTGTCCAATAATATTTATTACATTCAATACTACTTGGTTCGGTCATGCCCCAATAGATGAACATTTACGCTGTTTCCCTGTCTTTGCAAACACAACGTGTTCTTAAGAATATTTTGGTATATATGGATACACCTTTATTTTTGGTAGTACCTGAGGCAACATGCTACGGGGGAAACAGGGCTGGATTGGGTACTGAAATTTTTACTCTCCCATCCTCTACTTCTGGGACTTCGGCCACATCACAATGTCTCTGGGCCTCATTTTCCTCACCTGCAAAGTGGGCCTCTGAGACTTCTAATTCTATGATCCTATGATCCTTGTTCATATGTACCCAGGAGTGAGATCACTGATTAAATAGAAGAGCCTCTCATTAAGTAAATGCTACTCCTTAGAACTGAGACAGTTCTAATGGTTTGAAGTCTGTGAACTAAGCCAGCTCTGGATCTGCGATCCTCTGGGACACATAGTGGGCACTTCCTGGCCATCTCCACGTGATGGAGCCTCAACTATGGCCATCATCCCCATCACCACCCTTCCCCCTCTCCCAACCTTGGACTCCATCTCTACCCCTGGGACTCTGATGGGTAAGCCTTTATCTTTTCTGTTCCCTCCATGTCACTCACCCCTTCCAGGTTCCCTTTATATCATGCCCTCCTTCATTAGGCTGTAAGCTCCTTGTGGGCAGGAATGGTCTTAACTTGCTTTTATTTCTATTCCCAGCACTTAGCTGGGAAGTAAGCACTTAATTTCTCATTTAAGTGCTTGATAAATTCCTTATGTTTCTTTTCTTTTCTTTCTTTTTCTTCCACTTTCTTTTTTCTTCCTTCCTTCCTTCCTTCCTTCCTTCCTTCCTTCCTTCCTTCCTTCCTTCCTTCCTTCCTTCCTTCCTTCCTTCCTTCCTTCCTTCCTTCCTTCCTTTCTTCCTTCCTTCCTTCCTTCCTTCCCCTTTCCTCTCCTTTCCTCCTCCAACTCCTCTTCCTTCTCTCTTTCCCTGTCTCTATCTCTTTCTTCCTTCCAGGTGGGATTAAGGAAGGGTTTCTTAGAGGAAGTGACATTTGATTTGCACCATGCTGGATGGGAAGAATTACCTGGCAGAGCGGTGGGGAGGACATTCCAGGGAGATGCCACATCATGAACAAAGACTTGGTCAGGACAAAGACATATGTAGGAAGCAGTGTAAAAAAACAAAACAAAAGAAAACGCAAGGATAGAGCACTGGCCCTGGAGTCAGGAGGACCTGAGTTCAAATCTGGCCTCAGACCAGACACTTGACACTTACTAGCAAGTCACTTAACCCCAATTGCCTTTAAAAAAAAAAAAGCCTTTCTTGGCTCCTTACTGCCCAGGGGTGCAAGATGGTGAGTACTGGGAGATGAGATTAGAAAGCTTTTGGGGGGTCAGATCATGCAGAAATCAAAGTGATTATCCAAATTTATCATAACCTGAAGGCAATTCTGAATTTCCCAAAGCAGTGTTGAGTGTGTGTCTGGATTCTATTATCCACTAGCCCCACCGCACACCCCATGTCTTTCTCTTTCCTTAGCTCTAGACTGCTACTTGACACCAACAGATGATAAAACAATTCATAATAACTAACATTTATACAACACTTCAAGGCTGGCAAAGTATTTCCTTTACACACATTCTTTCAGCTGACCTCCACAACAACCCTTAGAAGAAGGTACTAGAAGTATTATCATTTCACATTATTACCATTTCACAGATGAGGTAATTGAGGTCCAGAGAGGTACAGCTCCTTACCTAATGTCACACAGCAAGAGTCAGAGGCAAAATTCAAACAGATGTCTTCCTGAACAGGCCCAGCCCCTCTTGCCACTAAACCTTGTCATCTCTCAGAAAATTACAAGCAACATTTATAGAGTTCTTTAGGATTTTTAAGCACTTCACATACATGTCCTCCTTTCATCCTCACAACAAGCCTTTGAGGTGAATGTGATAAGTTTTCTTGCCCCTGATCTTACAAGTGAGGAAACTAAGGCTCATAGAGTCAAAATAACTTGGCATGGGTTACACAAACAGTGCCAGAGGCAGGGTTTGAACCCAGGCTTCTTCTGAGCCCAGGGGCAATGCACTTCGCATTACACCATACCACTTCTCTGATGAAGCCCTAGACAAGTGCACCCAATCCCTCCGGCATCCCTTGCCACCCTCTCTTGCCACCTGGACACACAAAAGATAACTTGTGTCAACTTGGTGTTGGTGCCAACAACTTCATCAATGCCTTCTGTTTTTAAGAGAAGGAAACTAGAGCTTGAAGAAAGGCAGGTACTCTGCCCAAAGACACACAAAGAGTAAATGTGGAGCACATTTGAATCCAGATCCTCTGAGCCCAAATTAAGTATTCTTTCCCATTTTACCACAACTCTTCATAGGACCCTGGGCTCACAAACTTAGAGCTTGAAGGGATCTTAGAGGCCACTGAGTCCTGTCCCCTCATTTTTCAGATTAGGAAAGTGAAGCACAGAAGAGCTAAGGACTTGCCCAAGGTCACACAGATGGTAATGTCTGAGGCAGGATTTGAACTCAGATCTTCCTTACTCCACATCCAGTGACCTATCAAACAATAAAACAAGGTAGTAAAAGAAAAGGTCAGAGAAGAGAATGAGAGGTGAAATGAGGAAGAAGAGAGAGAGGGAAAGAAAGAATAGAAAGAGAAGATAGGACAGTTGATGGTAAAAAAAAAAAAGTTGGCCAACTAATGCTGCTCCCCAGGGAGTACCGGATGCAGAAGAGGGAAAGAACTCACCATGAATAATCTGCTTTGCAGGTTGCAGGGCAGAATCTAGGCTGGGTAATACCTTTCTGTTTAGAACAGCAGGGATTGTACTACGCTTCTATCAGATGTGCGGGGTCGAAGCCACTAACATCATTTACCACTAGGTGGCGCTCAGTCCACAAAAATGAATGAGGGTGGTCCTTCCAAGGACAGCTGCCATCTTCAGTGAGAAATCTGTTGATTGCCCAAGGCTGAGGGCTTGGTTATTCTCCAGTCCTACCATAAACTCTCACAAGACCTGGTTGTTGTCCAGAATAAACACACTGAACCCCTTTGGCAAAAGTCACAATTATATCCCCATCAGGTACCTTAAATCCAAGGCTATTTATTATGTGTTAATATTGTAGAGTAATACCTTAAATTCATGAAGAGCTATGATTTCCAAAGAACCTTTCTTATTTAATTTAATTTTTTTCTCAAATACATATAAACAAAAATTTTAACGTTTGTCTTTTTTTTTAATTTTGAGTTCCAAATTATCTCCCTCCTTCCCTCCTTTCCCCCCTCCTTGACAAGGCAAACATTTTAATATATACTATACATGTGCAGTCATGTAAAACATTGCCATATTAGCCATGTTGCAAAAGAAAGCACAGACCAAAAAAACCCTCCAAGAATAATAAAGTTAAAAAAAAAGTAGGCTTCAATCTGCATTCAGATTCCATCAGTTCTTTCAGAAAACCTTTCTGTATCAGCTCGGTGGAACAAGACCATTAGCTCTGGAGGAAGAGAACTTAGCTCAGAATTTTAGGTCTACCAGTGTGATCTTGGAAAAGTTACTTAACTTCTATGGGCCTCAGTTTTCTCTCTAGAAAATGAGGGGTTTGGACTAGAATATCTCTGAAGGTCTTTCAAGATTAGGACATAGGTGGCATTTTTATCTTCAATGACAGATCAGAAAGCTGAAGATTATGTCCAATGGCCAAATGTCCCTTGTTTTAACCCTTAGAAAGGGCAAATTGGAAAATGGCAGAGAGATAGCAAGACAGCCTAGAACCTTGATATTTCTCTCTAAAGGAGGTATAGAAATGTTCACTCCCCACCAAAATCAAGGTTACAGAAAACAAAACAAAACAAAACTCAAATGGAAAGTGTTTCATGTAAAAAGAAAAGAACCAATCAAAGATATGAGCTAACAAAAACTTAAAAGATCTACCATAATAGTGGCACAGTAGATAGAGTGCCAGGCCTGGAGTTAGGAAGATTCATCTTCCTGAGTTCAAATCTGGCCTCAGACACTTACTAGCTGTGTGACCCTGGGCAAGTCACTTAACCCTATTTGCCTCAGTTGACTCATCTGTGAAATGTGCTGGAGAAGGAAATTGCAAACCACTCCAGTATCTTTGCCAAGAAAATCCCAAAAGGGGTCACAAAGAGTTGGCCATGACGGAAATGACATAACAACAACAAAAGAGGTAATGGAAAGCCTTATACCAACACTCCACTTCCGTTTGTCTCTGAAAAATGACTGAACATCATAATTCATATTTTGTATTAAAAGAAATATAAAATATTAACAACCACACGACAAACTATTCCAAATCATTAGTAAGAGAAATGCAGTTTGTTTTTTTTTTAGGCAATTGGGGTTAAGTGACTTGGCTAGGGTCACCCAGCTAGTAAGTGTCAAGTGTTTGGTCTGAGGCTGGATTTGAACTCGGGTCCTCCTGACTTCAGGGCCGGTGCTCTATCCACTGTGCCACCTAGCTGCCCCCGAGAAATGCAATTTAAACAACTTTTCATATTACTGAATGTCTACCCAAACGGCAAAGCTGGTAAAAAACAGAAATATCCAATATTGAAGTGGTTGTGGGAAATAGGTTTCTTGTTGTTGTTGTTGTTGTTGTTGTCACTCACCTTTCATTTTCCAAGAGGGCCAATGACATCACAGGGTGATATCAGTATTGACTTTCTTGTGAATTGGAGCTGAGTGAGGCAGAATTGCCCAAAGTCATTGGCCTCACTCTCTCTTCCAGAATCATTGAAGTCCAGTGGCAGGACAAAAGCCAAGACAACTGGGGATGGTTTGGGATGCACTGGCTGACCCTGGCGTCTTCAATATCTGACCAAGCTCTAAGAGCACCAAATCACCTGCTTCAGCTGCCTTCATGGCTATGGGAACAAACTGTTCTCCTCTGTCCATTCTGCTGGGGGAAGTCTTCACGTGCTTGGGGTAGACACTCTCCTAACTCATCAACAGGTTTGAGACCTGTCGGTTACCCTCAACCTGGTTTATTAATACTCTTACTAATATTCTACTGTTGGAGTCAGTAGAGGTTGGTTCAACTGTTCCCCAAAACAATTTAGAATTATTCCAGAAAGATCACTAAACTACACTTTGACTGTATTATCCCACTTCTAGGCATACACCAAAGGAAAATCAAGATCTCATATATATCAACATAATCATAATAGCACTTTTTGTGGTAGTAAAAAGAAAACTGATGGGAAGACACCAAAAGAAAAACCAAATCTATGCCCACCATGCCCCAGAAACCAAGCAGAAATAACCTCATAACGCATCAACTTGGATAAGAAATGCAATGAGAAAGATGAGGAAAGGTGATAAAGCAATGATGTATGCCCAAGACTGCACAGATAATTACTGAAATAGAAGAGATGAGACCTCAGGTCTCTTGATCCCTCATTAAGGTCTCTTTCCACTACCCTGGATTGTCATGGAAAGTTCCTAGGAGGATCCAAGTATCCCTGTCTCGTGTGTCTAGGACAAGTTCTTACCTAGTGTCACCTCATTGCTTAACTCTTGAAGGATACTCTGAAATTCCATCTGCAGTATGATAACCATATAGCCTTACAGAGACAGGCATAATTGGGAATCATTGCATCTGGAGCAAATTTAGTTGGAGGAAGAGCAATCAACAATCTGAACTTGAGTGAATTCATGCTGAGAGATGGGCTGGCTGCTCCCCCACAGAGTCTAACACTTATTCCCATACGGGTTAGCAGAGGGGGAAAGCTGGGCTCTAAAAGGGAGAGTCAAACCAGCCTAGCAGCAGTTATACCACACAGGAGAGGCATGGGGACCATGGAGGCTGTGGAGAGAAAGTATACCCTCTCCCCTTCCTTCCACCATGGCAGCACCCTGGAACAAAGCCCTATTCACACCATTCTAGATACAGCTATGACTGACTGGACCCAACTTAGAGACCTCAGAACAATGAAAAAAGTATCTCATTTGTCCCATGAGGTCCTGGGGGACTACAATCTGCTCTCTGGGTGGTTTGGCTTACACGAGCCTGGCCACACATGTTGTAATTGGTTGGTAACTAACTTTTTCACTATCCAAGTTTCATTTTCACAAAAGGGAGTTGGCTATTTTAGTGGGGGAGGAATGGGGCATCTTGAGAGATGTCTCAATGACTTTCAGCAGTGACTTTCTATCTTCTGGCTATTTTGTCCCTTATGAGTATTCACCTTGAGATGTTAGGGAACCGGACTGCTTTCCTTGAGACCCGATCCTGGTGCCTGAGTTCAGGCTGCTTTCCTAGGGGTTAGAGGTGGAGCAGTTTAACTTGGCATACTAGGAGCTGGGGACAGGGCAATTGGAAGGGGAAGGGGAACTTGAGGCCATTGGGAGTCAAAATGCCAAGCCGATGCCGGCTTCTGGGCTTGGGAACAAATGAGGAGCCTGTGGCCGAATGAAGAGGATGGGTTCTTATGCTGGTTTGTCCCTGTCAGCGCAAGTGGCTACTGAGAAACCACCCTGGGGAGAGTTTAAGGAGGGCTTGGTCGTCTCTATGGAATGTTTGGGTCCTTGTGGCTTCTCTCTCTGCCACATGAGAGGGGGCTTTGTGGCCCTCCCAGCCTCCCATAAGGGCCAAGTGTTTCCTAATTGCTATCTGCAGATGCTAGAAGAATAGACTCCCTGCCATTTGGAACCAAATATCCCTGAATTTCAACTGACATGTTTTTTTTTCTCTTCTTGGCCTCCCTTTGATGATGGGGAATATTGTGTTTCTTATTTCTTAAGGCTGGTTTTGGCTTTTCCCCCCATGTTCCTTCCCTCCTTCTCTTTGTTATTTGACTGTGGGTCTATTTGGGGCTTTGAAAAATTATTTCCAAACTGGAACCAAGCCTATGGCAACTTTATGGTGGAGAGCAGAGGGTTAGAGAGAAGGATGGATGGATGGCGAGGCTGCCCTTCCTCTAGGTGACTTGATCACTGGAATTCTGAAACTGAACAGGGAATGGGATGGTGGGGCTGCTTCCAACCTCCTTCTGGGTGAAAAGGCGCTCCTGCCAGGGAAGGCTGGGACAGCTAAAAGCTGTCACATGGAAAATGGTGTCTGCCAACAAAATGAGTGCTCACGCCTCGGTGGCGAAGAGCAGGCACAGCCCCATAGTAGGCCTCCCCACCTAGTCCTGTGCCGGTTGTGTAAGATTCTCTTACCATTCTATCAAGTCTGAATTGTGTCAGTGGGTTCCTGTCCACAGGTCAAAAGGCCTCTCAGACAGCACCACCCACCCCCAGTCCCCCGAGCTCCCCCAAGTCTACAGTCCTCAGGGCAGCTAGCAGACCAGGAATGTTTCCAAATGTCCCCTCAGAGACATCTCAGGTTTAGACTTGCTTCAATCTGGTTGTAAAACCCACTCAGGACAACCTCCTTTTCAGATCCACTCTTAAACATGGGCCAATTACTGTAAATTATAACGTCTGGGACAAGAGGTCTTGTAAAGCTTGACTCTGTGGTCGTCCTTGGGCTCCGTGGCTTCCCTCCTCACAGTAATTCCTCAGGCTCCTGGACAGTCTGTGCTGCTCAAAGAGACGTGTGGTCTCTCTCCCCGCGCTGCCAGTTAGGGAGAGGTCCTCCGGCACCTTGAGGTCACTGGGGGTTCCTTGGGCTCTGTACCCTGAATTCTAGTCGGTCCTTTGCCTGCAGAGTTTGTGTCCCAGATTGGGGCCAGTCTGACCTTTGGGAGAAAGAGCACACTCCCCAGAGAGGGGGAAACCACAGACCCCTGGGAGGGATTACAATTCAAAACACATTCATCAAGCACCCACTCTGTGTAAGACACTAGTGATAGATAAAATAACCAAAAAGTCCCTCCCCTCAGTGGAGCTTCCTTTTTACTGGGAAGACGTGACATGTACACAAATGAATTATAATACAAGCAGAGATATGGGGGAAATTAAAGCTGTGTTAAAACAAAAAAATCAACAAAATGTATTTTTAAAGAAAATATAATACAAGGGAAGTAGTAACCTAGGGAAAGGAAAAAGCCAGACATATTGCTCTAGGAACATTTTGAGGAAGGAGAGAAAGTGTTTCATTGAGAAGTATCAAGGAAGATTTCACTAAAAAAAGTGGTGTCTGAAATGGGCATTGAAGGAAGTAACTAAGAGATGAGGAGGGGTGCATTTATTATTTTTACAATAATGTTTTTATTTTTAACCAGAAGAATTCACAGTTTTAGAAGTGCTTTTTCTATCACCATTTAAAACATGATTTCAGTCTTGTTCTATACCCCTAATTAATATGTTGGAGAAGAGGTCAGTCAATAAGCATTTATTAAGTACCTACTGTATACTAGTGCACTGTAAGCACTGGGTTAAGCACCAAGGATACAAAGAAGAGCAAAAAGATAGTCAGTACCTGCTCTTAAGGAGCTCACTTTCTTTTTTAAAAATAGTGTTTTTTTTTTCCAATTATATGTAAAGACAATTTTTAACACTCATTTAAAAAAAAATTGAGTTCCAAAATTTTTTCCCTCACTCCCCTCCCCTGCTTCCTGAAATGGTAAGTAATTTAATATAGGTTACCTATGTGCAATCATATGAAATATATTTCCATATTAATCATGTTGTGAAAGAAGAAACAGACCAAAAAGGAAAAAAAAGAGAGAGAAAATAGTGTACTTTGATCTGCATTCAGACTGAATAGTTCTTTGCCTGTGTGTGGACAGCATTTTCCATTCTGAGTCCTTTGGAATTGTCTTGGATCACTGTATTTCTGAGAAGGTCTTGTTATTCACAGTTGATGATCGTACAACGTGGCTGTTACTGTGTCCAAGGTTCTTCTGCTTCTGCTCACTTCACTCAGCATCAGTTCATACAAATCTTTCCAGGTTTTCCTGAAGTCTGGATCCTCATCATTTCTTATAGCACAATAGTATTCCATTACATTCATATACCACAACTTGTTCATACATTCCCCAACTGACGGGCATGGAAGGGTGAATTTTAGGATTGGTAGGATGGTCTGGGGGAATGAAAGGAGGTAGAATATAGCTCATCTAATTTGAGAAACTGCCAATAGTCCCAGTTTGGGTGGAATGCTGAATACATGAAAGGTAGGGTGATGGGAAGAATAAGCATTTATTAAGGGTTTTTACTATGTATACAGTGCCTGGTGCATTGCGGGTGTTTTAAAAATTCTTCCTCCCTTCTTCCCTTCCTTCCTTCCTCTCTCCTTCCCCTCCCCCTCCTTTACTACCTTCCTTCCTCCCTTCCTTCCTCCATTTCATCATTCCGTCCCTCCCTCCCTCCTTCCCATCATTCCCTCCCTCCCTCCCTCCTTCCCTCCCTCCCTCCTTCCCTCCCTCCCTCCTTCCCTCCCTCCTTCCCTCCCTCCTTCCTTCCCTCCCTCCTTCCCTCCCTCCTTCCCTCCCTCCCTCCTTCCTTCCTTCCTTCTTTCCTTCCTTCCTTCCTTCCTTCCTTCCTTCCTTCCTTCCTTCCTTCCTTCCTTCCTTCCTTCCTTCCTTCCTTCCTTCCTTCCTTCCTTCCTTTCCTCCTTCCCTCCTTCCTTCCTTTCATATTGAAGTGGAGATGCACAGTAGGCATAAACACATGGGAGTGGATTAAGTGGCCAAGGAAGAGAGACTAAAAAGAGAAGAGCTACATCACTGGGAGTTATCCGTGCCTAGGGAGTGGGAGGAGAATGATGAACCAGCAAAGGAAACTAGGAAGAAGTTGTCAGAAATCCCAGAACCTTAGTGGCCATCTCTAGTCCCTAAACAAGAATTCCCTCCCCAGAATAGTTAGTCAACAAGGGATCATCCACTTACGAAAACGAAAAATAAATAAATAAAAACAAAAACAAGGGATCATCCAGTCTTTTCCTGAAGACACCAGTCAGAGGAAGTCATTACCTCTTAAGGTTGCCCCTCCCACTTTGGGACAGCTCTAATTAGTAGGAACTTTCCCCTTGTATCAAGCTTAAATCTGCATTTTTGACATTTCCATCCATTATCCCTAGGATCAAGCAGAGAAAAGCAAATCTCACTTCCACATGACGGACCTTCAAATACTTGTAGATAGTTATTATCAATCCCTTCCTAAATCATCTCTTCTCCAGTCTAAAGAACCCTAGTTCCTTTGGCCAATTGTCATATGACATTAATCTGAGTCTTTCATCCTTTAGCTTGCTCTCCTCTGGACCATCTATAGCAGTGGTTCTTAACCCGGGGTCCTTGAATTTATTTTTAAAAAATAAGACCTTTCAACTATTATAGATACCCAAATTAACTCTAAAGGACCTATGAAGAAAGATGTTACCTGCATCCAGAGAAAGAACTAATAAATAGAAGTATGTATGAATAATTTTACACATACACACACACATATATACTTCTTTGTGTCTAATGGTAGCCATCTCTAGCGTGGGGTGGGGAGAAAAGAAAAAAAATGTATATGATAATTTATCATATATTTAAAAGGAATCGCAAGCTGTATATAATAGATTTGCAGTTCTATGTGCAGCCCTCTTTTTTATGATACTATTTTATGGAAATGCTTGTTTTATTCCATAAATTAGGAAGAAAATAAATAAATAACTTGGGGTTCATATACACACACACACACACATATCTATAGGTACACACATATACTTTAGATTAAGCACATACATAATATATATTTATATGCTGTTATATATGTGTGCATATGTATATACACACATATAACAGCATATAAATATACATAATGTATTGCTTAATTTTAAATATTTTACATAACATATATATAGAGAGAGAGAGAGAGAGAGAGTTTACTTTGTAGTCCTATGTGTTTCATTTTATGCATTTAAAGACATTCTCTTGAGAAGCTGTCCATAGACTTCACCAGACTGTCACACACAAAAAAGGTGAACTCCTGCATAACTTATCGCTGTCCTTTTAAAGGTGTGGTGCCCAGGACACCCTAATGCTTCAGCTGTGGTGTGGCCAATGCATCATAAGAGTACAGTATACAGAGTACAGACACTCTTACCTCCCTGTTCTTGGAATCCTGTGTGAGCCATGCCTCTCTGAACAGAACCTAAGATCACATCAACGTTCCGACCCGGTTCTTTCCTTAATAGAATTTAAGCTTCTTGAGGGTCGGGACTAAGTCTTTTGCACATTTGTAGAAGCACTGACTGGCACAGTGCTTGGCTTAACACTTCTGACACACATGGAAACCCAAAGAGGAGAAAACATCCAGGAGGAGAGGCACAAGCAACAGCACTGAAAATTGCAGAAAGGTCAAAGGAGGATGAGGACTGACAAGAAGATGTCCAATGTCATAATTAAGAGATCATTGGTGATAAAAAATGTTATCTACCTCCAGAGAATGAACTGATGAAGTCTGAATACAGATCAAAGCATACCATTTAAATTTTCCTTTTCTTTCTTTTTCTCTCTTTCACCTCCTCCTCATTCTCCTCCTCCTCCTCCTCCTTCTTCTTCCTCTTCTTTCTTCCCTTTTGCAACATGGCTAATCTTGAAATATGTTTTGCACGACTGCAAAGAGAGAGAGAGAGAGAGAGAGAGAGAGAGAGAGAGAGAGAGAGAGAGAGAGAGAGAGAGAGACACGCAGACCGAGAGAGCGAGAGAGAGAGACAGACCGAGACAGAGAGAGAGAGAGAGAGACAGACCGAGACAGAGAGAGAGAGAGAGAGAGAGAGAGAGAGAGAGAGAGAGAGAGAGAGAGAGAGAGAGAAGCAGAGAAACAGAAAGACAAAGAGAGAGATCATTAGTGACCTTTGTGTGAGTAGAGGGAAGCCAGATTGCAAGGTGGTGAGGAATGAATAGATGGAGAGGAAGCAAAGGCAGAATGTAGTTGACCCTTGAAGGAGTTCAGCAGTGAAAGGGAGGGAAGGGAGCTTTCCTGGAAAGAGTGGAAGGTTTCCCCTCCTTATCCCCACCTCCTACTGATCCTTTCAATGTCTCAGTGTCTTTGGAGAAAAGCAGAATCATGTATCATACTCACAAAGTGACCCACATAGCAGTTCTGAGATTTCTAGGGGCTTTTAAGTCCTCCCTGCCTTTCCCCACAAATCAAGCTCATGATTTGGAAGAAGTCACTTTGCTTCATCCCCTAGGAGGGGTCTTCCTGCTGCCAAGAAAGGCTGGAAGGACTGTGGGAAAGGGTTTTTCCATCCCTACCACAAGTACCCCCACAAGCTAAATGCACCCTCCCTTTCATAAGGTGACTATGACAAAGTTTTACTTCATTCTGGTCCTGAATCAATTTCTCCAATTATCTTCTGTGGGTAGGAGGAAATGTTTCTACTCTAGAAGTCTTTTGAGTTGGATCTGAAAGAGACTACTCCTACAAAAGAAAAATATGGATAAACTCAAGGATTTATATGAATTAAAGGAGACGGATAAACTAGGACTCCATTCTTGTCTCCCTGCTGTTCTGATAGGTGAGTCCTTTGCTTTATTTTGGGGAAACCAGGTTTCCATACTACTCCCTACAACCTCCTCACTAAGGCCTCAGTCTCTGATCATCTCCATCCCCCCTTTCTAGTACCTCTTCCCCCATTAAAATATAAGCTTCTTGAAGGCAAGAACTGTCTTCTTTGCTTTTATAGATATCACAGTGTTTAGTGCTTAATAACTTATCTGATAACTATCTATCTGTTATCCCATATAATAGGCTATAGAGTTGGATTTTTAATCAACAAACCTTGCTTGAAAATCTGTTATGCAATAGGCAATGTGGGAGATTGAAATAGAAATAAACAATTGTATACACATACATACATATACATTTATGTATGTGTATATAGATACACATATCCATATATATGTACGTACACACACACATACACACACACACACACACACACACACATTCCCTCTGGAAGTATCTCCATTCTCCAGACTTTTCCCAAGTCTCTAGAAATAGATCCTGTTCTCTACCCCTACCCATACTTTTCCAGATAATAAAAAAAAGTCCCTCTCATGATAAATAAAACCACAATTTAAAGTTGCTTAAAAAATCTATATATACATACACAGCTATATATACATACTATATATATATACACATAATCTATATATGCATACTATATGCACATAATCTACATATACACACATACATTGTATATACATATATGTATGTGTATATACACAGAATATATATACATTTATACATATATATATGTGTATATATATATACACACATAGGCACACATACACATTTGCTATATATCTTGGTCCTAGCTTGCAGGCTACTTAATACCTAGTTGGAGGAAGGTTAAGTCAAATACCCAGAGGGAATGTCCCTGGCCTTCTAGGCTCTCTTATAAGCCTTCCCTTGGTGTGACTTTCAGAAACAGAACACCAGAGCTGATGGCCTATGAGGCTAACCGGAGCTGGTCTTAAGGGAACATCACACATTCCTAAAAGGCAGGGGTCTTGTTTTATTTCTATTAGTACCTTCCCTAGAATTCCTTTACTGAATTGAACAGAGGAAACATGGGAATGAATGGATAGACTAAATGGTTTACCACATAGCACAGGGTCAAATGCCTTCAAATGCCAAGCCAAAGAATAATTTTGGCACCCAGAGAAAGCTTTGCAAAATACTTCATCAAATCAACTTTTCAAGACAAATTCATTTAATGGAGGAGGTATCTAGTGACATAGGGCTCTGTGCAGGCAGAGAGTCTGAGATACTGTCTTGTGGAATTGAGACAGAAACCTGCAGGAAATTGGCCTTATGGGCAGAGACCCCAAGACACAGTAAAGTCACAGTCTGAGAAGGGGAGAAGTAGAGTTAAGCTTGTCTGGGGGAGGAAAAAGGCTGCCAGCTAGCTTCTAGTTTTAGCTAATTATTCTTGGTAAATAGTGCTAAGCTCAACTGTTGCTATAATGCTGAAGCAGTTCAACAGCTGTCTTCACTTTCTGAACTTTGGTTCCCTGAAACAAAGCCCTGATTGCCTAGCCCTAGTTACTTCTCTTCCCAAATATATAGGGGATATATGTCCCCTGTTTTCCCCCTTTACCCCCCAAAATTCTAGATTGCCATTGATACCATAAATCAGGTCATTACACATGCTCATTCCATTGGGTCCTCAAGGTCCTCAGACTTCCAAAGATCTCTACTAAAATTCAGATAGCCCGAAGAGACTAGATACCACTAGCCTCCATAGTTATCATTCTACTGGGAGCTCAGTTTATCATGCTGGCTTTTCAGTTTTAACAGCCAGCTAATACCAAGATCCTGAGCAAACGGAACATAGGAAAGGCAGATTTGTTTGGTTTACTTATTGGAAGGATGGGTGTGTGTGTGTGTGTGTGTGTGTGTGTGTGTGTGTGTGTGTGTGTGCGTGCGCACACGGGTGTGTGTGTGAGCATGTGTGTGTATATGTGAGAGAGAGAGAGAGAGAGAGAGAGAGAGAGAGAGAGAGAGAGAGAGAGAGAATAAGAAAAGATAAGGAGCAAGAGTTACCTCACTAAAAAAGCAGATCTTGAGACAAGGACAAAGTTCAACAATGCTCTGCTTCTGCTGAGGGTTCCACCCAATGTAGCTGAGCTTAGGTTATTTCCCAAGAGGTTGGGAAATAGAAAGGAGCAATTCAAATGCTTCCCAAGTGGCAGACCCATTGTCCAGGACTAGTTTTGTGAGCTAATAAAACACAGGATAACTGTCAAGGAAGGGGAAGTAGGAGAGCAGAGCAGGGAACAATTCTTGGCTGAGAAGTAACTGTGTGTTCACAAAGTCCAGTCCTACAGAGGACTCAAGAAGACCTCACTGGCAGGGGCAGCTAGGTGGCGCAGTGGATAGAGCACTGGCCCTGGAGTCAGGAGGACCTGAGTTCAAATGTAGCCTCAAACACTTAAGACTTACCAGCTGTGTGACCTTGGGCAAGTCACTTAACCCCATTGCCTACTGCCCCCCCCCCAAAAGAAGTCCTCACTGGTTGGCCCTATAAGGGCCATGGCCTGGGGCTATGAGATGTTATCGCTGGCTCCACAAATTCTTTTTCGGCAGGATGTGCTTACCCTTATAGATCAAGATGGCTCATAAAAAAAAAAGGTAAAGCTTGCCATTACAGATGGGGAAACTGAGGCAGACAGGGGTTAAGTGACTTGGCAAGGGGTCACACAGATAGTAAATGTCTGAGGCCTGATCTGAAGCAGGCATTCTATGCACTGTACCACCTGGCTGCTAAGTTAGGACCTAGGCAGCTGAGCTGCTTAAGGATGGATCTCGAGATTTTACTAGGTGGAAGTAAGGAGGGAGTGCATTTCAGATATGCAAAGACACAGAGGGGGCGGTAGAATGTTGTATAAGTGGAACCATAATTAGGCCAATGGAACAAAGGGTGCAGAAAGGGGAGTGAATCGGATTTAAGTGAGGCAGAGCTGCACAAAGTTGTCAGCCTCCCTCTCTCTTCCAGAGTCATTGAAGTCCAGTGGCACGACAAAAGTCAGGAGGACTGGCGATGGCCTGGGATGCGGTGGATGACTTTGAAGCTCTAAGCACTCCCCAGCGCCTGCTTCATCAGCTTTCATGGCTGTTGGGACAAATTGTTCTCATCCTTCCGGCCCATTCTTCTGGTGGAAGCTTTCATGTGCTTGTGGCAGACACTCCCCTAACTTACTGTCAGGTTTGAGGCCTGTCAGTTACCTTAACCTGGTTTAGCCCATCTGCAGAGATGGCTTTACCAGGGAGTGGTCACTGGGCATGCTACAGTTTCTTGGAGCCACAGGTGAGAGTTGGGTGAGAGGTAGACGCCAAAGTTAGAGGAGCAGCCCTGAAAAGTGCTTGGTAAACCCTCACACCAGAGTCCTCGGAACACCCCATGAAATCCCATGTAAGTTATCAGCAAAGGATTCCGAGGAGGAGCCACATGATATGCTTAGAAGACACCCTCTTTTTCCCAGGCCTAGGCTGTCTCTTACTATGTCTTGTATGATTCACTTCCAGTTCCTAGTTTCTCTATTTATGTTCTCTTCTGTAAATCAGTGTCTGACTAATTAATACAGGGCTACACCAAGAGGTTTCTGATTTCCAGGGAGGGTGGCCATTATTCTGCCGCCTCCCCCTGCCTTCTGCTAGAATCTGGATGTGTTCTCCTCTTTGTCTAATGTGACCATTTCTCCTCACTCCTATCAGTTAACCACAGTCTGTGGATACATGCAGTCAGAGCGGAGACTTCTTCCTCTCATGAGGACACGTTGGGACAACTGCTTTCTTCCAAGAGTCGTGGGAGAAGCTACTGTCTTGGGTGGAGGATGTGGTGTTGCATGGTCTTACCAAACCTGGTCCAATCAGCCCAGCAAATACACTCCATCACCAGCATCCACTATAATGGTTAAGACCTATGAGGGTCTTTGCGGGGAAGAGCAGAGAAGCATAAACCCAGGGACCCGGCTATGTTTTTGACTCTGGAAAGTCAACAAGGGGGGCAGCTAGGTGGCATAGTGGATAGAGCACCGGCCTTGGAGTCAGGAGGACCTGAGTTCAAATCCTGCCTCAGACATACAACACTCACTAGCTGTGTGACTCTGGGCAAGTCACTTAACCCCAATTGCCTCACCAAAAAAAAAAAAGTCAATGGTTGTCAAGAGAGAGGATGAACTCTGACCTGGCTTCTTCTGCTTCATGTGTCTTTCTCCCAGAAATCTCGGCAACAACATCTCAGAAGCTCCCTGTTCCAGGCTATTTATTTTGATTTCTCATGTACTTATCAAGGAATTGGTTCTAGGCATTGGAGAGAGTGTACATAAATTCATGAGGCATTTATACTACCAGCATAGGACATAGGTCAGTGCCTGGCACATAGCATGTATTTAGTAAATATTCGTCGGTTGATTTTGTTGTTGTTAAGTCATTTCAGTCGTGTCTGACAATTTATGACCTTAATTGGGGCTTTCTTGGGAAGGGCACTGGAGTGGCTTTGCCATTTCCTCCCTCAGCTCATTTTACAGGTGAGAAAACTGAGGCAAACAGGGTAAAGGGACTTGTTCAGGGTCACACAGCTACTAAGTGTCTGAAGCCGGATTTGAACTTGGATATTGCAGACTGACAGCCTGGTGCTCTATCCATTGCGCCACCTCGACACCCCTGTTGGCTGATTAATTGATTCCAATTTGTATTAGGGAGTTTTCATAAGCTCACAGGATTTAGAGATAGTTTATCCTCCCTGTCATGCTATAAACTCCGTGAGGGCAAGAACAATTTCTTTTTGTCATCAGGGCTTAGCATATTATCTTGTAACAGTAGAACTAAACCGGTCTGAATTATATGGAATAGAGAACAGAGGGACACAGTGGTATACGCTGCAATCTCTGCAGTATGTCTGGCTTAACAAGGAGGATGGGTGAATTTATAGGATCATAGATTTAGAGCCGGAAGGGATGTTGGAGGTTATCTAGTTCAAAGCTCTCATTTTGCAGATGAGAAAACTGAGGCTGAGAGAGATTGAGTGACTTAACTGCTCAGGGGCCAGGCCATTTGGGTGGATTTTTCCAATGGTTCACATTATTGTCCTTCTTTCCCGTTACAGGTCCTTTCAGAGGACCCAGGGGCAAATGTCTGATTGCCCCAGCCCTTCCTACTCTCCTTAGGGCAAAATCAATGAGATGTGGTACCTTCAGCGCATAAGGAAGTTTTGTCATAAATTAAGGCCTGCGGATGACAGGTAGTTACAGAACCATCCTAGAGAAGACCTCTCACCCTCCCAGATCACTTGCTGTTAACACTCACTTCCCCCTCCACCTTGCTTTCCTGAGAATCATCCCTGAGGAGAAAAAGCCCAAATGCAGAGGGTATACAGCTTAGCAGTGGGTCAAAAGTTTAATTTGCCTATTAAGCAATTTTATGAGGTCTATGGAATTGGCTGCCAATTCAATGAGGCAAATAGAGGTTGATAAATATAGCTTCTTGCCTGGAGTGGGATTGAAGGGGGGTGAGGGTGAAAGGAAGGAAAAGGCATCTATACAAACAAAGCCAATGGAAATAACTCCAGGAATAAATTGTTCTTTAAAGTGAACACATGCTCAAATTCCCTGTTCTTTTTTCTCTCTTGTATGTTCTCTCCAGGTGACACAGCAGGAATGAGATGAAACTGGATCCCTTCAGGGCCATTGCATCTCCCAACGGGGAGCTGTGAGAAAGAGAAGAGTTTTTGGCTTGGGAGTCACAAGACCTGAATCTGAGTCCCTGCTCCGCTGCTAAATCACTGAGCGATCCTCAGTTCCTTTACGTGTAAAATGAGAGGATTGGCTAGATCTACAATTCTGAGAGTCCTTAAGAGTCTAGGAGTTAAGAGAGTCAGCATGGGATACTGAGAACCAGCCTCACAGTCAGGAAACATCTGGGTTCAAATCCAGCTTCCAACACATACTGGCTGTATGACCATGACCAAGCCACTTAACCCATCTGTGTCCTAGGCAGCCATCTTAAGACTTCATTTCAGAGAAGGTGCTGATCTATTTAGGGAAAATGAATTACTCACCAGGGATTCCCTACACTGGTAAAATCACAAGTCCTGTCCAGAAAAAAAAAATTCTATGAGTCTCAAGGCAGTAGGTAGCCTTGGGTCATGGGGAATGAGTAGGTATTTATACAGATATGGGGCCAGCTGATATAGAGGTTTCCCTTCCTTCCTCCTGACTCTGGCTTTCTCTTTCAACCTAACTCCAGTCTTTTCAGGCTCCCAGCTTCCCACAGGTGTTCCCCTTTTCTTCTAACTCAATTCTACCTCAAGTCCCCTAGACTCCTAGGAGTTTGTGTGTGTGTGCGTGTATACATACATACATACTTATATACATATACACACATGCATATATACATATATACATACATACATACCCTGGGCTGGATCAATCAATCAATATTTATTAAATGCCTGCTATGTGCCAGGCACTGTGCTAAGCATTGAGAATACAAAAAGAGTCAAAAGACAGTCCATACCTTCAAGGAACTTACCATCCAATGGCAGTAGATAACATGCAAACAAAGACATAAAAAGCAAGCTATATACAGGATAAAAAGGAAATCATTAGCAAAGGGAAGCCACTAGAATTAAGAGGGGTTAGGGAAGCCTTCCAATAGAAGATGGGATTTATTTGGGACTTAAAAGGTGGCCAGGGAGGTCAGTAGGCATAGCAAGGGAGGGAGAACATGCCAGGCATATGAGACAGTCAGAGAAAATACCTGGATTAGAGAGAGATGGAGCCAGGAGGCCAGTGTCACTAGATGGAAGAGTATGTGTAACAAGAAAGGGAAGTTAGGAGGCTAGGTTATGGAGGACTTGGAATGCCAAACAGCATTTCGTATTGATCCCGGAAGCAATAGGGAGTCACTGGAGTTTATTGAGGGGGGAGTGAACTTGCACTTTAGGAAAATCACTTTACTGGCTGCATGGAGGATGGATTAAAATGGGGAAGGACTCAGGGCAGGAAGACCTACCAGCAGGATAATCCAATGTCCAGGCATGAAGTGATGAGGGCCTACACTAGAGTGGTCAGAGGAGAGAAGGGGCAGTACTGAAGAGATGGTTGTAAAGGTGAAATTGACAGGTCTTGGAAACAGATTGGATATTGGGGAGGGGGGTGAGAGACAGTGAGGAGTCCAGGATCACTCCTAGGTTGTGAGTCTGAGGGACTAGGAGGGTGGTATTGCCCTTGACAGGAATAGGGAAGGTGGGAGCTGAGGGGAGGTGACATTTAGGGGGAAAGATAATGAGCTCTGTTTTGGTCATGTTGAGTTTAAAATGACTACTGGACATCCAGTTTGAGATGTCTGAAAAATGGTGAGACTGGAGGTGAGCAGAGAGTTTGGGGCAGGAAAAGTGGATTTGGGAATCATCAGCATAGAGATGGTAATTAAATCGACAAGAGCTGATGAGATCATCAGGTGAAGTAATATAGAGGGAGAAGAGAAGAGGGCTCAGAACAGAACCCTGAAGGACATGTGTGCTTAGTGGGTATGAAGGGTTCCATCAAAGGAGACAGAGAAGGAGAGGTCCAATAAGAGAAGAACCAGGAAAAGAGTAGGGAGGAGAAAGTGAGCAAAAGTGTCAAAGACTGCAGAGAAGTCAAGGAGAATGAGGCTTGAGAAAAGGCCATTGGATTGGAAGACTAATCTCCGTATATGTGTAAAGCCATCTGGCCTGGTACTGATCCTGCTCCTTGTGGTTCTCCCACCTCAGGCTGCCCCCCCTCCCCCCCTCCCCGGCCTCCCAATACCCGAGAGATCTATTTCTGCTTTAGATATGTCAGGAACATTCTAGGCTCTAAAAAGCTGCCCATTTAAGCACATTTTGTACAGTTCAGCACATCTCTGGAAACAATTGTTTAAGTTACTATAGATTTCATACCATGACACACCAGGGCCTGTGTCTTTTTTTTTTCCTTTTCAAATAAAGTAATACGATATAATAAAATGCAGAGGGCTGTTTCATGCCAAATTGCTCCACAGATGGTTACTTTCTGCTGCAATTTTTGATTTAAATACCACAAAGACTTGAAACCCCCAATACTCTTGAGCCCAGCCTGAAACAGAGGTGAAATTCTGAAGTTAACTCTTCTGGTGCCCCTTCCTGGGAAGACCTGGGTAGCTGCGCAAACCTGGCCTCTGGCTCCAACTTGGGTCCTGACTTCACAGCCACAGATGCTCTTTGCACCTGCTTACCCATCTCATTGGCTTCCCCCCAGATCTTAGTCTTCTGGCTAGGTGGTACAGTGGTTAAAGCATTGCACGTGGAGTCAATAAGAGTTTCAAATCTGACCTTAGACTCTTAATCAGCTAGCGAGCCTGAGCAAGCCACTCAGCTTCTGCCTGCCTCAGTTTCCAAATCTGTAAAATGGAGATGATATCCCCTTTTACCTCCTAATGTTGTTGTGAGGATCAAATGAGATAAGGAACTTTAACGTACTAAGGAAATACTAGAAGAAGCTAAATGGCAGAGAGAGAATGTGTTTTTTAAAAACAGAACTGGGGTGCACAGCCAAGATGGCAGAGTGAAAGCAGTGCCTTGCTTAAGCTCTCCCCCAAACCCCTCCAAATACTCATAAAAAATGGCTCTAAACAAATTCTGAAGCAGCAGAACCCACAAAAAGACAGAGTGAAACACATTTCCAGCCCAAGACAACCTGGATGATTGATCAGAAAGGTGTATCGCGCCGGGCTGGGAGTGCAGTGCAGCGCAGCACAGCATGGGCACGCAGGCCGCAGCGAACCTGGAGCAGGCCTCAGAGGACTGAATCACGGGCAGCTGTGGAGGTTTCCAGACTCCTCAATCCACCAATGCCAAAGACAACTTAGAAGGTCAGTGGGAAAGGTCTGTTTCTGTCGTGCTGAGAAGGAAGGTGGGGTCTCAGCTCCATTCCCCAAAAGGGTGGCCCTGGGAGGGGCAGCTGCTTCCCGAGCTTCTGGCCCACAGACTGAGGGAGAATCCAGTGGCTGATCAGAGAGGGATTGCAGGGATCTCTTTGCCAGTGCTGAGGCAGGAATCTCTTGCTTTGCCCGTGTTTGGATCTGGGCCACAGTTCTGGGCGGTGCTGGGGTGAGGAGGAGCATGGCTGGTGGAGCTTGTAGTGGCTGTAGAGAGGAATCCCTCCTCACAGTTACAGGACAGAAAGGAATACTTGTGGTCACAGGCCAGGAAAGGAGTAAACACCTCGCCCCTTATCATACCACCTTGGAAGAACTGAAAATTTACAGGTCCCTACAAGTATCTCTGAAAACAGCTATACAAACCCCTGAAGCTTGGGACAGTACATTCTCCACATTGGAAGCAGACTCTTACCTTAACAAAGAGTTTAAAACTCAAGTAATTGGCTGGGATCATGAGCAAGCAGCACAAAAAGAGTCAGACTATATTATCTTACTTTGGTGAAAAAGAAGATCAAAATATACAACCAGAAGAAGACAACAAAGTCAAAGCTCCTACATCCAAAGCCTCCAAGAAAAATATGAATCAGTCCCAGGCCTTGGAAGAGCTCAAAAGGGATTTTGAGAAGCAAGTAAGGGAAAGAGGAAAAACTGGAAGAGAAATGAGAGTGATGCAAGAAAATCATGAAAAACAAGTCAACAGCTTGCTAAAGGAGACCCAAAAAAAATACTGAAGAAATTAACACCTTAAAAAACAGCTCAAATGGCAAAAGAGGTCCAAAAAGCCAATGAGGAGAAAAATGCCCTAAAAAAAAAATTGGCCAAATGGAAAAGGAAGTCCAAAAGATTACTGAAGAAAATACTTCCTTAAAAATTAGAATAGAGCAATTGGAAGCAGTGACTTTATGAGAAATCAAGACACTGTAAACCAAATCCAAAAGAATGAAAAACTAGAAAACAATGTGAAATATATCATTGGAAAAACAACTGACCTGGAAAATAGATCTAGGAGAGACAATTTAAAAATTATTGGACTATCTGAAAGCCACGATCAAAAAAAGAGCCTAGACATCATTTTTCAAGAAATTATCAAGGAAAACTGCCCTGATATAGTAGAACCAGAGGGCAAAATAGAAATGGAAAGAATCCACAGATCTCCTCCTGGAAGAGATCCCCAAAGGAAAACTCCTAGGAATATTGTAGCCAAATTCCAGAGTTCCCAGGTCAAGGAGAAAATATTACAAGCTGCCAGAAGGAAACAATTCAAGTACTGTGGAAACACAATCAGGATAACACAAGATTTAGCAGCTTCTACATTAAAGGACCACGGGGCATGGAATATAATATTCCGGAGGGCAAAGGAGATAGGATTACAACCAAGAATCACCTACCCAGCAAAACTGAGTATAATCCTTCAGGGGAAAAAATGGTCATTCAGTGAAACAGAGGACTTTCAAGCATTCCTGATGAAAAGACCAGAGCTGAATGGAGAATAAAAACAGAACTGAAAGTCCTTCCCAGGATCCTCTGCTGTCACAGCAAGGACCAGCTCCTCCCATCCTTTTGACTGAAGGCATTACTCATGGTTAAAATGGAAATACCCCTGGGAGAAAAAAAGCAGGGCATGATGCCCTTCATCAGCTCTTGACAAATACTTTCATGTGAATTAGTCTAAAGTTGGTTTTGAGAGTCAGGAAGCTGAGAATTGGAAGACTGGGACACAGGACAGATGAGCTTTGGGTGATGGGGAAGGTGGAGACCGAGGTGAGGAATACCAGGTGTGGATGGAGGTGGAAAAATCCTAGAATCACAGAGTTGGAATTTACAGCCCTTCACGACTTGGTTTCCAGGCTACTTTTCCAGGCTTATTACCTTTAACTCTCCTCAGTGTACTTCACGGTCCAGCCACACTAGCTTTCTTGGTATTGATTTCACGGCCACCCCTTTTGCCGGGCTGTGTCCTCCATGCCTGGAACACACACCCTCCTCACCTCTGCCTCTTAGAGTCTCTCATTTCCTTCAGTCACCACCTACTTTTTATATTCCAAGTTCTTAACTTGGGGTCTGGGAATTTTGGGTTTTTAATATTTTGATCACTGTAATTGAGTATGATTAGATTCCTTTGTAACCCCACACATTATATTTTATGCATTACTCTGAGAAGAGGCCCATAGGTCTCACCAGCCTGCCAAAAGGGCCCATGACAGGACAAAGGTTGAGAATCCATGATCTATACCAAGCCTGATGCCCCCACAGTTGCTAAGGCCCCTCTTCTCACAATGACTGTAGTCATATAGATTTTGAACATGCTTATATATGGGAACTGTGGTCTCTCCTACTGGAACATAAGCTCCTTGAGGGCAGGGACTGTCTTTTGCCTTTCTTTGTGTCCTCAGCACTTAGAACAGCACATAGTAAGCACAACACATGTTTACTGAATGACTGACTGGCAAATCATAACCACTTACTAAATGCTTATTTATTGACTGATTGATCTATTGGAAGAGACCTTACAGACCATTCAACTCAATCTGCTATTTTTTGCAGAGACCTAGAATAGAGGCCTAAAGATGAGGGAGAAGGGAATAAGCATTTATTAAGCACCTACTATATACGAGGCACTGTGATAAGTTTTACAGATATGATCTCATTTCACTTTCACAACAATACTGGGAGGTAGCTGCTATTATTATCTCTATTTTATAGATAAGGAAACTGAGGCAGACAGAGGTTAAGTGATTTTCCCCAGGGTCACAAACTAATATGTGAGGCAGGATTTGAATTTAGGTCTTCCTGATTCCCCAGCTGGGTGGTACAGCCTGAAGTCAGGAAGACTCCTCTTCCTGAATTCAAATCCAGCCTCATATTAACTATGTGATCCTGGGCAAGTCACTTCTATCCTGTTTGCTTTAGCTTTCTCATCTGTAAAATGAACTGGAGAAGGAAATGGCAAACCACCCCAGTATGGGGTCATGAAGAGTCAGTAAAACTGAAAAACCAGTAAACAACAACTTTCTGATTCCAGGCTCAGAGCACCATTCACTGTACCATTCATTGGCTGCCTCCATCTTAGCAACACCACCACTACTACCTCCCAGAAAAGTTCCATGTGGACCTTAAAATGCTAGCTGCCCAGAGAGACTAATAATAACAGTTCCATTATGAGTATTAAACCTTACCCATTACAGTTTACAAAGTGCTTTCACATGTGTTATGGGTCTCAGTTCTCACGACAACCCTGTGAGGTAGGTATTATCTTGATTTTCATAGATGGAGAAACTGAGGCTTTGAGAGGTGCCTCAGGTCCCATACCGGTTAATGACAGAGCTCAGGCTACACTCCCACATGGCTTCTTCACACCCTACCACACAGGCTCTGTAACTCAGCACAGGCTTCCTATCTAACTCCTCCCTCTTCGGGACCAGGGACAGGGAAAAAGGCTTGGAGAAGATCCCCCTGATTCAGCCTGTCAGGTAGAACCCAGAATGGCACCTAGAGCTGGCCTCACAAAGAATGTGGAGCCCTTTCAGTCCAAAGGGCTTTGACTTCTAAGGTCTCTTTCTAGGTTCTGTGAATTCAATGTCCTGTGATGGTGTCCTTGGAGTCAGAAGGTGATGGCAGGTGCTGAGAGTTTAGCCAGAGACAGCTCCTGCACGCCCTAGTAAAAATGCCAGGGATATCCCACATTTCCCTCTGCCTGGGCAAGCAGGGAAAGGTCAAACACATGTGGCTTTGGTCACTCCAGCATCTCCCTCCCCCAACCACTGTAGAAGGTACATAGTTTTTCATTGCTGCGGTCAGCTATGCATTTTATTTTGGTGCTTGGTGTACTTGGTATTGTGGAAAGATTAACAGACTGGAGGGGTAGCTAGGTGGCACAGAGGACAGATCACTGGGCCTGGAGTCAGAGAGATCTTGGTGGGTTCAAATCTGGCCTCAGACACTTACTAGCTGTGTGACCCTGGGCATGTCACTTCACCCTGTTTACCTTAGTTTCCTCATTTGTAAAATGAGCTGGAGAAAGAAATGGCAAACCACTCCACTATGTTCGACAAGAAATATCCAAATGGAGTCATGAAGAGTTGGACATGACTGAAAAACAAACATATTAAACAACAGATGCAAATCACTTCTTTCTGGGGCCTCTGTTTCCAATTTGTGTAAAATGAAGCGACTGGATTAGATGCTCTCTAAGGTCTTTCCTAATTCTAATTACCTATGATTCTATATTTTTCATGTATCTGCTATTTATTATGTTATTGTTGTTCAGTCATTTTTCAGTCATGCCTGATTCTTCATGACCCCATTTGAGGTTTTCTTGGCAAAGATACTGGAATGGTTTGCCATTTCCTTCTCTAGCTCATTTTACAGATGAGAAAACTGAGGCAAACAGGGTGAAGTGACTGGCCCAGGGTCAGCTAGTAAGTGTCTGAGGCCAGATTTGAACTCAGGGAGACGACTCTTTCTGACTCCAGGACCGGCACTCTATCCACTTCACCACCTAGCTGCCCTCTACTAATCTGGGTGACCTTGGTCAAATTTACTTAACTCCTCGGAGCCTCAGTTACCTCTTCTTGAAAACGAAGGGGCTGGAGCACATGACCATTAAGGTCCTTTCTAATTCTCCATCTGTGATGCTATCTGGATGAGCTTGGACAAGTCTATGGATGCTCTTGGAGCCTCAGTTTTCTTTATCAGGTTGGACTAGTTGACTTCCAGTTCTTCCAATTCTGGCTTCTATGATTTCAATTTCCTATGATACTGTCTTCTTCCAGCTACTGCTGGGGAGAAAGGATTATGTCGACTTTTTCATTCACATTTCTTCCAGCAAAGTTTGGATTATCTGCACCAAATTCTCAATCTCCAAACAGTTTCCACTGATTCATAGGTTTTAGGTCAGTTTCTCCCACCATCCTATAGGTATGTACTCAGGAAGAGTGTAAATTCACTTTGATTAAATTTAACAAACACGCGTCATGTCCCTACTGTATGTAGGAGAAGGTAGTGGTTAGAGACATGGCCTCGTAGCCATGAAGATCTGGGTTCTAGAGCCACCCTTGACACATTCTGGCTAGGTGTCTTAAGCTGTAGGCAACTCTCACAGACTGTGAGCAGCAGAGAGCATGGTAGAAGGAGTTCCCCATTGAGAAGGGAACAAGTATTTATTAAGCTCCTATTGTGTGACACATGCTATGCTATCTGTCTTTGCTGTTTAGTTGTTCAGTTGTGTCTCTCTGTGATCCCCATTTAGGGTTTTTTTGGGCAAAGATATTAGAATGGCTTGCCATTTCCTTCTCCAGCTCATTGTACAGATGAGGAAACTGAGGTAAATAGGGTTAAGTGATTTGCCCAGGGTCATACAGCTAGTAAGTATCTGAGGCCAGATTTGAACTTATGTCTTCCTGACTTCAGCACTCTATCCACTGCACCACCTAGCTGTCCCATCTACTATGCTAAGGACTTTGTACAAATATTATCTCATTGGATCCTCATAACAACCCTTCAAGGTAGGGACTATTATTATCCCCATTTTGCAAGTGAAAAAACTGAGGTAGACAGTGGTTAAATGACTTGCTACATATGAGTTATCTGAGGTTGAATGTGAACTCAGGACTTCCTGACTCCAGGACAGTGCTCTAGCCACTGCTTCACCTAGCTTCCATTAGCTTACCTCATTTAAAGTAGTACAAAGAAAAAGTCCTGCTTTTCCAGTCAAGGTTTACCAAGTGGTTGAAATGGTCACTGATCTCACCTTTTGCCCACTATGCCATTGCATGGAGCCCAGTGCACTGCCTGGCCTCGAGCTCACTTATTTATAGCAGTGTTGAGAGTACCAAGGCTCGGATGATAGGTGGTAGGCCCCGTCGGCCTCTGGCCGCCCACTCAGGAGGTTTTATTTCTTCCCTGGCCTCCCGATGGACTATGAATGTCCCATGGCCCACATTCCATATGCAGACAGCTTCACAGCACGGCTTTGAGCCCAGTGGATCAGCACAAAGACCGACGCAATGCTGACACACAATGGGTATTCCAAAAATAGTTGCTGTATGAATGAATAAGATGCCAATGAGGCCAGGGTTTGGGTAACATTCCTTCGTGGTGATTTTTTTCTTCTTTCTTCTTGTTGCATTAGTTTTTGCTTGGACTTGATTGCAGGAGCCTTCCAACCCGTCTGCTGGACTCCAGAGGACCTTTTCCAATCCATCCTGAACACAACTTCTAGCTTAGGGCACAGTTTCGATCACATCATCTTTCTGCTCAAAATCCAAAATCCTTCCAAGAGGGCCCGTGTTTTCTGTATCAAATCCAAGCTCAGCCTGGCCTTTAATATTCTTTCCATCTTGCTTTTATCTCCTGCTCTCTTCTAGCCCAGCTAGATGACTCACCATTTCCAAACTGTGGACTGCTCTTCCCTGTATTGGTCAATATGCCAGGAATCCATCTTGGTATTCCCCTGACCCAGGTTCTCCGTCCGCTAAAATCCTATTTACCCTTCAAGATCTAGGCCAAACCTCATTTCCTGTACGACATCTTCATTGATTCCTCCACTCAAAAATCATCTTTCCTTCCTTGGAATCCTCACTTCATCTTCTCTTATGCACCAATTAGTTTCTATTCATCATAGTTATCTGTATGTTTTATACCTTGTAAGCATCCTGAGGGCAAGACATATCTTATTGCTGTATCTCAATGTTTTGTATTTTCTAAGTATTTAACGTTGGGTGAATGAATTTGTTTCCCAAGCCAGAAATGAACTCCATTAGCCTTCTGTCTATCTTTTATCAAACTGTCATATTCTGCCTTGCATTCTAGTTATTTTTGTACATAGCTTTTCTATAATTAAGGACAGGGACCATATCCTATCTGCATCTGGGGAACTGGGGTAGAGGGGTAGTGCAGGCATAGGGGACAGCACAAGTTTTGCTGGAGTGTCGAACAGATTGGCTAGCATACAAATTATGCCGCAGAATGAATGGATTTAGGTAGAACAAAAGGAAAGCCAAGTCCTTATTGGGCATACAAAATGACACAAAGCATTAGTATCTTTTACAAGCTTGTCGACTGGTGGATAAGCAGTTTGCAGGGCTCTTCTGCTTCAGGAGAGCAACTAGATGGTGCAGTGGATAAAGTGCCAGGCCTGGAGTCAGGAGGACTCATCTTTGTGAGTTCAAATTTGGCCTCAGACACTTACTAGCTGTGTGACCCTGGGCAAGGCACTTAAACCTGTTTGCCTCATCTGTAAAATAAGCTGGAGAAGGAAATAGCAAGCCACTGCAGTATCTTTGCCAAGAGAACCCAAAAAAGGGTCACAGAAAATTGGAGGAGACTGAAAAATGACTCAACAAAAACACCTCTACTTCAGGAAGCTAAACATCGATTTATACGTAACTATTCCTTCTTGAGCTCTATGTTGGCCAAGTAGTCCAAATCTAGTCTGAAGGTTTCGGTGAGAGGTGATGGATATTAGAGTGATCTGCCCAAGTCGGAACCTTAGCTCCCACCAACACTCAGGGTAGGCTATACCTTAGCAGGGTGTCAGGCAATTTCTTAAGAGACTTGGAAGGGAAACTACATTGAATCAGAATGGAGGCATGAATAAAACTCTTGCCAGGCCTGCCACTACTCACTGTGTGACCTGAGCCTTTCTTTCTATCTTCCTCTACAAAATGAGGGTGTTGCATTAGGGAATCTTTAAGGGGTGTTCCAACTCTAACATTCTGTGCTCTGGGCCCCTGTAGCCAGGCCCTATTACAATGACTTTGAGCCAAATAAGCTGGAGAAGGTCCAGGGCTGAATGAGGCTTTCTTCATTGGCCAAGTTGAGAAAATGAAGACAGAACAGTCGGGTGACTCCTGCTTCCTCCACCCTTCTTTTCTGTGAGGTCCCACAATTTATTGCCTTCAACAATACCATACTGTGACCAAAAAGCTTTCATGGGGGTCGTAAGCATCTCTGCAGTGACGCCAACGAAAGAGCCTGCGTTGTTCATGCCAGAATTCATTCAAACCCACCTTCTGGGCCTCCCACTCCTGTGCTTGCGTGGGCCTCTACACAGAAACCTTACTCACTAGAGCACACAGCCTTCTAATGTTATTATTATTATTATTATTATTACAGTTATTATTCAAGACCAATGCACTCAGCAGAAAAAAAGAAGTCTTCCAAAAATCATTTCTGCCTGGGGACCAAGAGTTTCTTGTCTCTCCTTCCTAGTTTATAGAAAAATAACTCCACTGAATATTCTACTTTACTATGCATATTTGTTACAAGGGACTTGTTTTTCTTTTTGATTTTCTCTCCTCCCCCCACCAAAATAGATTTCTGTTAATTGAAAAACAATTAAATTTTTTTAAGAAAGGAAAATACTCCCAGCACCAACTCACATTTCTATTTAGCCCTTTATGTTTTGTGGGCCTCACAACTACCCCTTGGATAGTGAAAGTATTGTGATTCTACATTTTGTAGTGAAGAAAACTGATGCCCAAGGTCACATAGTAAATAAGTATTGGGGGCGGATTTGGAATTCAGGGCTCTTGACTATAACGCTTTCTCAACTTGCTTCCCAAAGGAGCCACCCAGCCACTGGCCATGTTGGTTGCTTGTCCTTCATTCTCAAAGAGAACATCAGGGAGGTGATACCATGGCACGAAAATGAATTGGATTTAAGTGAGGTAGGGCTGTGCAAAGTCACCAGCATCACTTTCTCCTCTGAGGCCACTTGGGTCCAGTGGTAAGATACAGATACACATCAGGACAACTGGAGATGGTCCTAGATGCAGTGGGAGACCTTGGCCTTTTTAAGTTAAGGTCTTTAACAGGTCTCACTTTGAGGCAACTTCAGTGATTAAGGCTAGGTAAGAAATGAGGCAGAGAATGGTCTCTTTATTTAGTCAAAAAAATAAATAAATAAATCAGTCTGGGAGGGGAAGACCCTCAGGGTTTCTAGCCAAAATAGAAACAATTGCTATTTACATCCACTCTGAGCCAATCAGGGTTCAAACAATGACCAAGTAGGGACCTATTGTTGACCAACAGAAGAGAGCCAGAGTGATTTGGGTTAAGGCTGGTCCTTGGAAAAAAATGGTTTCAGAGCAAAATTTACATTCCTTTTAGGCAGAGCACCCTGAATGTGGATAGAGGATGGGGAAGAAAGGAAGGCCATAGTATCTTTCACATAGCAAATACTTCTTACATGTGTGCCGGATTGAATTTGTTGGACTAAATCAATCAAGAACCTATAGGACATCTGTGAGATGTGCTAGTTACCATAGAGAATATAATACATGATTCCTGTCTTCAAGGAGCTTACAATCCTGGAAGACAAAATTGATATACATGAAACAATTTTAATTTAACAAACATTTGTTGAGTACTTGCTGTGTGTAAGGCACAGAGTAAACAATACAGGACTACTTCACCTAGGGCTAAGCTACAGGTGGTAAAGGGTGTGTGCCCATGTTAATGCCTACATCCACATAAGATGGGCAGCTGAAGGGGAGGCATCGATAGATTATCTCTGGAATCTTGCCCACCCCTTTCCAGTGGAGACAGAGACTTCTGCCTTGAGGGGAACAGAAGGGCCCGAGAGTCTGGGCCTAGAGATTGAAGAGGTTAGAAACCTCCTCTAGTCTCTGAGAGAGATGCTGCTGTTCAGTGCATGTCCTGACTCTTCATGACCTGATGGACCATAGAATGACAATATTGCCCATGGGATTTTCTTGGCAGAGATACTGGAGTGGTTTGTCATTTCCTTCTCTAGTGGATTAAGGCAAACAGAGATTAAGTAACTTTCTCAGAGTCATATAACTAGTAGGTGGCTGGATTTGAACTCAGATCTTTCTGACTCCAGGTCCAGTGCTCTATCCACTGAACCACTAGCTGCCTTCTTAAATATTACTGAGTCCAAAGGCATAATTTTTAAGTTCAAAACAAAAGCCAATAGCTACTCTGATCACTCTTAAGGGGTAAGGGTTGCCTCAAGCTTATATAGACTGGCTTTATCCTCTCATACTAATGCTGGTTACAAAAAAAAACCCCACCCATAATAAACTGTGAAAAGCAAGTAAACTCATTTATTCAAGTAGATAACAGACTTTGCAGAAACCTGATCTACTCTAGTACAGATTACAATATATTAGAAAATATACAGAAAAGGTAAATGAGCTCTCCCATTGGAGTGATCTATTTCAGCTCAAATTAAAAAAAAAAACTACCAGAACACCCCCCTCCCTTCACCAAAAGGGAAGTTCCCTGAAGTTCGCATGTGAACAAAATGGAAATCAGGGATATACTGAGGAGCCAACTTTCTATATCTTCCAAAGTCTTTCTCTTTCTCTCCAAATGTCTGGATTTAGTCCCAGAGAGAGTCTAGAATCATACATGTCCTTTCTCTGGAAGAAAAAAAAGAATACTTCTCCTCTTCAAAGCTCTCAAACCAACTTGTCCTCTTATGAAGTTATACAGCATTGTTTTAGCGTTCTATCCAGTCTCATTGCAAAATGCCCCAGTTTCAACTAGAAACCCAGTTCAAAGTAGCAAGATATCACTGCAGGAACAAACAGGGAAATTTTATTACTACCTTGTCAAGTTTAATACTCACATTTTTAAAAAATTCATTTTTTAAAATTATCGAGCATTTATTTTTTCATTCTTCAGCTTTCCTTCCCCTTTACATTGGAAAACAAATAAACAAACAAAAAACCCACCCCTTACAACAAATAAGCATAATTAAGCAAAATAAATTCTATTGGCTATGTACAAAAATGTACGTAACATTCTTTATAACAGTCTATGACTGCTCTGTCAGGAGATGGGTAGCATTCTTCATTACTGGTCCTTTGGGATCATGATTGATCATTGTTGATTAGAGTTCTTTCAAAATTGTTTGTTTTTATAATGTTGATGTTTTAGTATAAATTGTTCTCCTGGTTCTGCTCACTTCATTCTGTATCAGTCCAAACAAGTTTTCCCAATTTTCTCTGAATTTTATCAATTTTTTTCAAAGCAAACTAAAACAAAAAGTCAGTTTCATTTATGATCTTTTTTTTGTCCTTTATAGAACAAAATATTTGTGTTTGTTTAATTGTTGATTTGATAATAAAAAAGGAAACAAAATTAAAAACAAAAAAGGAAACAAAATTAAAAACAAAAAACCCCCATAAGATCACTGTAGGCTAAACTGTTGTAAGAAGGCATCACAGAGAAGGTATGATCTGTACTGGGTAACTCTCATCTCCTCATTCTATATTCCTATTCCTTCCAAGAATCTTCTGTTTAGATCTTAAGGTTCTTAACAACCTGATCCCTTCTTACTTTTTCAGTCATGTTGCATTTTAGTCCGGTCAACCCATTCAGTGATTCAGCCATACTGTTTACTTGTGGCTCTTTCCAAATGACTTTCCATCTCTCATCTTTGTATCTTTGCATTTTCTGCCACCTCTCCCCACAACCCTACAGTGCATCTACCTATTACTTCTATGCAGAGAAGCCCAGCTCAATATATCCATCTCTAATCTCTCCTGAACTCACTAGATACCTCCAACTAGATGTTCCATAGGCATCTCAAACCCAACATGTCCAAAAGAGAAGCCATTATCCTTCCCTCCAACTTGCTCCTCTTCCTAACTTCTGTTTCTTTTGTTGTTGTTTAGTTGTTTTTCAGTTGTGCCTGACTCTTTGTGTCCCCATTTGGGGTTTTCCTGGCAAAGATACTGGAGTAGTTTGCTATTTCCTTCTCCAGCTCTTTTTACAGATGAGGAAACTGAGGCAAACAGGGTTAAGCGACTTGTCTAGGGTCACCCAGCCAGTAAGTGTCTGAGGCTGGATTTGAACTCAGGTCTTCCTGACTCCACGGGTTTGGGCTCTACCCATTGTACCACCTAGCTAGCTGCTCCTGTTTCTTTTGAGGGTACCACTATCCTCACAATCATCCAGGTTCACAACCTGGGCACACTCTTGGCCTTAACTCTCACACCCAATCAATTGCTAAGTCTTGCCAATTCCATCTCTGTCTCTCATCCACCTGCACAGGGGACCACTCTAGTCCAGGACCGAGCATCTAAACTGTCCTCTCTGCTTCTCCAGTCCAGGCTTCACTCAGCTGACAATTGCTCAAGGGATATTGCTCAAGCATAGGTATGACCATGTTACTCCCCTGCTCATGTGGCTCTTTTTTATCTTGATAAAATAAAGTCCCCTAGTTTCAAAGTCCTTCACCACCTGGGTCTGGCTTAGTTTTCCAGGCTTATTATTGCACATTCGTTTCCTTCTCATGCTCTACATTACAACTACACTGGACCACTTGCTGCTCCCTTCATGCAGCACTCCATCTTCTGCATCTCTGAAGAAGCCAGCCTCCCTCCCTTCTCCCTGCTTGGAATGCATTCCCTTCTCACCATCAACTTGTGAAATGTCAAGCTTCCTTCAAGGTTCAGTTCACATGCCACCTCTTATGGGAAGACTCTCCTGATTTCTAAAATGCTAGTGGTCTGCCCTGGGAAATGGCTTCATTTAATTTTCTGCACACATCCTATTCCCCACTCCAATCCCCAATAGAATATGAGCTCCCTGAAAGCAGAGATTGATTCTTTTTTTTTTTTGTTTTATTTTGTTTTCTTTATGGCCTAAGTACAGTGATTGAGCTTGAAGTCCCTCCTAGCTCTAAGAGCTATAACTCCATGAGACAATTAAGGACCCTGCTGGGTGAGGCCAGAAATAACTCACCAGGGCAGCTGCCTGGTCTGGAGACCTTACAAAGGCAGCTTCAAGGGCCGTACCAGGAAACATGAAGGTTGTTGCCAACTGGTCAAGGGCATTCTGATGGTCCTGAGTCTAGTTTGTCTGAAATGTATGTTACAAAAAAAAAAAAGCAGAATCCCTTGTCTTTGAGTTTCTAACACATCTTATATGAACACAGATGCATGGGTCTGGGGCCCCAAAAGGCTAAAAAAAAAAAAGGCAGGAATTCAAATAAAATGTGATACTCCAATCCAGAGCATTGGGATCCTGCTTCTTCAGGTTCAAGATGTTTGAAGCATCACCTCTTCAAAGAGCTGAGGGGAGGAGAGGACGGGAAGAAGAGGCAAGCTCTGTGGGGCTGACAGGTTATTTCTTATCCTCTCTGAAAAGTGAACGTACTCTCTTCAGTCGCCTTTAGAGCAGGGACTCACCCTGTTTTTGCATCGTGGATTGCCTCCCTCCCCGCCAAGTCTGGTGAAGCTAACTTCTCAGAAGAACCTTTTTTTAAAAAGGTATGAAATAAAATACAGAAGATTAGAAAAGCAATCAATTATTTTTCAAGTATATTAGTTGCAGATTTAATTCACTGCAATTTGATTGATTTAATATTAATTAACATTTTCCAAATATATTTGTCAAAATAATTTTTTAAAAGAGTTCAAGGACCCCAGGTTAAGAATCCAAAGTAACCCAGGAGAAGTCACAGACATTCACAGGATCATAGTTGTAGAGCTAGAAGGGCCTTACTGGTCCTCTAGCCCATTCCCTTCATTTTAGAGATGGGAAAATTGAGGCCCAGGAAAGTTAAAGGACCTCTCCAAGGTACCACAGTTAGTATCTGAGGGAGGATTTGAACCCAGGAGTTCTGACAACTCTCTCTCCACAGCATTCTCTAGTAGTGTCTTAAGGCCTCATTGGATGTTCTAGTCTCGTAATGAACCTGGGGCCACTCAGCACTGGTCCCAGCTTTTTCTCCTGCTCCAGAGATGTCTGCATGTTTTACCTCTCCTTTGTAGGGAGTGGAAGAAAAATCTTGAAAAGCCCAGTTGGGGGAAGGGGGGGAAGGAAAAATAGCAAATTTCTTGTGCTGGGTGGGGAAGAAAACAGTTTGTCTGGAGCTGATGAGAATGATCTAGTGTCTCCTGTCAATGGCCCCAAGTCTGTATTTGATTTCAGTTTTGGCTTCCTGGGGTGCTGCATGTGCCTTACATTATTCTTCCTAAGAAAATTAAAAACAAAGCCACACACGGTCTCCAAACCATAAGCAAATTTTCCAGAACGAACAAACAACACACAACTGTCTTACATGGCTCTGAGGCCTAGATTGGCCTATTTATGAAGAGACATTCTTTGTAAATTGAAAATAAGAAGTTAAATATAACCTAAACAAACATACATAGAGACAAGGCCAAATCCATTCCAGCAAGACAGAAGGAGCACGTGGCCAAAATGAGTCAAAGGCACTCACTTTTCAAAGACGGTCTTGACTAAAAAGACATCCAGGGCTATTTGGAAGTAGTGTGAGGCTTTTCTTGCCCCCTCCTAAAGAACCTCCCTCAAAGAGTGAACAGTTTTCAAACTATGAGATATCTGGCTCACTGAAATATTACAGTACTGACCAGAAGATAAGGTGATTTGAACGGAACATAAGACACTTTATTTTTCTGATTTTCACACCCAAAACCCAAACCCACCTATTTGTGCCTGAACACACAGTCTTTCTTTGTAAAATCCATTTCACAAAATTGCAACCTCAATTTCTGATTTCATGTCATTTCTTGCACTGGGGCCTCTGGTGCCGACCTGACCACATTTTCTGGCTCTCCACCCCACGGTAAACTTAGGAACACCTCTGTCCATCCAGGCATAGGTGGTTTATAGGCCACACGGAAGCCAACACAACCAGTTGCTTTGGTCAACAACTGGCTGATTCAGTCAAGGGAGGTGGGGGCAGGGAAGAGGAAGGTCAGGATGCTTGTTAGGCTGAATTATGTCGTCGGACTAATTTGAGTGTGGGACTGAAAAGACTGGTTAAGTCTATTCCTGTAGCATGATGTAGACTTTCCTGACGTTGACCCCTATTGGCGGTGTTTTCCCTGGTGCCTGCTTGTCTCTCCTTTTGCCTTTCTCCCTCTCTCCCTCCCTTGGCCCCCAGCTTCTTAATTTCCACTCCTGCCCAATGCCCTAAGTCCCCTGAGCAAGGAGTAGTTCCTGGCTGCTTTCCCTAGGGCCAAAGAGCTGTAGTCTGTGCATCAAAGAGAATCTGATTATTTCAGTAGCAAAGCCATTCAGTTTATGATGAAGTTGTTTTTTGAGGCCTTGAATTCTGAGCTGGGGTAGAGGGAGGTGCCAGGCTTAATTTTCAAGTGCCTTCACAGCCTTCACTCAAGCCTAGTGAGGTTTAAGTAAGTTAAGTGGTAAGCATCAGAGACAAGATTTGAACCCAGATCCTTGACCCTGGGAAAGACACTTAACCCTGTTTGCCTCAGTTTCCCCACTGGAGAAGGAAATGGCAAACCACTCTAGTATCTTTGCTAAGAAAACCCCAAATGGCTTATGAAGAGTCAGACACAACAATTACCTCTGACTCCAGAGTTAGGGCTCTTTTTTAGTGTACCACAGTTCGGCATGGCAGAAAGATCTATCCAACCACCTCATTTTATAGATGAGGACAGTTAAATGACTTGTCCAAGGCCACACAGACAGTATAAAGAAGAAATTTAAGCTCAGATCCTCTGACTCCAGAGACAGTACCACAATTGAGAACAACAGATTTGTAGAATTTCAGAACAGGAAATATAATATCGTAAGGGGGGGAAAGAAATAAGTATTTATATAGTGCTTACTCTGTGCCAGGCACCATGCTAAGCACTTTATAAATGGTATCTCCTTTGATCCTTACAACAGCCCTGGGGGGTAGGGGCTATTATTATCCCCATTTTACAGCTGAAGAAACTGAGGCAAACAGAGGTTGTGACTTGCCCAGTGTCACATAGCCGGTAACTGTTTGAGGCCACATTTGAACTCAGATCTTCCTGGCTATAGGCCCACTGTTCTATTTACTGCAGCACTCAATTACGTCCTTTCTTGTTCTGAAATTGTACAAATCTGCTGTGCCCAGCTGTTACACTGCCTCTGGAGTCTGCAGGTCTGGATTCAAATCCCTCTTTTGATATTTCCTGCCTGTGTCCTTGGGCAAGAAATTTAATTTCCTTGGGCCTTAGTTTCCTCATCTGTAAAACTAGGTCCTTTCATTTTCTGAAATTGCCCAATTATGCTGTGTTCAATTGGGGTGCAGTGAAACTGAGGAACAGGGAAGCTGAGTAACTTCTCTTACTGTACACTGGAGGAAATCATTCCCAGGTAGGAAACATTTGACCTCAAGGACTGAATGGGAGGTGATCTGCTCATGCAGCCAAGCCCAAAGCAGATGCCAGATAGCTAGGAGTGATTCCAACTAGAAGTCTCGGGGAAGGAAATAGCTGGGCCCGAGAAGTTGTCAAGACAACTAGTATTTCTCGAGTGCTGTGTGCCCAGCGTGCTATGCATTCAGAAAGTAGAAGACAGTGGCTGCCCTTGAGATTTACAGCCTAGCTGGGGTTAGAAAAGACGGGTGATCTGAGGGGTGGCAGTCATTGGAAGACATCTGTAAAATGGGGGATGTAATATTTGCACCTCTCACCTTTACAGGGCCTTTTGTTTTTGTTTTTCTATCTCCAGAACTTAGCACAATGCCTTATGAGGCTTAATAAATGTCTATTGAATTGAATTCCTGGCATAAAGGTCCTGTTAAGTAGAGAAAAGACTGAAGACTGGCTATATTCAAATTTATTTTGCTGGGTGGACAAGCCAATTGTCATTCATTCACTTATTCAACACATAAGCGAAATAAGTACCTACTGGGGCACTCTGCTAGAATCAAGGAAGAACACAAAAATATGAGGAAAAGTACTTTGCAAACTTTAAAGTATCATGTAAATATGAGCTATTACCGTTACTTGTCAGCTTTAGTAGAAAGATCTCAAAGGACAAGGACAGTATCTTTTTCCACCCAACAAGCTTCCAAGTTAAAATTCTCCACAGGATAGTGCCAGACTTGGCCCACTGGATGGACTGCGAGGCCAGGAATCAGAGAGATCTGAGTTCAAATCTGGCCTTAGGCACTTATTGGCCAAGTTACTTCTATTTCTGTTTTCTCAAATATAAAATGGGGATCCACTCAGGATTATTCTGAGGGTCAAATAAGATATCCATCAAAGTGTTTACCACAGTGCCTTGTACATGGCAAACTCTCAATAAATGCTTGTTCCCTTCTCCCCTTTCCCATTCGATGGGGGATTCCCATTTATTCACTGATGTCAATGTTCCTGCGACATGGAACTGCTGGATATGATGACTGACTTCTTTTAATTAAAATTAATTTTGAGAATTTTGGGGAGAATTTAATGCCACTATAAACAACAAACCTGGGCTGAAAATCACTGCTTTGGGTGGGAGGGGAAGTTTCTAGAGGCAATTTCTCTCTTCCTCAGAGTTACCCTGGACTCTTCATTTTTCCTCACTGCTTAATATCCAATCAACAGTCAAGTCTCCACATTTCATCACCTCCATTCCCTTCTCTCCACTCATGTGGTGGCTTCCTTTACCCCAGTTCAGACCCTTACCACCTCTTGCCTGGAATACTGTAGTAACCTTGACTGGTGTCCCACCATCTATTTTCTCCCCCCTCCAGCCTGTCTTCCCTATCTTCTATACAGGTGCCAAAATGTTTTCATCATAGTTCTGACTGTGTTACTCCCCATCTGGGACATTTCAGCAGCTCCAAACTGGGTCCAGGATAGCATACAAACTCCCCTGTTTAGTATTTACAGCCTATCACGATCAGGCTCCTGTTTCTTTGAATTTATTTTACATCACTCATCACTCACTTCATGTTCCCACCAAACCGGCCTACTTGTCATTTCCCATATAGGACACTGCAACTCCCATCTTTCTGCTTCTGCCGTCTCCTATACTCATCATGTTCTCTCTCTTTCCCGTTGCCTTATCACATCCCCAACACCCTACAAGACAGCTCAGGGGTGACCACCTGCATGAGGCCTTTCCTGAAATCTTCCCATTCATTAGTGTTCACTCTTCTTCAAATTATGTTGTAAGTTCCTCAAGGGCAGAGCTTTCATTTATTTTTTTTCTTTCCTTCTTTCTATCCCCAATGCTTGGCACATAGTAAGTGCTACACATATTAGCTACTATTATTAATTTTTATTTATTTATTATTATTAGGGGAGGTAAAATGCATATAAACAACTGTAAGTGATATGTGATTAGTGCCATAAGAGGCATTTAAAGACAGTCTTTTGAGAGATCAATTTCAGTAGAGTTGTAAGGACAAAAGCCAGACTGTAAGAGCCTCAGGAGTGAGTAGCTAGTGAGGAAGTAGAGGCAGCAAGTGTAGATGATTCTTTGGAGAAGTTTCTCCTATGGGGAAAGGAAGAAGAGAAGATGGGAACTTAATGGGAAAGCAAGGCTAAAGTTTAAATGGAATAAACTAAGAGGATGCCCAATAATTTCGGAATGGTAAGTCATGGTACATGAATGTGATAGAGTACTATTGTGCTGTAAGAAATGAGTAAACAGATGCTTTCAAAAAGACATGGAAAGACATAATGAACTGATATAGAGTGAAGTGAGCAGACACAGAACAATTTATATTGTAACAATATTATGGAAATGAACTTTTCGAGGACTTTCATAAACCAATGAAGAATGAAATGAGGAAAATCAGGAAAATAATTTATATAGTGATAACACCACCACAAAAACCAACCAACTTTGAAAGCTGTGATAACCGTGGTCAATACAATGACCACTCGTGATTCAGAGGACTGATGACAGTTGACTCATACTGCTGTTATTTAGTCGTTTCAGTCATATCTACTCTTTGCGGCCCCGTTTTGGGTTTTCTTGGCAAAGATATTGGAGTGGTTTGCCATCTTCTTCTCCAGATCATTTTACATGAGGAAACTGAGGCAGATAAGGTGAAGTGATTTGCCCAGGGCAACACAGCTAGTAAGTGTCTGAGGTCAGATTTGAACTCAAGAAGATGAGTCTTCCTGACTTTAGATCTGGCACTTTATCTACTGTACTACCTAGCTGGCCTAAGTTTACTGCCACAGCCCACTAGCATTCTCCAAATCTATTTTTGTTTCAGCTAAACTATCTAGTTTTGTCTAATATTTGTGAAATTAATTTTCTGATTCAAATGCAAGATTATACATTTATCTTTATTAAATTTCAAGGGACTACATTTGACCCAACCGTCTAGCCCACTGAGAGCTTTTTGCAAACACGAAAGTGAAAAATCTTATAACCAGTAAACCGGATCCATTCCCTTAATTCAACAAGAAGTTACTAATTGCCTACTACCCAACAACGCACTGCTGCATATCTAACTATCCAGATGTGCTTTTTTTCTTTGGAAGGCCTTGCTTTAAATTGGCAGCAGTGATGAAAATACCACCTGTGCTCCTAGGATCTTCAGTTTCTTGATCAAGATTTCATAATGTTTAACAATAGTTTCTAAATTCCTTCGGGTGTATGTCTGTGAGAATTGCCAAAAAGTGGGTAGAAGTTCAGTTCTTAGAAAGCTCTGTCACCTCTTGGGTGTACGGTTCAGAAAAACATCAGTCTTCTCTGTTAAGATCAGATCAACAAATATCTGTCTCAATATGTCCAGAAGGAAGTCACCAATCATAACTCCACAATGTCCCTTTCTTATCTGATCCTTACTTGATAATCTCTCATTTGATGATATATTTCAGCCTGCTGGCTACATTGTGTAGAAGAAAAAAAAATACACATTAAATCACATTAAAATGATTTCCATTAAAGTGGTTTAATGGAATCATTAACAACAGTCACTTAATCTTCAACTAGAACTACTTAATTCCTTCCTAGACTACTCTGCTCAAAGGTTGAAAAGGTCTCTCTGAGATCAATATCTCAATCCTTTCTTTTTTTTAATAGTAATTTATTTTTTTCCAATTACATGTAAAGACAATTTTTACATTCATTTTTTAAAAAAAATTTGAGTTCCGAATTATCTCCCTCCCCCCTCACTACCTCTTCCTTAAGACGGTTAGCAATTTAATATAGATTATGTATGTGCAATCATGTAAAACATATTTCCATATTAGTCATGTTGTGAAAGAAGAAACAGTCCAAAAGAAAAGAACCATGAAAAACATAAAGAAAGTGAAAATAGTGTGCTTTGATCTGCATTCAGACTCCATCAGTTCTTTCTCTGGATATGGGTAACATTTTCCATCATTAAATCCTTCAGAATTGTCTTGGATCATTGTATTCCTGAGAAGAACTAAGCCATCATAACTGATCATTGCACATTGTTGCTGATACTATGTACAATGTTCTGGTTCTGCTCACTTCACCTTGCATCAGTTCATGTAAGCCTTTCCAAGTTTTTCTGAAATCTTCCTGCTCCTCATTTCTTACAGCACAATAGTATTTCATTACATTCATATACCACTTGTTCAGTCATTCCCTAACTGATGGGCATCCTCTCAATTTCCAATTCCTTGCCACCACAAAAAGAGCTGCTATAAATATTTTTGTACACGGAGGCCTTTTCCCTTTTTTCATGATCTCTTTGGGATACAGACCTAGTAGTGGTATTGCGAGATCAAAGGGTATACATAATGTGATTGCCCTTTGGGCCTAGTTCCAAATTCTTCTTTAGAATGGTTGGATCAGTTCACAACTCCACCAACAGTGCATTAGTGTCCCAATTTTCCCACATGCTCTCCAACATTTATTATTTTCCTTTTCCATTATATTAGCCAATCTGTTAGGTGCGAGGTGGTACCTTAGAGTTGTTTTAATTTTCATTTCTCTAATCAATAGTGATTTAGAGCATTTCTTCATACGACTGTAGATAACTTCAATTTCTTCATCTGAAAACTGCCTGTTCATATCCTTGGACCATTTATCAAGTGGGGAATGCTTGTATTCTTATAAATTTGACTCTGTTCTCTGTTTATTTTAGAAATAAGGCCTTTATCAGAGATATTTTCTGTACAGATGGTTTCCCAGCTTTCTGCTTTCCTTCTAATCTTGGCTGCATTGTTTTTATTTGTGTAAAAACTTTTAAATTTAATATAATCAAAATCATCCATTTTACATTTCATAATGGTCTCTATCTCTCGTTTGGTCATAATTCTTCCCCTCTCCACAGTCAATCCTTTCTCAACGAAGAGGGAGCTATCCCTGAGTAGGGTAGGTCAGGACCGATCATTTAAGTAGAATAGAGGTGCTCTTTGTTAAAAGTTTGATTTTTTCCTATCCTGCCTTACAGGAAAATAGGAGGAGAAGGGGGGCAGGGAAGAGGTAGAAGGGAAGGCAGATTAGGAGAAGGGATATTCAGAATGCATGTCATCTTGGGGTGCGGGGGAAGAATGAGATGGGGAGAAAATCTGGAACTCAAAATCTTGTGGAAGTGAATGCTGAAAACTAAAAATAAATAAATAAATAATTTTTTTGAAGTTCAAGTTCTACTCATCCCTCCTCCAGAAAATGCATTTATTTCTACCAAGACCAGTATGTTTTGCATGGATGGTGAACATATTTTCTTTAAGTTTATTTTGTTTTGCTTTTCTTCTTTGAGATTGTCCTTCACTTCTGCGTATTTATATTTTCAATCCATTGTTCTCTCCTGTTTCTTTGGTAAAACTTGCCATTGCAGATTCAAGTTTTTCCATTTTGCCAATTATTTTTGCTGTGCAGACCATAAATTCTGTCCTCATAATTCTCTTTTCTCTTCTAAACCCACTTAGGAACAATGCATTGTGGTTCCTTGTTCTCCTAAAATTCCACAGGGTCCTCTGTCTCCTCAAGTGTTGGATTATTTCCCTTTGTTTTGTGGTATTTATTCACAGATGCCTGAATGCACTTACTACATATGTAGGGTTTCCTTCTGCTTTTGATATCTTCCCTGTTGATTTACCTGCTTATGCTCAAGTTTTTGAGTTTTCTTTTTCCTGAGATATTTGGTAATTTATCTTTCCTCCTTTATTTTTCCCTATTGCTCACTTTCTGATTCCCTCCCCTCTGAGAGTAGTTTCCCTGGGGGCTGGACCTCAAATTGTTTCAGCCTCCTCCCATGCTGGGTAATTTGGTTCACCATCCTAGATCTATGCCCAAGTGAATTTTGGAGGGACAGAAGTGGCCCCAGCTGGATGCTGGGCTCTTTCTTCAGGCTTGGTGGAGGGCTCATCTGTTCCATGCATAGTGACCTGTTCTATTCCCTCTATTTCTCAGTTCCCTGGCCCAGCAGTTCAGAATGCAGACACACTGGCATCACCCCAGCAGGGGATGATCTATCATTTGCAGTCTGACTATCAGAGGCTCTTGGAGGACGATGGGGTTTGAACTCTTTTTAAAGCCCAGACACGTATCTTGTCCCTTTCTCTCTGTTCCCCTACTCTCTTCTGAAATCTTTTGCAGCACAGAATGCTACTGTAGCACTGGCCACCAAAGACCCAGCAAACCTCTGTAGCTTGGAGCCCGGATCTCCAAGGTATTGGAAAGAGGGAGAGGAGAATGGGATGTGGGGGTTGTTTGTTGCAAGCCTCTGAGTCAGGTCTTTAGGTCAGCTAGTGCAGCTTTGCGGCTGGTAGCATGGCAGGCGGTGAGAGCGGGGATACAGTGTGAGATCAGGGTAGGTATCAGTTCATGATTTTTTTAACCTTCTTTGGGATCTAGATCATAGAGACAGCTGAAGTTGCTTTATCTTTGGTGCATAATTTCTGTTGAGAGGTCATGAGGATCAGTGAAAATGTCAAACCCTCCATCTTGTTGGTTATGTGATCCGGTAAGTCTTTAATCCCAGACTGGCATGTCCCTATCACTTAGCACAGTAGTAGGTCTATGCCTCCCAATTTCATTTGGTATATGGTCAGGCTTTACAAACATGTTAGCATTAGTTTGAGAAAAACTTATATAAATTTTTTTTAATCCTATAATAATTCTAAAAACAAAGTCCATAAATGATTTTTGGATTATATACGTTTTAGATTATTTGTACCATTGCTCTCCTCTGGTGGAGAGAAATCATTAGTAGCTGGTTGCATTGGCAACAATTTGAGCTCTTGAGAAGAAACAGGCATGACAAATACGTAATGATAATGTTAACCTGGAGAAACTATAAAGTATGGTAAAACCATGGAAAGTCTGTTCTCATTGAAACTATATAGAACCCTGGAAATCTCTCTCTCTCCCTCACACACACATACACAGAGAACACATTTAAACCCCCTGCAAGCTTTCCCACTAAGAATTAAGAAAAAGTCTGTCTCTAGGCTGGATTTAAAGTCTGCCGAAAACAGATGCCCACACAAGGCAATCCAGGCTTCCTTAAGAATTCACTCTCACAGACCATATGCTCCCTGCCTGAGTGACACACACAAGCAGGTGGAAAGCAAGCATCCTCTGATACTGTCAGCAGACGGCATCTCTGTGCTGATGGGAGGCTGCATTACGCGCCAACATTCGAGGTGGGAATGTGCAGATCTGAAGCTGCCATATGGATTCTGGGCCTTCCCTGATCTTGGCTCCTAGGAAGTCTCACTCCTTGATATTGTGCCTAAGTTTATAACTGGGTGTGTGTGTGTGGGGGTGGGAGGGAGGGCCTAAGAGCTCTTTGCCATGCATTAAAAACATACACCTCACCCCCATTAGAAGATGTTGAACATGAAGTCATAAAGAGACCCTCGGTTTGAGAAATCTCCCATCATTACATCAGTCCCCATAAAAAAAATTCTGCATGGGAAAGGGATGGGGAGCATATGACCAGATTTCTATTAAGAGCACATGTAGTATTTGCATAAAAATAAAGGCAGAAATGGCTACTGAAGACCAAAAGGAGGGAGGAAGGTAGTTCAGAGAGGACATAACCTGGTCACAACCTATATTTCTTTTATTTTTTTCCCTCAAAATTGATGCCTTTTATTTATTTATTTTTTAATCACGTTCACTTCTGGATATGCCTCTCCTTGCTACATCCAGGGAACCTTCCCTGGTAACAAACATTTTAAAAGAAGAAAAAAGCCACAGTTGAAGATACCATATATGTAGCACCCCACAGCCACAGCACCTTACCTCTCCAATGAAAGAAGGGAGGTATATTTTCTCATCTCTTTTCTCAGGTGCCAGGCTTGATCATTATAATTAAAGAGGGCTCAGTTTTGACACAGCATTGTTACCGTACACGCTGTTTCACTGCTTTTGCTGACATCACTCTGCAAGAATTCATATGAGACCTCCTAGGTCACTCTGAATTCTTCATCTACATGATTTCTTATGGCACAGTAATATTCAATTCCATGCATGTATTACAGTTTATCTAGCTATTCCCCAAGCAATGGGTTAGTACTTTTTATTTTTAATTTCTTTGCTGACCCCCCTCCCCCCATGCTACTATGAATCTTTTGGTCTATGCGTTACCTTCAGTTCTGTCTTTGCCTTCCTGGGATATATGCCTAGCAGTAGGATATCTGAGACAAATGGTATAGTGGACATTTCTGGTCTCTTTTTTAACTCTAATTTACAATTTTAGCCCATTCTCACATATTTTGTGAACATGACACTCTAACCAAATCAGACTAGTTATCCCTTCCATATCATGGGGGTAAGGGGTGTGATACTCCCATGATGTAGAATCGTGTAAAATTTTTTGGCCCTCCCTTTGCACCAGAGAACAAGTCTGAATTTTTCCTTTTTCTTTTATAGGGTGCTTACAGTACCTTATTATAAAATTTGGGTTGATATTATACAATACTATACATATATTTTATGCATTTTTTTAGTTTCTAAATTTTTTCTGTGTCATCTGCTGGCCTTCACAAGCCATCTGAGGTTTCCGCAAAACTCCCAAAAAATTCCCATTAAATTTCTTATGCTGGCCTGTGATATATCAAAACTGCAATGGGGAAAGTTACAATGTGGAAGGGATAACAGTATTCTCCTTTTCCCAAACATACTTTCCAGGCCCCAAGTTTTTTGCCCGAACTGTTCTTAGTATTTGGCACACCCTCCCCTCATATCTACACCACATGAAATCCACTTTTCCTTCAAAGTTCAATTCAAATGTCTTCTATACTGAAGCAAGAAGTCTCTGACCCCCCTCAGCTGAAACAGGCCTCATCTTCCTCCTCTCTGGTTTCACAGCACTCTGGTTATACTCCTCTGATGTATGTCCTGATCATACTTCATTGTGTATTGTGTTGATCTATCTACAAATTTTGTCTCCCCTACTTAGTTAAGTTTTGTGAGAGCACCGACCATGCTTCTTCACCAGCAAACTGGGTACAATGATGCTGGCATTTACTACCTCACAGGGTTGTGTTGAAGAAGGTGCTTTGTGAACAGTAATGGACTACTATGGTCTTTGTATCGCCTCAAGACCTAGTATAGGGCCTTGTATAGAACTGGATAACAACAGTGATGACCACAGATGACATTTAAGGTTTGCCAATCACTTGAAAGTCTTACATGATTGCCACCAACAACTCACGGAGGCAGATGCTAGTCATGTCCTTATTGCCCAGATAAGGAAAATAAGTGGTGAAGGGACTTTACTCAAGTGTTGGGCTAGGAGGAGAACCCAGGCCCTTACTTACTACCAAACCCAATAAGTTTTTGTTTTTCAACTAGATCCCAGCAAAGGGAAGGTGGAAGGGAAGAAAGTGAAGATAGCAGGGCAGATTTACCCAAGGGCATGCTGGCTTGACTCCCCTATACAAACACTTGGTTACCATGCTCTCCCAGGCCTGACATCAGCCATTGCATCCTGGCCTCCTATTCTTTTAAATTCCATTATAGTTACCCTTGCTGTAACAACACATCTTGTATCACTCAGAAGGCTTGGCTCGTGATCACCATGATTTAAAGAGGGTGTGATATATAAGCTCCTTTTGGAAGAGTTAAGTATATTTCACTCTCCCACCCCCACCTCTTCTTTCTTTCTTTAAAACAAAACAAAACAAAACAAAACAACTCATAGTATTTCATGTCTGGGAAGGCTGTCAAAGCCCAGCCAAGCACTGTAACTGCCAAATCCTTTAAGAATCAGGTTGGCAGGACTGGTGAGAAACAAGTGGTCAATTAGTGCTGTTATTGAAGTCAGATCTTCAACCCCAGGAACTCCTGGCGGTAATTAATGTTTTTGTTTTTCTTTCGAGAAGGATTTGGGGACATTCCTCCTTGGAGATGACCACAATTCATAGAGATGTCACAGTCCAGAGGACAAATTAACTGTATCCAAAGGCAATTATACCAGGCAAATGGAAAAATGAAATGGAACAGGCAGTAAAATGAGAGTTAACAGCACAATGGCCAAGCTTTGTTTTCATTAAAAACAAGGCCAACCCATTCAATTTCTGCCTGTCCAGGTATATGATCTGGCTGATTTGTAGCACCCCCTCCCCCCTTTTCCGTTCCACTCCAGTGTTTGCACTGTAACTAAGCAACAAGTGTTGTGGAAAGCTGGAGAATGAGGAGATAAAACCAGAGACACTCCATAGCTCTGAGATCCCTTGCTGAACGCAGACAGGTTACTACCAAAAACAATTTATTACCCTCTTCTTTGGGACACATAGACCCCAACAATACGCATACAATACTGACAGTGATGGATTACAGCTGGCAGGGTAAACGCTGTGTTCTATATCCATTTCTGAAAACCACCCCTTTGTAAAACACTCTCTCTCTCTCTAACTTCTAGGACTTTGGAGGCCCTTCTAAAGCCAAGGATTTGGATCTCTTTACATCATTTCAGAGTGATTATACCCTGACCCAAGAACATTTTGAAAACACAAAAGGACCATCCTTCCCGTATCCTAGATAAGATCAAACCACTTAAAAAAGAGATCGCCAGACATAACCAATGCTTGTATCTAGAAGTAGAAATAATAGGTTTGAATAATAAAGCCCATCTTTACCTTTTCCTGATAACCTGCCTGGGAGAAGGTCAGATACTGAAAGTTAGAAAAATACTCTCTGTTGCTTGTGCACATACTCACACAGACACACATGCACCCACCCACCCACCCACCCACACACACACACACACACACACACACACATTCATGTGAGAGAAGGGGAGAGCCATCCTTTCCGGGGGTTTGGGAAGACAATTTTTCTTCTGCTGATGGAGCTATGGAGACGCCGGCTCATCCCCTCTTAGGACAGCAGCTGTAGCACTTGACGGATTCTCTCACTCTTCTCTACTAAACTTGAATCTTCAGGCTCTGCATTGTCTAATTCCTTCATGAGCGTCTCAGCTTTCTGCACTGTCACCTCTCGGGCCCTTCCTTTTAGACCCTCCAAGTAGTCCAGCAGAATGGAGAAATGCTTATCTGGCACCTTTGATGGAGGAAGACAAATGGAAAAGAAGAGAAAAAAAAACACAGGGGAAATTAAAAAGAAAAATTATCTTCTATTTTAGATGGGGGTGGTAGAGGGGCAGAGGGAGAGGATGACCTCAGTGGATGTGGACATTCAGGGGAACAGAAGCAAATCACAAGCAGAGAACATCATGTTCACTACAAGTTGCAAGAGGGGCTTGAAGGTTCACTTGTTCTGGGAAAACATGCTAAGCTCGGGGAAATCAGCTGCTGCAGCTGAGTGCACTCATATGCCTGGCGAGTGACACTTTCAGACCACAAGCTCCCCAAGTCAGAGACACAGTGGCTTGAAGGCGGCCTTGCAAGCCAAGCAACACCTCATCAAATTTAACTCTGTGTGGCAGAACGTGATAATACCAGTTGTGGCTGAGGGCCGAGTGGCCATTCTGGACAGAGCTGTCGGTCATGTGCAGCGCTCATAGACAGTCTGCAAAACAACTTAAATTCCAAGCCATATGGAAACCATTCCCAGATTACATTGAGGCCGGCTCTGTTACATATACTTAAGTATAACGTGCCTGAAATGAACGTTGCTTTAATGGCCACCACGCCTTCTGTTTTCCTTTATTTCTTCTTCCATCCTCTGGCTCTTTTCACAAATGGGTGAGAGAAGGGGTTTAAAAAATGTTAGTTTTGTGCACAGAAGGGGCCTTTGCTGGCTCAGTCACTCAACACCAGAGCTGGAAATGGAACTGAATGGTTCTGAAAACCCTGGTTTTGCGATGTGGGACAATCATGTATAAACTGTTCAACGAGGTACAGAACAGGGCAATGACGGGAGTGGATAGCATACTGAACTTGGAGCCAGGAAGACATGAGTTCAAATTCTGTTTCAGACACTTAGTAGCTGTGTGACTCTGGGCCAGTTACTTAACCTCTCTCAGCCTCAGTTTCTTCCTTCGTAAAATGGGGATAAATAAAAGTACCTACCTCATAGTTTCTGTGAGAATGAAATCAACTATTATCTTTAAAGTACTACACGAATGCTAACCATTATTAGCTATTCTAAGAATGGATCTCTGTCTTCTGCCTGTCAGTGGAAATTGCCCTAGCATCTCTGATTTAATCTTCATGCTTATTCTTCATATGGTAAGAGACTTTCAGGTTCTACACCATGTATGGCAGCTGACTTGGGAATGAGCAGAAGACAACGTAGCTAGAGGCTGCATTAAGTGATTTTTCAGGAATGACTTCATACTGATGCTCTACTGAGTCAATCAGTGATAGAGGTGATAGAAGTCCAAGCTTAACATCAAGGTATTGGGAGGCATCATGAACAGTGAGATAGGACCCTGTCATCCAGGGAGTGGTGAGGACAGACCAGTAAACATGGGAAAAGGTTGGGATTCCCAGGCAGTCTTTGGCTGGTAGTGACAACAGGACCAGGGAGAAGTCACAGTTTGGGCAAAAAGATCACTACAGAATTAAGAGACTAAGATGCCAAGAATACAATACAGAACCAGAGACTGGAAATTTTAAAAAAAAGGATGGTGGTAAAAGTCAGCAGGGAGGGACAAGAGAAGAAAATAGCTGAACAGCTAGAATGAAAGAGATTACTGAGAAGAAAATGTAAACCTGTAGCCTTGGGACACCAGGTTGACATTTACGGATATATGAATTTTATTTGCTAGCTCTTTACTTTAGTGTCTCTGTAGGGATCATGTCTGCCTTGTGGATGCACTTAAGGGATTAAGAATAAAGGGGGAAACTTGAAAAAATGTCCCTCTGGTCTCTACCACACCCCTAACCCTGGGCACCTATAGCAACACTTTATAACACTGAAACCTGAGAGGGTCAGCGTGGCAAAAAAGAACACACACACACACACACACACACACACACACACACACACACACACACCCACCCCACCCCGCCCTGGATGGAATGTTTAGACTCAGCAGAACCTATATGTTTTTGCAGTCTTGGCATAAACACCCGTAATTCCATCCCACCTCCTAGTTATCTGACTTTGGTTTTGGAATCCTACCTCATCCTGTGAAACCATACTGAATATTCCACCATTCAGACAAGAAACTTTTGAAAATACACACACACACACTCACTCACTCAAAGCAGGGCAGGGTTGTTCTCTTTGTTCCCATGACCTTGCCTCGGACACACTAAGAGAGAACCATCATTGACACACTGGCTCTATTTCCTCAGTGAGTGGGAGCTGGGTGAACTTTCTGATCTGAAGTTGAGACCTGGCTTTACAGTCAGGACAATCCTACCTGAGATTCTTGGGTTGATCCCAAGCCACTACACTGGGACCACCAGGATCTGCATTAAATGTAAGCCACTTGATGCTTAAAAATGATGACTGTCAATCAAGAAGCCATAGGATCTTGTAGCGGGATAGTGGCTGGAAGGTTCAGGCTTCTATCCTCGCCTGTCTATTCCTGCTTAGAGCACCTACTAGATTGTCCCTCACTGTGTTAGAAGCTGTGGGAGTAAGAAGTCAAGGAGGAGCCCTGGTCTCTACCCTTGAGGAACTCACTGAACAATAAGAGAGCTTAATTAGGTGCTAGACTATAATTAGTATACAAGGAATTGAGAGAAGCACAAGAGCTGGGTGGATTGGAGCAGTCAAAGAAGGCTTCAGAGGTAGATCCTGATTTGAGTCTTGACAAACGGTCAGAATTTCACAAAGTGTCTAGGGCACTGGGCACATTATTGACCACCACCAAATGCATGCCATCAGGTGGGGGGGAAAGAGACATTTCAGGCACAGAGGCCTGGAGAAAGGTCTGGCGGCGGCAGTGATCGTGGTGCACAGGGCCGGGGAAGGCGGTGGTGGTTTATGCTATATTTGTGGGTCTGACAGCTTTTACCTTTTTCTTCTTGATCGATAAAGTCCTTTTGAATGCAGTCCTCCTAGTAACATAGATCGATTCTGAGGACCCAGGGACTAGGACAGGGGTGAAGAACAAGGCAGAGTGAAGGGGTGTTTGCTGGAGTTGGAACAAAGTCCAGGGTGACAATTATGGCTTAGGTCTTGGAATTCCAGGGACCTGACCTTCTACTTCCAGTTACAATGATGTTCAAGGACCACTTGCATGAATACTGCCTGAGCCCATTAGCCTGTTGCTACATCACAGGGATATATCTGAAAACTACTTTTTTGGGGTGAGGTTAGCTTTCATAAAAGGGTAGCAGGGCTGGTAAAGACAACATGTGTTTGGAGCCTACCAATGCAAGGGCCTCAATTTCAAGCTCATTTTCTTGCAAGCAGTTTTGCAGAGAGGAAAGCCTTTCATAGGGGAAAAAAAGTGGCAATCCTGTATCTTTTCAATACAGAGTCGAATAAGATCAAAAGCTTTATTTGTTTTGGAAGCAGCTGAATGTTCATTATGGGAATGAAAGCAAAGCTGGACAGAGAGGCCTGCTTGCTCCTTCTGTCTGTCCCTCCCAAAGGAAAAGATGCTCTCAGTCACTGCCTAATTACCAAAGATCCTTGGGTCAGGAAAGATTTCAAAAATAAATTAAAAGAGCAAAGATCACACTTAATAGCAACTTAAAAGACAAGTGGCTCTCAAGTTCAGAGTAAAGAAATCTTTGCAGAGAGCAAGCACCAGTCACCAGCTGGTTCCTTGGTTCCCAAGGTATGCCCAAATAGAGATGCTTAGTGAACTACGTTCAGCGGGGTCTGAAACATCACGTCTCTGATCTACCACACTCTCCTCAGGGAGAGTCAAAGGACATTTCTTCCAAAGAGAAACAAATGCCTAACAATTTGGTGCTTTGGTTTTTTTCTTCATTGGTTTTCCTCCACCTTTTGCATTTAATTTTTTAAACCCCAACTTTACGTCTAGCCCATGAATACAGCCTGGCAATAGGAACCTAGGATCAGAGCTATGAACCGTGCTTAGCCATTCTGAGACAACACTCTGGGGTTGTTTTCCTGGGGGTCTGATGTCATCCTTCTGGATTCCATCTGAATTTTTCAGGTGAATACACACTTGCTGAAGATAACATCAGAAGGCCCAACTACTAATTGTGCAACTTGATCTATGAAGTATGTTTGAAGCACAGACTGGAGGTCAGGGTGACCACTCAGTATAAATGCTCTCTCTGGAGGAAGGCCTAACTTGCAAAATATTCATATGTGCTGTCATACTATGAAGTAGGAAATGTGTTTAAAAAAAAAAAGACCAGGAGAAGGAAATGAAGGAAAGTAAATATGAAAGAAAATATACACAGCTTAAAAGAAAATATACACAGCTTAATTCTCCAGTAGAAAACACATGGGTGAGGGAGGAAAAAAAAGGTGGGAGAAAACTAAGTAATTTCATGTAATCATGTTGCTGTCTGTCATGGAACATTCAAAGGGTATTTCTGTGTTATTAGCATAATCTGTGCATTTCCATTACCACAAGCTGCCATTTAAAAAAATGTTTCCAAGTACTCAGGTCATACCTGATATTTGTAAATGGACTAGACTCTCTTTCATGTTACTGGCTCAACTCATAGGCACTGACTGGGCAAGGAAGTTGTTCAACAACAACATGGAAGAAAATGAACCCACGAAAACAGTAGCTCTTAGCCACAAAAGCTAGAAGACCTAGTTGGCTCAAAATGAAATTCTTAAATCCTATACACATTGGGAAACACTGGAACTCAATTCCTGTTGTAAGCCCAGCTTCCTCGGTATCACTGGGAAAAACATCCAGTTAAACTTGGAAGCTGAGGCGGTCAATGCGACTGGCAAAGGCTGAGATTTTGGATCCTTTGAGAGGCTATCTCAGCTGCCTCAGTTTCTGCTGTATTATTTGGCTATAAGTGCTAATCTAAGCACTGAGGAAGAGCTGAGCCGATACGGGCCAGGTGTCACTGAAGGAGAAATGGAGCCAGGCAGAATTCATAGGGTGCAGGTGTGAGAGAATGGAAGCAGAATTGGATTTGGGGAAAAGGAAGGAAGAAAACATTAAGTATCTCCTATGTGCCAGGCACTGTGCTAAGTGCTTTATAAATATTATCTCATTGGATTTTCTCAACAACCCTGGGAGAAAGGTACTATTAATAATTATCCTCATTTTACAGCTGAGGAAATTAAGGCAGACAATAGAGGTTAAGTGACATGCCCAGGGTTACACACCTAGTGTCTGAGGTTGGATTTGAACTCAGGTCTTCCTGACTCTAGGCCCAGAGCTCCATCTACTGTGCCATCCCATTCAAGATCAGTCCTGATCTATGAAAGACAACATAAAATTTATTATCAGGTATCAACACCCAAACAATTTTAAGAAAAGGAGAGTGATATAATGAGTAGGACTGGATTGGGAGGCAGGAGACCTAGGTGTAGCTCCTGACTACCATTAATAGTCTGCGTGACTTTAACAACTCATTTTACCTCCGCAAATTTCTTGTGTATAAAATGAGGACAGGACTAGATGACCCCAGCTCACATTTCTATTGTACTTTAAGTTTTGCAAAGTGCCCTGATCCTCACAAGGGGCCCATGACGTATCTAGTAGGTGAGGAAATGGGCTCTCTGAATCATCTCTGGTGTCCTAAGATTCTAATTGGAAGGGGGAAGATAAGAAATGTCTTATAAAAAGTGTTTCCCCTCCTTCGGAGACTGAATGTTTGCTCAGAGTGCAGCACTGTGGACCACAAGATGCTGGGAAGCACGATTATATAGAGTGAAGAGCTCTGAAGCTGGAGTCAGCAGGCAGCTTCCAATCTGTGTGATGAACACACTAGTGTGGGAACTCTGGGTAAGTCCTCTCTCCAGGACTGAACTATACACTGAACTATCTATAAAATGGGGTGGAGTTGGATGAGATCATCTCGAAGGCCCCTTTTAACTCTCAGATACCATGCTAAGTTTTAAAAAGTCACATATTTGCTCTACCCAATGAGCAGCACTGCCACTATTTTACAGACAGGGGTAGTGGGATTTTCTAAAGTCATGTGGAAACACTGCTGACAACTCCAGGACAAAGTGCTTCTCAAAGGTCTACAAGAGCTAACCTGGGAGCCCAGTTTCGATACAAACCTTATTGCTGTCATACATGTGAAGCAGGAGCCAGGTCTGCCTTGTTTTCTGAAACTTCCACTCCTCACGCTTATTGGCCCAGCTGGTGGAAACAATGACAGACCACAGAGAATCAGGTATGATTTAAACTGTGCAGGGAGGTACTGTTTACAAAAGATGGGAGGCAGAGTCATGCTGTTCCCAGGGGGAAGAGTTTGGCATGTACTTCCTGGGTGACAGAGTCCCATTTATCTTGGGGAATTTCCTTTTGTTATGTTTTTGCCTGGTCTCTCCCCACCTAAATCCAGCCGAGACAGTTCTTTGTGTAAGGCCCTAAAAACAAACAAGAACTAACAAATACCTGGGTCCCACACATACTAAGATATTCAAAGCAGTTCCCTTTGGGATAAAGAAACAGCCTGGGGTAGCATCTGGATGGCTGGTCTTGGAGCCAGGAAGTCCTGCTCAGGGAAAGTCGTGTCTTTGACACACACTGGCTGTGTGACTCTGGGAAAGCCCCTTAATCTCTCAGCATCCCCAAGTACCTCTCTAAGACTAACCTGCTGAAAATGTACCTAATCTGCACTGCTGGAAGGAATTTTCTCATTAGGGCCAGTCCTAGCCCCCAAGAAATGGAGTAAAAGTGGGTGTTTGAACCAAAAGTGAATTCAGTAAGCAATGATGAATGTGAAGAGTTCAGAGAAACATGGGAAGACTTGTATGAATTTAAGTTAAGTGAATTAAAACAGAACCAGAATAACAATATATGAGATGACTGCAATAATGTCAATGAAAATGAAAGGGTAATGATCAATCTTGATTCTGGAGAATCAATAATGAAATAGGGCTTCCCACTTTCCATAGAGAGGTGTGGAACACAGGGCCAGAAGGTGTTTGCTCTGTGTGCTTGTGTGCATGCATGTGTGTGTGTGTGTGTGTGTGTGTGTGTGTGTATACAGGAATATCTCACTTTACTGCACTTCTCAGATACTGCATAATTTTACAAACTGAAGGTCTATGGCAACCCTGTGTTAAGCAAGTCTACTGGCACCATTTTTCTAACAGCACGTGCTAACATTGTGTCTCTGTGTCCCATTTTGGTAACTCTCACAATATTTCAAACTTCTAAATTATTATATCTTTTATGGTGATCTGTGATTAGTGATCTCTGATATTACTGTTACAATTGTTTTGGGGTGCCACAAACCATATCCATATAAGACAGTGAACTTAATCGATAAATGTTACATGTGTTCTGACTGCTCCACTGACTGCCCGTTCCCTCGTCTCCCTTCTTCTCCCCAGGCCTCCTATTCCCTGAGACATAACAGTATTGAAGAACAACACATAAGCTTAATTGATAAAACAGGAGCAGGGTTTGAGAAGACTGACTCCAATTTTGAAAGAAGTTGTAATGCAGGTAAAAAAAACGCAGATATCAAATTGCATCACATAATACAGAGGAATTTTCATGAAAGAAAGAGTCATACGAAGTGGCAAATGTCATTGTTATTTTATTTTAAGAAATTGCCAGGGGCAGTTAGGTGGCACAGTAGATACAGCACTGGCCCTGGAGCCAGGAGGACCTGAGTTCAAATTCAGCCTCAGACACATAACACTCACTAGCTGTGTGACCCTGGGCAAGTCACTTAACCCCACTGCCTAGCCAAAAAAAAAAAAAGTTATCAACAAAATTATTTAGGGGGCAGCTAGGTGGCACAGTGGCTACAGCACTGGCCCTGGAGTCAAGAGGACCTGTGTTCAAATCCTGCCTCAGACATATAACACTTAACTAGCTGTGTGACTCTGGGCAAGACATTTAAACCCCCAATTGCCTCATACACACAAAAAAAGTTGTACTAGAGGGAATTAATAAATATTTTTTAAAAATAGGGGCAGCTAGGTGGTACAGTGAATAGAGCTCTGGCCTTGGAGTCAGGAGGACCTGAGTTCAAATCCAGTCTCAGACACTTATTACTTTTTTTAAAAGTATCAAGAAAATTTATTAAAAAGAAAGTCCAGAGGATTTAGATGTTTCTGGCCAGAAGGGGCTCCACCCCTCTTCAGGAGGGGTGGCTCCTGAGTGCAAGGGCAAGTGTGCTTTTATGCAGTTGAATTCGGCGCGAAACCTCCCAGGCCGGGATTGGTCCATCCCTTCCCAGGTTAAACCTTTCCTTACATGTTTCCCCTTGATATGCTCAAGTATGTTCCCCCTCCCTTGGTCATACGTCCCATGACTCGTTAATGAGGCTCTAATTTTATGCAGGGTGTGTCAGATAATAGTAATGAAGCTCATTAAGCAGGCGCACTAACATTTTTCAGGTGTCCTCAGACTGACTCTAACTGGTCGGAGCTGGCTCAACCCTCATCTTGATTTGGGGGTCTTTATGGAACCACCAACTTACTTTTTTTTGGCTAAGCCTGAGCCCACCTGCAGTGTACTACTTCCTGGAGCTGTTCTTTAAATCTCTGCATTATTCTACCTGTGGAAACTTAAGCCCTTCTAACTCTAACAATTCCCTCCTCTTCTTCTCAATAAGAATTGTGTTTCCACACTTTTTGTTCCTGTTGTCTTTCCTCAAAGCGTTTTAACATTAGTTTGCATTCTTCATCAGAGGAGGAGGAATGATCATTAACTCTCTCAATCATCATCCTAACTCCACTTGATCCTGTTACCTGAATTCCCATAGCCCGGTCCTATTGGGATACTTTTAGTTAGCGCTGTTTCTATTAATTTTTGCACCAGTCCACTGATACAAGGGATGATGCAGCACCTCACTGCAGTTAAAACTTCCGCAGCTACGATTAGAGAGGTGATGATAGATACTGCTATTCCCTTCCATTTGCCAAACCAGGATTCTAACCATCACTTTAATCAGTTATCTATCCCAGAGTTCTCTGCCAGCTCCTCAGCTAAAATGGTTAAACCTTGCAATGCCTTAGTGATGGTTCTACCTGGGACTGCGCTGCTGGGCAACATTTCATCAAGGGATTTTGAGGACTTAAAACAACATGAAAGAAGGAAGGGAAGAGTTGACCAACGCATTGACAAATTAAAAAGGGGGTAGTCCCCTTATTAAGTACAGATACAGAGACCCAAAAGTAATGATAAATTGTCTGTTTAAAGCTTCAGAAATCAGACACTTAATACTTATTAGCTGTGTGACCTTGGGCAAGTCACTTAACCCCAATCACCTCACCCCCCCAAAAAAAAGAAAGAAATTGCCAGAGCCACCCCAACCTTAAGCAACTACCACCCTGATCAGTGAACAGCCATTAACATCAAGGCAAGACCCTCCACCAGCAAAAAGATTATGATTTGCTGAAGGTTCAGACGATGGGTAGCATTTTTTAGCAATAAAACAATTTTTAATTATGGTATGTACATTGGGTTTTTTTGGACATAATATAAACCAAAAAATTTGTGTGACTCACTTTATTGTGATATTTGCTTTATTGTGGTGGTCTGTAACCAAACCCGCAATATCTCCAAGGTATGCCTGTATAGTCTTTAGATATAATAAAGTATATGTGTGTATGTATATTATATATGTATATATATGTATAATCTTCTAAAACATTTTTAAAACATTGATACAGTGATCAAGTCTGATGATTTCTCTCTCTCTCTTTCTGTCTCTGTCTCATACGCATACACACGAAATAAAACTAAGAGCCATTCCCTAATAGAAAAGCCGTCACAGGACATGAATAGTTTTCAAACAAATTGCAAACTCTACATGACCACATGAAAACACATTCCAAATCACTAAGAGAGAAATGCAAATTAAATCAACTCTGAGGTTTCATTTCCTAACAGACAAATTGCCAAAGATTTTCAAAAGATGGGAACTGTCAATATGGGGAATGATTGAAAAAAAAACTTAGAATATATGAATATAATGGAATATTATTGTGTAGTTAAAAAATGACAAATACTAGAAATTCAGAGAAACTTGGGAAGATTTATATGGACTGATGTAGAATGAAATAAGCAGAACTCAGAGAATACTATACATAATGATTGCAATAATGTAAGGAAAAGATGGTCAGAAGGAAGTGAAACAATGAGTAACTGAAAAACCCATTTCAGAGAACAGATAATTATACATAATTTCTCTCTTACAGTAGAAATAGGTGTGACTAGTAGGATACTGTACATACTGTCAGGCAAGTTTAATGCATCAGATGTTTTGCTTAATTGTTTTTTTTTCGTCTGTAGGGATGGTTTAATCTGGTGAGGGGTGGGTGGGTAATGAGTATGATGAAAAGACAAATATATAAACAAATTTTTAAAAAGAATCAAATGAAAAGAGAATGGAAGCATTTTTATGAGTTGCAAAGAACTAAACAAATATAAAGCATCGTGAGAGTGCAGTATCTGCAAGTATTTTAGACTTTGTGGCTCATTCAATTTGTAAACTGCTGAGCAAAATTAAGATATCAGCCCACAGAATACAAATGATTAATTTCTTCTTTCATATATGAAGATGTGAGGGCTAGGCTGCTCTTGGTAAATTAAATACTTTCAAATTAACTCAACAAACATTTTTTGAAAAAAAAATTAAAATTTTAATTTTATTGTTGTGTCCTTTTGTTTTTAAATTAAATGCCAGGAATTAAATGGAGGAAGTTGTATTATATATCTCCCTCTGCCCTCCTCTACACAGCAAGCCATCCCTTGTAATACAGATTAAAAAGAAATAGAAAAAAGGCAGTTCAGTAAAATTAGCCAACACGTTGATTATGCCCAAAGGCAAATGTGATATTCCACACTCGTAGCTTCTGAACCCAGCATTTTCTCTACTCTTCTTCAGGCTTCACTTGGTCATTATAAGTACACAGTGTTTAGTGTTGTAGGTTTTTCTGTTTGTTTGTTTGTCTGTTTTGGTGTTGCTGTTCCTCTTTCTGTTTACACTGGTGTACTTATTGTGAATATCGTTTTCCTGCCCAGGCTTCCTTAGTTAATATAACTTCCTATTCTAGACCAGAGTCCCAAGTCTGAGACCAGTCTTGGGGCTGCACTGGGTACAGGACTCTCAGTAAGGTCAACTAAAAAGAACACCAAGCTTGCTTATCACAATGGTGTGGCGACTGTGACATATCCTATTACCAGACCCACCATTTCATTGTTTACAACCTGGGTTGGTTTTTCAACCTGGATGGCAAGAAAAGCATTAATAAAATCTTGGTAGCTCAAGAGGAGAAGGTGAGGCGCATGGCTGGTGAGGAGATTCTTCAACCGTTTTAGAGGCTGAGGCTGGACTGCAATCTGTTTCTCTCTCCAAGGGGGAAAGCAGCTTGTATCCTGCAGATACCACAAGAAAAGACCCAACCTGATCTGATGAAATATTGACTTTTTTCCCTTTTATCTTTGTGCTGAAAAAGAAAGGGTCTTGGCTTAAGGTTGTCTTTCTTTCTTTTTCGTTTTTATAAATAAAAATTATCTGTATTCTTCATCAAACATGAATTATTCATATTTGGCTTTTTTTTTTACACAATGCAGTCATATCGCATACATTCACGTACCACAATTTGTTTAGTCATCTCCCAATCAGTGGATATCTAATCTGTTTCTAGTTTCTTGTTGCCACCAAAAAGGTTGCTATGAATATTTTGGGAGTATGTGGGATCTTTCCAGTCTTTGACTGCATAATGAATATATATGTGGCAGTTGGATCTCTACATCAAAGGGCATTAATTTTTCAGCAAAGTTCCAAACTGTTTTCCAGAATGGCTGGACAAATGAAAAACAACATATCTGCCTTCTGGCAGCCCCTCAATAAACATTTATTAAGAGCCTACTCTGTGCAGCCCACTTGGCTGGGTACTGGGAACAGACACAAACAAGATACTTCTTGCCCTCAAGGAGCTTCTGTTCTACTGGGGGAATACAACCTATACACAGATAGTCCTGCCTCTGAGGCTTACTAGCTGTGTCATTTAACTCCCTGGGCCATAGCTTTTTCATCTGAAAATAAGGGTGCCAGACTAAATGGCCTTGCACGTCTGAATTTTCAAGCTCTAATCTACGACACTATAATCCTAAATAAATGTAAGGAGAGAGACAAGAGATAGAAAGATAGGCAGATTCAGACAGATACACGCCTACAGAGAGAGAAAGAGAGAGAGCGGGAGAGAGTCAGAGAAAGAGAGAGAGAGACACACACACACACACACTCACAGAGACAGAGAGCAGGAGAGAGAGTCAGAGACAGAGAGAAAGAGCCAACAAGAGGGAAAGGCTTTTAGTAGGAGGAAGTGTTAGTTTTGGCTGAAGAAAAGTGAATTGTTCTAAGAAGTTTGGTGAGGAGGAAATGTTTTTCAGGTGTAGAGGGAGGTGGGGGATGAAGTGCTGAATTCAGGGAATTGCAGATGGCCAGAATATAGGGTATGTGAAGGGGAGTAATGTGAAATAAATATAGAAAGGCAGGATGGAGATGATTGTTGAGAGCTCTAAGTACTGGGGAGAGGAGACTACTTTTATCATGGAAGCAACAGGAAGCCATTGCAGATTTCTGAGCAGAAAGTAACATGGCTGACTTGTACCTGGGGACCATCTCTTTGGGCACTGGTGAAGAAGTCACACTCTCTCTCATTCAGCCTCCCTTGAGGCCAGTAGCGCCTCCTATTGGTGATTCAGCTACCCAGAGTTATGGGTGCTGGCCGTGGGCATGGAAGACAACAAACAAAATAGGAATACTTCACGTATGTACAGCATTTTCATAATTAATGCATGTTCCCATGCATTTTTCTTGATTTTGGATGTACTTGTGATTTCATTGGCATAGGGAACTCTGACTCCTTGTACTCTTGCAGATCACTCCTGCTCTACAATTTCCAGTCTGAAGAGAACTGCTTGGGGGACATTAAGGTTAAATGACTTATCCAGGGTCACACAACCTATACTAGACCTCAGTTCAGGTCCTCCTGCTGCCAAAGCCAGCTAGGTCTATCTCTAGACCATATACTGCCTTCTCATCTCATTTGAGAGCAATGTTAAATTGGAACACAAAAGGATCAGGTTTATGGCTACTTAACATGATCCTCTAAGAGAATAAGCATGTGTTAATGAGGTCTGTATTCTAGTCTCTGCATTTTGCTATAAAAAGAGAAATGGTGGGAAACCATCCTTGATATGAACAACAGGGGAGACCATGTTCTTAAGAGAGCCTATGAAACAGACGTGGAAGTACTAGATGCTGCCCGCGACCCTTTTCCCTCTTGAAGGAACCATATACATAATAACACCTTATGATATGAGCTACACCTCCTCTTTGAACAATGAATGCACTCTGTGTTGGTCTATGTGTTTTTGTGCACGCAAGGCTAAAAAAATGAATGACATTCAATCCAGATATATGAGAATGGTTACACACATTACAGATTTAGGCCAGGTAGGGCAAAAGTACTTACTTTTCAGAGGAGTGAAATACTCTTATCTTTAAAAGTAGGTCCTGCTATCAGGACAAAGGTTTCCATTAGGAAAAGGAAGAGAAATGGGAAAGAGAAAGAATGGGGTAGTGGGAGGACAATGAAGGAGAAAGAGAAAGGAGGCAGGTGAATATGGTATAGTATGAAAAAACACTATCAATAATTTCAGCAGAGTACGTCAGTGGGGAATTCCCTTTTGTGTACAGATTGGATAAAATGGTCATTGAAGTCCCTTCCAACTTTCAAATTCTGTGGTTCTGTTACTGATATATCTACCTACCTACTGGCCTCATATGTCCTCTATTTCCCACCTAAATACCATGGTATTTGAAATTCCACTATTAGAGAATCATTTTTTGAGGGGGAGGAGGTCTATTTCTTTGGGACTCCTTTTAATTTTTCTTTTCTTTAATACCAGAAGGACACTGAATTTTCATTGAGTAATCAGTGGCATAAAATGTGTTTTCCTTGATAGGAGGGACTTGGAGAAGAGTGAAAACCTGGGAAGCCTGGAGGATTGGGAGCATGAAGAAAGAGGGTGTTCAGTGGTGAGAGAGTGGAAGTAGAGGGAAATACCACCAGAGGAAGGAGAAGTGAAGGAAAACTATATTCTTTAGAATTTTGTCTGACATTGGCCCTGCCTGGGATAGGAGATACTGACTGTGGCTCTCACTTTTGCAGAGAATTGAATTTACCCGGATAATTCAAATCTGTTGTAAGCTTAAAACATGACCACGGACATTACTTAAAAAGCCAAACCACCCATGTACTCAGGGTACATATTCCAAACCGGTCAAGCAAAAGTTCAAGTGTATCCAGGGGAAATAGAAAGACCAGGCCACTACATTTTTTGACTAGGATTCATTCCTTGAGGCCCAGCAGAAAACCTGCCAGCACACACACACACACACACACACACACACACACACACACACACACACACACACACACACACTCCTTTATTTCAGCTTTGAGGATTTCCAATCTCAGCAGTCAAAGGGGCAACTGGCAGCAGGCCTACTTCAGAGCTTTCTCTGGGAAGGCTCAGTGGAAATCTACCACAGAAAATCCAAGATTATAGAGGGAAGAAAAGACTGCTAGTCATGAGTTTGTAACACATAATAGGAAAGAAAACATTCATATCAGGAAGACCCCCAAAAGACTCTAAATCAAACCTACAAGTTAAAAAGAAAGTCACTTGGTGACATCCTGGGCCAATCCAGGCAAACGAGTTCAAAGCATTAAACCAAATATTAAAACTTGGACTAAAACCATCTGTGCTGGTATGCTGGCATGGGTCATTAACCAAACAGATAATTTTTCAACCAAAGTTGGGAATCAGATGTAAAAATGAAAGCCAAAAGGAAGAAACCAGATTCATCAGATCCCACTAAACAACCTCTAAATCATATGAAGCCTCAGTGATATGTTTCTTATAAAAAGAACAGTGCTGAGGAGGATTCCTTGACCTAATATTATTATTTGGCAGTATGACTGAAAGCATGTGAGATACTCTAAGCTCAGCTTGTTAGTAAATATGACCTGGAATCTGGAGAGCATGAAAAATGAATCAAAGTTGAGGAAGGGAAGAGAAATAGCTAATTAAGAAGCATTTGTAAAGTGGTTACTATGTGTTAGGCACTGTGGACACAAAGACAAAATGAAGATATAAGCTCCCTGTCATTAGGGAGCTTACGTTCTGCTGGGGGAGACAGCATATATACATACATATTTAAAACAGAAATGCAAAGGAAATGCCAGGTAATTGGGAGTGGAGGTAAGGTACTAGTAGTCACTAGGTGGATTAGGAAAGAAGATACCTGAACTGAGTTTTGAGCAAATCTAGGGATGCTAAGACATGGAGGTAAGTGAGGAGGAGGTATTGTCCAGGCATAAAGGCAACATGATGTAAATGCACACGGGCAGAAGTATGATATGTGAGGAATATCCGGAAGGATGGTTTGCCTGGATCACAGCATGCACATAGTTTCGAATGAGGTCAGAAAGGTAGGTTGGAGAAAGGTTGTGAAGGGCCATTTAAAATGCCAATCAGAGGAGCTTATTTTTGATTCTAGAGGTAATAGGCAGCCACTGGAGTTCATTGAGCAGGAAAGTAACTGTTAGAATAGTCACTCTGACTGCTGCATGGAGGACAGACTGAAGTGAGGAGAGACTTGAAGCAGCGAGATTGATGGGGAGGCCATTGCAATAGTCTAGGAGAGAGGTGATGATAGACTGAATGAAAGTGGTGCCTGTGTGAGTAGAGACAGGGAGATAAATGCAAGAGCTGTTTCAAAAGAGTCTCATATTTGTGCCAATGGACCTCATCAGCACAGTACTGTCCTCGGAGGCCAAGAGAGATGTCTTGGCTATGAGAAGACTGACAAAGACAAAGGTCAGGCAACAGGCTGACTCAGAAACAAATGAATACTTTAGGAAGATGCCAATAAAATCCTCCAAGTCTTTAAAATCAACATAGAATTGCATGAGGCTGTAGACAAACAAATATGATTGTGTCTGTTACCCTGGATGCACTCAGCTACACTTTTTTTCAGCTACACTATTTTACTTTTATCTTTTTACAATTAATACTCTACGGAATATTGCACATGTAGACAAAATAACTCCTTTTTTCTGGTTTAATAAAGGTATTAGGATTTAAATGTATAAGCTCATTCTCTGTAGGCTGACTGAAAGAAACACTGGTACAACTCCAGTAACAGAATGGATCATGGAGAGGATACATATTTCCTCTTATTCACAGAGGAATTGGATTTCTTCTGCAGGGTAGCTATATTTTGAGAGCTTTTTGTTTCATATAATTTGGAAGTATTTAGTAGGGCAACATTTACTACTGGAAACATTCTTAAGTTTTTAGGGATGGGTGACTATGGGTAACAAGAGTTTAGTCTATGATAATGTTCTAGTTATCGTAATGCTTATTGGTTGAGTTCTTAAGGACATTTTTGAGGTCTATATTTGCAGCAGGGGATTTGTCATTTGTCAGTCCATGAAAGATAGTGAGCTTCTAAAATATAGTTCTGGACACCAGGCCATGTTTTACTATTGCATTCAGTAGGTGCTAATCTTCTACGATTTACAATTATGTATTAGACAGTTTCTACCAATTCCTTTTATAATCTGCATTGATTGCTAAGTCTGATTTCTTAAGGATAACCTCCTTGAAATTTCTAGCGGTGATCACCTGGCTCCAAACAGCTGTTGTAGACTCTTCTGTTTCATACACGTGTTTGTATTACCCAGCCATTTGTTTAATTTTTTTATTCTGTCAACATAATTGTTGGCTAATTTCACTAGGATGTTGCCCATGGAGGGCCTTTTGGTTCTACCCTTGGATCTTGGCCACTTCATCTGGTTCTATCTGGAGGCAAACCACTTTTGACAAATACGATGGTGCATACTTATTGTGAACCTTTACTACTGCTCAGTGGAGTTACGTTTGTTTGTTCCCAAAGTGTTCCTGTAGGTTTCCTACTTGATTATTATGTGCTTTGAGAAGGTCTGCCAATCTTCTTCCTGCCTTTGGTGAGGAAGTGTTAATCTGTCTTTTTAAAAAACTTACTTTCTTTTCAATTCATGGAACACAACAAGCATTTCCATAACACAATATAATAAAAAAGATGACTGCACATGAAACTGAAAATCTTCCATGTACACCTTGTTATTCTCTCCAAATATACAACATAGTTATCATGCACATTTCTTTTTTTTCTTCCCCTCCACCCCCAGATATGTCTACCATTAGACACAAATGAGTATACACACACACACACCCACACACACACAAAATTATTCTATACATCCTGTTCTTTATCAGTTCTCTGGATGCAAATACTGTCTTTCTTCATATGTTCTTTATTTTTAATTTGTGTATTTATAATAGTAAAAATGATTAGCTGCTCAAAGTTGTTCAAATAATATTGCTGCTATTGTATACAATGTTCTCTTGGTAGAAGCGTTAATCTTTCTATAGCTTTCTGTGTGTGTGTGTGTGTGTGTGTGTGTGTGTGGTTACCTTCCATTTCCTCTGTGTATATACATGCATTCACAAATGTATTTGTGTATGTATATGTACACGTACACGTATGCATACACCATATAGTTACTTTCCATCTATTTGGTGCACACACAAACCACATATATGCATGCATGTGTATACATGTGTGCATGTATATACACATGTATGTGCATATACACATACACACATACATACACACGTATATGAGAGAGAGAGAGAGAGAGAGAGGAGAGAGAGAGAGAGAGAGAGAGAGAGAGAGAGAGAGAGAGAGAGAGAGAGTGTATTCATACACAGAGTAGATGGAAGGTAGCCCATAATGGGGAGGCTGGTGTGATATAAACCACATGCCTGGGAAAGCCTTCTATAGAAGATGAGATATAAGCTCAGTCTTGAAGGAAGCCAAGGAAAATAAGTGGTGGATATGAGAATGGAGATGAACATTCTGGAAAAGAGTGTGAGAAGAGGCAGTACTGCACTGGCAGTAGACGGCTTTTTCTGTAAGCTGAGATGAGAAAGGGAGGAGAGACATAGGATGATGGTAAGTGGGGCTGATCAGATCAAATTAAGATTTTTTTTTTTAAGGATGCAGAAGAGGAGACATGGTCCCGTTAGTAGACAGCACGGAATGAGCCACTGTATAGGGAGACTGAAGATATCAGAGAGGGAGGGGATAATAAAGAGGTGATAATAAATCTTCTGGAGAAGACAGAAAGGGATATAATCAAGAATGCATGACAGAGCAGCAGAACTTAAGGGAAAATTCAACATAAAACATCCAGGAGAAATAGAAAGTAAACATTAAGGACCAATTACAAGGGACTCAATAACGTTAAAATGTTTACTTTTTACATATGAAAATATTATAAATTCTATTTTGACTGTCATTTTTATTTGGGTAGTTTGAAAGAAAGGCTTGGGTTGAACTGAGTATGATAGGGTGATTCTAAAAAAAACTGTAGGGAGAGATAAAAAGGAGCAATTATCTCATATGAATGAAACAAAAAAGAAAAAATTGATACAGAAGAAACTAATAGGGGAGAGGGTGGGTACTGCTGAAACCTTGTTCTCATCGGGAAATAAAGAGGGAACAACATATACATCTGGAAGGGTAAAAAGTCTTCTATATTCAGAAAGAAATAAGAGGGCACAGGGTTAGGGCAGGAGGAGATGATAAGGGAGGGACACTTGAAGGAGTGGTTAGGTTAAGGTAGGAGGGCAAGGTAGCAGGTAGAAGTAAAGTAGAGGATGAGGAGGGACAGGAATAGGGTGAGAAGGATAGTGGGGAAAAATAAGAAGGAGGAAAATATGCAAGTAATTATACCTTAGAGTATGAATGGGATGAATTTACCTATAAAATCGAAACAGTGGATTAAAAATTTGAATTCAAAAATATGTCATTTTCAGGAAATGCTATTAAAAATGAGAGATATACACAAACATAAAATAAAGGTCAGGGGTAGAATTTATTATATAAAAAAGCAGAGGCAGTAATCATGATTTCAGACAAAGTTAAAGCTAAAATAGATTTAATCAAAAGAGAAAAATAGGGAAACTACTCTATATGTCAGTCATGTTATTCAATATTGTTTTAATCATTTAAAATAGACAGTATAAAATATCTGAGAGTATATCTGTCAAAACAAAGGAACTAAATGAATATAAACATAAAATACTTTTTATACAAATAAAGTTAGATCTAAAAATAGAAGTAATATTTACTGTTTATGGGTAGATAAAGCCAGTATCATAAAAAATGACAATTTTACCTAACAAATCTATTTATGTAATGGCATTCTAATTAAATTACGAAAAAATTATCTGAGTTAGAAAAAATAACAACAAAATTCATTTAGAAGAACAAAGGTCAGGAACTTCAAAGAAACCAAAGGAAAAAAGATATAAAGGAAGCAGATCCAGTAGTATTAGACTTTAAACCATATTATAAGGTGAGAACATAGTTGAAGTATAAAATGGATAATTTTAATTATTTTAAATTAAAATTTTCTTGTATAAATAAAAGCTATGCAGCCAAGAATAGAAGGAATGCAGAAAACTGGGGGAAAACTTTCATAGACAATATCTCAGATAGAATAGGATTGGGATGCAACACATATCTATGCTTAATTTTAGCCTTCTCTGGGGGTGGGGCAGGTAGGGAAAATAAAAGTAAAAAGTTCACAGCAGAGAACAAAAGAAAACCTACAAGGATGCAAAGAAAAGCTGGACAGTTTTGAAAACAATGAGTAGTATTTATTATATACATTTTCTTGAAATGGGAATCTATTGCTTTACATTTAATCCTCTTGTGTTCTGCTCTGTCCATGGCAATATTTTTTTTTCCTTTACTTATGTTGTACTTAAGTTTAAACTTAAAAAATAAAAGACATTTTATCTCCCCCCACCCAAAAAAAGCATACATGACAGTTTGGCCTTGGCAAGAACAGGCCTCTTTAACTGACACCAGAGTTGAAGAGATAGTGGAAGACTTCTGAGTGTTGTGAGATGGATAAAATAAGGGAAAGGAACCTTTTAGTGAATGGCTTCCATTTTCTTTTTTTCCGAAGTATGAGGAGAGGTCCTTGGCTGGGAGTTCAGGGAGGGGTACCAGGAGAGGCCTGAGGAAATATATGAAGGTTTGGAACAGCCACTGTGGAGATCAGAGAGAAGTAGAAGGATTTCCTTGCTTCTGTGTGGGCCCAGTTGAGAGAAGATAACATAAATTGTAGGGGACCCATCAGTACAATTTTGTGATTTCCTTTAACTCTGTTCACTAGTACCTAAACAGGTATGAAGGGGGCAGATGGTGAGAGCGATCCAGGACTGGGAGTGGGCAAGAAGGGATCAGTGACATGACAAGAGTGCAAAGGACTTGAGAGGTGGAGGGAATGGAGGTCACGGTAAGGATGCAGAACAAGGTGAGAGGCCATAAGGGCTGGGAAAAGACAATGATAAAAGATTATGGCCAGATTAAGGAAATTCAGAGTCAATGATCACAGAAGTGGAACACTTGCAAATGATGGTAAAATGAGGAGTATAATCTCACCAGGTAGCTAGATTAAAGGAATAAGTCAAAGGAAGTCAGCAAACTGAGGGAAAGGAAAGACAGAGTGGTTGAAGGTTGAAGTACGCTGAAGGATACATGTTGAGGTTCCCTAGTATAAGGGTAGGAGTTAGTGTGGAGAGACTAAAAGGGGGAGCTGATAGGTAACAGCCATCAGGATTCAGATTGGGGTGTAAATTTGGATAGCGTGACCTCAAAGGAGGAGAGGGTCCTCAGTTAGGGCGCTGGAGGAACTGTCTGGAAGTGACACTGGGGAGCACAAAGACAGGGAAATCAAGGGACATGACAGAAGAAGGGATGTTACTAACCTACCACCACCGACTTGAGATGATTTTTTTTCACTGGCAGAGATGAATTTGTGCTGAACTGTCCACAATCTCTGGATCTATCTTCCTAGTGACCAGGGGTAAACTCACTCACAAGACTGAAGGCTGGAGCTAAAGATACAGTCTGTGATCATGAAACTGAGGAAGGCTGACTAGCCTACATGGAGAACGGTACATAGCTGTAACCAACCATTCTCACCAAGCCTCAGGCAATCATTATAAGGATGTAAGAAAGGGAGATCATTCAGAAAATCAATGGACAGCCTCTGAAATGTCCCTCCCACTGCTCTCATAATAGTCACATCTCATCATGTCACAACTCCTATTCAATTACCTCCAATGACTCCTCACTACCTGTCTCACTTGCTGTCTGTCCTTCATTCTCCAAGAGGACCATGACGCCAGAGAGGTGATGCCATGACTCGCAAGTGAGTTGGATTTAAGCGAGGGAGGGCTGTGCAAAGTCAGCAGCCTCACCTTCTCCTCCAGAGCCACCTGGGTCCAGGAGCAAGATAGAGATAAGGACGACTGGAGATGCGCCCCCCCCCCACTAAAGGCGATCCAAACCTCTCAATAGAGTCCCCAGCAGTTGGCAGCCATCCTGCCTTTTCAGTTACCTCTCAATACCCCCTTATTAGGACGCGGTACAGACCTTTCCAAGCTCCTTGCCTCTGCCCACCTCTCCCTAAGCCTAGAAATGCACTTCTCCCAACTCTGCGGGTTAAAATCCCACCCAACCTTTAAAACTCAGCTCTAATACTGCCTCCTCCATTAAACTTTTCTTGGTTTTGCGTTGGAAATGATTTTTTTCTCTCTTTTTCTTATACACATACATCTTAATTTGTTTTATTATATTATGTTTGTGGATCATACCCTCCCCCTCACTAGACTATCAGCGCCCTGAGGGCAGGAACTGTGTTTTATTTAACTTTCTTACCTCCACCAGGGCTTAGCTCTACAGAGTAGGTTAAATATTTACCTAATTTAAAGAATGTTCCAAAGCTCCCAATACTATTTAATGCTTCTTTCCAAGATTACTCTCTTTTTTTTGCAGTTTTTTCCCTTTTTTTTTTTTTAGGCAATTGGGGTTAAGTGACTTGCCCAGGGTCACACAGCTAGTACGTGTCAAGTGTTAGGTCTGAGGCTGGATTTGAACTCAGGTCCTCCTGACTTCAGGGCCGGTGCTCTATCCACTGCGCCACCTAGCTGCCCCCAAGATTACTCTTTCTCTTCAATAACCATAGCAATTGAAGATCAGACATTACTTCTTTCACCATAAAAGAGAGGGGTAAAACCCTATTCTGGGGGTTTGGTTAGCTCTGGCCCAAGAAAATACTTTAATCTCTCCAAATAGTTTGTTGTTATTGTTGGGGTGGGTGAAGCTGACTCTGTGATTTCACTGAGATAGGGAACACAATGAAAAACTTCCTCTATCAGTAAAAATGGGCACTTTCTCTGCAACTTTTTGTTTTAAAAAATTGCTGGGTCCACAGAGAGGCTAAGTGATTTGCACAGCCAGTGAATTTCAGTGGTGGGACTTGAACTCAGTTTCTGCTGACTTGGAGGCTAGTTCGCTATCTATGAAGTCATACTGCTTCTGAGCATAGGACAATGATAATACAGGCCTCTTTCCTGTTTTGATATAAGATATGAACTGGATTACTGTTGTACCCAGAGTTATCTAATAAGACATCAGGAGCTACTATCTGCTCCACAAAACACAAATCTGGAAGCAATATCAAGCACCCACGTATGTAGTTAATAGATACCAAAGAAGAGAATTGAAGGAAGTGATGGTGGCGATACACGAATACACAAACTTGTAAAAAAAAAAACAGAAGAGAGTTTCAACTAAACCCTACATCATTCATGTTTTCTCTTCCATTATGCTTGAGGCTGGTTCTTTAATATATCACCCAGCTGCTAGGCAATTAGTTCTCTGTATACAGTTACTGTTTATATATTTTTGTAAACATGTACTGATTGAAAAAACATGTGGCTGACAAAAATTTAATGAATATTTGACTCTTGTTAATAGATGCTGAGTTATATTTGGTGTTTGTAAGAAGGTGATTCTATTAGAATGTTCCATGTTTCCATTTAAAGAGCTGACAATGAAATCCATTCCATCAATTCTGAGATAAGTACCTGATTCTACATTTTCATCAATCTAAAAAATTGTGTGTGTGTGTGTTTGTGTGGGTGGAAGGATGGAGAGAAAAGAGACAATGGGAGGGAATACCCATAACATATAAGGTAGTGAAGCCTGCTGGAAAGACTACTTTCTGAGCCTCTGGCAGATCTACAACTAGAGAAGTAATCAGACTTTAATAAGAGCTTCTTCTAGACAGACTGTAAATTATTTTAGGGCAAAAGTTTATATTCTCCACAGTACCAAACACAGAACCCTACAGAAATTAGGCAACTATTAATAATACCTGTTGAATGAAAGAATCCATCCAAAGAGGAAGACATAACACATTATACTTAACAACTTTTAAAGTCTTACTATATGTCTATGTAATGCTATATGGTTTTATATACACACACATGTATGTGTCCGTACATATATAATCTCCATATATCTAAGTAATAATATTGGTGAAGAGGGGTGGGGTGGGGAATGGTATACAAAAGATGTCAAAGTCAGAAGGAAAGGCACATGCTTTGAAGTGATGTTGCTGTCATTACTGATATAAATAGTTAACAGCAATGATTACTGTTTGCATTTTATATAGCACTTGTGACTTTAAAGGGCTCCAGGTTCTCACCTTCATAACATGAGGGAGAGATGCCAGTCTCACTTGAACCTGTCCTAGGTCTTTTCAAATAATCGCAGAAGAAAAAAAATTTTTTAAAAAGTTTTTTAGCAACATGTCTCTTTGTTGGCAGCAAACACACTTCACTGGAGAAAATGTGATCATCTCAGTTTACTGAACAAAAGCCGGTTCAGCCACTGTGCCTGAAGATAGAACACTGAGGGGGAAAATTGGTGGGATCCCGGGAGGATTCTGCATCTATTACCGTAACAACTATAATTAGGGAACACTTCACTCATCACTGCTAAAGAATGGTAAAGATACACTATAATTCCATCCTATTTCTACTTCCAACTAGCCTGTTTTTCCAATTCTTTTTTTTCTGTTCCATTCATTTTCTTCTTTTAGCTCTGACTCTCCACATAAAAGCAGTTAACATTCATTTTTTATGAGATGTTCCAGAAATTCCCCTGTCCCTGTCCCCCAACATGTGTGCAGAAACAAAACTTGTTTATTTCCATGGCCTTTTGTGTGTGTGTGTGTGTGTGTGTGTGTGTGTGTGTGTGTGTATGTGTGTGTGTGCCTTCATTTTGAACAAGCTAGAAATCAAATGAAAATTAAGGAAGCAATAAAATGAAGAAAATCACCTTTTCTTCCAGGTTCATACTACTTCTAGCTTTTTATACCTACCTGTAAAATATTTTATTATTTTGGACACATATTGCTTTGATACCTCATTTGGGATTCATCTGGGCATTCTGTCTATACTGATTTGCCAAATATGAGTTTTGCAGTGGTAGGAATAACACAGCTGAATTTCTTAAAGAGGAAAAGAAGCTAACATAATTGAAGACATATTTTCTATAAAGAAATTGATAGAATTTAATGAAACATACCTACACCCTTACTCATCTAGAATCCTGTAGTCACATGGCCACATAAAGAGTTTATGGTACAGCTTATAAAAACCAAGACAAACCCTATCAAGAATACCACATATGCTTAAGTAGACGCACCCACATTCATGCAAAAAAAAATCTCAGGTTGCACATATTTACACAGGGGAAATCTAGGTCAGCTTATATGCGGGTCAAATATGGTAAAAAAAAAATCTTTCTAAAACAACAAATAAATTGACGAACACTGACAGAGATGAAGAGTGTGGCTGGGGCAAAACACAGGAGGCCAGGAAAATCTCAAGAGGATAGAGATCAGAGGCCAAGATTTGAGATATGCACAGGGGAAGAAATTTCATTAGCCACAAAGTCCTCAGGCTTTCTATCCATCTGAATCTCTGAGGCCATTAAGTAGCTTCAAAGCAGTCCTGTGGGGAGGAAGGATATTTAAAAACCCTTCCAGCTACACACTGTTCCATTATCCACTATTACTGTTAATGCTAGCACTCAATCCAACATGCACTGGTGGGTGCATTATCAGGGTCATAATCTGCAAAAGATGGTGATGCAAACAGCATGCCTTCAGCCAACCCTTGCATCCAACAAGACATCCTTTCCTGCCTGAGAAGTGTGCCCAGGAGATTGGCTGGATGAATCGAAGACTAGAAGGATAAGAAGTCAGTAAAAGAATGAGGAAAGGGGAAGAGATAGGTTAAGTCACAGAATCTTAGAAATGCCTATTTAGCAAGAGAAGCCTACAGAATATGAGAAGCAAGAGGTTGGGTTTTTTTTTTGGTTGGTTGGTTGGTTGGTTGGTTGTTTTTTTAATAATCCGTGAACCTACTATGTGCCTAATACTGCATTAGGAACTTTGAGTTTCTTTTTCTTTTTTTTTTAATATAAATTTATTTATTTTTAATTTTCAATATTCACTTCCACAAGTTTTTGAGTTCCAAATTTCTCACCCCTCCCCTCACCCCAAGATGGCATGCATTCTGAACACCCCTTCCCCTGGTCTGCCTTCTCTTCTATCTCTCCCCCTCCCTTCTCTTATCCCCCCCCTTCTATTTTCCTGTAGAGCAGGATAGACTTCTGTACCCCCATTTCCTGTATTTCTTATTTCCCAGCTGCATGTGAAAACATTTTTTTAAAAACATGTGTTTTTAAAACTTTGAGTTCCAAATTTTCTCCCTTCCTCCCTCCCCACCCACCCTCATCAAAAAGGCAAGCAATTCAATATAGGTTGTACACGTGCAGTTATGCAAAACACTTCCTTAATAGACATGTTGTGAAAAACTAACTCTATTTCCCTTAATCCTATCCTGCCCTCCCATTTATTCTATTCTTTCTTTTGACCCTGTCCCTCCTCAGAAGTATTTGCTTCTGATTACCCTCTTTCCCAATCTGCCCTCCTCTCTATCACCCCCTGCTCTCTTGTCCCCTTCTCCCCCTATTTTCCTGTAGGGTAAGACAGATTTCCATACCCAATTGAATGTGTATGTTATTCTCTCCTTAAGCCAAATCCTATGAGAATAAGATTCCCTCATTCCCTCTCACCTTCCCCTGTTTCCCTCCACTGTGAGAGACTTTTCTTTTCTGTTTTTTTTGTGAGATAATTTACCCCATTCTACCTCTCCCTTTCTTCTCGAGTATCATCCTCTCTCATCCCTTAATTTTATTCTCCAGATATGACCCCTTAATCTTCAACTCACCCTGTGCCCTCTATCTATACTATTATACATACATACAATTTTTTTCCTTCAACTACCCTAATACTGACAAAGTTCTCATGAGTTACAAATATCATCTTTCCATGCAGGAATGTAAACAGTTCAATCTTAATAAGTCTCTTATGATTTCTCTTTCCTGTTTACCTCTTCATGTTCCACTGGAGTCCTGTATTTGAAAGTCAAATTTTCTATTCAGCTCTGGTCTTTTCATCAGGAATGCTTGAAAGTCCTCTATTTCACTGAATGACCATTTTTTCCCCTGAAGGATTATACTCAGTTTTGCTGGGTAGGTGATTCTTGGTTGTAATCCTATCTCCTTTGCCCTCCGGAATATTATATTCCATGCCCTGCGGTCCTTTAATGTAGAAGCTGCTAAATCTTGTGTTATCCTGATTGTGTTTCCACAGTACTTGAATTGTTTCCTTCTGGCAGCTTGTAATATTTTCTCCTTGACCTGGGAACTCTGGAATTTGGCTACAATATTCCTAGGAGTTTTCCTTTGGGGATCTCTTTCAGGAGGAGATCTGTGGATTCTTTCAATTTCTATTTTGCCCTCTGGTTCTATATATCAGGGCAGTTTTCCTTGATAATTTCTTGAAAGATGATGTCTAGGCTCTTTTTTTGATCATGGCTTTCAGATAGTCCAATAATTTTTAAATTCTCTCTCCTGGATCTATTTTCCAGGTCAGTTGTTTTTCCAATGAGATATTTCACATTGTTTTCTAATTTTTCATTCTTTTGGATTTGTTTTACAGTGTCTTGATTTCTCATAAAGTCACTGTCTTCCAATTGCTCTATTCTAATTTTTAAGGAAGTATTTTCTTCAGTAATCTTTTGGACTTCCTTTTCCATTTGGCCAATTTTTCTTTTTAGGGCATTTTTCTCCTCATTGGCTTTTTGGACCTCTTTTGCCATTTGGGTTAGGCTGTTTTTTAAGGTGTTATTTTCTTCAGTATTTTTTTTGGGTCTCCTTTAGCAAGCTGTTGACTTGTTTTTCATGATTTTCTTGCATCACTCTCATTTCTCTTCCCAGTTTTTCCTCTACTTCCCTTACTTGCTTCTCAAAATCCCTTTTGAGCTCTTCCAAGGCCTGGGACTGATTCATATTTTTCTTGGAGGCTTTGGATGTAGGAGCTTTGATTTTGTTGTCTTCTTCTGGTTGTATATTTTGATCTTCTTTTTCACCAAAGTAAGATAATATAGTCTGACTCTTTTTGCGCTGCTTGCTCATGATCCCAGCCAATTACTTGAGTTTTAAACTCTTTGTTAAGGTAAGAGTCTGCTTCCAATGTGGAGAGTGTACTGTCCCAAGCTTCAGGGGTTTGTGTAGCTGTTTTCAGAGATACTTGTACTGTAAATTTTCAGTTCTTCCAAGGTGGTATGATAAGGGGCGAGATGTTTACTCCTTTCCTGGCCTGTGACCACAAGTACTCCTTTCTGTCCCATAACTGTGAGGAGGGTTCTCTCCACAGCCACTACAAGCTCCACCACGCCATCGCTCCTCCTCACCCCTGCACTGCCGCCCAGAACTGTGACCCAGATCTACACACGGGCAAAGCAATAGATTCCCGCCCTAGCACTGGCAAGGAGATCCCTGCAGTCCCTCTCTGATCAGCCACTGGATTCCCCCTCAGTCTGTGGGCCGGAAGCTTGGGAAGCAGCTGCCCCCGCCCCTCCGGCCAGGCTCTTGGGGAATGGAGCTGAGACCCTGCCTTCCTCTCTGACCACCGACAGAAACAGACTTTTCCCACTGACCTTCTAAGTTGTCTTTGGCATTCCTGGATTGAGGAGTCTGGAAACCTCCACAGCTGCCTGCAATTCAGTCCTCTGAGGCCTACTCCAGGTTTGCTGCGGCCTGCGCGCCCATGCTGCGCTGCGCTGCACTGCACTCCCAGCCCGGCGCGATACACCTTTCTGATCAATCATCCAGGTTGTCTTGGGCTGGAAATGTGTTTCACTCTGTCTTTTTGTGGGTTCTGCTGCTTCAGAATTTGTTTAGAGCCATTTTTTATGAGTATTTGGAGGGGTTTGGAGGAGAGCTCGAGCAAATCACTGCTTTCACTCCGCCATCCGGAACTTTGAGTTTCAAAAGAAGTACAGTCCCTGTACATGACGAACTTAGAATCCTGTTAGGAGCTTGCAAATAAGAGATTCTAATAGGCTGAGGGAAGCAGCAGGCCTTCTCCCATCTGGACACCATTTCATTTACCCCTAACCCCATCATTTTTATCACCATCTACAAACATTGCAACAATCTCAGCAGACCAAGATTAGACACTTTGCTGCTGCCACTTATCAATCCATCCATCCATCTATCCACCCACTCATTTTTTTTAAACAAATATTTATTAAGCACTTCTTATGTGGAGGGCACTAGGTTAGCAGCTGGGGAGATAGGAAGTTTAGAGAAGGCAACCTCACCGCCCTCACAGAGCTTAGAGTAGGACAAGACACAAACACAGCAGTAACTTGGATACTAACTGCTACCCTATCTAGAATTCGCCTCCTACCTGTTCCTTCTCTGATACATGGTCGTTGCACACACCTGCCTGCTCCTCCGTAGAGTAAATGATCTTTGATGAACAACTGTTTCCTTTTTTCACATTTCTCATCTCTCTCCTATATCCTAACTTGACTCTTGGTCCTGGGCTATGAATTATAGCTGCTTAAACACCTACTATATAGAAGAAACTGTGCTAATGCTAGGGAACTATATAGCTATCTATATAGTTAGGTGTGCATGTGTGCATATGTGTATATCTATACACACACTTTTATATATGTGTGTGTGTGTGTGTGTGTGTGTATACACATACATACAAACACAAAAGTATATTCAGAAAATAAACAGAATAAAAACAAATAAATACAAAGTAGTTTGAGGAGGGCACTAGCAGTGTGTGTGTGTGTGTGTGTGTGTGTGTGTGTGTGTGTGTATGTGTTTGTCTTGGACATGTCAGTCTTGTACCTGGGTTTTCTTCTTTCCCTAATGTGGATATTGATTTCCCACATAACCACTCATTTGGAAATGTGGTTGCTGCTGAATAAAACAGATTAGATTAAAATAGGCAGGAGAAACTGATCAAATCTCTCATTTTAAAACTCTCTGAATACACGGAGGGCATTAATTCAAATTTCTGCAGTGAATGGTTCAAATTTAGATACTCATTTCCTAGTGAAAATTCCGATTAAAAACTTAAAAATTCTGGAGCAACATTACAGTGTCTCTGCTAACTATCACAAGGGACATGAGATCTCCTTTAAATAATGTCTCAAACATGGAAGAAAACTAGGTAATAAAAAGATACTATAGGAAGTATTTTCTCGAGCAAAAATTGAAAGTGGAATGCCAGTGGAGACAGAAACAGATGAGCCCAAAAGCAGAATGGGAGGCTAAGTGAAGGGAGATCAGGAAGAAATGGGGTAGGCCAGGTGCTAGGGCAGTGCCCAGATGCCAGGAATCAAGGCAGAGAGGGAAAGGGGCAGGGTAGGGAAAGGTGTCTAGAGAGAAGTGAGCAGAATACTGGCATGAGGAATCAGGCTGCACCTAAGCATCCCCTAGGGTCAGGGTGACGCAGCAGCTAGAGTTCAAGGCAAAACCATGGAGATCAAGCCAAGCAATCAGCTCTGAAGAGGATAAAGATACCAGAGAGCAAAGTCAGGTGGCAGAAAGTAAGGACCTGGGAAATACACAGGAACAAAAGGAGAGGGTCATGACCAGACAAGGAAGGCAGGAAAACTGAAGTGAGGTACCCAAGAGGAAGTACCTAACTCAGTAATCTAGCCTACCTTCCTTGAAATACTGGTGCCAAATACAATGTGAACAGTTTGTAGAAAGAACAGAGTGGACTGGGAATTAGAAGACTTGCGTTACCTAAACTGCTGTCACTTACTAGCTGTGTGACCTTGAGTGAGTTGTTTCCCTTCTCCTGGGCTTATTTTTTTCATCTGTACAACAGTGAAGGGACCACAGGAGTAAATTTTCTCTAAGGTTCCTTTCAGCTGTGACACGCTACAGTTTCCATTGTCCCCCTAAGCAGGTATTAAATGAACAAAAATGGAGCTACTTAATTTTTAATCAGAAAAGTTATCAAATTCCTGAATCACTGTCTTGTTTTTGGCAACAGCACAGGAGCTGGACGCATTGTTTATTCTGTGGTCTAAAAACAACTTTTAACATATTATTCCACCTGATTCAACAGGAGGATTTGGCTAGAAATTTATATGTGTAAAAAATTTTTTTTTAAAGTTTTAGATGTTTTCTCTTGGGAATATGGTAAATAACTGGGAGCCTGAAAAAAACCTAACCTATTGATAAGCAATTTTTGCAGCACTGTAAATAAGAAAAAGTTAAAGGTTAAAGCAGAATAAAGAAAATTGAGGGAAAATTAAGCACTAATAACAGTCAAAGTTTATGTGAAGAAGTATCACATTGTACATAGGTATTTGTATTTTATTAACTTATTCTATATTGTGGCTTTCTTTAAGAATATATGCAAATGTTAGTAATTAACATCTAGTAAAATATCTATACTATCCATCTTTTAGCAATGTAATACTAAATTGCATGATAGATTAGGTTATTTATGTATCTGAAAAGCCATTCTAGTGGGAAAGCCTATTGGCTCATCCAGTCATACATACCATTTATTTATTTATTTATTTATTTGGTAAGCAAGTTCTTGAACCACAGTCAGTGCCTAGAAGGAAATAATCCCTCTGAAAAACCTATAAAATGATGGCCAAGGTCTTATTTCCATTTGCCTCTTTTTCTGCCTCCTGCTCCTGAGACTTCTTCTATGTTGTACCATATATTTGGAATATTTCCCCTCTGTCTCCTCTTTATATCAACCTTCTAACTTTTCCCATTGTTTCAATGCCTCTTCAAATTAAATCCTTTCTCCTCCATGAAGCCATCTTAATTTCGACAAGCGAGGGGCTAACTTCCCTTTACCCCAACCTTGTTTGAATACCCTTACTTGCTACTTGATAAATATGCATTTATCACTAATATCACAATGGAAATATTCAGAAATCTTATGTTTCCATGAAACATTTCTTATTTTACCTATACACCCTCTCTCTGCTTGTTCAAACTAGTGTTTTTTGCCTCATTTCATGTAGATAGAGACTGGACCTATTTAAGGAGAATACCACTGTCTCGTTCAGTGTTTGCTAGATGACCACTTGTCAGGAATGGTACAGAAGTTTCTTCTTCATGCTGGGGCTGAATAAGGTGAACTCCACTCTAAGGTCCCTTCCAACTCTGGGATTCTAGGTGATTCTTCCTTTATTTTATAGTTATCCTTTCTATATTGCGGAGGGGGTTAGGGGTGTGATGTCCCTCAGATCTGGAAAATCCCCATAGCATTTTTTGGCCCTTACTTTGTACTAGGAAAGAAGTCTGAATTTTTTTCTTTTTCCTTTATGGGGTGTTTACAATACCTTATTATAAAACTTGGGTGGATATTATACAATACTATACATATATTTTATGCATTTCTGAGTTTCTAAACTTTTTCTGTGTCATCTGCCAGCCTTTTTGTGTTGTCTGCAGCTTCTGCAAAACTCCCCACAAAACTGCCATTTAATTTCTTATGCTGACCCCCAGTACATCAAAACCGTGATGGGGAAAGTCATGATATAGAAGGGATAATTGTATTAAAATAACTTAGCACAATTAAGAATCTAAAACCAAATATATTTCCATAGATTGCTCCCAGCCAAATATATATATATACATATATATATATATATATATTATATGTATATGTATATATATATATATATATATATATGTATATGTATATGTATATGAGTTTGTATATGTGCATATACACACACATACACACACACACTCTATTGCTGAAATCGCCAAAGGAAATTATGCAGGTCAATGCATGGTTTTGTTGCCTCAATTTGCTGCTCAGGGAACTTTGGGACCCTGGAACATAACTTTTCTCCTAGTGGAGCCTCTGAAGGTCTTGTGTAAAGGAATAAAAGTTGGGGATCAGGTGGAGTTGGGAGTTGAGGGTGAATACCTACTATGTGTTAGGTACTATTATAGAGACAAACAAATACAAAACATCTGCAAACCAAATATGAAGCAACATGAGGAGGCATGTTTGCCCAGGCTATTGAATATACCTCCTCCTCACCTCTGCCTATCATAATGCCTCGGTTCATTCAAAGCCCACCCAACTCAAGTGTTATTTCCTCCGTGATGCTTTTCCTGATCCCCACTTCCAGCTGCTAGTGCCTCTCCTCCAAAAAACTGCTTGTATTGATTTAGTGCCTATCTTGCATATATATAACTGTATCTGTATGGTATCTTTATAAGCTCCTTGAGGGCAGGGCCCATTTTATCTGTGTCTTTCCAGCACCTGGCACATAGTAGGTGCTTAAGAAATGCTCACTGGCTGTTTGATAACTGATCACTCTCTCACCCTCATTCCAGCTATTCAGATTTTCTGTGGAAGTGGCACTTAACGGCTTAAAGAAAACTTGGGACAAGTCATATTGCTGTAGCACTTTGATAAGACTGAAAAAGTGCTTTTGTCACCACAACCCTGGGAATTATAAATTTTATTAACTCTATTTACACAGGAGACCACAAGGTGAAGTAACAGTAAATATCTAAAGTAAGATTCACACTTAAGTCTCCCGACGCCAAGGCAGCATCCTAACTATTCCACCATTACATGGTTCAATAGATAGAGCACTGGTGCTAGAGTCAGGAAGACCCAAATTCAAATCCAGCCAGAGACACTTATTAGGTGTGTGAACCTGGGCAAGTCACTTAACCTCTATCTCAGTTTCCTCAGCTATAAAAATGAGAATAATAATAATAATGATGATAGCACCGACTTCCCAGGGTTGTTTTGAGGATTAGCTGAAATAATATTAGCATTTAGTACAGTTCCTGGCACATGGTAGGCACTATATGAATGTTAGTTATTATTATTCTCACATGGGACTATGAAATTGGTGCTAGTAAGGATAAGGACTTCAGGATTCCTGCTGCTCATCAGTCGTAGCAACTGCTTACGTTTGCCAAAAGGGAGGCTCCTTTAAAAGGCTTGTATGTGAATGGCAGCTGCAAGTAATTTGCAAAATTCCTGACACCACTGATAATCTATTCTGTCTGTATATTGCAAAGAAGGGACATGGGAGACCATCCTAAAGGAAGGAAGAGGATAAAAAGGGTTACAAAAAGCGCCTCCTTTTTTTTCCTTTCCCTGCTTCTTCTGGGGTGTTGTGTCACTAACTAAAATAGCCTGGCTCCATAACCTATGGTGGGGGCTGTAATGACTGGCCAGATGTATTATACTAAAATAGAACCTTTCTGGTCCTGACTCATCTTTGCTTGGAGTGCCTCATTTACAATGTTTGAGGACACTCAAGCAGACAGAATGCAACATTTAAAGCCTGACATTTTGGGAAATTGAGCCCAGAGTTCCTGTCTTTGGGTGATGATGTGTCTGACTTGGCAACAGTTCCTCAGGAGAGAAGTGATACCTTCCTTCTGTTTGGGCTCATTCTCATTATAAATGTGTGGGGAGGGAATAAGATCATTAAAGATCTGGCTTAACTTGGGTTTAAAAAAAAATAAAAGGACAGACCTGATTTTTTTTTGTCCCTGTCCCCCTTAAAAAGAAACAAGTGGGGAAGGACCCCCTGGTGGCACGTATATCATATAAAAAGACAATTTCATCCAGCAAGGTTATTCCAGACACATAATGAATAATTTACTGCAGTCAAATACAGTTTGCCAAAAATGGACAGCTGATGGGGTGAATTGCTAGCAATGGCAAAACAGAACATGGATTTGTTCTTAACAGGGTGTAATGGAAAGGATAATACTCCTCTAAGAAAAGAGTAGCCCTCACCTAAGTAGAATGTAATTTTCTTGAGGGTAGGGACAGTTGCATTTTTGTCTCTGTATCCCCCAAGCACCTAGTGTAATGCCTTGTACATAGTAAGCATTGTGTTTAAATTGAAGAAACAGTTCATGTCTCAGTTCTGAGTGTAAATTACTTTAACTCCTACCCCCTCCCCAGTTTCTTCATTCATAAATTGTAGAGGTAACCAGGTACTATAGTGGACAGAGTACTGGATTAGGAGTCAGGAAGGCCTGAGCTCTAATGCCTTCTCAGATAATCCCATTGGGAAGTGGCCCATCCCTCTCTGCATTGTTATAGTAGGTGGCAGTGAATAGAACACCAGACCAGAAGTCAAGAAGGTGTGAGCTCAAATCCAACCTCAGATACTTCCTACCTATGTGACCCTGGACACTTTCTGTTCGTCTCAGTTTCCTCATCTGTAAACTGGGGATAATAATAGTACCTGCCTTTCAGGGTTGTGAGGATAAAATGACCTAATATTTATAAAATGTTAAGCAAACCTTAAAGATGTGTGTGCATAAAGATATGTATGTGTATACTAGTACTACTATTATTATTAGTAATATCATAGGGACTAATCTTTAAAATCTCTTCTAGCTTTAAAATTTTACTATTCTTTCCTCTTCTCCAGTCAATCAATGACCCTGTTGCCAGTCTCCTAGAGGTTGTAAAAGAACCCACTGTGATGATGGGCAAAAAAACCCAGTGATGGAAAGGAAAGAAGATCCATCCTCTGGAGAAACCAAGGAGGCCTGGTCTGGAGTCAGCACTGAAGTGGTTCAGAGAATCCTCACAGGGACAAGGTGAACTAGTAAGGCTTAATACTAAGCACCAACTATATATGAGGCATTTTGCTAGGCACTGTGTGAATTCTAAAGAAGTTGTCTTTTTCCCCTGCTGAATCTTGCTTTAGGCCAAGTTTATCTTTCTACTATTGTTACTTTAACTGCTAGTGTTACCACTGTTGCTGCTACTATTACTATAACTATTCGCTACTGCCATTACCACTGTTAATTGATACTATTACTGCTGCTATTATTAACATTGTTATAATTACTGCTGCAGTCATTGCTACTGTTCCCACTATTACAGCTAATGTCACTACTACCATTACTGCTACTGTTACTTCCATTGTTACTATTACTGCTGCTACTGTTATTGCTACTACTGTTACTACTATTGCTACTTCCTTGTCTCTGGCAATTCCAAATATTCAAAATACTTCCCCATATATTTTCTCACTTGATCATTACAACTCTGTGCATTAGATAGAGGAGGTATCTGGTAGAAGAGGAAAATTTAAGTGATTTGCCTTAGTAACAAAGCCAGGCCTCAAACCCAAGCCTTCCGACTCCCAGGCCAGTGACCTTGCTACCATACCACATCTGTGTCACTACACCTTATTTTGTGAGTATGGCTCCTTGTCTCTTAAATCTAAGGTCTTCTGACCCCACAGTCTTAGATTTTTTCCGACTATATGATACCCATCTTTCTATCTTATACAAATAGGAAGGGGCAGCTAGGTGGCGCAGTGGATAGAGCACCGGACCTGAAGTCAGGATGACCTGAGTTCAAATCCAGCCTCAGACCAAACACTTGACACTCACTAGCTGTGTGACCCTGAGCAAGTTACTTAACCCCAAATGCAAAAAACAAAAAAAAGAAAAAGAAAAAAAAGAAACAGGAACTTACGACATTCCATACATTGGATTGACAATTTACTTGATACAACTCAAGAGAGCTGTAATTTGAACGCTGTTGCTTGTATTATCGTTGTGGAGAATAATTTCTCTTTTTTCAAAACATTTGAAATATAAAGCTGGTTACATGCCAGGCGACATTGTAGCATAATATACAGTTAAGAGGACCTAGATTTCAAATCTCATTTCGGACAGCAGGCAAATCGCAACCTCTAAGGTGCCTCACAAAACTCCTTAGGCCCTATTTGTGAAGTCACAAACAGGCTGCAGTCTGCATAGGTGGAAGGAGTGCCCCATACCAGGAGTTCGTCATATTGAAGAAATTACAGATTCTTCATGTATTCACACATTTCCTGGGTATGTTTGTTCTTTTATTTATTTTTATTTTTCAATTTTTTTATCCTTTTCCATATTTTATTCTTTTCTATATTCATAGGTTTTGAGTTTGAAGGGCCCTTAAAGATCATCTAATTCAATTACTTCACACTTTACAGATGAGGAAACTGAGGCTCTGAGAGGTTAAAGAAATTGCCCTGCTTCATACAGGTGTGGAGTAAGTGCCAAAGCCAGGATTTGAATATAGGTCTTCTGACTACAAATCCCACACCCTCTTTCACTGTACCACACTGACTCCCATGAGTCTCCTTAACCCCAAATCGCCCACTCATAGTGAAGGGTGGATTGTTACATAATTTGTTAATCATGAGGCCTTCAAGTTATCCCAGACATCTCTTAAGGTTAAAGTTATGGTAACTGTCTTGGAGAACTGATGCTTATCTCTTGGAGTTCCCTAATTTGTATTCATCAATGGAACTATAGAATTCGGAAGATTTGCTTTGTTTTGCTAATCTCAGTTCAGGGATTGCACCATTTGGACTTTGAGCTACTGTGCTGGGCAGAGTAGCAAGAGCTGCTAGTAGCTTTAAAAATCAACACCAAAAAAGGAAAAAGTTTTAAGATTTTGCCATTTGTTAGCTAGGTCCATTTTCTGTAATAGTCATTTTGATGAGGAGAAAACTGTGTTGAAATAGAACTCCTTGGGCACCTAGTTATCTTTAGGGAAATTTGTCTAACAAGTAACATGAATTAATATCCATAAATAGGGAATTAGTCACATACTGAAGCTCATATTTATATAGTACATTAAGGAATAAAAAGTGCTTTTAAACTACTAACCCTATGGGGTGGGTAATACAAATATCCTTACTATTACAGCTGAAGAAACAAACTTGGAAAAGTCAAGTGACTTGACTTATAGAATAAAGCTAATAAGGGTCAGAGCTAGGTCTCCTAAGTAGCATGTTTATATTTTTATTTTCAAGTGAAATAATGCTTATTTGAACTATAATCTCCTTAGTTTGTTGTACTCATTTCTGCTTTTCAAAATGAGACAATATGATTGAATTTTTAAAAGTACATATGGAGGACCCACACACACAATATTCATAGCAGCTCTTTTTTGTGGTGGCAAAGATTTGGAAATTGAGGGGGATGCCCATCAATTGGGGAATTGCTAAACAAGTTGTGGTATATGAATGTAATGGAATACTATTGTGCTCTGATGCAGAGTGAAATGAGCAGAACCAGGAGAACGTGGTACACAGTAATAACTACATTATGGAATGACTGACTTTGATAAACTTGGCTCTTCACAGCAAGGCAAGAATCTAAGACAACTACAAAAGACTCATGATGGAAAATGCTATCCACACCCAGAGAAAGGAATATGGACTCTGAATGTAGATGGAAGCATACTATTTGCTCTCCTTTTCCTTTGTTGTTTTGTTTTATTGCTTCATTCTAGTGGTTCTTCCCATTAGATCTAATTGTTCTTTACATCATGATTAATGGAAAAATATGCTTCACATGAATGTATATGTAGAGCCTATATCAGACTGTACGCTGTTGGGGTGGGGCAGAAATAGGAAGGGCAGAAAATTTAAAACTCAAAATCTTATGGAAGTGAATGCTGAAAACTAAAAATAAATTTCTAAAAAATAAAGTACACATGGATGTGTTAAAGGTTTAGGAAGAAGAAAATGGGAATAGCTTGTTGTCCATGGTTCTTTCTTCCCCTTCTTCAACATCCACATTTACTGGGTTTTAGAGTAGTTTTTTGGTTTTTGTTTTTAATTTGTATTTTTCACAAATGGCAAGGATTGTATTCCTGAATTTATACATATCTATATATCTATATATATCTATGCATGCATACATACACACATATATATATATACATACGTATATAGTTTTTGTTTTATTATCAGTGCATCAACTGTACATTTTAATAACCAAATATACATATTAAGAATAAAGATGAGTATTAGTTTAAAAAAGTACACATGAACCTCATTTAAGACGGGTATTAATCAGAGAAAAAAATCTGTTCAGCAATCCTCTAAGTATCAACATCAACTGAGTCTCCAAATGGAAGTAGATGCTTGCTAGAGGTGTTTTCTAGTATAACTGAAGATGCCCTGTACAAAGGTGAAACAGAATTGGAATTCTCTATTAAAGAGGTTTTTCAGATATTCCTATTTACAGAGGATATTAATTTTATCGCATTAGGCCCTGGGCTTTCTGAATGTAATCTTCAGTCACTGAAAAGAAGTCAGCCTAGCAATCCACACAGAAAAAACAAATGGATGAAGAATACCTACTGCCCTGATTATGTCAAATAGTTGACAACTTGGCAACCCACCAAGTTGGTCTACTGGTCCTAATATGTAGGACAGGTACTACAAATGAACAAGAAATTGAGCCCATAATTGGAGATCAGGATGAATCACATCTGGGAGATTTAGTGCTTTCAATTATCTCAAGCTACTCCCTACTGCAAAAGCCCAGACAGAATATCACTATCTCAGAGGAACTGAGAGAGCAATGACGTCATCCCAAGGAATAATAAAAAAGCAGAATCTTAACTAGGGTGGGGTGAAGAGAGCCCTGAATTTAAATGTCTAGGGCATTGAATTTAAAAGTCTCTGATGGCATTTATTACGGACCTTCAGCAACATAGAAAAACCAAAGGCTAATAATACCTATTTAGCAAGAATAAGTAGTTAAAATAGAAGGTTACCAGCTGGTGGGCTAAGCTGAGTTACACACATCCGATACAGACTGTGGTTCCCCAGTAGCAGCGCTATGTCATTGCTCTGGGGTATCATCTGTCTTCTCCCCACTCAGGGCAGTCAATCAATCAGTAAACATTTAATTAGGGCCTACTCTGTGCCAGGCACTGTGCTAAATGCTGGGAATACTAAGAAAGGCAAAAGACACTCCCTGCCTCCAAGGAGCTCACAATCTGATGGTGTAAGACATATAAGAAGATGGAAGGTAGGGGTGGGAGGAGAAGACAAATACCCAGTGTGAGGCCCGATGAAGCCCTGCAGCCAAGTAGAAATGATGGGGTGGTTTGTCCTGGATCTGGGAGGAACTCTCAGGAACACCTTGTACTCTCTCTAATCAGAGGAAGCAAGAAGCCCAGGGGGCAATGCTTTCCTGCTTCCTCCTCCTCCCCCACTCCCTACTTTAATTCAGGGTGCTCCTGGAGCCTCCTTCCTTGAGCACAAGTTTGTGGTCTCATCCCTCAGGGCAAAAATTCCTAATTATGCTCCAGTGGAAAAGCTTGGTGAGCGTAGGCAGGCCTTGATGTATTACTGATGATGACCTACACGGGAGAAGTGGTGTAAAAGATTACCTTACAACAAGAAAGGGTGGCCAGGCACCCATGTAGTAAGAATGAGGCCCAACAGACGGATGGCCTGAGCGGTGCCCTGGTATCCATGCAACACTAAATGAACCAGAAGGAAGCCTCCAGTGCAGCGAGGAGAACCATTATTGAGTATTTACAAAAATATATGGGCATAAAAACCATGCAAAGGAGGGCTGGGTTGAGATCTGCTCTAATGAAGGAAATACCTAACTGAGAACACATTCATTAAATCATTACAGTATGAAAACATGATGCATCTTGTATCTACTAGAAAGGGATAATTTTGCCCCCAATTTTGTCCCAGTAGGACACTTCAGCCAATCAGTGAGCAAGCATTTTATAGTGACTACTATGTGTCAGATGCTGGGGATGCACATTCAGGTCCACATCATCGAGGAATATGGATTTAAACCAATAAGTTATTATTTTTTTTATACAACAATAAGACTCCAAATAAGGGCCTTATTAATTGGCTATTATGTGTACCCTGTCTATTCACATTAGCTAAGTTTATCAGCATGGGGGTTTTCCCTTTCTTTCCTGTTTTATTAAAATTGAACCCAAAACTTCATCACTTATACTTAGGGAAATTCATCCCATGGTCTTGCCTCTGGGATCTGGGAGCTCCCACTTGGCCTATAAGTTAGTTGTTCAGGGAAGAGGCAGTACCCCTTTCCACAGGCTGATTTTCATTAAGGTTTGTGTGGGGTGTGGGATTAAGTCCATTAAAGATCCTGCTTAACTTGGAAAAATAATGAACTGCTTCATATGTTTGCTATTTTAACTCTATTTGGGAGGCAGTGACAGTTCCCTGGAGCTAAATGATTAATAATTGCTGTCCTTTTTTACTTTATAAAATTGAATGTTGGCTGACTGGTCTGTATCTCTCCCTGGAGCTAGAAAATTGTGCACAGGGACATTTTGGAATGTTTGACTTGGGTTGGCAACTCTTTACGCTTTCCTGAGGCCAAAGAGGACTACGTTAATTCTTCAGGAGGGAACTTCCCCTCTCCACCTGCCCCACCCCCCACCCCAACTAGGAGCTCTGTCATGGGTGGAGTGATAGACTTTTTCTGTCAAAGCTTCTGCTGCCTTGGTTCTTGAATTGCTCAATCCTCAGCACTTTACTTATTGGGCAGGACTATCATCGTCACTATGGAAAGAAAGCTTTGTGCATATGGGTCTTTGGAGGGGCTTCTTTCCATATCAGGAAAAGGAGTTTGTGAAGTGAGTGGGTGTACCGGGTCCTGTGCTATGTCTGCCTTGAGCAGCAGTTCCAACCATGAAACCTAGCCCATTTATAACTTTTTACCCTCATTCTTTCCTAAGTGTCACTGGGATTTGGAACCCAAAGAGCACATAAGAGGTATGGCCTGTGTCCTGTCTAGGTGTCATTGTACAGCACTGGCAAAGCACCACAGGCAAGAAAGTACATACCGAAGGCTTACTGGATGAATTATTTTTTATTTTTAGGCAACTGGGGGTTAAGTGACTTGCCCAGGGTCACACAGCTAGTAAGTGTCAAGTGTTTGGTCTGAGGCCAGATTTGAACTCAGGTCCTCCTGACTTCAGGGCCAGTGCTCTATCCACTACGCCACCTAGCTGCCCCCTATTGGATGAATTTTTAAAAAGCATTTATTGTGTGCCATGCATGTTCTGAGTACTAGAAACACAAATACAAGCAAGCTACTGAGTCCTTGCCCTAAGGAGGTGACATTCTAATAGGGAAAGACAAAAGAGAGAAGGGAACGCTGGTCAGGGAGGAGTGCTCAGGACAGGGAAATCAGAATGGTGATGAGGGTCAAAGGGCACTTGGCTGACACATCCTTTTGATAATGGCACCCACTGCATGGAATAAGTATTTATTGAGCACCTCCACGTACCTCACCGTGCTAAGCTCTGGTACAGCTACAAAGCATAATAAGAGATAGATCCTGCCTTTGAGGATCTTACAGTGTAATGGGAAAAATAATGTGTACCCAAGGAACAATGTGAAAGTACAATAAAAAAGGTATAGAAAGTGCTGAGGGAATTCAAAGGAGAAAGAATGTCATTTCTGGCTGGAGGGAGGTGGAAGGAAAAAAAAACTGGGGGTGGGGGAAGAGGGAAGAAATACCACTGAAGCTGAGTCTTACAAAATGGGTAGAAATGGACCAGAGGAAACTGAGTATGGGGGAAGACACATCATCACCTTCATCAAGTTAGAGCAGTGGCAAGGCAACAAGTTCTAATTTCTGATTTTAGGCAAAATGTCAACACTAAATTTTTTTTTCTGGCAAACCTCAATTTTTATTCCGATTTGGAACCACTCAGAACCAAACCACTTTATTTGGTCACTTTACGAAAAGACATGCTGTTCCTGCCCTTCGGAGGCATGAAGCTCGGGTGCACAGCCAAGGGTGTGTCGGTAGAGTGGAAGAGAATAACCCACAGGAACTATGCTTTGCAGAAAAAGCTTCAGGAAGAGAGTTACTTTTTCTTTGTTTTTTTTTGGGGAGGAGGGCATCATAGGGGGAAAAGGTGTCAGATGGGAGGTCTAACAATATGGGTTTGAGTTGTGGGTCTGACATTTATTAGCCTTGTGACCTTGGGCAAGTAATTTATCCTCTCCAAGTCTCAGTTTTTCTCTCTCTATAAAGTGAGGATAATGGTAACTGAATCTCGAAACTAATCTTGCACTTATTAAGCACCTACTATGTGCCAGGCACTGTGCTAATCTGGGGATGCAAAGAAGAGCAAAAGATAGTTCCTACCCTCAAGGAACTCCTAGTTGAATGGGGGAGACAATATAAACAAACAAGTGATGTGCAGAATAAATGGGAGTAATCAGCAGAAGGAAGGTACTAGAAATAAGAGGGATGGGGAAAGGCTTCCTGCAGCAGGTGGGGTTTTAGCTGGGACTTGAAAGAAGCCAAAGAAATAGCGAGGCAGGCACGAGGAGGGAAGACATTCCAGGCGTGAGGTACAGTTACTGAAAATGACCAGAGTCAGGAGCGGAGTGCCAGGGTGGGAGCAGTGTCAGAGGGCAGGAATGATCCAAGAGCCAGAAGAAACTCTCTCATTTTACAGATGAGGAAACTGAGGCCCAGGTAGGGGAACTGACCTCTCCAAGGTCACAAAATTATTAAGCTGGGACTTGAAACCATGTTTCTCGATGCCCAGTCCAGTATTTTGTCCACCTAGAGACAGCTGAGTGGTATAGTGGATAGAGTGTCAAGAAGACCTGAGTTTATACCCCTCCTAAGGCATCCTAGCTGAGTGACCCTGGGTAGCTCACTTAACCTCTGCTTGCCTCAGTTTCCTTATCTGTAAAATAGGGATGTAGGTGTTGTAAGGATTAAATCAGATAACAATCATAAAGCACACAGCATACAGTACCCAGTGCATAGTAAATGCCATATAAATACTATTATTATTATTCACATTTTTGTTATAAGAAACACACTTGGTAAACTCTAAAGGGCTATGTAAATGGTAACTATTGTCACTAGTGGAATGCAAGAAGGAACTCCACACTGAACCAGCCTGGGAGAGAGGTTCACAACAGGGCTGTCAAATGCCTGGGATTATTTTTTCTTCCTCTATCACAGCCTAGTGGGAGAGAGGGACAAAGTGAATGTGGGTCAGCAAGGTCTTTTAGTAGGCAGACCTTTCAATATACAGGTTTCTCAATGAATACACAACAAAAAACAGATCAAGAGTAATTATTGGTGGCAATTTTCAGTCAAGTAGAGGGCAAATTTTTAGTTTCCTGCATTCTGCCTATAAATTTGGGAGCTTTTTTTTTTTAAGTGGAGAACAGTCTTAAGCACAGAAACTCAAACCATTTTCACTAAAATATTTATAAGTAGCACACCTGTTAGATATGGATGGGGTGTGTGTGTGTGTGTGTGTGTGTGTGTGTGTGTGTATGTTAATCTCTCAAAGGAAGGCTCATATAGCAGGGGTCCTAGTTCTGCTTTGGGGAATTTTTACAGCTGTTTTTATTTTAGATGAGCAGGGCAGCCAGGCCAATTGAAATAACTAAATTCTTTTAAATTCTTTAAAAACCAACACATCCCACTTGTTGCACAGCCCCAACATTATGGGTTTCAAAGAGCTTTTCATGCATCATCTTATTTGAGCTTCACAATAATCTGGAAAGGAAGGCACTACAGGTATTATAATCCTCACTTTACAGACGAGGAAACTGAGACTCAGAGGGGTCTTGCCCTTGGCTACATAGCTAGTAAGGATCAACGGGAGGTGGGGGTAGGATCCCAACTCCATCCAAAATCCAATCCTAGCTCTCTTTCCATGACATCTTACTGTGTCTACAATTAAGCATGAAGGAAGAAGAGCCCTTTGGCTGAACATACACCAAACAAGATCAATTTCTTCTTGCCTTTCTGGGGAAATGAGTCATTTCCATTTTAGTCCTTTAAACCATTCAGGCAAGCAAATTATAAACTCAAAAGCAAGTGTAGCAGGTCTCCACAAGAAGAGTTGCACATGTTTGAGTATAGACCCACCTTCACAATGCTCCATGACATCATCCATCTTTCTCTTGCCTTTGCTACATAATCAAGGCTAAAATGAGTAAGTAACTTTAGGCTAAGAAGCCCTCAAAGGCTGGAGACACACCTGCTCTGCGGTGTATACCTAGCCATAAGAAGTGCTAATAGCTCTTTTCCAAATATAATAATGATAATAATAATAATAATAGTTAGCATTTATATAGTACTCTTTGTGACCCCATGAACCATACTGTCCATGGCTGTGTGTGTGTGTGTGTGTGTGTGTGTGTGTGTGTGTGTGTGCGCTTCTTGGCAAAAATACCGGAATGCCTTGCCATTTCTTTCTCCAGTGGATTAGAGCAAACAAAGGTTAAGTGACTTGCCGAGGATAACACAGCTAATAAGTGTTTGAGGCCAGATTAGAACTCAGGTCTTCCTGACTCCAGGCCCAGTGCTCTAACCACTGTACTACCTAGTTGCCTTCTATATAGCACCTACCATGTGCAAATATCTCATAAATTCTCTGCTTGGGAGAGGTGGGAATCCAGTCTGGTTGTTCCTGCTAACCTCTATGACCAATCACTGTAGCTTACGGAATAGGAGCTGGCATACTAGCATATTTAAGAGTGCCATGGACTAATGGAAAACTCATGTGGCTGGGAATCAGGTGAACTGAGTCTGAGTCATGGCTCTGTCACTTAGCACTGGTGTGACTCTGGGCACGTCATTTAAAACTCTGGTCTCACTTATAAACTGGGAAGGTTGTATTAGATGATCTGCAGAATTCTACCCTCTTTAAATCTAAGAACCTACAATTCATCTATCCATCAGTAACCTCGAAATGACTCACAACAGCTAGCACATAGAACACAGAGGTATTTTTGAGATCCAATGGAGAAGATCCACCATGTAAAAGCCAATCAATCAAATATTTATGGAGTGCCTCATAGTTGTCCAGCATGGAGAAGAATGTGATAATGAAAAATCTGGTTGTAACTGAGCATGAGCATGATACGGGCACATAATGTGATGCAGCTGCTAAGAGAGAGAACCCAATATTAGACTGTGTTTATAAAAATATGGAGTCAAGATCAGGAGAAGTAATAGCCTTGTGTGGTTTAGACTAGTTAGATCACATCTGGAACACCATGTTTAAATGTGCACATCACATTTTAAAAGGAACTTAGATGAACTAGAATGAGTTCAGACAAGGGAGATCAGGATGGTTAGGGGCCTGAAAACCATGACCCACAAAGAAGTGAAGACTGAAGATGTTTATTTTATGGAACAGAAGACTAAAGAGAGAAAAGTTAGCCATCTTCAAGTATTGGATTGCCAGGTAGAAAATGGAAGCGACTTTTTCCACACTGCTCTAAGAGACAGAACTAAGGCTTATGGGTAAGACTTGTCAAGAGGCAGACTATGATTTAATATGAGAAATAACTTGTGAACTACAGCTGTCTAACGATGGGATGGGTTGACTGATTGCTTGGGGAGCTCTCCATCTTTAGAGGTATACAAGGCGGAGGTTGACAGACCATTTATCAGGGATACGATAGAAAGAATTTCTGCAAATTGTTTTGGGAGGTCTGATGGGGTGACCTTTATGATTCTCTGAAATCAGTTGGAGAGATCATAGATCACAGCTTTAAAGCTGGAAGGAATCTTAGAAGTCGTAGTTAAGTACTTTATTAAAACTGAGACGAGAAGACTGTTATTACACGTCATTAAGTGACTGATCTCCCCTGGTGTCTGTTGCCACATCTGAGACTGTCCCAGGACAACTCATGGTGGGTTTACAAGAAACTGGATTTTGTGACTTATCTATGAAATTGTTTTAAAGTCTTTGAAGTAGTACTGAATTTGATGTACATACAGGACATGGAAAAAACTCCATATCAAATCTGGCATTTGAGTGTGGCCTGCTGATTTTCCCTTATTTAACAGAATGTTTCACAGGCAGTCACTATACTTGTAATAGCTCACCACACAGGGTGCTTTAAAATTTATAAAGCTCTTTCCTCAGAACAACCCCCAGAGTTAGGTTGTATAAGTAGTATGACCGTCCCCACTTTATGGATCAGGAAACTGAGGCTTGGACCAGAAAAGTGACTAGTCCAGGGACACAAAGCTATTATCAGTCCTAACTCTGACACTGAATCGGGCACAGTTCATTTTATGGATGTTTGTATAGTTATAATAAAAGATTAGTGGTCTACCCTAGAAGCCAACTTGTTCAAAAACCAGAAGGACTTTGGCATGTACATATTTAACAGTTCACCTTTGTGAATGACTGGGTTCTATTGTTTTCTCTGCAGAGACAGTTTGGACTCCTCCGGCCTGAATAAATATTGTAACAGCTTTGCTTCCCACTGACATCAGAAGGAGAATGAGTGCTGGACTGTGGGGGGTACCCGAGTAAATCACTCGGCAGAGAAGCCTGTTTTTATGGAAATGCCCTTTGAGACCTGTCCTCTTGACCTCTCATAAAAATTACGGTTAAGTTTCACAAAGGAAAGTGAATTAATACCAAACTGTAAATATGGATTATATTTCCTTTTACCTTCTTGCCCAAACAATACACTGCACATATTTATGGAAAGCACTGGACAAAGGGTTTTATTTTTGTTCTTAAACCTATAAACCAAATATGACAATAAGCTAAGAAAGCCGAGAATACTCATTTTATCTGACACAGTAACTTTCATACACACTGTCATTTGTACATTTTGATGGGGCTGATCTTGTCTGATGTTTTTTCTGAGAGCTTTAGTTTAAGCCAGCTGTAACAGGTGCAATAAAAGAAGCCAGATTAGCTGGTCACATAACTTGAGATCTGTGAAGGACGTTGGAGATCATCTATTAGAAAACTATGTTTTGCACTGGATAACTAACTGTCTTTTGTACTGGGAAGAATACCTCCCCCCGAAAAAAGTGCTGAGGTTTAGTTAATTTCAACTTCCCCATGGACGGTCAGCTTGACTCTCAGTTTTTCCCTCTGCAAAACAAAAGAATGCTTGACATTCCTTCTGACCTCACAAGTGCAGAGTGAGGACCAAGGTATTTGTGAAAGTGTTCTGAGGAGTTGGCCAGTCAAAAGCATGGATGGAGCTAGTGAGCGATTATACTGTGTGCCAGGCAAAGTACAGGATGCTCTGGGGCTTTACACAGGAAGCAGAACCAAGTTCCTGCCCTCAGGGACCTTATACTCATTACTGGATGACATGGCATAACAAAGGTCGAGAAATGTAATAAACTAGCAGAGTGACTTAACAAGCTTCCCCAAGGGTAAATTTTTGTGGAGTTCCCAATGTGAAATGGCGACTTTATTTCTGACTGGAACTTATTAACATAGAAGTAATTATCACCTCTGATTTAAAGGTCACTCACATGGGTGCTTATGAGGCTCCTACATCAGAAGGACTGATCATTTCTAGGGTAATAATTAGCACCAGGGAAACCACAGGAAGTTCACAGTTGGGTTCAGAAAAGAAGCCAAAAAATTTGGATTAGCACCGCAATGGAGGCCTGAACTTCTTTGGCTCTGAAATCTCCTCATGAAATGTATGGAATTTCCTGATTTGAGTCTCTAGAAGTGACATTTAGGGATTGCTACTTTCAGTAAAAAATGAGGGAACACAGGGGGAACATAGCTTGAGTACTTTTTGAATAATATATAATCCAAAGTAAAGAGCTGGAACAAGGGTGAGGTGACCAAGGCTTTGTCCTGGGACGCTGAATTTCAAGGGCAGTGATAACAAAAATAATCACCTAAATATAAAAAATGACTAGTTAAAGCAGTCCCTCCCCCACCCCACCCTATAACAGTGATCTTTCAGCAGTGGGCTTCACAATGTCCCCCACTCACAAGGGTCAAACGACCAGAGGCCTTTGTCTCTCCCTAATGGGGTGCTGTCTCAGGATCCTCTCTATACCCCTCTCCCAAGCGAGGGCACATTCCATGCCCACTGCCCACGGCATGGTCTGGGATGCTTGCTCTGGGTGCAAAAACTATTGCTTATGGCTCTACTTCAGAGCTGGGTCATGTTAACTTGAGGGCATTTCTTATTTCCTCTGAAGTCTGGAACTTGCCTACTTAGGATTTCCCCTCCTCCTGGGTCATTCACTTGTAGAACATGAGTTGGAAGCGATCTCAAAGGTCACATAGTCCAGCCATTGCAGCTGTCACAAACCTCCCCCAGCACCTGCCCCCTCCCCAACTCCAGCTGAAGTCCTTGGCTCACCTCAAGAAAATGAGGTCATTTGCCATGAGCTTCTTCCTCTTCACCACCTCTCATCTCATAATCCCCTCCCCCCTCATCTGACAACCCTTTTACATTACCCCCCAACCTTTTCTCCTTTACTTGATTCTCTGATGAAAGTGGCCCTTCTCCTCTCAAAGGCCAAACCCCTCTATAGGAAAGATCCCAGATGTGGTCGGGACCCACAGCTTAAGAAGCGCTAAAAGGGTCACAAGTGGAAAAAGTTTAAGAAGCCCTGCTTGAGTCTAGACTGTGATCCCCTCAAACTATCCTCCTACATCTCTCCTTCCTTTCTAAGGAACTTCAAAGAAAAGCTGCCTGTATTTTTCACATTCAGCTCTCAACTTTTACTCTCTTTCCTTTGTAATTTGGCTTCTGATCTCATCATTCAGCTAATCTCTCTCCTAAATTACCAAAGGATACTTAAATTATTTTATCTGTAAAATTTTGAACTTAAATACAAAAAAAAGGGTGTTCTCATACACACAGCTTAACATAAAAAAGGGGATTCTACAGTAAATTGTGAATTTCCATTACATATAAGGATATCTATATCTAACTGAGAATTGTAGGAAATAGCACACAGAATTACATGTGCATAAATAACTCTATATTACTTTATAGTATACAGAGAATTTAATATATAGGTATACATATTATTCTACACATTACTTTCAAAACTGTCCTGTTTGTACTTCCTTCTGAACTTCACTGTTTTCTCTTCTGTGAATTTAAACAATACTATGATGCCCTCCCTTTCTTTTTCACATCACTATTACTAGCCCCTGGTCCCCAATTAACTGAGAGAAAGAAGGGAGATGGGGAAATGTAACAAATAAGCATAGTCAAGCAAAATTAACCCACACAATGGTGGTGTCTGCACTCCATGGCCATCACTTTGCTGTCAGGAGATTATGGCAACATGCTTCATCACAGAGCCTCTTGAAAGACAAGTCTTTCAAAGTTATCATCATCATCATCATCATCATTATTATTATTATTATTATTATTATTATTATTATTATTATTATTATTATTATTATTGTCTAGGCAATGGGGTTAAGTGACTTGGCTAGGGTCACACAGCTAGTAAGTGTCAAGTGTCTGAGGCCAGATTTGAACTCAGGTCCTCTTGACTACAGGGTCAGTGCATTCTCCACTGCACCACTTAGCTGTCCCCCAAAGTTATTTTTCTTTACAATATGGTTGTCCTTGTAGAAATTGTCCTGCTAGTTCTGCTCACTGTTCATTTTCAGTTCATACTGACACACCAATGAATCTCTGAAATTGTCTCTTTCATAATTTCTTATGGTATAATATTCCATTATATTCATATACGATAATTTGTTCAATTATCCAGTTGTCTAAGAGGTGATCTAAAGCATTCTCTTAGACTCCACCTCTTTTCTCATCCTGTGCCTCCCCCACCCTTGGGATCATGAAGTTTGCTTTGCTCCTGACTCTCCACTCTCCAGTATTATCCTCTCTCTTAACCCCTTCCCTCTACTCTGGATTGTTTCCCTGTTGAGGTGGATGTTATTTCTATACCAAAGTGAGTGTGTGTGTGTTTGACTCTCCTTTGTCCATTTCAGACAAGAGAGTGAGGCTTATCTAATACCCACTTCTCCATTTCTTCTTCCATATTTGTATATTCCCATGCACCTCCAAGAGCAGACACAGAAGTTCTACCCTCTTCTTCCTTTCCGTACCATTGCATTCCCATTTTCCCTTTTCCTTCTCTTTAGTCTCTTTAACCCTCAGAACAGAGGCAACCACCTCCAGGTCCTCTGTTTTGCTTAACTCCCACATTACTCTTTGAAGACAGTCTGAAAGGACACTTATTTCTTCTCCCCTCATTGAAATGTAAGCCCTGCATCATCATAGAGCCCCTTCCAACTGCTCAAATAAATTTACCTCTAGGTTTTTCTGGACTGTTATTTATATTTCAAAATTCCTATTCAGCTTTGTTCTTTTAATCAGAAATGCTTGAAAGTCCTCCATTCCCCCCCCCTTACAATTATACTCAGTTTTATAGGGTAAGTTATTCTTGCTTGTATGTAAGCCTATCTCTTCCTACCTTTTGGAATATTGTAGTGCAAGAACTACTCCCTTTAACATAGCCTTAACATAGAGGCTGCTAGGTTTTGTGCAATGCCAAATGCTGTTCCTTGGTATTGTAATTGCTACTTTCTGTATGCTTTGGTAATTTTCTTGTGATCAGTGGATTCTTTCTAGCTTTACATTGCCCTCTGCTTCTAACAGATCTGGATAGTTTTCATTTATGATTTCTTGAAGTAGAGTTTCCAAGCCTTTTTCTTAATCATGATTTTTTTTTTTAGGAATCCAATGATTTTTCTTGGATTATATCTCCTTTTGGCCTCTTTCCCAGGTCAGATTTTTTTTAATGTTTTTTTTATGTCAGATATTATATTTTCTTCTATTTTTTTTTCCAATCTTTTGATTTTGCTATTTCATGTAGTCATTTATTTCTTTTTGGTCTGGTCTAGTGTTCAAAGAGTTCATTTCTTGTATATGGTTTACCACATTGTCTTCTAAGCTACTTATTTGCCTTCCAATTCATTCCTACAGAGCTTTTATTTCATTTTTTAGCTCTTGCTTAATTTCTTCTAGGTAGTTATGTAGTCCTTGTGGAAAACCCACCTTTTTTTTCTGAGTCATTGCTTGCAGTTATACAGTTAAGATTTGCAATGTTTTTTTTAATAATGGATTATGTTTTCTTTGATTGGCTCATCTCTAAGGCTTCATGCCTGGGCCAGGCTCTCCCCCTGTTGAATTTCTGAATGTGGTGGTTGGCCTTGTTTGGTCTTCTCCTAGGTCTTCTGGGCTCCTGTGCTAATCACTACCTCCCAGGGTCCAGCCCCACTGAATATTTGAAATTTATAACCCTAGGTCTTTAGGACCCTCTCTGACTTCTCAGGACAGAGTGTTAGGTACCTCAGGGCCCCTGGGACTGGACTGTCCTGGTTTGAGCACTATGGCACCAGCTGGTCACTGATGGGTACCAAAGTTCTTCAGCATTTCCAAGGTCTCCACCCTGGGGCCTCTTGACCATCCTGGAGTTTTCTTGCTGTTCTTGATGGCTCTGAACACAGAGCATTGCAGCAATGTATATCTCTTATCCTCTCTGGTCATGCTGGGACACCACCCTGTGCTGGTACTGGCTTTGCTGGTGGGGGCCCTGAATGACTTTTTGTGAAGCCAGGGGGCAGAGTAATTCATTTACTGTAATTTTAAAAATTACTCAGTCTGGTACAAACTTAAGAGTTTTGCTGGAGTAGCTCTGTAGGAGTTAGGTTGTCTGCCCCTCCTTTGAGGCAGCCGTTTTGGCCAGATTTCTGCCAGATATGATGCCCTTTTCTTAACCCACATCTTTCTTGACCTCTGGTTACTGCACTTGCTTCCATGGGTTTAAATGTGATCTCTATGAATGACCACACACATACACAACACACTCCCCACCACCCTAGGACTAGTTTCTCTCCAAACTTCAATCTCAGACCACAGACTGACCACTGGACATTTTGATCTGGATGTCTCACAGTTGTCACAAAACCATTCTGTCCAGAACAGAACTCATTTCCCCCTCCAAGGTTTACTATTTTTATATCAAGAGTATCACCTTCCGTACAGCTACTCAAGTTCACAACCTTGAGGTCCTTCTTGACTCCTCATTCTCCCTCACCCTGCACACCCACTCAGTTACCAGGTCTTTTCATTTCTACCTTTACAACTTCTGTCCCTTTCTCTCTACTCACACACCCAACATCACCACTACTTACCCTAGTTGAGGTCCTTATCACCTCACACCTGGAGTCCTTTTTTTTTTTTCTGGTGAGGCAATTGGGGTTCAGTGACTTGCCCAGGGTCACACATCTAGTAAGTGTCATATGTCTGAGGTCGGATTTGAACTCAGGTCCTCCTGACTCCAAGGCCGAAGCTTATCTGCGCCACCTAGCTGCCCCGACACCTGGGGATCTTGCAAAAGCATTTTCACTGGTCTCTCCCCACTCCACTCCATCCTCCCGTTAGCTGCCAAAGTGATTTTCTTTAAGCATACATCTAACCACATCACTTCTGGACTTAATTTTCAGTGGTTCCTGATTACAAGCAGGATCAAATATAAACTCCATGTGACATAGAAAGCCCTTTGAAAGCTGCCCAACCTATCTTTTCAGCTGAAAGATACGTTATGCCCATCACATACACAACGGCATGGCCAAATTGGCCTTCATTCTGTTCCTCGAATGGGCACTCCCTCTCTTTTCACAGTGACTTTGCACTGTTTCCCTTGCCTAGAATGCATTCCCTTCTCATCTCTGCCTCCTTCCCCAGTTTCCTTCAGTGAGGTGCTTTTTTTTTTTTAGGTCAGGCAACAGGGGTTAAGTGACTTGCCCAGGGTTACAGAGCTGGTGAGTATCATGTCTCTGAGGCCGAATTTGAACTCAGGTCCTCCTGACTCCAGGGCTGATGCTCTATCCACTGCACCACCTAGCTGCCTCTTCTACCAATTGCTTTTCTTTTCTTTCTTTTTTTGCTAGGCAATGGGGTTAAGCGACTTGCCCAGGGTCACACAGCTAGTAAGTGTCAAGTGTCTGAGGCAGGATTTGAACTCAGGTCCTCCTGACTCGAGGGCCAGTGCTCTATCCACTGTGCCATCTAGCTGCACCTTATTCTCAATGGCTCAAATGCCACCTTCCAGGTGCTAGTTCCTTCCCCGCTACTATCTTGCATATATCTTTTATATACTTTTTCATGTGCATGATCTTTCCCTTGATCCAATAAAAACTCCCTGAAACTCATTTTCATCTTTGCATCTACAATACCCAATATGGCATCTGGTACATTATATGCTTTTTAAATAAATGTTGATTGATAGATTTTGCCAGGAAATCCTTCCACAACATGCTCAATCGAGAGGCTACCCAGCCTTTCCAGGTGTGATCTCTTGCCTCAACAATCTATTCCACTCTGTTTTCCTGGTCTGGCTCTTAGTTGTAGCTTCAATTGGCTTGCCTTCTTCAAATAGCATCCATGACCCAATGGTTGTAATGGAAGCTTGGTCCAAGTTAAATGACTGTACTTGGCCTATCCAATGTGTGGAAGAAACAATCTCTTAAAATGCATTTCAAAGAATGAAAAACAACTGAAATTATAAATGGCTTTCCCTACTCAATACAGTCTCCATGGAATCCACGCCTCAACTCACAGGTAGCACTTTCTGGTGAATACATACACTTTAATAATGTTTACCCAAGTCCTTCCTCTCCAGACCTCCAGTGTATTAGCCAAACCATTTTGCTTTGCAAGCTGGCCTAGCATAGTGGGAGGTCTCCAGCCCCTCTCTTCTGAGTATTTATATAATGTATGACAAGTATATACATGGCAGAGGGGCCAGAGAGGTCTATGTCAGCTTACATAGCAAGATGTTGTACTCTCTGTAAATACATGTTGTATTGTATGTAAATACATGGGAGTATAATCTCTCTCAGCTATCCAGATTTTCCTACATCTGGATGAAGCTGGGTTTCAAATGGATCCAGATATTATGAATCACAAAATCAGATTCTTAGAGCTGGAAGAGACACTTAGAGATCATTTAGGCCAACCCTATTCATTTATGTTTACTTAGGCCCAAAGAGACCTGCACAATCATTAACAGCAGGAATAGTGTAAAAATCTCAGGCAACCACCCCCGGTTCAGACTCATCAGTTATATACTTAGTGGCCACATTATAGTAAACATCATTTGTGTATTGGGAAGAAGGAGTGTAATCTGTATTGACCATGATGTCAGGAAGTATATATTAATTCATCACGTCCATGTTCTGAAATGTGACATCTTGATACCATCAGTGACTCTTGCCACCAACCCAAGAAATGCCACTCTGGACACTCTAGCAGACAAGCCTCATTTCCTATTAATTTTTGGTAAGCCAGCATTACACTAATAAATCATGTTTTGAGAAGCAAAAAGATTCATATCAATTCAAAACCCAGATGAAAATTATTTTTAACAAAACAATAGTATGCCTAGAAATTATTCTCCTATTGTTGCTAGTAACTGGTGACACAATCAAGCTTCAGAACAAGAGTCCTAAACTGGGGGTCTGTGGAATCGTTTTTTAAAAATTTTTAGGGGCAGCTAGGTAGCGCAGTGGATGGAACGCCAGCCCTGGAGTCAGAAGGACCTGAGTTCAAATCTGACCTCAGACACTTGACACTTACCAGCCGTGTGACCCTGGGCAAGTTACTTAACCCCACTGCCTAAAAAAAAAAAAAGAGACAAGTAAAAAAAATTTTTTAGTAACTATTTCAATATAATTGGTTTCCTTTGAAATTCTATGGTTTTTATTCTATGCATTTAAAAATGTTATTCTGAGAAGGGCTTCTCTAGACTTGGCAAAGGGGCCCATGACACAAAAAAGGTTAAGATCCCCTGATCTTGAGCTACTCCAATGCCTTTATTTGACAGATGAGGACACTGAAGTCCAGAGCAAGGACTGACTGAGCTGATGTTGCCACACCTAGTTAGTTAGTGGGAAAGTCTGGACTAGGACTTCTTTCTGGCTAAGCTTTTCATAACACTATTCTGACCTGAGGTTCAATTAACAAGTTCAGTCAGGTGAAACATAGGATGATAAACACCACCTGGGGATGGGGAGATGGGGGGAGGGAGAGAAAAAGGGAAAGGGGGAGACTGAGAGAGAGAGAGAGAGAGAGAAGAGAGAGAGAGAGAGAGAGAGAGAGAGAGGAAAGGGGGAGACTGAGAGAGAGAGAGAGAGAGAGAGAGAGAGAGAGAGAGAGAGAGAGAGACAGAGACAGAGACAGAGAGAGAGAGAGAGAGACAGAGAGAGAGAGAGAGAGACAGAGACAGAGACAGAGGGAGAGAAAGTTTTCTCTTAGATATATGTACACACAGAAAATGTGTTTCTACCTGGGTTTGGTTTAGGCCAAGTCAAAAGCACAAATAAAAATGAGCTTTACCTTTCACAATAGACATATTCTTGAAACATGGGCAAATTAACTATAAACTGGATGTGACTATAAATGGAGTCGATATGACTATTTAAAAAGAAGCCTCTGAGGAATCTGGGAGACAAGTAGAAAGAAAGAAATCATGCCTACTCAAAAAGCGCTTATATTCTAATGGGAGGAGGAGGGGGAATAGATAAAAAGTACATATGTAAATATATACAGCATAAATGTAAAGTGAATAAAAACAAATACATGCAATGTAGTTAAATGCAAGTTCGTTTGGAAGGCAAGGCACTAGCAATCGGCAGGATCAGGAAAGGCCCCATCTGAGTAGGGGTGTGTTGGGGATTCACATGGTCATATCTGTGCTTATGGAAAATTACTCTGAGAAGCAGTATTTAGGACCGCGAGTTAGCACAGTATTTAGGATTAGTGAGGGACTTGGGGCAGCAAGACCAAGGAGGAGATTGTGGCCGTCTAAGTGAGTGGCAATGAGGACGTGAATTCAGGTGACAGCTGGGTGACCACAAAGAAGAGTCTGCATGAGAGGCAGAGGTAGAAATGGTGAGAATGGGCAACTGAGTGGGTGTGTACAGTGAAGGAAAGAAAAGAATTATAGATAATGCTAAGGTTATGAATGTTGGAGAACAGAAATATGGTAGTGCCTTTGATAGGCACAGGGAAGTTTGGAAGAGGGGAAGGTCTGGGGGAAAAGATAATGCATTCACTTTTAGATTTGTTGAGTTTGTTAGGTTTCCTGGACACACATTTTAAAATGTACAATAGGGGGACTTCCAACCAGGGTAGCTGTCTGAACAGAAGGTGTCAACCATCCAGTTGCCACATACCTACTACAGCATAACCTTAAAGTTTGCACCAGACAAAATCAAAAAGACACAAAATCCAGTGAGAAGAAACTATAGCAAGTGACTTTTTGCACCTTCAAAGTATATATAAGAAGTCGGAACCATGAAAGCAAAGGGGAGGAGGGTCATTGACGAAGCCAGAGCCTGCACGAGGTAGCTTCTCAGAGTAACCAGAGACTGGACTGAGACATATGTAGCTTGTAAGGTTCTGTATCGGGAAGCAAGAGCAGATGGGCTCCCAGGGTGAGAAAGCCCCAGGATGTTCAGAGTGCCCTAGAGAGGGACACTTGGGAGAAGCTATATCGACTATTTTACGGTATACAGCCCAGGATACTCCAGGCCTAGCGGCTTGAGGTCCCTAATACTCTATGCTGAGAGGCCGGAGAGATTCACTGCTGAACTTCTAGTATCCAGCCCAAAACAGTAGAGCCCAGAAGTCAGGTGACCCAGGGTGAGATGAAGCAGGATTAACCACCCTACTCACAAGTGCAGCAGAGGACAGAACTAGGCCCTAGCACAAAGTCCCAATTAAGGAACTAATGCTGGAGAAAAGAGTAAATCAAAGAAAAGATTGACCAGTATAAAAAAATAACTGGAAATCTAAAAATCCCCCCAAGGAGAAACACTGTAACAGCTGCAAGCAGAAACTCAAAGGAAAAAATGGACTTTTTCATAAGAACTACATGAGTAGTTAGAAGAAATGAAGAGCTAAAAAAGAAAGTAAGAAAGAAATAAAAGCTTTGGAAGGAAGAACTGGAAAAAGTATAAGTAACTTAGAAGAAAAAGTGGCAAACTTTACCCAAGTAACAGACTCCCTGAAAACTAGAATAGACCAAACAGAAATCAATGACTCCATGAGAATAGTACCAAAAAGATATTAGCACCAAATAAAAAAAGGAAAAAAGAGGAGAAGATATAAACTACCTGATATTAAAAACAAACAAACAAATAACAGACCTGGAAAACTAGTTGAGGACAGATAACCTGAGAATCCCAGGATACCTTTTAAACTATGATTTAAAAAAAGAAGTCAGGACATATAATATAGAAAGATACATACACACACAGTATGTGTGTGTGTGTGTGTGTGTATATATATATATATATATGTATATACATGCATGCACACGTGTGTGTGCGTGTGTATACCTTACCACTGTATAGATTAGTTTTGCTTGACTGTACTTATATTACATTTTTTTCCTTCCATTCCTTCTCAGTTAATTGGGGGTGGGGGGAGCAATAGTGATATCCCTCAAAACAAGGCCACAGGAACTTTTAACAAATTCATCAAAGAGAACATAAGGAGGTTCAAAAGGAAGCACAAACAGGTCAGTTTGAAATGCAATGTGTAGAATTTATATCTCATATATATACACACACACACACACATAACATATATGTATGTATTTTAAAAAGCAAGTGTAATAAAATATAGATTCCCAGCTTCATAGAGAATCTTTCTTTTGTTTTCTACTGTATTAAATGAACAAACCAAATACACCTTTAAAAAAAAGTCCAATGGGCAATTAATTGATGTAGGACTAAAGTTCAGAGTTGAAAGTAGGGATGTATTGATTTGTGAGTCATTTGCATAGATGATAATGAAACAAATTAGGGGTAGCTAGATGGCACAGTGGATAGAGCACCAGCCTTGGCTTCAGAAGACCCCAAGTTCAAATCCGGCCTCAGACACATAACACTTACTAGCTATGTGACTCTGGGCAAGTCACTTAACCCCAATTGCCTCACCAAAATTTTTTTTTAAAATTTGATAATTAAACCCATTGGAGTTGTTGGGAGAGGGGAGAGACAGAAAGAAGAGAGGAAAGAAGAGAGAAAAAAGGAGAGAGGGGAGAGAGAGAGAGAGAGAGAGAGAGAGAGAGAGAGAGAGAGAGAGAGAGAGAGAGAGAGAGAGAGAGAGGAACAGCAGAGGAGGGGAGGAAGAGAGGACAGTTTTGAAAATAATATATAGAATCTATTCTATACTTTTTTGTTTAAAGCAAGTGTAATGAAATGGAGATACCCAGTTTCATAGAGTAGGGCCTAGGACAGAACTTTGGAAAATGGATAATGATCCAGCAGAATAGACTGGGGACAAAGTAGACTTCTCTCTCCAGGTTCTCCTTTTATTAAAGAGAATAGTGTCACAAAAACCCAGAGACAGAGAGTACCAAAGAGGGGAGCATGATCAATAGTATCAAATGCAACAGATGGACTGAGAAGAGGAAAGAGTATCAGACTTGGCAATTCAGAGAACACTGGTAATTTTGGAGAGAGCAGTTGTGAGTAATCCAGGGTTGACTGTAACCTCGAGCAAGTCAGCAAACCGATTGCAGAACTAGTCTCTTTATATACACATACAGGGTAAGACTCTGACCTTCCAGATGTCATTAGTAAGGAGGTGAAGGAACATTCTCAGATGGCTTCTACAAGCCTAGACCAACATTTTGAGCTTCACTTTTATATGGCAGTGTGCTTCTGGGTAAGAGGAATTTGTGCTTTTTGTTTCATATTACTCTCTCTCTCTCTCTCTCCCCTATAGACAAAGCCAAATCAGATCCCTTCAGTTACACCAAATCAACAAGTATTCATTATGAAGTAATTTATTTTGCAATTTCAGATTAGGACTTTAATGCATTTGGCCAAAAGCCACTGCAAAATTATTTAATAATTTATTATTAATAAGTTATGGTAAAAATAAGTAATGCCCAGGGTAGTCAGAGCAGGGTACCATTGGGGAAAGCAAAACCACAAACTATAGGGCTCCCGGAGAGACCAGAAGACGCAGGGGGATAACTGGCTGGCATAGGGACCAAAAACACAGAAGCACCCAGGAATGGCCGGGCCTCCTTCATTTTTTGGGTCTATGATACACCCCATGATGGTGGCCTCCTCCAACGCTTTATAAATAGTGTGCTGAGGAAAGCATCCAACGGTGCCTTCTGCTTGCTAGAACTACGGTGGGGAAGGCGGACAATCTTTCTCTCTGGCATAATGAGCCAACAAGAGATGATAATCCCTCCCACTGGCTAGGGTCTACCTCCTTTATCAGTCCTCTCCCTTCTCTCCTCCTCTTTTCTCATCTTCCTTCCTCTTCTTTTCATGTAATTTCCCCCTTTCTCCATGTTTAAATGTTTCCCTTTATTTCTTTTCCTTCTACTTTTTCTTGCATTCTTTTCTCTCAAAGTGTTTCTCCTCCATCTTTTACCCCATCTCCCTCCTTCCCTTCTGTTCCTTTTAACTTCTTGCTGTCTTTCCCTCCATCCATCCACCTAACAATTCTAGCAGCAGATGTGGGGGGATACTCCCCATAGTGGCATTTTTGGGAATTGGCTGCTGCTCCAATGGGAACACCAAAGGCACTGATCTACACATGACAGGCAAGATAGCAGTTCAAGTTTGGTTCTGCTATTGCAGTACTCAGCAGGAAGATAGATGATAGGGTCACAGGAGCCTGGTGGACCAGCCAGCTAACTCTGCATGGCAAGATTCTGAAGGAGACCTGACAGGTTTGAATCGGTCTGCTGGGAAGTCCCTGTCAAGCTTTACCACATTTCTGGCCAGCCCTGTACCCACTGAAAGAAATCCTGACACAAATCAGCTTTTGTTCACATTCTTCTCTTGCCTCTGGAGCTGCCTGAGGAGATGGATAATCCATTGGATGGAAAGTAGTTTGCCTGATGTGAGGACTCACCACTAACTCACCTCTACTCCAGGAACCCTAGATCCACAGCTCTGAGTGAATGGAGAAAACAAGGTTCCCCAGCCCTCCATCTTCCACTAGTTGGATTTCAAGGGCCCATTTTAGCACTGATCAATAGTACCTTTGTATCACATGCCGCTGTGCCCACAGCTCATTTTGACCATTACAATATTTACAGACATTTTTTTCACTTTCATCCTTTCTAAATTAATCACTCTGTTCTCCTAAACAACACCAATTTCATATTTGCTGCCATAAATTCCCAACCCTGACACTGTGCTTGGCACTATCTACTGATCCCAAGTATCCCTGGACAGAACAGGGGACTGATTCATAAGGCATCTCTGGAAGAGACTTCAGAGTTACTCTGAACTGAAAATGGTTTGGTCTTAGATTATTTAGTCACTATCATTCTGATAACACAGTAGACAGCACTTACCAATTTTCAAAGCATTCTCTTATACATTATTAGTTCATTTGATCCTCACAACAGCCTGTTGACTCAGGTAAGGGTATTATCATACCCATTTTAGAGATGAATTTAAGGTTAAAGTGATTTGCCAAAGGGTTCACAGCTACAACCTAGGATCTAATCAGAAGGGTTAAAGTTCAGAATGAACTAAGACAGGTGAGGGAAACTATGAATAACAAAAATGAATTTTTAAAGCTTTGTTGGGAAAAAGAGAGGTGGCATTGAATAGTGGAGAGGCACCTGGCCTCAGGACTGGGAGTTCAGGTTCTTCCCCTTACACAGAATGGCTGGGTGACTTTGGGCAATTCATTTAAACTTCCAGAGTTCTAGTCAACTCTCTAAAAACATGCATTGCAGATCCAGTGCTGACCTGCACTGGTGGACAGATTTCTCACCCGAAAGTTCCCTATACAAATAACATCACAAGACTAGTCCCCATCACCCTCTTGTTGGGTAGAAGATCAAAGAAGGGAGAGGACTGTTGCTAAATGACAACAGAGAGAAGGTAGAGATACAAGAACAATATTGATCTTTGGACTGGAAAGGGCTGAATAAAAATGGCAAATCGGGGATTTGATAACCAAGATAAGAAAGCAGAGTGAGAGGGCACAAGTTCAAGTCACCTGGCCCAGATACTCTACATCCGAGGGAACTGAAAGAATCGGTAAGAAGGTTGGTGAGCTACAGCCAGTGATCTAAGAAAGAATGGGGAGAATGAGAGGTCCTGCAGGACTGGAGAAGAGGAAACAAATTTTCATATAAGGGAAGAGAAGGGAGTTTGAAAACTATAGGCCACTGACTTGACCTCGACTCCTGGTAAAACTCTAGAACAGAGGAGAGCAAAATATCTATGAGTTAAAAATGGTTTTCCTGTTTTAAATACAATAAAGCTTCATTTAAAACTATAAAAACCATTCTTAGTTGGGGCCAAATGCAGTAGAGTTTGCTATCCCATGTTCTAGAATGTGTCATTAAAGTGATGGTTAGGGGAAGATCCTGAAAAGGAAGTGGTGATAATGAGACTGTGCAATCAATGAAACCTTAAAAAAACAGCAAGAAGAAAGTTCATAAGGAGACACAGAAAGGATAGTTTTGTTATTACTTTGTTAATTTATATTGATATAAATTTTCATTATTAAAATTATTTAATTTTAATTTATATACTTTAAAAAACTATACTTAGTTCATATACAATCCTCTTTTTTGTATTTTGTTTATTGAAATGTTCATTGATCATGCCTGTTGATGTCTGTTAAGTTCACTATAAAAAAAGAAAATTAACCTGTTTTTAAAAAAAGCCCAGGGGCAGCTAGGTAGCATAGTGGAGGATCTGAGTTCAAACCCGGCCTCTGACACATAATACTCACTAGCTGTGTAACTCTGGGCAACCTCAATTGCCTCACACAAAAAAAGCCCAAAGCAAAATAAAACAAAACAACTCTCAAAAGAAAAACAAAGAACTACTCTGGCTTCATAAAGAAGAGGTCACATCAAATTAACCTTATTTCATTTTGTGATAGTGTTACTAAATCAATCTATCTATCCACCAAGAAGCATGCACATGCCAGGAACAGTGCAAGCCACTGGGGATACAAATACAAAATTAGTGGGGATACAAATATTCATTAATGAAATAATCCTATTGAGAGGGACAATAAGGAAATACATAAGTCTATACAGGATATACAAGTCTATACAGAATATATATATATATATATATATATATATATATATATACACACACATATACACACACACACACACACAAGAATATACAGAATATAAAAGAATAAGTACAAATAAATACAAGGTAGTCAAAGGCGAAGCAGTTTTAGAGAGAAAGCATTAATGGGTGGGGGGATCAAGAAAGGCTTCATGTAGAAGACTGTCCTTGGGAAGAAAGGGATTCTATAAGGTATATGTGAGGAGGGAGTGTGCTGCAGATATGGGGGACATAACAGCCAGTGTAAAGGCACAGAAATGGGAAATAAGATGGGTCACATGTAAGGAACAGAGAAAAGGCCTGTTTAGCTGTAGAGTGTGGGAGGCTAGTAATGTCCAATGAAGCTAGAAAGATGGGTTGGGCCTAATCGTGAAGCATTTTAAAAGATAAACAGTGTATATTTTAATCCAGAGGTAATAGGAGAGTTTTATTGATAGAGTAGTGACATGGTCAAATGTGTACTTGCCTCAACTGACAGCAGTGTGGAGGACAGACTGAAGTGGGAAGAGGAGGCAGAGAGACCAATCAGAGACGACTGTTGCAATATTCTAGGTAAGAGGTGATAACTTTGAGAACAGCTGTGTGACTAGAGAGAAAGGGTTGTGGAAGCTGAAATTAGGGACTGCTGAAGATATAATTAACTTCTATTTAATAAAGTTTCTCATGGACAAGACGTAGAAGTGAGGCCTAGATAACAGTACAATTAAGCAGATCTGGGAATGGCTGAATGGTTGGACTCAAAGAGCAGTTATTAATGGTAGAAAGTCAAATCAGAGGGAAGTCTTCAGAACAGCATCTAAGGCAGGGGTGGGGAAGTGCGGCCCTTTGACTGAATCCAAACTTCACAGAACAAATCCCCTTAATAAAAGGATTGTTCTGTAAAGCTTGGACTCAGTCAAAAGGCTTGCCACCCAAGGACCTAGAAGGCCACATGTGGCCTCGAGGCCACAGGTTCCCCACCCCTGAGCTAAGGAATCCGTGCTTAGCCCCGTAAAACTATCTCAGCAGATAGGCTAAACCAGGTGGAAGGTAACCAATACTTCTGTACTGAAAAAAAGTAAACTCCATCCATCATGGAGAATATACAGTTCTTAGTAACCTAATATTATTTTAAATTCAGTTATCATATACATGGCCTGTCAATTTCTTAAAAAGCTATACCTATACTAAAAGGCTGGTGAGTTTGGCTTCATTTCCTAGTAATATGGTACAAACTCTTATTAAAGAGATGGTTAATGATTATCTAGAAAAGCACATGAGGATCACAAAAGTCAGCATGGCTTTATAAAGGACAGGTCATGCCAGACTAACCTCATTTTTGAGGACTGGTAAGCTGGTAGTTTAGAAGAATATAACAGGCAATGCTTTATTTAGATTTTAAAGGCAACTAGTGGTGTATCCTGACTCAAACACTTACTACCTATAGCACCCTGCACAATTCACATAACCTTTTTCTGCCTCTCATGTCAAGTGTTCTGGAAACTCTGAAGTATTACATAAATGTTATTATTATTATTATTGTTGTTGTTGTTTTAGCAAAAAAATAATTGACAAAGTCTCTCAGGCTACTCTTTTGGAAATATGGATAGATGTGGGTTAGATGTTAATTCAATTAAGTAGATTTGGATCTCATTGAAAGGCCAAATAACAGTCATTTAATGGCACAATATCAACTTTAGGGGCAGTTGCCAATGGAAAACACAATCTATGCTTGGCCTTCTGGTGCTGAATATTTTTATCAACAACTTGGAATAAAGGTATAGAGGGCATGCTTATCAAATTTCCAGATGACACATAGCAGAGAGGAGAGTCAACACACTGGCTGACACAAAGCCAAGATTTAAAAAGATTCCAAACAGTCTAGAATGCTAGACTGAACCAAAGAAGGTAGTCTTTAAAAGGAGTAAACCCAAAGTCTTATCTCTGGGTTAAAAAATTAACTTCATAAATACAAGATGGGAGCAGCATCACTAGATGCCCCATCATCTGAAAAAAGATGGTGGGGTTAAGTTCATTCTGGATTAAGGCAGACTTGCAAGCTTAATATTTGTTGGTGGCGTGCCATGGCAGTCGAGGAACCTGACAGTCTTAGGGCATAATGTGGATTTGGGAAGCAGAATTACCTATCTACCCTGATGAGATGGTACTGACCTTTACTCAGTTAGAGGTACCACATTTTAGGAAGGACACTGATTACCTGGAGAGTGTCTACAGCAGGAGGATGGTGAAGAACCTTAAGATCAATGCCACATAAAGACCAGTTGAAAGAACTGGAGCTATTTAACCTGGAGAAGACTTGGTGGGAAGGGAGAAGGGAGGCATGACAGATGTCTTTAAAAATCTGAAGAGTTATCATGTGGAAGAGGGATTGTTGTTTAGTCGATTTTCAATTGTGTCTGACTCTTTGTGACCCCATTTGGGGTTTTCTTAGCAAAGATACTGAAGTGGTCTGCCATTTTCTCCTCCAGCTCTTTTACAGATGAGGCAACTGAGGCAAATGCGGTTAAGTGACTTGTCAAGGGTCACACAGCTAGTAAGTATCTGAGAGCAGATTTGAAATCAGATCTTCCTGACTCCAGGCCTGGGGCTCTATCTACTGCACCACCTAGCTGCCCCAAGAAGAGGGATCAGACTTGTTTGAATTGGCCTCTGTATACAGCAGTACTAGGAACAATAAATGGAAGTTAAGGAGGAAAACTAAGGCCTGGTGTAAGGAAACACTTCCCAATAATTAGAGCTATCCCAAAGTGCAATGAAGAACAGGCTGCTTTGGGAGGTGGTGGGTTCTCCTCATTTCAGCCCTTCTAGGACTGTCTGGGTAACCACCTGTCCAGGATGCTGGAGTAGGGATTCTGGGTCAGGTACAAGTTGAAGTGGATAGAATCTGAGGTCCATTCCAAGAAATTCCATGAAAGAAGACTGATGCTAAAACTACAAAGGAAATTTACTTTGTCTTCAATAATTCAGGAAGTATTTTAGTACCTGGCTGTGCCTTGGAATCATTATTATGAACAGCAATCATCATTGCCACAGTAGGTGTGTCGGGAGTGCTGGTTAATAGAAAACAAATTGAAACAAAACAAAACCTGATTGCTAGGATGTCAGATTATTTACCTTTTTTCCTCCTGCAGAACGCACGATGCGCGTGCAGCATCAGACATGTCTGCTTACCTCCAGCTAGGCTGATCCTAAGAACGTGCTACATAAATTTCCCACCTCTGCCCTTCCACCCCCCATCCTTAACGGTTGCTCTCCTCTCTGCCCACCCTATTTCTATTCATCCTTCAAAGTTAAGCTCAAGTGCTAATTCTTCCACTTACCTCCTTTTCTTCTCAATTCCTATAGCACTTCTAGGCTCTTCCACACTAAGCATTTGATTATACACTGTCACATTATTTCCTGTTCACTTGTGTTTCTCCAGCTACACCATAAATTCCTTTAAGAGCAGGAATCACAACTGACATTATTTCCTTATCCCCCAAGGCACTGAACGTAACTGAGCACACAATCAGCACTAAACAAATACCTGTTGATTGTTTAATTAGGAAGGGGACTTTCCTTGTCCAGGATGATAAATACAGGCTGTACTCACATTAAGTATTAGAGTTTAGGATATGGGATACTTCATTTAAAAAAAAAATTAGAATTCCTGGGAACTGACAGTAAGGAATATCTTTTTGTGCACAGAAAAACATTTTTGGACATCTCTGGAAAAAGCCCTTTTAAAAAAGTAAGTCAGTAGTAAGTAAAGCTGTGGAACTTAGCAGTCTTCCTTTACAAACTATAGAGAATCCCAAAAGAAATCCCCCTTCAAAACTGACGCTGGTCAATCACTCTGAGATAGAATTCTCCATGTATTTCAGCATCAGCATAAATTTTTCACCATCTGATAATTCAAACTTACTTACCTGTTCCTGCCTTGCTCTGTCCCCACATAAATTCTAAGAAGCAAGCACAAGATTTTTTTTTAAATGTAAAATTGCCAGTGATGACTGATATATAAGAAGTGACATAAAAGATGTTATTGAGGAACTATATGATTGGAAAAGAAGGTAGGTCAGCCATGTAGCATGGGCAAGCACTAACATCAGCTGGAGGTCTTCAATGTGACACTACTCTCCTCCCTACACACCCACACTCACACCGCAAAGCATGAAGTTCTTGCCTTGCAGAACCTAGGTCCTTCGACTACTCCTTGAATATGTTCTTTTCTTGTTTGTTTGTTTTCTGGAGACTCAGAACTGTGCTGACCACAAATGCACATCTGTCAGAGTTTGGTAATTATAACTCCTCTAACAGAAATATTGCCTCATGAGGATAGGTGCAGCACCCAGGGCAAGTTATTTGGTCAGCTACAGAGACTAAGTCTGGTCCCAGAACCCATTCCTCAGGCATCCAACACAGAATTTGTTCTGAGTACCGGAATTCTGTCACTCTTCCTCCAATTCATTCCTCCAGTACTCAATACCTGTTTCTCACATACCATGCTATCAAGATACACACACACACACACACACACACATACACACACACACACACACAGTCTCTCTTTCTTTCTTTTTCTCCTTTCTCCCTCCCTCCCACCTACCTTCCTTCCAAGAAGTAAACCATCCCTCCTCTACACTGATACAGGATTAAAGTGACATAACGGATAGAGCACTGGACGAGGAGTCAGGAAGACCTGAGTTCAAATTCAGCCTCAGACACTTACTAGCTTTGTGACACTAGGTAAATTAACTGTTCCCTGCCTCAGTTTCCCCAACTGTAAAATGGGACTCGCAATAGTACCCACCTCCCAGGTTATTGTGAAGATCAAATGAGATCATATTTGTAAGTCACTATGCAAACCTTAAAGCTCTATGTAAATGCCAGGCATTGTTCCTTTATAGCACTTTGTTATACAATGCCTCGTATAACAGAGTCATCGAGGGAAGGGGTCGCATATTGGGCAACTCTGTACCCTGCACAGTCTCTAACAAAATGTTTTGAATACACCACCATGCATTTGATAAATATTTGTTGAGTAAATGAACAGCCAGCCATGGGAGTGAAACTCTGAAAACCTGGTGAGGAAGGTCAGGGAGTACAGCTGTGGGTGCAGTATCACATTATTTCCCCCATTTGTGGGATAAAACACCTGTAGAAAGGGGGGGGTGTATTAGGAAAGTGCAAAACATGGGAGCAGAAAACGTTTTTCCCCCTGAGGGATATACAGTCTGTGGCTCAGAACAGAGGAGGCTGAAAGTGAGAAATAACTGAATGATTAGAGATAATTCACTAAGAGCTGAAGTTTAAATGCACATGTGGGGAATAGGGTTTAATTATTATGTCTTTTTTTCAATTAAGTGTTATTTGCTTGATGTTTAAGGCTTCTAGCTCTGAACACATTCTGAATTGTTTTTAAAAATTGCAACAGTATTAAAATGAGCTTCATTTTATAGATTAATGGTAATTTAAAAAAAATGTATGCAAGGCATCTTGCTGACTGAGCTCTGAATGGCTAATACATTTAGGCTCACCGTTTTTACATTCCTCTGAAGAAGCTTCAGCCCTCCCTAACAGGCCAACCCCATATTTCAGTTCTAGGGTCATGTTACTAAACATGGATCACATCTATTCCTAAAATGAAATACCGGTCCCGGTGCCACCACCCATCCAGTTTAAGATGAAGTGGTATTAACCCCTCCAAGCTGATACTTCTCTTTTCTTCTGTGACTAAAGAAGAAAAACTTAGAGTTATACTGCACTGTGAAGCACTCTCCAGAATCTAATTGTTTACCGAGTCCCTTTAAAGTAAATCGAGATGTGGACTTGCCCAGGGTCATATAGCTAGTAAGCATCTGAGGTTGGATTTGAACTCAGGTCTTCCTGACTCCAGGCCAGGTACTCTGTTCACAATGCCTAGCTGTCCAAAGATCTATGTTACAAGGCCCACCATTCAGTCAGATTGGATTGCAAGCCTATCTTATCCCAGCAACCTCTCCCCCAGCTCCACTCCAATTTTTCCCTCTTTTTTTTTTTTTGGCAAGTATTTTACCACCAGAGAGTACGCTTCAGAGTTTGGACAACCTTGGTTCATGTTCTGCCTCTGACGCATAAAGTCTAAGTGATCCTGGCAAGTCATTAAATCTCAAAAAATAGAAGCTGGAGAGAGAGAGAGAGAGAGAGAGAGAGAGAGAGAGAGAGAGAGAGAGAGAGAGAGAGAGAGAGAGAGAGAGAGAGTGTGTGTGTGTTTTGCAAGGTAGCAGGAAAAGAGAAGCGTGCTCCATGCCCAAAGTCAGTATGTTCTCCACGCTGGCAGGAAGTAGCAAGTAGTGTTTATAGACCTGGGGCCAGGGATAGACTACAGCTTCTCCAGTAGGTGTCAACATCAATCAGAAGCTAACTGAGCCAAGCAGCATTGATTACTATTCTTTTAACTTTCATACTTGAGAAGTATTAATAAACCTGGTTTGAAACTTAGGAGGGAAAAAGAAGTTTTCTCTAAGTTTCAGTCATTGTTCTGAAGTGTGTGTGTGTGTGTGTGTGTGTGTGTGTGTGTATGTATGCCTTTACTCCTGCAGCCTCGGGGGAAGGCTGCTATCACATGAACTACTTGTCATTTGTCTGCATGTTACAAACATGTAAGCACGTTACATCCAACTGCAGTTCCCTGAGGCTACCAGAAGCTTGCTCAGTAGATGTAGGTAAGACTTTGGCTTTGTCTGTGCTACAGTTGTTTAGGACATAGCTGTTAGGACATAGCCTAAAGTTCTTAGAAATAAGAATTTTGGGCAATTTGAAGTACACATTGTTAGACCTCTCTCTCCTACCAAATACTTCTTCAAATTAACTTCCTTCATCCACTTGACTCCAGACTCCTTCTCCACATAAAGATATAGAATGTGAGAGCAGGAAGAGGTCATTGAGATGATCGATTCCTGGCCATTTTATACACAAGGGCTAAGCAACTTGCCCCAGGTCACACAGCTAGCAAGCATCAAGAGTCTGGTTTCCTTAACCTGATTTCACTGGAACACAACTGTGGCATTCGGCCTGTTCTCCTCCATCAGACTGAAGTTTTCTGGGAGTCAGGGACCATGTGTTATTCTTCTCTGCTAACACAGAGCTCTATAAACAGTGATGTTTCCCCACCCCTGTCTGTTCCTCAGGCAACTCTCACTAGCATTCTATTTCCCTCTGGGAAGATGTGAAGCTTCAAATTTTTTGCTATCTTTGTTCGGCCAAGACAGTGGAAGGATACACCAACCCACAGTCACATCTGAGTATTCTGCCCTTGTGCCTATACAACCTCTTTTTCTTAAATATTAGCTGTCAATCAAAATGCTTAGAGATGTGAGCCCAGCTAGGGACAGGAGCAGTTTATACTCTGAGACATCTTTGTACCAAAGATTTTCTGCATTTTAAGTTCCTGACTATAGGTGATGTGCATAAAGGACCTGATAGCCAGGGGGGCACCTTAGTAAACTGCAGTGCAAACAACCACTGACTAAGTAGCACCATTTTGGCTATGATGGCTTTTCTTTAGGCCCCTTGATTTTCAACTTCTCTGGTGAAGCTTAAGATCACAGAATCCCAGACCTTCTTGAGTGGTGACTGACTGAATGAATGGATAAATGAACGAATTTTGAAAAATATTTGTCAAGCACATATCACGAGCCAAGTATCAAGAGCTGGGTTTATGCTGAGTGAAGTGAGCAGAACCAAGAGGACTCTGTACACGATAACAGCCATGTTATGCAATGACTGATATTGTTAAACTGAACCCTTCTCAGCATTACAAGGATCTAAGACATCTCCAGAGGCCTCGGCATGGATAATGCTGTCCACGTCCAAAGAAAGAACTATGGAAGTCCGATCGCTATCACTTATTTTTACCTTCTGTTGAGTTTTGTTTCATCTTTCTGATGGTTCCTCCTATTGGTTTTAATTTTTACTTACAACTTCACTAATGTGAAAATATGTTTAATGGGTATGTAAACGTAAAGCCTATGTCAGATTGTGCGCCATCTTGGGGAGGGTGGGGGGGAGGAAAAGAGAGAAAAATTTTCAACTCAAAAGCATATAGAAAAAAACATAAAAAAAAAATTAAAAAAAGAAACTAAAAAAAAGAGTTGGGTTTATACATACAAAAGGGAAGAGAATCTTTGCTCTCAATAAGCTTTTAATGCAGTGGGTCTCAAATCCTTTTGGTCTCAGGACTCCTTTACACTCTTAAAAATTATCGAGGATACCAAAGAATTTTTGTTTATATTGGTTACATCAATTCACATTTACCATATTAGAAATTAAAACCTATATGTTTTAAAAGTATTAATTCATTTTAAAATAACAATAAACCCAGTATATTTACATAAATAATAATCCTAATGAAAAAACAGCTGTATTTTCCACCACCACAAAATTAGTGAGAAGAGTGGTGCTGTTTTACATATTTTTGCAAATCTCTTTAATGCCTGGTTTAACAGAAGACAGCTGGATTCTCATATCTGCTTCTGTTTTCAATCTGTTACAATATATTGTTGTGGTTGAAGTATATGAAGGAAATTTAGCCTTACACAGATATGTAGCTGGAAAGGGGAGGACTATCTTAATAGGCAAATAGTATCTTAGTATTATTATGAAAATAATTTTGACTTCAAGGACCCCCTGAAAGGATCTCTAGAGACCCCTAGGGGTTGGCTGGACAACACTGAGAACTGCTGTTGTAAGTAACACACCACAAATGCCAGCCAGAGTGATATTGTGGTTTGGTAGGTTATAGGGATGGTGAGTGCAGTCAAAGGGGAGTAGCAGACTAATATATTCTTTCTAGTCACAATGGCAGTATTGATTTGGTTTTGGTTCCAGAAAAGGAAAAGGGGAGGTGGAAGGTAAGGAGAGACCTGCTCAGCAATAGTGTGGCTGGTGAGAAGTTGCTCAGAAAGCAAAGTGTAGCATAGCTGTGGCTAGCTGAGATATAGTGGACTATGGGAGGCACCCAACAATGGGGGTTGGAGGGGGGAGTCTCAGAGCTGAAAGGGTTAAGTCTTAATAGGCATGGTCTCTGATCCTTCTCGCTGCCAAAAATGAGTATGGTAGAGGTAAAATTGTTCATAGACTCTTCTGTTTGAGGGCTGCATTTAATGTTCCCCCTCTAAAAATTACCTTGTATTCTTTCTGTCATATATTCAATATGTACTTCTACATGGACATGGGGTATCCTGATAGAATGTAAGCTCCTTGGGGGCAAGGTCTTTTGCCTTTGAATCCTCCACATTTAGCAAAGTCCCTGGTACACAGTAGGCTTCTAATAAAAGCTTGCCTACTCGCTTGACTGCAATTCATCAAAGGATGCTACAAGAGAAGACAATAACATAATTTATGCTCTCAGGTCATTTGCAATGTATGGTAATTCTTACTCATATGAAGAAGGTTAGTCACTGAAGTTTGTATAATGCTGTGGGATTTATATACATCAGCACATCTGATTCTAACAATAATCCTGTGAGTAGCACCATTATTATCTTCATTTCGCAGATAAGGAAACAGAGCCTAGAGATTTGGGCAAGGTCATTTGCTTACAGCGAGAAAGTAGCACAGGTAGGAGGTGAACTGAGGTCTTCTGGGGCCAAATCTAATGAGCTTATGAGAAGGCCAAAGCTCAGTGCCTCAGTTTGGCACCGATGACCCATGAGTCAAAAGCTCATAATCTAACTTCCAACAGAGTACCTAGGCAAGTGGGGCAGATTTTGGTTTAATTTATGAAAGAACTTCCTAAAAGTTATGATGACTCAGCAATTAAAAAGGTTGGTTCACAAAGTGACAGCGTTCCCATCACTGGAAGAGCTTAGGCTAAGGTTTAGAGGACCACCTATCACTGGGTGTTACAGAAAAGATTCCTGTACTGGGCAGGAGGTTGGATTAGAGGGCATCTATTAAAATCATTTCCAAATCAGAGATTCTGTGATTCTTAGTGGGAATGCAGACCTGATTCAGGAAGAACAAAGATAAGCTTAGTTTTGAACATGTGGAGATTGAGAAGACAATGGGATATCCAAGTAGGTATGTCTAGCAGCCACTGGAGATATAGAACTGGAAAAATAACTGTCAGGTTCCAGGTAATTAGTGTCCTTTGTTCCACTTTGGGGAGCTTTGTTTGGTTTGATTTGAACCCTAGATGTGAGTAGGTGGTGATCTAGGGCTGGTGCCACCATGAGTGCAGACTATATAGTTGGCTGCCTAAGCCTGCCAAGATGGCCCCGGGACTCCTGTTCACAGTAGGGGCTGAAATCAAACTGAACCAGGTATCCAACCAGATCCATCCATCCATCCATTCCCAATATATACACATATATACATATATATATACACACATAAATATTTCTTTTAAACTAGACTGAAATGCTTTAAAAAATTTTTTCTTTAACATCCACCTAGCAAATCATTCCAAACTGGAACCAAATCAAGGTATTTTCTAAAACTACTGAACTGGAACCAAATTGTAATTTCGAAATATTCTGTAACTGGGATCTGAACCAAATGGTTATTTCATTCACTTCGAATTCTTCTTTTATACACAAACCTGATAAAGCCCAAACTCCTGGTTCTCTTTCTAGTACATCCAGAGCCCCTGCTGCTCCTGCTGAGAGTTGTCTAGATACCTCACTCCATGGGAAGTGGTAAGTGGCCTAAACACAGACAGAACAGGTTAGGCATTTGGGAGTTCACTGCGAGTACTGACCCGGGCTAGAAATCAAGTGTTTCCTGAACATTGGTAAGGCATGGTTCTAATCCACTGGTTTTGATAGCCTCCCTCTCCCTCTCCCTCTCTCTCTCTGTCTCTCTCTCTGTGTACTACTTCTTCTTCTTCCTCCTCCTCCTCCTCTCAGTACTACTACTATTTCTTCTTCCTCCTCCTCTTCTCTTCCTCATTCTTCTCTCTTTCTATGATGAAATTCCTCCTGTAAAGACTGATTTCCCATGACATTCTGGATAGACAAAAGGATATGTTGGGAGGCAATGCAGTGGAGAGGAAGAGCACTATACCAGGAGTCAGAAGACCTGGGATCCAGCCCTAGCACTACCTCCAACTATTTATGTGATACACTGGTAAAGCACTTGTTGATATGGCTCCGTTTCCTAATCTAAGAAATAAAGTTAGCTTGACTAGGGACAAATGGTCTCTCTAAGGTCTCATCTGGTTTTAACATTCTACGACCTAGGCTGAAACAGGCACGAATTCTGTAAATAGTACTAATAAAGGAACAATCATTTGTAATGAGGTTTCCCAGCCAATGTGGCAGAACACGTTATACCGCAGAGGGAAAGAACCTCAGCCACCCCATCAAGAAGTCACTAATCCTACTAAAATAACAAGCCAGCAACAGCTGCACCATAGTCCGTAAGCAGGACAATCTGAGGTTATGAAAACACTGGCATGAGCCCAGGAGCTGTTCTTCATGTCAGTGGCTGCCAAGATGCAGAAAACAGGATCCAGGAGTGTGTGGCTGTATCTAGTGGGACTCAGGGTACTTGCAGGGAGTGGGGAAGATAGTAAAAGATAATGACTTAGCATCATTTTTAAGACAGGTTTGTGAATGGACTAGCCTGCAAATAATATCCAGGATACCAAAAATACGGCAAAGCTTGGACAGCGACTAAACACATTTTGAAGGGGAGGGGTCTAAGAAAGGGCAAGACAAGGAAGTGTTTTTTAAAGGAATTTTTTCTCTGCCTGCATTCCAAAGCCAAGTATAACTGATTTGGGGGTCTTCCCTCTGTCAGTATGGATAATCAAGGATCGACCACAATATCAAATTTCTTTGCAAACGGTGCTTATGTGACTATCTACTGGCATGGTGTTCATGCATAGTCAGGAAAATGAGAAGGGCTAAGCAAAGTTATTTCTTGATGTTTAAAAGGAGCTCAGCTTGGGGTAGAATCAAAATTTATAGCTTGGAAATTCACCAAAGCAGGTAGAGCACTGACCCCATCTCTTCATGGGTAATGTTAATTAGACGGAATGAAGCCCATTTTCAAGTTGAAGTGAACAAGCTAGGGTCGCTGCCACCACAGGTCATAAACCCAGAACTAGAAGGAACCTTGGGTCATCCAGTACAACCTTTTTAATTTTTTTAATTTAATTTTAAAAAAAAATTTTTTTTCCATATGCTTTTGAGTTGAAAATTTTTTCTCCCTTTTCCTCCACCCCCCCAAGATGGCGCACAATCTGACATAGGCTTTACATTTACATACCCATTAAACATATTTTCACATTAGTGAAGTTGTAAGTAAAAATTAAAACCAATAGGAGGAACCATCAGAAAGATGAAACAAAATTCAACTTAAGGTAAAAATAAGTGAGAGCGATTCGACTTCCATAGTTCTTTCTTTGGATGTGGACAGCATTTTCCATCCCAAGGCCTCTGGAGATATCTTAGATCCTTGTAATGCTGAGAAGGGTTCAGTTTAACATTCTTAGTCATTGCATAACGTGGCTGCTATTGTATACAAAGTCCTCTGGGTTCTGCTCACTTCACTCAGCATCAGACCATATAAGTCTTCCCAGGTTTTTCTGAAGTCAGCCTGTTCATCATTTCTTATAGAACAATAGTATTCCATTACATTCATATACCACAACTTGCTCAGCCATTCCCCAATGGATGGGCATCCTCTCAATTTCCAATTCTTTGCCACCACAAAAAGAGCTGCTATGAATATTTTTGTACATGTGGGTCCTTTTCCCCTTTGTTTGATCTCTTTGGGATATAGCCCTAGAAGTGCTATTGCTGGATCAAAGGGGTATGCACATTTTTGTAGCCCTTTGGGCATAGTTCCAAATTGTTCTCCAAAATGGTTGGATCATTTCACAACTCCACCAACAACGTATTAGCGTTCCAATTTTCCCACATCCTCTCCAACATTTATCATTTTCCTGTTTTGTCATGTTGGCCAATCTGATAGGTGTGATGTGCCAGTACAACCTTTTGATTTACAAATGAGGGAACTGAGGCATGGGGGCACTAAATGACTTCCCTAAAATCACATAGGTAGTAAACAGCTGAGAGCAGATTTGAAATCTAGGTCCTCTAACTTAACATTTTTTCCTTTAATTTAGCATTCTTTCCTCTGCACTATCCCATGATTATACTGCTTCATCTAGACAAAGGCATTTTGAAAATTAGCCACTGAACAGTATTTAACAAAGGGATGCAAATTCAGAGATACCAAAGAGCAAGGAACTCAGAATACAAGTCATATGAAAGTACAATGATGTAACCATTTATCTAATACTGATTGGAAATACAACGAAATTAGATTCTTCAGAAGTAAATTGCCCAGTTTGGAATTTTATTACAACTTTGATGAAAATGTCCACACTCTTTGACATAGAGTTCCCACTGATAGCATGTACCTTAAAGGCAATTCTGTCTTTCACAGAATGATCCTGTATACACCAAAATATTTATAGCAGTACTTTTTTGTTGTTGTTGGGAACAAGTAAGTAGAAGTAAAGTTGCTACCTGCCATTTTCTAAATGACTAAACATACTGTTGTACATGAATGTAATGGAATATTACTACACTATAAGAAATGATTAATATGAAGAATTCAGCAAAACATGGGAAGATGTATGAACTTGTATAGAGTGAAGACTGCAGAAGCAGGAAAACAATACATACAATTACTGTAACTGTATAAAAAGAAAGAATAATAAATGAAATTGAAATTGTAAATATAATGACCAAGCTTGGCCTGGAGAAGAATTGAGAAAATAAATGTCCCTCCTTTCTTTCACTGGTCAAGTGGGAGACTATGGGTATGAAATGTTATATCTGCAGTCAGAAAAGATCAACGTATTGGTGCACTTTGATGAACTCTGTGTGTGTGTGTATGTGTGTGAGTATTTTTAAACTTTTGCTACAAGTAAAGGGCTGCTATGTAGAGGGAGGGATAGATTCAGAAATGAACATGATTTTAAAACAAAAAATATCAATAAGATTAAAAGAAGGTGGCTTTTCCAGGATATTGAGCCCTTGTTATAGGTAAGATGGACACATATGAATGAATAGTCATATCCCTAGGAAATGGATTGGCAAATCCTGACTTGGAGCTGAGGAGGCAGGTTCTGGGATTGGAGGGAAAATATGAAAAAGCCTGACCAGGTGGTTACAGTGGTCTCTGCAGAACACAAAAACAAAGAGGACTGAGACAACTGGGGATTCTGGTGGCTAGAGCAAGGGTTCTGGACTAGGGAGTCCCTACCAGACTAGAAAGCCAAAATGCTGGGAATTCCAGGACTCTGACTGGGCTCACCAAAGTTTCCCCTTTTTCTTCTGTCTTTTTTAGGTCAATTGCTTAGGGCAGTGATGAGCCACAGTAGCTGTGGTTTGGGTGTGACCAGCTCCCTCAGGACTCGGCCACCCCGCAGGGCCCAGATGAAGGCAGCTGAAGTTTACTTCTTCAACGGTCAAGAATTGACATGAAAAAGAAAAATTAAATTAAAAAAGAATTTACATGAACCATTTTGGACAGACATTTTCCTGAAATGTATTTACATATCTCCTTGCCATTGTAAATAGGAATACTACACGTGATGTCATTTTTTTCTGGATAACTGAGAATTATTGGGGAGAGCAGATATCCTGCCCCACTACAACACAACAGGGTCCTCAGGGATCCCGCATGTTGAAGGGAACTGGGATGTTGAGGACAGAGCACTCCTGTAATCAGCGGCCATAGGCCATTGTGCTCTGTGAGTTCTTACATCTGTTTTTAGACCTTTTTTGTCTCCTGCCCAATGTCTGTCCCCTCTCATTTCTGGCTGAGGAAATGATGCCTGTCTAGAAGAGCCCTTCCCCCAGCCTTAATGTGTCGCTGCTTCAAGGCTGCTGTGGGCTTGTTAGAACCGTATTAACAGAAGAGTGAGGAGGATCCAAGAACAAAGAGAATTAATTTTGTGACAGCCCCCTTTCTCTTTGTTATTGCTTTCTTCCTGACTATGATCTAGTTGAGGTTAGTTAGAGATAGTTGAGGTTTCTCGATACTGATCAAAGAATAAGAAGGTACCACTGACTTTACTAGGTCACAGGAAAAAAATAATCTCTAAAACAGATGGAGGGGGTGGTAGGAGTAATTAGCAGTAGATAGTAGCAGCAGTTGCTACCTGTAGCAGTACTTAGTGGGCAGCAGGAGGGAAGAGAACAGGGGGAGAGAATAAGCATTTCTTAAGTGTCTAGTATGTTTCAGGCACTGTGCTAAAGCATTACAAATATCTCATTTGATCCTCACAACAATCCTGTGAGGTAGCTGCTGTTATCGTTCCCATTTACAGTCAAGGAAATGGAGGTGACAGAGGTTAAGTGACTTGCCCAGAGTCATACAAGAGTTTGAGGCTGGATTTGAACTCTTCGCCTTGACTCTAGGCTTGGCACTCTAATCCACTGCTGCCACCAGATGCTTAAATAGGAATACTATCACCACTATCACCACCAGAAAAGTAACATGTAGACCTTAAAATGCTATGTGAATGTGAGTTTTCAAGACGAGAGGCTTAGTGTAATGGTTAGGGTGCTGAACTTGGGAGTCAGGGGACACAAGTTTGAATCCTGCCTCTGACACTTATCAGCTGGGCAAACCCTATCACTGCCTGTCAAATGAGGATGATAATACATGTCCCACAGTGTTATAAAACGCGAGCTATTATCAACAGCAATAATAATAACACCTATGATAGTAACATTTGTAGAGAACTTTTAGCTTCACTTATCTTATCTGATCCTTATAACAACCCATGTGGGCTAGGTGGGCCAGGCATTATTATTCCCACTTGACAGATTAGGAAATTGGCCTTGGGAGGTACAGAAGAAGTGAGGAAGCTGAGGTTACAGCCCCCCGCGGTAGAACTGTACACCGTTCTTCTCACTAAACCTGAGGAGATAATGAGACTGTTAGATGAAATCAGACTAACCTGTCTGGTGAGATGAGGACCTAGAGAAAACATGATAAAATCTATAAAATGGCGAAGGACACATGAAGAGCAGGAATCCACTCACCAATCTGGGTTCATCCTTGAACTACAACTTTTTGGTCTGCTAAGCTACAGAAACAAGCTGTGAGAGTAGACAGGACCACTAGCTCCCAAGCACCACAGAGTCCCTCAAGCTTGAGAGATACAACCAATCAAAGCCCAATGAAGTCTGTCTAAAAATAAAGAAATGGTGAAATGGTACTGGTTTGATAAGATTCCCCTCTCTCCCTCCATCCCCCTTCAGCCACAGCTGAATGTTGTTTCAATTTAATATATTGTTTCATTTCCTGGATTTTATTTCACCAAAGAAAACCCCTCATCTCTTTAGAGGAAATGACTGGAAAAAAAGATGGAGAGTTGGGTAAATCTTTTTATTTTAGGGAGTTGGGGCAAGGGGAAGGGAATCTGATAAGCTACAGTTAACAGATCATGTGGCTAGGTGGCACAGCAGATAGAGCGCCAGGTCTAGAGTTGGGAAGACCCAAGTTCAAATTTGGCCTAAAGATACATACTAACTATATGATCCTGGGCACGTCAATTAACCCTATTTGCCTCAGTGTTCTCATCTGCAAAATGAGCTGGAGAAGGAAATGGCAAACTACTCTAGTATCTTTGCCAAGAAACCCCAAATGGAGTCATGAAGAGTCAGACACAACTGAAATGACTGAACTACAAAAAAAGCAGATCACAAACATTGGTCAGTGTGGAGCATTATTCTCATCCTGTGAACCATTTTCAAATTGTAACAGAATTGCTCCCCTACCCGCTTCACAAATACGATTTGAAGCAGCAGCACGACAGGGGGCTGATTCTGAACTCAGAATTTTGGGGGGAGGGTTGTGTGAAAGAGCCAAGAAAGGTGGAGTGTTTTGCTCTGTCTGTTTTCAGGGCTTGTGAGAATCAAAAAGCATCCTGGCACCCTGGAGCTCTTCTACTCCAACTCATTCTAGAAACGAGGAAAATGAGGCCCAAAGAAAGGAAGGACCCTGCCCAAAGTCACATTGCAAATGGGAGGACCTCAGCTAGGATTCAGTTCTTCTGACTCCCAGTTCATGCTGCCTCTCCAGATGATGTCCATGGAACCTGCTGAAATGGAGACTTTGCATATGGCAACCCATGATGCTAAGTCTTATGCCCTGGGTGGATATTCCCATAGCTTTGGTTTGCCCTGAGGAAGGGGCATCCCTGTTTGCCTTTCTTCCTCATTGCCTAGTATGGTGCCTGGCACGTACTCTAGACATGCTTGAGGACTGGTAACTCCTTGATGTTCATTGTGACCCACGCCACTGTCCTTGCTGCCTTTATGCATCCTTTTATGCTGTCATTTACATGTGGCCAACCTTTCCCTAATGAGGAAAATTTGGTGCCTTGCTAGGATGGTTGCAGCACTAATAATAGCAGGGTCTTTTCATTCAGAATGACGTTTTAAAGATCCCTGAGAGCAAAGAGCTCTATTAGCACTGCTTGACTCCTAATCCGTGCCATCTCTTCCCTTCCCAGGCAACACTGGCTAAAGATGTGGGGGACATGGCAGGGACAGGGACCAAGTCTACCCACCCATCCCACATCCTCAGCCTGCTACTTAAAAGCCTCTCTGCCGCCTGGCTCCGGCCTACTTATTTCTTATCACATCCCATCGTGCAGCCTAAGTTTGTTCTCAGATGAACTAAAAGCTGTTCCCTAGACTCGATACTCCATTGTTTACCTCTGTGCCTTCTCATAAGTCACCCCACAATGCTAGGAATGCAAACCCTCCTTCTCTTCTCAGAACTCTTATCTTCCTTCAAAGCTGAGCTCAGAAACCACGTCCTGCTTCCTCACTCCACACCCCCAGCTGCTGGTGCTCTCTCCCCTTCCTCTAACTATTTTGCTAATTACTTATCCGTACATAAGTGGTATCCTCCAGGAATAATAACAATGAGCTGACATTTAATATTTCCAAAACACTTGACACACATTTTCTCATTTGAGTCTCATAACAACTCTGTGAGGGAGGCCCTATATGTAGGGTGATTCCCATTGTACAGATGAGGAAACCGAGGCTCAACTAGGCAAAGTGACTTGTCCAGGGTCATACAACTAATACATGTCAGGAGGTGAGATCTGACCCCAGGTCTTCCTGACTTCAAGTCTGGGGCTCTACTCTCTCAGTCAGAATTTCTCAAACTTACTAGTCTTAGAACCTCTTCACACTGTTCAGGATCATTAGGTTCAGCTGAGGTGTAGAGGCATTTTTTAGATTGTTGTGTTTTCTGAAGTTTTCTTTTATGGTTTTTCTGTTTCTTTTCTTTTCCTTTTTTTTTTTTTTTGGTGAGGCAGTTGGGGTTAAGTGACTTGCCCAGGGTAGCACAGCTAGTGTCAAGTGTCTGAGATCAGGTTTGAACTTAGGTCCTCCTGACTCCAGGGCCGGTGCTCTATCCACTGTTCCTTTGCTTGCTGTCAATAGTCACATCTCAGTGGTATCAATGTCTCTCTCTCTCTCTAGCGGCACCTTCTCTCATCTCCTTTTAATGTTTGATGCTTATCTTCATTCGGCTAAGAAATCAGATGCCCAAGCATGTTATAAGGTTTGTAAAATAAGTGATGAGGCCCTGAGTGAAGGTCCAGGAGGCTCCTTTACAAGTAAAGTGCATGGATTAGAAAACACTGCCTTGGTGACATCAGCTTTGGCTGGGACCCTTTGTTGCTATTGGCTCCTTTCCAGATGGCTGAAGGGTTGCCAGATAAGTGACCTCAGGATAAGTGAGGTGTTATTGTACAAAAATCTGAGGTATGATTACTATCACTGGCCAAGCGTGGATTTTTTCAGACACACCCTCACAGATGGATAATGACAGACACTGACATTAGCATGATCTCTGCAAAAGTCAGGACAACAAATTTTCATTACAAGTGCTCCTAAAAGCCTAATAGTGCCAGGGGAGAGGAACCTAGTCTAAATTGTTCAAAACTTCCATTTCTACTCAAAAGGCCTCTTGGTGTTTTGTGTTACTTTCTTGTTCTGATGATTCTACTAAGGGCCTTTGAGGTCAACAATGCTGCCTTCATTTTGTGCAGTTTCCTCTTCCATGACTAGGTCAAAAAAGTTTCCTTGGGCGGGAAGGATTAATTCCTCTCCATGAATTCAGAAGCTGGAACAGCGTGTGCTAGCTCTGTAATCCCACAGAGAATAACATATTTGGCCCCTAATAAACTAATGCTCAGTACTACCAAGAAAATGTGCTATGCTGGCAACCTTTATACCCAATAGCTCTTAAACTGAAGACAACAGTTAGTGATCTTGGCTAACTTATCTTCCCTGTTCTTTTAAAAAAAATTTATTTCATTTTATTTTTAATTTATGGAATAAAACAAGCATGTCCATAACACAGTACAATAATAAAGATGATTGTACATGAAACTACAAATCTACTATGCCCAAAGTTGAGTATAATCCTGAATGAAAAAAAAAATTGACAATCGATGAACTGAAAGACTTTCAGGTATTTGTAACAAAAAGACTAGAACTCATTGGAAAATTCGATATGAAAGATCCAGAAGAAATATAAGGAAATCATTAAAGAGTAATTATAAGGCACTGATTAAGGTCCAACTGTTTACTTATGATATATGAAAATGTTATTAATATTAGTAATTATTATTATTGGTAATAGTATTCTTAAAACTGGTAACATTACTAAGGTAGTTTGAAAGAAAGGCTGGGGCTGAGTTGTGCATGATGAGGTGATTCTAAAAAATGAAACTGAGTAGGAAAAAGTTAAAAGGAGAAATTATCTCATAAAAATGGGGAATGAAATAAAGAACTAATACAGAGGAAGCAGGTGGGGGAAGAGAGCCCGTAATATTAGAACCTAACTCTCATCTGGGTTGAAGAGGAAACAACATATATATCTGAACAGGTTTAGAAGTCTTCTGAACTTCTAGAGAGGTGAGAAAACTGGGGAACAGGGTGGGGGAGGGACTTTCCTTGTTCTTTCTGAAGATCCAGGACCGCACTTTCTTTCTTCCTTGACAATCTTAGTAGGATCCCATCTTGGGAGGAGCTGCAAAGGACTCTCTGAAATTCAAGACTACAGTCAGGAGCACCAATCAGTTCCACAGAAATTCAGAAGAGATATGCTGAGGTTCCTTTTTACAGATCTTTCCCCAGCTAAGGAGTGTGGTGCTTACTGGGTACATAATTTCCCCCACTGGTACAAGAGAATAGGTTTCTTTTTTCTTAAAATTACTTTATTTTGATTTATCAACAATCACTTCCATATGCTTTTGAGTTTAAAATTCTTCTCCCCCTTCCTACCCACCACCCTCCCCAAGATGGCCCACAATCTGATATAGGCTACACATTTACATTCCTTTTACATTTACATTCCATTTCCACATTAGTGATGTTGTAAGTAAGAATTAGAAGCAATAGGAGGAACCACCAGAAAGAGGAAACAAAACTCAACAGAACAGAAAAAAAAAGTAGCAAATAGTATGCTTCAATCTGCATTCAAATTCCACACTTCTTTCTTTGCATGTGGTTAGCATTTTCCATCACAAGCCCTTTGGAGATGTCTTAGATCCTTGTATTGCTGGGAAGGGTTAAGTTAATCAATATTAGTCATTGCACAATGTGGCTGTTATTGTGTACAATGTTCTCTTGGTTCTGCTCACTTCACTCTGCATCAGACCATACAAGACTTTCCAGGTTTTTCTGAAATCAACCTGTTCATCATTTCTTATGGCAAAATAGTATTCCATTACAAGGAATAGGTTTCTTTATGAGATCATTAACAGTAGTGGACAGCTGAATGTAACTCACAACCTAGATCTCACTTCTGTCCTTGACAGCTCAGCAATATGCAATCTATCTGTCCTGTTTAATGGACCTAAGTTAATTATTAAAAAAAAAAAGTAACCTATTTTTCTTGGCCATTGGCAAAACCACGAAGGAGGTGAAGTGTGCCTTCAGTATTCTTCTACTTTTTTTTCTGTACCCCTCCTCTATCATTCCTTTTCTTTCACCTCCCTCGCTAGATACCAAGTAGCCTCATGCTGCACTATGGCTATTCATATCCATCCACTAAGAAATTCAAACCAGCTCTCTCCTCCCTCCAGCCTCATTTCCTCAGTGGTACCGTGGAGCTTTAGGTGTCAGAGGGGAGGAAAGAACTTGATTACAATATTTCTCACTGAGGTGTAAAAGACAGAGAGGTCCTGACTCTCTGGGATGGATACCTGAAGAGCAAGTAATAATGTATTCTATTAGACTGTAACCTCCTAGAGGGTATGAATTTTTATTTTTATTTTTTTTGGGGTATTTCTCAAAAGCTTTCCTGTAGCTGATCCTTAACAAATGGTTGTTAGTTTGGCCTGAACTTTGGAATTAGAGAGATTTTTTTGGAGGGGCTTGCCGAAACCCTTCAAATTACACTCTGTTGTAATGATAGCAGTAGTTAACATTTACATAATGTTTTAGGGTTTGCAAAGTACTTTATATACCTTATCTAATTTTAGCCTCACAATAACCCTGTGAGGGAATGTAATTTCCATTTTACAGATGAGAAATCAGAAGCTGAGAGGCTGACTTGCCTAGATTCACACAGCTAGCAAGTATTTGAGTCAGGGTTTGAATTCAGGTCTTTCTGACTTCAAGGCAAACACGCTAATGCTAAACCAAGCTGCCTTTCTATGCTGCAGGTGACTGTTCGGTACTCTTAAGAAAGACTGATCTTGTAATTAATAAGAGCACTATTTTCATAAATGATGGCAAACCCAACATGGCTGGGTCTACTTGACTGCTACTTTTCCAGAAATCAAACAAGAAAGCTTAAACGATCAGAAATAACTTCCATAATCCTGGCCAGCACCTGAATTCCCATCTCTTCCTTCATCCTTAGGAAGCTCCTTTTCTTCTCTCCTCTTCAGACTCGCCTTATCCACTGATTCCTTCCCAGCTGCCTAATAATAACACAGCCAGATAGTTCTCCCTAATACTTAAAACCAACCAAACAAAACCCTTCACTTGCTCTGCCAACCCCTCAATTCATCATCCAATATCACTCTACTGACTAGGTGACCCCTACAAGTCTATCTAGTTCTAAATTTATTATCTTATGATCTCTCTAGAAAGAGTTGTCTACACTTGTTTCCTCTAAGATGTACTCATCTTTCACTCCTTTCTCAAATCCCTGCCTTCTGGATGCTGATCTCATCACTCTGTTGAAAATGCTTTCTCAAAGATTATGCTCTTAAATGCTAAATCCAATGGCCTTTTCTAAGTTTTCATTCTACCTGCCTTCTCTGCAGCTTTCAAAAGTTAACTGCTCCTGCCTGCCTACTCATCTTTTCTTATAGCACAGTAGTATCCCATCACAATCATATAACACAACTTGTTCAGCCATTCCCCAACTGATGGGCATCCCTGCCATTTTCAGTTCTTTGCTACTACAAAGAGAGCTGCTATAAACATTTTAAAATATATAGGTTCCTTTCCTTTTTCCCCTAACCATCTTTGAAAATAGACCAAGTAGAGATACTGCTGAATCAAAGGGTACAGACAGTTTAATACCTCTTTGGGCATAATTCCAGAATGCTCTGCAAAATGGTTGGATCAGTTCACAATTCCACCAACAATGGATTAGTGTCCCAATTTGTAGGAATTTCACATTCTGCATGTCCAAAATGAATTTCAGTATCTCTCTTACATAAACTCATCCCTCCTCCCCACTTCTCTATTTCTATTGAGGGTACCACCATCCTTTTAAATCAGCAAGTTTCACAACCTTGATCTGTGACTTTGTATTTGTATCCAACTTTCCTAGCATGACTTTCCAACTGAATTTTAGTTCATACTATCCAATTACTGTTCCTTAGAAGACTATGAAAATCTGGTGGTACAAACTTAGCATGTGTGCAAGGCTATGCCTGACGTTCTCCTCCTCAGAGGATCGTGGACTCCCAGATGGAGTGGCCACTTCCCTCAAAGATTCACAGCACTTCCACGCAAACAACTTATTTCTTGCTATTGGTGAGAATCAGATTGATCTAGAATAGAACTTCCCTTTGTTGCTTCTTTCACTTTTCAAAGGATGAAATTATCATTAAGGCAAATCAAGAAAAAATTTAGCTGTTCTGTTTATGGAAGAAAGAGAATTCTAGTAAATAACCGGAAAACTGGAGTTCCCCTATCACAACTCTATCAAGCCTTTGTGCCAGGCTTATAGTCTGTTTCCTGAGCTTCTCATTTATTTCTATGTCCAAGGTTTGCAGTAATTCCATGACAATACACCTTCTGTTTTGGCCTCTATTGATCTTAATCCAAAAGCTCTCCATGATCTTCCCTGCTCTTCTTCCTATATTTCCTTACATAAGTATGATTTCTAAATAGACAATGCCCCCATCTTTCTCCTTGATTATTCTTCCTCCCCATATCTTTTTAACTATTTTTGCTTCTTTTGAATAAGGTATACCCTTCCAGAGTTATAGTCTAATCATGGATCTTATGCCACCAAATCTCAGTGATATTTAATAGGTCAAATTTGTTCCTCTGCATTAGGATCTCTAACTAGTCTTGCTTATTAGCCATATGTTCGGCATCTGTGTATAGACATTTGAGGTCACTGATTTTATCATTAACTTTTTTGTTGGATTTTGTCTCCTATAAACTCTGGGTGTCTCAACTGCCATTCTTAGGTTATAACTATTGCCTATGGCACCTAGGTTAGTGGATATATCTACATCTACAGTTATATGTAATTTTCTCCCTCTCTCTTCCTTTTCAATTAATAGCACAACTGTTTAGATTTGTAAGGCTCCTAGGTTTATACCATCCTTGATAGGAACCTGTTCATTCTTACATTTTAAGGCTCAGAAATTCCAAACCCATTTTCAGACACCATCTTTTTAACCAGCTGCTCTTGAAGGACATCCCAGTGTAAGAAAAGTACAAGTCTGAGCAAGTCCTACTGCTTGAGAGACTTTGAGTATGAGCTCAGGGATGGTATGTATATATGTGTCTCTGTCATCTGAGAACCCAACTAGCTATGTTTCAAAGGCTGGCTACAGGATTATTGATTTTTCAATGGCAGCAACTCTCAAAGACCCACTAAGAAAATTAGGGGCTATGATCTCTGTGAGTAGAAGGAGTAAACCCATTGATAAAAATGATGCTCCTTAAAGTACAGAAGTATACTTTATCAAATGAAACAGTAATTGTAAAGCACTTAACATAGTGTCTGGCACTTAGTAAGTGTTCTGTAAATAGTAGATACTATTATTAGTAGTATTAAGTGTCTGTATAGACAGGTATAGCTATAAATGGCTGCTCTTAGTTAATAAAAGTACCCAATTAACCAAAAACCTTGGTTTTCAGAATGCAAGTGAACATGTACTATAAAATGGGAAATAGAACCCAAGAGTTCCTTAAGGTGTTAGGTGTACCTTGCGATGAAGCAAAAGTGCCCCCACATGCTCAGGGTTAGAAGGGAATGAGGAGTATGAGGGGAGTGGGAGGAGAGACTATGTGGAAATTTGAATACCAAATCTATTGCTTTGCTGTTAATACAAATTAATGAACAGCACAGCTAACTGAGCTAGGATTCTAAAGGGAGCAATTTTCATCAGCATCATGTGCATGTCACTAAAAGTCATTGGTTCAATGCTCCTTCTGTTTCATGGTTTACCAAGCACTTTAAATACATCATCTCATTTAATCCTGAAACCTGCAGACTAGTCTAAGGGCTATCATTCCCATTTTACTGTAAAAGAACCTAAGACTTGAAGAGGGTAAATGATTTCATTAACTTACCTTTCACGGTCACCACTGACAAAAGGACAGTTTCATTGTGTAATAAAATATAAAAAATTGCTTCAAATGCAAATCAAAAGTCACCTTCCCATTATTTCCTCAGGATCAGAAACTTAGCTATTAACGTTATGCTTCCCTACTCCAAGATTCCAATTGACTTGCTTTTCCTTCATGATGAATGTTAAGCAAATGAAACACACCTGTCCCTAGTTGGGAATACCATTTTCATAAGGAATCTTCATGGGGAATAAGTTAGGAGACTAATGGATTTTTCAAATGAAAGGAAAAGAAAGAGTGAAAGGAAAAGGGAGAGAAAGAGGGAGAAAAAAGAAAGAGAAAGGGATGACCCATCACTGAATCTGCCAGGGTTTCCCGTTCTCCTGGCAGAACTTTCACAAACAGTTGGTTAAGATGGTTTCTAAGAATGGAATTTGGATTTCTAGAACACAGCTTAAAACACAGGAATGATAAGCTCATGGCCAGGGATGGTGTGCACCTAACAAAGATTGTTTAGAATATATTTGCTGGGAGAAAAAAGGGAGATAGGGAAGAAAGGAGAGAGGGAGAAAAGGAAAAGGAGTGAGGAGGCAAGAGAGAGAACAGGAAAGAGTAACACTAACAGTGGCAGTAACTAGGAAAGAGCTGTAGTAGGTGGCATTTGAGCTGGGCTTTAAAAGAAACTAGAAAATCCCATCTTTTGGAATGAGAATTTTTTACCTAGTGATTACCAGTGGGTAGGAAGTAAAAACCAAACCAAACCAACAACAACAACAAGCCAAAACAATCCCTTACTTTTTGCCCTTGCTTGGGACAAGTGACCTTACTTAGTTGGAAAAGGGATTAAATTAACAATGGTTTTGAATTTCACCACAGCCCGCGGTTTATGGCTTTCCATAAGCATCTAAGAAGCCACGCACAAAGCTGTTAGCTTAGTTAACATCAAACCTTTGCCAGGGTCTAGGAACATCCACAACAGTCCCCTTCCTCTGTCTCTGATTATAAATACTCAGGTTCTAAAAATACACATACTTTGTGTAATTTAACGTACAGTTTCTCTGATGTGGAACTTCCTAATAGCCCACTGTCCTCTTGGTTAAGTTAAATGCAACTATGTGATCTTCTGTTATGGAAAAGTTAAAGCAATGCCATCTGTATTAAGGCTGTAGGATCGAGTGACTGCTCTTTATGCAGACTTTCACTGGGCTCTGTGCCAGCTTTTAAAGATCCCAGAGACAGCTAAGGCATGTGAAGCCATTTCAGGTAAACTTGGGTCGGACTATACTATTCAGACAAGCCAGCTGGAATGAAACAATATACTGTATTTAGCAATGACCAGAAAGAAATTTTTCAAGATGCTAGGCTGGTTTCTCTAGTTTGGGACCTTCAACTAGGTCTCTGTTTCCTAAGTGGCATCAATAAGGTAGAGGGATGATCCGAGAGGTGGCGAAGATTCTTACCTAATGAGATAGTCTAAGGCCAACTCTGCTCCAGATGGTTTTTGAGGGTCTTCTTTTACAACATGAATCCCTGCTTCCCGAAGCTGTTTCTTTTGTTCTTTTTTACGTTCCTTCTTCAGTTTTCTTTCCAAGGTTCTCCTTTCCTCTGGGGTCAGTTCCTGCTCATCTTCCTTTTCCTCATCACTTGCAGCATCCACCTGAAAATAACCCAAAACACTCTGTGTTGGTTCCATGGAAGGAAGGGAAATTCACAAAGTAAACACTTTAAAAGAAATAGTGTTCAAATTCCCTAGGATTCTGTTCATCTGGGAGCAGAGGTCACTGAAAAAAAGAAGAGGCATATACTCTGAAGTGGTTAATGATAAAAAAGAAAGCTCTGCCAACATTATTTATAGCGGCACTTTTTGAAGAAGCAAAAACTGGAAACAGTGTAAGGGAACATTGATTGGGGAGTGGCTAAGCAAGTTGTGAATATTACTGTGTTGCAATAAATGACAAATGTGAGGAATGTGAAGGCTTATATGAACCGATGCAAAGTGAAGGAAGCAGAACAAGGAAAACAAGGATTACAATGACTACAAACTCAAATAAAAACAAAAAAACAATAAAAACTGGATGTTGTACAGTTATGATGACCAAATTTGAATCAGAAGGAGAGATATGAGTTCACTTCCCTCCTTTTTTTGAAGAGGTAGGGGACTACAGGGATGGAATACCGAATATAAAGTTGGAATTGGTCATTATGTTTAGTAGTTTTATTGACTCTTTTTTTTTTGGATCTTTTAAATTTCTGTTAAAAGGGATGGTTCTTTGGTGCGGGAGGGATACATTAGTAGATGTAAAAACAAAAATAATTTTTAAAGGGTATAAACATTTGTATGTTAATTTGTACTTGACAACACAGTCACCTTTCCCCATTATCAGAGGCACTAGTTCCATTCAATAAACAATTACTAAGGGCCTAAGTGCATGAAACCATGTTACACATTACAGAGAGGTACATAGTTTAGAGAAAACATGGTTCCTACCCTCACAGTTCTTATAGTCTAGGAAGCCATAAACTCTCTACCTGGAAGCTACAAGGATCTGACCTTTCCAAACATCTGGCTTTCTACCTCTTGTTCTGGGAATAATAATCAAATCAACATGACCTTTCCTGGAAAGGATATGTCAACAAACTGACCTGTGAGTCCACTCACCTTTCCAGTGACTTTCCAAACTAAAACATCCCTCTCTGGCCACCATTCTCCCATACATACTGTCTTCCACCATTAAAATATAAGCTTCATAAGAGCGGGTACTGTCATGCTTTTTAAAATTCATATCCCCAGTGCTTAGCAAAGTACCTGGTACACAGTTAATACTTAATACTTCCTAGTTCATTTATACCATGTGACCAGTGCTTTAAAAGCTGTTACGGCAATTTAAATCTTTATAAAAGAAAAAAAAAATCTTGAACTCCCAAACATACAGGCAAGAACCATGGGGAAAGTTAAAGGGCAGACAGGCACCATACGATGAGTTTTCACAATCCAGTCACTAATATGTTTCCTCGTTGAGTTGGTAAAAAGAGGTAGGCATCCTACAGTGAAAAGGGCAGAGTGTGTGTATGGGAGGAGGGAAGGGGGAAGGAATGTTGAGCAAGTGTTCCCTTCTTCACCTTTCTAAGTCCCTTTTCTCCCACTGTGATGCTATGGTCTCCTTTCGTTCCACAGGAAACTGAATTTACGTATCATGTGCAATGCATGGGCAACGTTAGGCGGAATGCTTTTCAGCCTGGAGAGAGAGAAGGGTGAAGGGGAAGAAGAGGGAGAGACAGGGGATAGAAATGAGAGGAGGAAAAGAGGGAGGAGAAAGGAGGGAGAGAGGAGAAGAAAGACACAGAGAGACAGAAAGAGCACCCAAAGTTTAACTCAAAGGAATGCCTCTTTAGGGGTAGAATTACAAACATTAGCAGGGGAGAAAGTCTTAGGTAGATTATCTATCTCTGCCTACTCCTAACAGCCTCTGTTAAATCTCAGGCTAGAAAGGTAAGGGGTGACCATTTGATATGTTATTGTACTGGAGTGAAATTATTTTCATTTAAAAAGTAGTAACATTCATATCAAGGCTGCTGGGAGAAGGGGTAAACGAACTATAACAATAAACCAATAAAAACCAAAACTGACCCAAACCACACTTTCATTCCTGTAGCTTTTCAAAGATTATTCCAAGAGCTGCCTAATAATAATGATAATGACAATGATAATAATAATACAAGTCTACATATCCCTTTCTCTACAACTCTTTGAAGCAGAGAGTAGAAGCATTATTTCCATTTTGTAGATGAAGGAAATGAGGCTCAGAGAATTTAAATGCCTTGCCTAAAGTTATGCATTTAAGTAAGAGCAAGGAATCAAACCCTAGTTTGGCTCCTACATACCAACTCATTCCACCATATAAAACTTTCTCCATAGAAGTTAACAGTCCTTTTAATTGAGGTTGGGAAAATGATACAGCAAATATGTTTATTATTTGTCCATGAGCTTGTACATAAAAGGCCCAAAAGCAAAAGAATGCAATATTACTGGCAAAGAACAGTTATCCTATATTTCCAGTCAAAGCACTGCTCATTACCTTCCCTGCCCCCACACACATTCCTCCTATTATCTAAAAACTCTTTAACCCTCCCTCCAAAGACTCTAGTAAAAACAAAACAAGTTGCTTCTCTGCCTCCTCTCCCCTTCATTTTGCTTCCCCTTTTTGACTCTTCCCCATCAGGTCCCCTCATAAAATGCCAATCCCTTGACAACTTTTGTCCCATGCTTAACAACTTTGCCTCTTCTGGATCATCTGAAACAAAAGAAAGAGATGCTCTCCCCCATTCCTTCCCAACCCTCCTCCCCTTTTTCTTTCTTAAAAGTGGGAATTTATCCTGTTAAGCAGAGGTTCTTAACCTGGGGTCTGTGAATTTTTAAAACAAGTTTTGCTAATTATATTTCAATATAATTGATTTCCTTTGTAATCCTATGAGTTTTATTTGATGTATTTAAAAACATTCTCCTGAGAAAGGCCCCAAAAGTCCGCCCAAGGGTCCTATGACCCAGAAAAGGTTAAGGACTCCTGAATTAAGGGAATTTCAGCATTGCCAACAAGGTAAATCCCAACTGCTTCAAATGTGTTGAATTATGGGGTGTTTGCAATGAAACACACAGTAATTCTTGTCTTCCAACTGACAACACCTTCCCTTCAAATAAGAGACCATGCCATCACCAAAGACCATGCTTTCTCTTATCTCTGCCAGGTACAATATTAAGGATAGTATATATACAGAACTTCACCATTTCTGAAAGCAACACTGGTACCTTCAGATATGAAGGATTTGCTGTGTATATAGCCAAAATGATCCTCCTTAATGAAAAATCTATCAGGCTATGTGAAAAATGTATTTTTCAGTATGAAGCTATGTTAGATCATTACCTAGAAATAGACTGATTGCAATCTCACACCCCTCATGCAGACATGCCAGGTTTTGCTCTGACCCCATCACTATAAATTTATGCCAATTATAGACTATTATTCCCAGGAGCTGGGATCTCATTATGATATGGTCAGTCCTTCCAATGGTGCACATCACAGCTCGGCCCCACAACTTATCCTGTGCAGCTGTTGTCTATGTCTTAAGTAATTCCTCCATGAAAGGTCTCCATATGTTGGGGTGGTGGTGGGTGCTGTCTTTCCACTAGATCTCTCAGCATTGCATAGATACCAATGGTAAACCTGAGTTGTTCAAGATTATCTCTTGATCTTGCTGCATAACTGCTCTACTTTCCTTTTCAGGTCATAAATCTCCCTGGCGACACCCTATATATTCCATTTTTTTTCCCTTTGGTAATATGTTGCTGGGCAGCTGAGTAGTACAATAAATAGAGCACTGGGCTTGGAATTAGAAAGACTCATATTCATGAGTTCAAATCTGGCCTCAGACACTTACTAGCTGTGTGACTCTGGTCAAGTCACTTGACCTTGTTTGCCTCAGTTTCCTTATCTGTAAAATGGGCTAGAGAAGGAAATGGCAAACTACCCCAGTATCTCTGCCAAGAAAACCCTAAAAAGGAATCATGAAGAGTTGGACATAACTGAAATGCTCAACACCAACCACAAAAATATTGCTGCCTATTCACATCAACCCTGGATGTGCCTTCCTTCTCATTTTCCCTTCGGGTGACCTGAAACTTTAATTCTTCAGAGACAATAGCGTTCCTGACTCACAGCCACTAAACACTGATGAAAGAAAATTGATATTAAAAAAGAAGGCCATTGTTACAGGGAGAAGTGAAGGACTATTCAAAGGGCTATGAAATTTTTCAAAGGTAGACCTGTCCATGAAACTCTTGTTTAATTATGAGCCTAGGTCACTGTCTGTGGGCAGTATTTGTCCAAAAGATATGAAGAGATGAACTACCTATGTAGCTTGTCCATTCAAGTGTATACTACATTTTTGGCAAAAGGCATTTTTTATCTATTTTGTTTTTCTTGTGTGGAAAATTAGACCAAAATCTTTTAAGTAATGGATATGGATCTCATTTAGAAAACTCTGAAACGTTTTTGAGTTTGATGCGATGTTGTTTTGTGATAAGAAATTTTGAGAAACCCTATGCCTCTTTTCAAAATAATCAATAAAACTCCAGGAATCAAAGTTTGGGGCAAAGGACTGGAAAAGTAGGTAACCACTTAGATAAAAAGTATGCGTATGAGATGGGTAAAAAGGAAGATGCATGAAGCAAAACAAGGAACAAGCTTCTTAATATTATCTTTTATAAGTATACATACTAAAAGGACTTGATTTGGAGGCAGAAAACTTGGTTTTGAAACCTAGCTCTGCCACTTTCTACTGTGACCTTGGGCAAAGGTCACTTAATTATTTAATCTTTCTGAATCTTAAGTCTTCTTGTTCATAAAAGGCAGGGAGTTGGCCTGGGTGATCTTTAAGGTCCCTTCTAACCAATGATGTTAGAAAAATGGGTTCTCTGGGCACATAGGCATAAATATATAGGCAAGTTACAGGTATTACAGTGAAGGCTTAAAGTCTCTGGTGCCTAACAACAGGAAGTGTGTGTAATTTTCAAACCTTGCCTAATTGCTTGAGGCTTACAAATACCTAGTCCTGCCTCCTCCCTCCTCCCCCTCTTCTCCACTCCCAACAAAGAACATGAACACAATCACATCTGCTTATTTGCTTAGCCTGATATCATATGCCAAGATTTCATCATTTCTCTCAATCTGGGGGGAGCGGTTAAGTCAAGTTTAAAAATCAAGGCTAAAATCAGGTGATCAGGTGAATGTGGGAGGCAGAGAAGACTTGAACTGAGTGCTGAGAGCCCACATAATTGATTTATATCAACCCCTAGGCTAGGTCAATATTCTGATGAAAGACATTTTTTTAGGGAAAAATCCTAATCAGATCAGATAAGATAGAAGTAGAGGCAGCTGGAGCTGGCCCAGGTGCCATCCAAGGTAAGGAGGAAGGGTGCTCCCAATAGATTATAGAACCAAGCTTCTTACTCAATAGTCATCATTCATTGTTTTTAGCTTGTTCTTGCTTTCTAACCCGTGTTCAAAAGGCTCTCTCCAAACCCAAGACCCTATATTAACATCCAAGGCTCACAGAACACAGTTACACTTGGTTTCTATAATCTGCTCTGTCCTTCAAGAGAAGTCTGAACAAATCTATGAAACTCAAGGTATTGATTTTCATCAGCCTTATGGTTTAGGGCTCCAAGAACCTAAGTGATGATCTTTTGGTCTATCTGGTACCAAACCTTGGTAGAAACTGACAAATTCTCCTCTAAACATAACATGGCTCTCATCATGGATGTGGACCTTCAGGGACCCAAAAAGATGCAATCCTTAGGAAAAGGTTTTTGTCACTGAATTATCAATCAGACATAGGATTGTGTAGAGAATAATTTGAAGACGACTCAAAAATTCTCAAATGTATGGTAGCTGAAATTCTATGACTACTACTATTGATCTTTATGTTAATGAAGAATTAGAAATCTGCAATACTCACAAAAGTTTTTTTGAATTTTTTTTGGGGGTGTGGAGTTTGTTTTTTTGGGGTAAAGTACTTCTGCTTTTAAAACATACTCTTTAGTACACCAGGCAATTCTAATTCAGACAAAAGTTGAACTTCTTACCGTTAAGGCTCATGTTCATGTGGCCATAATCAAATTCCTAAAACAAACTATGCATTTCCCATCTCTTGTCTAGCTATAGGATCAGCTTTATAAACACCATGGTCTACTACAACTCTTGTTCATTTCTGCAAACTGACAGGTCATTTTTCAATTAGGCAACTCTACGTGGCTTGATTTAGAAAGGAAAAGCAAAGAGGAAAATGGTACTTTTTTTTTAAGTCAAAACTATACCTAACAGGCAATTTTGGATAAAACTTTATTCAGGTAGGATAATATAATTAAAAGTTACCAGAGAAACTTTTACTGTAACAATCTACCTTGTCCATCTTTGCTGTTGTTCAATTGTATCTGACTCTTCATGACCCTATTTGAGGTTTTCTTGGCAAAGATACTGGAGTGGTTTGCCATTTCCTTCACCAGCTCATTTTACAGATGAAGAACTGAGGAAAACAGGGTTAAGTGACTTGTCCAGGGTCACAAACCTAGTAAGTGTCTGAGGCCAGATTTGAACTCAGGATGACGAGCGTTCCTGACTTCTGGCCAAGTACTCTATCTACTGCCACCTACTTATCCTTGGCCATCTTACCTTGCCTAAATTTGGTTAAGCCCATTGCCATGGGTTATATTATACGTAAAGCACTCCCCTCTCCCAGAAGTCTTTTAAAATGCAAAGATATTCCTCAGGGAAGGAGTAGTTAACACCTACAGCAAAAAAGTAAGTTTTTCCAGTCTCCTTCCTCCACAAAGGAAAAAAAGGGCAAGACAGAATACTGGATAATGGGGACAGAGTCAATGCTGAAGGAAGTGGGGTCAGAGGGGGAGAAGATAATGCACCAATTTTATGATGATGACTAGGGTTGGTCCCAATATTACTCTCCAATAAGCAGCAGGGGATTAGTCATACAATCATTTCTCTAGAGCAGGGGTTCTTTACCTTACCATAGAACCCTTTGGCATTCTGGTGAAGCCTGTGGACCCCCTTCACAGAAGAATGTTTTTAAATACATAAAATAAAATACAAAGGATTACAAAGGAAACCAATTATTCTAAAATAGTTATTTTTAAAAATATATGTGTATATATTTGAAGTACACAGGTTAAGAACCCCTGATTCAGAGCTAGAAGGTACCTTGGGGGTCATCTAGTCCAACATCTTCATTTTACAAATGAGGAAACTAAGGAAGAGAAGGGTTAAGCCAAAAGCCACATAGGTACTAACTACGTGACAGAGTTAGGATTCCAACTCACGTCTCTTGGTTCAGAGATCTTGCCACTGTACCCAGCTGCCTCTCTTTTTCCAGTGTTCCTCTGAATACTAGGTTGTTGGCCAAGATCCCTTTGGGAACCAGGACATTAATCATTTCAGTTCATTTGTTTCCAGAAGGTCCTATCACAAATGATGTGGGCCTGTTTCTATAAGTGGACAGTAATTGCTGTAATTGATTTGGCTGAAGATGGCTGCCTGACTAAATTTCCCCTTACCATTCTCCCCCAGAGGAAAAAGTGCCAGTTCTGTGCTCTCTCAGGCTACAAAATGCTGTTATACTTGCTGTTACAAAAAAAGCTTGCCTTGTGTTCTTAAATGTAATGATTCTTAGATTAAGACCAAGGCTTTTTAAGTGCTTTCAGAGAAATGTCAGAATTAAGGGCAGCATGCAAATACAGCATTGCATGGGACAGGTTAGGGGTATATATAGGGTTGTTATTTCCTGATAAAATCTAAAATAAAATGAGGCTTCTTCCACGAACATTATATTGTCATGAGAATATCATCCTGCTAAGTCAATTTTTTTCTGCCTCATAAGGACACATTTTTTGTCTATCTGTTCAAAATGGGGTAAGTGTGTGTGTATGTATATATATATATATATATTATATATATACACATACACACACACTATATATGTATATATACATATATATAGATATGTATATATGTGTGTATATATACATGTATAATACATATATACATATCTATATATGTATATATACATATATAGATATGTATATATGTGTGTATATATACATGTATAATACATATATTATACACATATGTATGTGCATCCACACATATATCTCTGCGTACCTCACTTTAATCTGACATGCAGTATTTTGCCCTTACAAAACAAGCAAATGAGAGGTTTCCAAAAAGATTTACCATAAAGTTCTTTCCTGAGGTTCCTAGACCCCCAAGGGAGTCTTTGGATGGATTTCAGGGGGTCTGTGACCTTGGGTTGGGAAATAAATGTCATTATTTTTACTGACCTTTGGTTTCTTTTATAATCCTATGAGTTTTATTTTATGCATTTAAAAATATTATTCTAAGAAGGGCCCCATAGACTTCACCAGACTCCCAAAGGAGCCCATGATACAAAAAAATGTTAAGAACTCTTTTAAATATTAAGGTGTTCTCCTTGCACATGTAAAATTTCCTCAAGGTGTAAATATGAGAAGGAATAAAAGATGAGGAATCCAATTATAGATTCTTTTTTAAAAAGTATTAAATTCTTATTATGTGTAGGATACTCTACTAAAGTTCAGGGTTTCAAACAAAAAAAAAGAAAAAAGAAAATAGTACATGGTCTTCAGGGATTGGCATTCTACTTCAGCGATCCCAGAGGTCCCTCAAAATTTTAATTTCTATGATTCTAGGTATGTTTGGTACAATGGAAAAAGCACTAAGCTGTATGTTAGGAGGATTGGGTTCTAATCCTGGCTCTGCTACTTGGCAAACCCCTTCATATTGGTTTCCTCATTGTCAGGGTTTCTTCCAGGCCTAATATTGTCATTTGGTAAAAAGGAAGGGGTTGTTAAGACCTCAAAATCTCTTCCAACTCATATATTCTAGGAATCTCTCTTGGTATTACTGCTGCTCAGAGTCAAGGGCAAAGACATTGCAAGCTGTTCACTGGATGGTATCTGTATCCTGTACCAGAAACATCCATCTAACATCCAATCTTCCCCAGATACATGGAGTCACGATGTGATGGTTAATAAGCATGGCAGGGTTAGCCTCACATTGTCCTGAGGACTGGGTTTCTCACCTTCTATTTGGTGAAGAATAGCAATTTTTCATTTTCCTTAAGTCTTGAGATTACTTGTGTGTAATAAAGATCCCGAGCAGGGGCGGGTCATTCAACCTTCATTTAGTCTAACCTCTGGGTTGTTTAGATGAGAAAAAAGGGACAGGAGGAGTCTAAACTCCTTGACTTGCTCAAGTTTACAAAGGCAGGGGCAGAGCTGGATCTAGAACCAAAGTCTGTCTCCCTGGTCAGGAAGAAAAGCTTCTAGTTACGTATGCCATCAGATCCTAATCTACTGGTTGGGGACTTGTGGCTTAATGGATGGTGAAGTATGCAGACTCAGCCAGGTCTATGCTTTGAATATTCTCTATGCTTTTTTTTTTTACCTCATATACATAATGTATACGTATAATTAAAATGTGCATATAATTATGTAGGGATAATTATAAATAATATTTCTTGCTTTCTCAATAGGTGAAGGAGGGGGTGGAGGGAGAGAAAGAATTTGGAACTAAAAATTTTTAAAAATATATTGCCTATGCTTTTAATATTGCCTGTGGTGTTTTGTTTTTTTTTTTTTACACTTCATTTGATAATGGATACCATATTTCTTGACTTTTCAATGGAATGGGGAGGGGGTGGGAGGGAAGGAGAGAATTTGACCTGAAAATAAATTTTTTTTAATTGTCTATTCTTTTATTATTTATTATCACTCCAGAGAAAAATAGATTGGGCACCACTGGCAATGGACAGATGATGCCACAACTCTTTCATGGGACCATAGCCAAAGTGGTACAATCTACTTGGCAAATGTGCCATGAGTGGCACCATGGGGGGGGGGGAGACTCGAGGTCCCCTAGAGCATTGGTGTAACAGAGGACCCCACCCCAGTAGGTTTGGATGCCAGTCGTACCAGAATAACTGTGTCACTGTGAATGCCATCTCATCTGGAGTACTGTCCCATGGCACACATGCTATTACAGTCAGGATGCTATGTATAACTGGACCTCCAGCACATCTGGCATCCAGACAGATCACATGTAATAGAGTAAGCCCGGGAATGACCAAGAGGAGGGAAACCAAACTTAGATTCAAACATTCTTTATTGGTCATGATATCTTAGGCTGGCACGGTCAACATCAACGAATACACAGTGCTTTTCACGTAACAGAAGGAGCTTTGGAAATGTAAAAGATAACTACACTAGGAGACGTCAGAACCATAATCAATGCAGTGACCAATCCTGACTTCAGAGGACTGATGGGGATGCATGTCTCCCTCCTTTGGGTGGTAGATTACAGATGTGATGGGAGGTCAATATCAGGCAAGACCACTGTGTTATTTTTTCTGTTTAACTGTTCTTCTTGTAATATGAGTTTGGAGTGTGTGTGTGTGTGTGTGTGCGTGCATGCATGCATGTGCACATGTGCACATGCATGTAGTTATTGGGAAGTGACAGGGATTTTTTTTTAAAGCATCAATACAACACTTATTTTAATTTAAAGGAAGGAAGGAAGGAGGGAAAGAAGGAAAGAAAGAAGGAAGGAAAAGAGGAAGATTGTCGGACAGTTAAGACACCTGGATTCTAGTGCCAGCTCTGCCACTAATTTACTGTGTGACTTTAGTCAAACCATTACATCTCTCTGGGCCTTGTCTATAAAGGGAAGAGCACACTACCAAAACTGCTTAAGGGAGAAATGAGAGCTACTGTTAATAACAAGGTTAGGCAGATAAGCAGCTGTCACAACAGTTCAAGGAAAGTCTTCTGTTCTCTTATCCATCCAGACTCTATTAACTGGCTCCACTCCAATCTAAGAAATAATGCATGAAAAGCTGGCTCAGAGAGACAACTCTGGGTTGCATCTGATATCTAAGGCTGAGTGTAGAATAAAGGTAAGCCTCTCATCACTCTCAACACCATCAGAAGCATAAAATGAATGATGAAAGATGAAAGGTATACCGTGTTTCCATTGTTGCTTTTTTTTTTAACTGATGTGCATTTCTGGGACTGAGGGGAGATAGAGAATTGGAGATCATGATAATTAGGATGAAGAAGGAAAAAATCCACTTGCTAATGCCCTCGTAAAGAAGATATAAAATAGGACAGGCATCAACACATTGTGGGGTCAGACAGGGATAGGTTCTCCTGGGACTGAAGCAGCACTGAGCTGACAGCAGAGCATTATTTTTTCAAAAGACATTCTGGAGTCTTCAAGCAACACCCAATCATGCATATGGTGAGATGATCCCATCAGCCCCAGCCCCCTGCACATCTCTCCCTCCACAGGTTCTTCTAACCCCAGGCCATTAAACAGTTTTAAGGGTGGCAGCCATGGTGCCCCTGAGCACAAGTCATCTCATGGACCAGCAGGCAGACATATTCTTGTTGTTAAAGTTAGTCTGCCTTCATCAGGGATCTATCACCTGACTCATCCAGCTTCTTACTGCTGGTGCCTCCTCTTTAAGATTAGCTCCAATTTATCTTGTCTAATGTCTACACGCTGTCTCCTTCATTAGATTGTGAGCTCTTTGAGAACAGGAGCTTTTTTTTGTCTCTTTGTATCCCCAGAACTTAGCACAGTAACTGGTACACATCAGGTGCTTAATAAGTACTTCTTGACCTTGACTTGACAACTGAATGTATAAATAGTCTTGAAAATCAAGGAATTGAGGCTTACCACCACCACCGCTACTATGAAAAGGCTCCATCTTGCTGTCTTTGACATTACCATCTTTAGGAGTGGAAGCAAAAGGAAACAGGTATGAATCCTGGAGAGCTGCCATAAGAAGAGCTGTAACATCTAGGTGAACGGATGGCAAATGGCTGCTCCATCTTGAGGCTCTGGAGTTCTAATCACCCCAAGGCTGTGGTTGCCTCTGCACTTTCTCATCAACATATCATATTGCTTCAGGATGTTACCAATTCCCCTTGCCAATCCCATTCCAATTCTCATGTTACACTTCCCTGGGGTTCAAAGTGGCCCAGCATTTCTGTTTTGGGTTGGGTGTGGCTTTTGTTATTGTTTTCATTAATTTCTTCCCTACTTCCCCCAACCCCCCCCCCACACACACACAGCAGGAAAGCAAGCCAAGGGAACCTCAGCCACTCTGAGGAACATTAAAACACTTCTATAGGGGGACTGGTGGAATCCAACACTGAAGGATTAGTTCAGTGAGCTGGTCCACCGGCAACACTAAGCCTCTTTGTGTTCCAGGAGTCCAATTAGTTTCACAGTCCCACTCAGCATCAGAACCCATGGGGAGAGACTGCAGGGAGAAAGGCCAAAGTCAGGAAGGATGGGAAGGAAGGAGAGAGGTATGTTAAAGCGACCACCCAATGTCAAGGGTGGGATGGGGGGAGGGAAATGTCATAGTCTGACTAAGGAGACAAGATTGTAGGATTAGGCTAACTACAACGTGTTTATAAAGTCTGTATGTATCCTTAACAGTGAATAAATTTGGCTGAACACATGACGGATGCAAGCTATAGTGCCATATGAAAGCATAATGAATGTGCTTTAAAACAATACAGATATGCAGCTTCAACTTAACCATCTTTGTTGGGGATATATCAGTCAGTCCAATTTTCCACCTTGTTGAGAACATTCTCCATTTGTGGCTGATCCAGGCTCTATATTCCCACAAAGAATGAGGTTTTAATTAGCAAATAACAGTTTTGACATGTGCGTCACTATCATGTCTATCTCCAAAGTTCTTTAAGTTTAAGGTTGCATAAAAACTTTTAAATATTTTACTGAACACAGAATTCTTGAAAGAAGTGTAGGAGTGGAATAAAAACCTATGAGGAACCTAAGCTGCTTTCCCTTAAATTTGGGGAGCTAACCTATCCAGAGCACGATTTAAAACAGCAAGAAAAAAATACCAACAACAGTTCATAGTTTTTCACATGATATGTCTAGACAACTCCTAAGTCAAAGCATCACTAATGGGTATAAGGCAGTGGCTAGTTACCTGTCGTGTTGGACCATAACCCCAGTACACAGAAGGCATCATGGGAGAGAAGAGATGTAGAAGGGAAAGAAATGCCAGGAAAAGGCAATGATAGGAACTTTAGTTAAAGTGACCATACCACTAAACAGGATTTGGATTCATTTACAGGCTGGATTAACAACAGGAAAAAATAATTCTGTCCTCCTTTCCCTCTCCCCCACTATCCTCCTTCCTGCTTTCTCTTCTTCCTCTCTCCCCTCCTTCACTCTCCCTTCTCTATTGCTCTCTCCTTTTTTTTCTTTCTACCTCTCCCCTTCTCTCCTGCCCTCCCCTTCTCTCCTCTCCCTCCCTCCTCCTCTCTCCAGTCTCTCTCCCCTATTTGAGGAACTTTTCTCCTTTTGCACTGAGGATAAAACAAAGGAATGGATTCACATTACAGCAGAACGGACTCTTGGGTTAGATACCAGGAAGAACTGCCTGAAAAGCAAACAGCACCCCCTCTCTGGAGAATTTTTTTAAGCTTAACAAAGAGAAAATAATCTGTCTAAAGTGGGAACTTTTGATAGTTCTTCCTGGAGGCAGGGGGATAGACTAAATGATTAAATAGGGAGGGTCCCTTTATAAACAGCCCCGTGAGTCTATGTAATTTCAAACCCATCAAATCCTCTAGGGTCTGGGCCCTTTTCCAATCAATTAGGAAAAGAAAACGTACAATGGCAGTGGTGGGTCATGTTGGAGAGAAAATACTCTGAGCAAGACTATCACCACCATCAATAACAACAACAAACATTTATTAAGTACTTCCCATGGGCAGAGGCAGAGCAGTACCTTCCAACACACGGATTATGTTGGACTTATATGAAAGTTATCACTACTGAGGTTTGCCCTTATGATGAATTTATGGTTCTTGTTTCTCTGCATTTCTAAAGCTTAGCATCTATAAACACAGTCAATACAAGTAAAAAGAAAGTCTTAAATTTCACTGTTATACCAAGTGAACTTAAAAATCAAAGTAAACATTTTCCCAGCAATATAAGCTGTTCTGCAGTTAGAAAAATCTTTAAGATTGTACTTCAAAGTGCAAGAAAACAATTCAATCTTTATTGGCTTTTAGGCCAATAAAAATATTGCCTATCATTCACTGAGTATTTTGAAAATGTAAGCTCGTGCATTCCCTTCTCCCCAAAAGACCACCCTTCCAGCACTGGGGACACTGAAAATATTTCAATTCGTTGGCTAAACATGTTTTAAGATAATACTTTGTGCAGAAAAATAAACTTATATTGCTTTAGAAAAATCTGTTTAATAAAAACTAACTTGTACTACTACTACAACTGCTGGCAAGAGACATTGAAAAGAAATTACATTAACTTGATTTGGAAAGGTTTCTATAGACTCAACTCAGGCAGAAAAACCTCAAACGAGTTCTGCAGGAAGCCAGATTTAAATGAGAACAAGCCTTTGTATCTTTCAGATCCAGGAAAGGGTCCTTTCAACCATTGTCTATGGGGGGAGGCGGGGCAGAATGCATCTGGACACCCAGAGATGTTCATATACACAAATACAAAATTTCCACATGCCAAAGGAATCCTGAATTTAAACTTGGGTGCGCTTGGTGTCTAACATCTCTACATGGAAGGTTTTCCTGATTTTTCTCAGACACATAATAATGTTAAGAACTTTTACTAATTATGCCAGATAAGAGAAACCATTTTCTTAAAAAGGGGAAAAAAGGGGGAGGGGAACCACTACTAGTTTCTAATAAGTAGTCATGAGGATGACTAAAGAATGAGCTTGTAACTCTAGTACACATCAAGGAATAGAAACATGAGGAGAAATTTGTAGAATATTTCTCTTCCTTCCAGTGAATAATTGCTTTCAAAGGGAACCTAATGTAACTATTAGTATTTCAGACACTCGAATGGGATTTCACTCCTTAATGTCTTCCTAATTCTTTCTTTAGTGATTTTTACTATGAATACAAACATGTGGATAAAATAATGGCACCCTATTATAGTGGGACTTGGTTACTTGGCTGGGGGGGGGGCCATGAGGAAAAGTCAGGAAAGTAGAATCTATAGATATTTACACTTCCCTGGTATCTAGGGCTCTATATTGGCTCGTGTCGCTAAACAATCAGCCTTTGGATTAAGGCAAGGCTTTGACGTGTGCATGCAATGTCTGCTTTTATGGCCACAGCACACACATGTAACAATCCTTAGCATTTCTGGATGGGAGTTGTGTTTGTAACTAACCTAATTCCTTTTTTTAAGGCTCTAGGAATGAAAAGCCAGTTTCAATTCAGACACAATTCAATCCAAGCAAACATTTACCAGGTGCTTACTATGTGCAAAGCACATACTTCATTGGAAGGGGGTAGGGAGGTGGGATTGATCAGGTCTCTAGACAGAGTACATAAAAAAATAAAAACAGTTATTGCTGAATTCTTCAGAAAGCATAGGGGGACACCTAATTTCCACAAACTTCTTAAAGATCTCATTAAGAAAAAAAAAAGCCCACAGACTGAATGTTCCTTGTTTATAACCTTTAGGAGAGAGGGGGAGAGAGGGGGGGGAGAGAGAGAGAGAGAGAGAGAGAGAGAGAGAGAGAGAGAGAGAGAGAGAGAGAGAGAGAGAGAGAGAGAGAGAGAGAGAGAGAGAGAGAGAGAGAGAGAGAGAGAGAGAGAGAGAGAGAGAGAGAGAGAGAGAGAGAGAGAGAGGGAGAGAGAGAGAGAGAGAGAGAGGTAAGGCAGGGAGTAAGATGTTTTGAAATCCTTCCTGGAGCAAAGGAAAGAAAAAAAAGGGGGGGTGGGTAGAAAGAGCAAGCAACGAGCTGGGGCTCTTCCAGGGAAAGGACCACAGAGAGTCGGCAGGTTGCCAGGCAAGCTCAGCAGCACGACCAGAGTGCATTGAGTTTCTTTAATGAAAGCCAGGAAAGAACACATTACACAGTGTTTCTTCTGAGAGCAAGCTAGCCCCCAGTGATTGGAATCAATAAAAACACTAGGCTCGGGGCCCACTGGGGGAGAGAGGAGATCTCCACAACAGGCGTTGAATGTGCTTGCCATTTTCTCCCTCCCCTCAAAGTTAAACTTTGACGATCCACTGGACAGAACAACTTTTCACTCTGCAGGCAGGCGGGGAGATTCCTGTGAGCAGGGGCAGAGGGAACGTTGGGTTTCTCCTTCCTCGGGACCCGGGGCTCGTTTTCCGAAGAGCTGGCGGCGGTGGCGGCAGGGAGAGAGGAGGAAGGGGTGGTCTCAGAAGCTGGAATCCGGTGCAGGGAAAGCACCCACCCGACAAGTGCATCCCTCCCTCTTCCCTCTTCCTGGGGCCAAACAGGAATGCATTTTCTATCAGGAGAATGCTAAGAGAAGGAGGAAGAAGGGGAGAAGGAAGGAGACGGAACACAACATGGGAGCTCCTTCGGCCAAGAATGCACACACTGGATAGCATGTCAGTCCCCCCTGGGAGGTTCCTGGAGCTGCCGGACCGAGCGTGCTGAAATACTAAGGTCAGCCCTGTGCGGCGCACGCGTTCTGCAACATTTCAACACACATGTTGGATGGGAGTGAAGGACTCGATAGCAAGTTAATTATTAGGTAAGTCCGGGCTGTTTCTCATATTGCTGCCCGTCAGCGCCCAAGTGCGCAGTGCCGGCTTTCAAAACTCACCTTCCATTTACCGACGCCCCCGCCCCAAGTTTTCTTACGCTTAATGCGTATAGACTTGGACAAAGCTGTTGCGCTTGCCCCCATCCTTGGGCATTTAATTCACAGCATCCTCCTCCACTACCACCTCCTCGGTAGTGCTCATGGACTTGGGTAAGAATTTTGGCAATTTTTTTTTCTTTCTCAGATGAACTAAGGCAGCTAGCTCTATTTATTTATTTATTTATGACAACGTGGGGTCAGGCCACGACATAACTCCACCCCCTGGCTACTAGTAAGGTTCTCTGGACTCAGAGGTCCTTGTTGGCTCTTTCAACTGTGAAACATCAGATCCCACATGCTGAAGCTGAAAAACGACTAACAGTGAATTCTCTAATGTGGTACATATGCGAAATAGGTCTGCTGTCTGAATGCAGATATAATTAGCAAAGCTCGAATGCAGAACGTCATGGCTAATCTAAAACAAAAAAATATTATGAATGAAAATATTTAAAAGCGCCTCCTACTTTAAACTGAACCCACGGTGGAGTTATTTTGAAGGTCATTTTTTGAAAGTAGATTGTTTGCAAGCCCTAAATATTGCTCAGAACTTGGAAACTGTCAAGTTAAGTGAGAAACATCTTTGGAGAGAAATGTAGTGGGAAAACAAGAAGGCACTAAGTACTCTGCAGTCAGCTGTGGAATGGAATTATCAACAGCTTTGTTCACATGTCATTGGTTTCCTTGCAGTGTTCGCAACTGGGGCACAGGATACATATAAAGGTCTGAATTTTAACACTAGTTCTATGTGGTTTCCCTTAGGGAATTGTGAGAAATGCCTTAGAAGAGAAGCTGCACTTTTAAATTATCCTAGGACTCCTGGACTAGAAAAACAATATAAACACTACATTACTATTTCCAGATATACCCTCTCCCTACACCCATACACACACCAATTTTGATGTATTTTCTACCTACAGATTCTCCATGTGGTAACCTAAGAGTTATCAGAGAACCAGAGGAGGCTAAGGCATTTTAAATTATATGGGTGGACCATAATTATGTGGGTTGACCTGTCTGAATGGTATTTAGGAAAACTCTAGGTTTCAAAAGGAGTCACTAGGCATGGTTATAATCTATATTTCAGGTTTTTCAATTTTATAGGTTAGAACCAAGGAAGAAGGGTCCTTGGAGGCTACCTAGTCCAGTACCTTCAAGTTACAGATAAGGAGAGTGAGGACTTCCTCAAGGTCTCCCTTGGCTAGTATCAAAGGTAGCATTTGCCTCCAGGTCTTCGGTCAGTACTCTTTCCACTGTACAAGGATGCTTCCTATGATTTGATTTTTTATGAAATCCAGAGAAATTATGAAAGGGGTCTTGTAGGGTCTAAAAACACTGCAGACCACTGTCTCAGACTATTAGTTCCCCTTTCCATCTATCCCCTCCACTCCCATCAGCTCTCCAGTGTGTGAATACGTTCTCAATTTTGCCCTGGTTTTTTTTTTTTTGAGTTTAGGATCTTAAAGGCATCAGCTCTACTCAAACTATTTATTCTCAGTAGTTCCGGGGGCAGCGGCTCATTCCCTGCTCATCCTTCCTCCCACCTCTAGTCATCAAATTCAGATTAGTCTCTGCAAAACAGAGTGAAGCAATAGTTCTTGGGCCACAATCCTTGTGACATGAGCAGATGACTGGTTCAGCCCAGAGTGGGTGGTGATGGTGGGAGGACTGCAGGGAGGGGGGAAAAGACTCACTGTGGTTAATAGATGGCTGCCTCCTCCTCAGAGCCACTCCCTGGAGAGGGATACCAGCATAGGTCACTTCCTAAGACGGCTATTCCTCGTGCCTGTGTGAAGTCCCACTAAAGGTGACCAAGGACCTTTTAGATGGTGAGGGTGTTTAGCTTATATTTTAGCTTCTGATGCTGAAAACATGAAAATGGACCTCCAAGACTAAATGAGCTGAGGGGCACTAGTGTGTCAGAGGTGGTTGCCTGACACAAGGTGACAGGTGGTCCCTGACCAGCTAAGCAAATACATTGCCTTTGTTGATAACCTTTCCCAAAAGGCTGATCCTGCGGTTTTTCTTAAGAGCTGAGGGCAAAGGAAAATCCCTTGGCTATTCGTTTATCTACCTTCTCCTCATCTTTTGCAACCTCCTTACACATGCACCTGTGTATACCCTTATCCCTTCTGCAGGATCTTTAGAGTCCTGCCTCTCTGAATTTAATTTCCAAGAAATATGCATCAAGTGTCTTGAACATATGTAAGGATCTGTGTTAGTTCCTAGTGATAGATACGTCAGAAATGAAACAGTCCCTGCCCTCAAGGAGCTTTGTAGTCTTTCCACACTATGGTGCATAAGTCCTGGCCTTGGTTTCATGTTTGTGGTTGCCAGTTGAGTAGGTAGGAGGAGGACATAGAGGAGAAAGTCCTGCATTTGGCACTCTGAGGGAAATTCTAACCTTCATTTCAAATAGGCCTTGGGCAAATAATATCAAAGGGAGTGAACTGGAATTTTCTCATGGCCCCTCTGGATGGTCACATCCCAAGTTACAAGCTCTCTGAACATGATCTGCAATTCTAGAAAAGATTTGTGTTAATTAGTCCCTTAAAAAAAACCCCAAACTATTAACAACAACAAGGCAGAGTAAATGCTGGATAGAATTAGATCTAGATCAATCCTCAAAGTCTACTAAAGACAGGTACCCATGGAACAGTCAATGGCATAGAGAAAAGTATAAATTAAGAGAGATGAGTCAAAGAGTAGGGAGGTGATAGCAAGGTGTTATCAAGGAAGAAGTCCAAAGAGGTAAAACAATTTGCCTCACATTGTCCCTGCAACCAGCAGTGACACAGCCAGGAAATGAACCCCAATATCTCTTAAGTCTGTTGCTTTCCACATACCCAATATAGTCTCTTCTTTTACTGGCTATGCCCTGAGGGATGCAATGACTAATTATCCAGCATTTATTTTGCAACGAGAATGCTTAGTAGGCTATTCAGTGGGCACCTTCGATTTCCTCAAGATGAGTGAGATGGGCTTCTGCAGAGGCAGTTTGGGGGTCACTGTAAGGACTTTGTAATTTTGAAACAAATAACCTAATGCAATTTCTTCCTGGTCATTTTTAGGCCCAGCTTATGTTTTTATCATGCTTGTCCAAGAATTACATTTTTGTTGTTCAGTCATTTCAGTCGAGTCTGTCTCATTTAGGGTTTTCTTGGCAAAGATACTGGAGTGGTTTGCCATTTCCTTCCCCTTCGCATTTTACAGATGAGGAAATTGAAGCAAACAGGGTTAAGTGACTTGCCCAGGGTCACATAGCTAGTAAGTGTCTGAGGCCCGATTTGAACTCATGATGATGAGTCTTCGTGATTCCAAGTTCAGTGCTCTATTTACTTCACCACCTAGCTGCCCAAAGAAATACATATTGATGGACTAATTAGACAGGCTGCTTATCTGTTACATCCAAAGGCAACAAAAAGTAATAGAAAGAGCATCAGACTTGAATACCAGGGTGCAAATCTCTCCTCATAAGTTTATTGCTGTTTGACTCTGGGCAAGTCACTTAATTTCTATGCGCCTCAGTTTCACCATGTGTAAAATAAGGAGGTTGGGTTTGATGGTTTCTAAGAGCTCTTCCAGCTTTGAATCTATAATCTTAGGACATTAAAGTGGTTAGTTAAAATACAAAATTGTCTAAAAGCAAAAAAGCAGATTTCCCTCCTGAAAAGTAGACTGTATAGCCTGCTATTAATGAATTAATGCACAACCACTACAATATTCTCAGACAGTAGGAACTAGAGGAAATGGGATATAGGACAGGTTTCTCTTAACAGAGTGGGGAAGAAGTGAGAGAGGTTTAAGGTATAGGTCACTGACTTGGGAAGGTACAAGATCAAGGAAGGGATGTTGCAGTGGGGGAATCCAGGGCCATTTTGAAATCACCTAGCATACAAAGGAAGGGGAAAAGGTAAGTAAAAGGAATACTCTTTTGAAAACTGCTCACTGGCAATTTCATCTAGGCCTTAACCTGAGCTTGGAGCTTTGCCCTCCCCCCACAAGCAATAAGCAGCCCTCTTCTGTATAGATTCTGCTCACACTTTTGCTGTGCCTCATCTTCCTGAAAGGCAGAAGTACATAAGATGAATAAGATCAGATAGCTTTGACTGCCAAGTCTGGGTAATTCATCATGGGAAAGGCAATCAACTCATTTTCCACACTTCACAGATTTCCTTCTATTGGTATGCCTTATGTAGTGGTGTCAAACTCCCTGGCTATCCCTGAGGGTAGGTACATACTGACTTAGAAAACCACATAGTGACACCATCTATGTTTTTATTTATTTTTGTTAAATATTTCCCAATTACATTTTAACCTGGTTCTGACAGCACTGGGGAGTGTTTAATGCCTTTCTGCAATGCTCCAGCTCCCAGTAACAGGTTTAACATATCAGACCCAAACTCCATCATACAACCCTGTTCCTATGCAACTAACTTCCTCCTGTAATGAGGTTCTGACCAGTGCCACATATTTGTGGAAATGCTACATGCTACTTTGCAGGCATACCTGTATATATCTTGCCTACTGTTATGTAGGTTTTTAATTTTCCCATCCTCAATAGTGTCAAAGATCTCCTCAAAATCTGATCTACATTGCAGCCTTCTTCTGTTATGTAGCTTGAAAGCATGTGCACACATACACAATGGAAGAGGAATTGGGAGATCTGAAGCTCAGGCCTACACCTGCCAATTTTATCAAGTAACCCTAAATTCTCTGGCTTTCTGTTTCCTCATCTTGATCTGTGATGGAGGCAGTGATCCCAACCTGGCCTAGCTTCCAGGACTGCTGTGAGAAGCCAATGGCTGTACATGTAAGAAAGTGAAGTGTCACTATTCTTTATTAATGTCTTCCAAAAGGAAGAAAGGAAAATGGGGTTGACCCATATGGGTCAATATCCCTCTGAAGCCAACATGCAGTATGGAACCAGGATTAGGTAACTGAGAGTTTCCTTTAGCATCCAGTGTGTGCCCTCCTGGTCCTGGGCAGGGGAGGGCAAGAAAATGACAGACTAATTCCAATTGTAGACCTAAAATAAAAAAAACTTACAGCTGCCAAGCAGAAATTACCCAGATACTTACTGGAGTAGTAGCAGACCATACCAGAGAAGCTTTCAAAGTCGTCGGAAAATTACAAGGACTAAAAAGTTAATTTCATCATCCCTCAGCCTTCTCCCGCATCCCACATCCCACCTGTAAGCTTTCCATTCAATTCTAAACCTGTCAAAGTTACTTGTTAACCCCCCCCCTTTTTTAAACAGAGCCTCACAGATTCCATCAATGTTTTCTTGCTAAAAGTATCCCACAGGTATGACAGCTTTTCCTGTAGAAGCCATAAATCAGGGCCCTCTGACACACATCTCCCTCTCTCTAAATCAGGGCAAGTACTTTTTTTAGGTGCCCAGGGGAAGTCTGGGTTCACAAATGCATTCTTTTTGGCTGCAGTAGGTTTGGAGCTTTTTAGAGTAGTTGCTATTTTGTGTAAATGACTGTGTATGCAAAGTTATGTAAAACAGAACATGGAAAATGTTCCTCAGTTAACTAGAAAGCCTCTGGTGGCCTGACCTGTTTCTGTTTTCCTGTCTGTTATTCCATTCTATATGGCCGCCAGGGTCTGTGTTCAGTAATCTACGTGAAGCTGGTAAAAACCAACCAAACCAGCCCCCCTGACTCCCTAGTTTTGAAGTCAAGCGATACCATTCCCACTTTTGCCTTGTGATTTCTCCAGTGAACCTGGTTCTGGACAGGTCTTCTGCATAAGACCTCGAGTATCCAATTTTTCAGTATCGTACAAGACTTCACATAGGCAGCCTGGGGCCATGAAAAGAGCACTGGTTCTGGAGACAGAAGGCCTGGATTCAAATCTGACACTTAGTGACTCTGTGACCACAGCAACATGACTCACCACCCTGGGCCTCAGGGTCTTCATTTACAAAATGAAGGGGCTGAATTCCATTGTCTCTGAGGTTCTTTCCAGTTCTTGATCCATGATTCCCTGCTCATCCAATGGACCTGAATGGACTGGCTGGTCTTTTGTTCTCTTCTCGTAGTAAGTGGATTGTTCTGGATATATTTTTCAAGGGGAAAGTTTGTTAAATATTGAGACTGGCATATAGTAGAATCTTTCTGAAATAATCTTGGCATTTGGCACTGCACACAGAGCCCAGCTGGGGTCAGTAATTCTGCCTATGGTTGTTGAGGTCAAAGTACCTCAGTCTCCCCACAGGTTACTTTTATTAAGCTGGGTCCCCCCTCTAGGCGTGTGCCTCCTGCTCTCAATGCAGAGCTCCATTTGAAGTGAACAGGGGCTCTGTGTGTACAGAGAAGGAGACTAAATGGGAATGCAGAGAATGGAGCCCATTGTCTTTCAGAAGGATCCCAGGCACAAAGATAAAGAGCTCCACTCAAAACGGAAAGTCTCAAGAAAAAAAAAAAAGCCTCCTGCCCTCTTTGCCTGAAATGCCCTTTTCCAACAAGAGGTGATGTCTTGCATTGGCCCTTCTGAGACAGGACTGGAAAAACTTAGAAACCTACTTTGTTGTGACACAGGCAGTCCCTGTTCCAGGTAGATAATACTGGGCAGCCAATAATACTAACTGTGCCCTCATTAAGAGATCACAGTCCCAGACATCTTTGGAACTCCAGGGTCATCTGAATGACAGAATGGTATAATAGAAAGATCAGGAACTAAGAGGCCTGGGTCCCCATCACTGTTTGAAACTCTAGGCATGTCAGTTCACCTGTCACTGTCTGTTTTTTCTCTTCCCTAAAATGGGGGCATAAAATGTATCAATTAAATAGATAAATGAAAAAAAATTAAAATTGACTGACAGTAGTCCTTTTAGGTTTACAAAATGCTCTGCACCTTTAGCCTATTTGGGCCTCACAACAAAGCTGCAAAGTAGGGAGCACAAGTAGTGTCATTCCCATTTTACAGATGAAGAACCTGAGGTCCAGAAATTACATAACTTTCTCATTAAGTGAGTGCTTCAGGCAGCAAGATTTGCAGTAGATGAAGCAGACAGAGCCTGGAATCAGGAAGACCTGAGTTCGAAAGTGGCTTCAAGACACTTACTAGCTGTGTGACCTTGGGCAAGTCACAACTTACACTGTTTGCCTCAATTTTCTCAACTGTAAAATGGGGACAATAATATAAAAAATGAGATAATATAAATATTATAAATATTTATATATAATATACAGCACTTATACCTAGTACATAGTAGGTGCTTAATAAATGTTTATTCCCTTTCTCTGATTTGACTGTCAAAATATCCCTAGGAAATAAGTAGGTGAAGTATAATATCTCCATTTTGTGGATGAGGACATTGAAGAAGCATAGAAGTGAATGGCTTTGCTGGTAGTTTTCCTTATCTGTAGACCTGCTGCTCTTCCCCAATAAAATGGAAACTCTTTGAGGGCAGTGCCTGTTTTCAATTTTGACTCTGTATCCCAAGCACTGTGCCTTGTACACAATAGAGACTTCCTAAATGTTTGCTGAATTAAATAGAAGTTGAGGGGGAGAATCTTACGGTAAAATTTAATGAGTTGTGATCTCTTCAGCTACTCAAGTGCCTCTTCCTTCTCCCCATCAAAATACCTGGGGTATATTTTGTATATGCTTTTCTGAACAAGGTGTCCCCAAAGTCTTAGTGCAGTTTTAAGCTTTAATAACTACTCTAAGACTTTGGGGACACCCTGTATATTTATGTGCTGTCTCTCCTGTAAGCTCTATGAAAGCAGGAGCTGTTCATTTCTGATTTTGTACCACCAAATGTCTGGTACACAGCAGATGCTTAATAAATTGATTGATTGATAAATCTCAAACTCAACATATTTGTTAAGTTTGAGATACCTATGGGACATCCAGGTAGAGTTCAGTCCAGCAGGCACTAATGGAATGGAATGGGAATGGAGCTCTAGAGCCTAAAGGTTGGGAACTATTACATAAGATGATCTCTATGATTGTTCTCCATTCTACCTTCCGTTTCTTATCACGTTCTGCTTTGTATCATAGCTGTTTGTCTATGTATTTTAGCCAATTAGATTTTAAACTCCTTGAGGGCAGTAACTGTGTCTTCACAAAATCACAGAATGTTAGAGGTCCAAAGGGACCCAAGCAGCTAATTAGTTTAACCCATACCCATACTGGAATTGCCACCATGATGTACCTGAAAAGTACTCATAGAGCCTCTTCCCCTGATGGGGAATCCACCACCTCTGGAGTCAGTCCACTCTGTTTTTAGGTAGCTCTAACTGCAAGGAAGTCTTTTCTGACTCAAGCCTAATTTTCCTTCCTTGTAACTTCCTACAGTCTATTAATCAATCAACATTTATTAAGACCCTATGATGTGTCAGGCACTGTGCTGAGTGCTGGAGATACAAAAAGAGGCAAAAAAACAGTCCCTGCCCTCAAGGAGCTTACAATCTAGTTGGGGGAGACAACATGCAAACAAATACATACAAAGCAAGCTATATGCAAGATAAATAGGAATTATTAAAAGAAGGAAAGCAATGGAATTAAGAAGGGTTAGAGGAAGCTTCCTGTAGAAGGCAGGATTTTAGTTGGGATGGAAAGGAAGCCAGGGAGGGCATCAATGTCTTTCCTAAACTGTGGCATCCAGAACTGAACATAACACTTCGAGTGTGCTCTGATTACAAGGGAAAAGTACAAAGAGATTATCACTGTTTTATTCCTGGAGGTTACATCTCTCTTAATGCAGGCTAAGATTACATTAACTTTTTTGCCTGCCATAGCACTCTCTTCACTCTTGGAGTTTTCAGTCCACTAAAATCCCCAGATCTTTTTCAGATGATTTGTTTGCTAGCCACATCCCCCCATATTGTACCTGGGAAGTCGATTTTTGATTTTTATTAACCAGTGAACAATTAATGACTATTGTTTGGGCTAAGTCATCTGGTCATCTCCAAAATCACCTAAATGCACTGTCTTCTAGTCCATATCTCTCTACCTTTTCCACAAGAAAAATAAGAGAGACATTGTCTAATGCTCTGTTCAAGTCTGGGTAATCAATATCTACAGCATTTTCCTGATCTCTAGTCTAGTAATCTTGTTAAAAAAAAAAAGGAAACGAGGTTAGTCTGTCATGAGATGTTGGCAAAACCATGTTGATTGAAGTCTTATGATTGCTGCTTCCTTTTTTAGACGTTCACTAATTTAATAATACAATAATACGTTAACTTGATGATTTCATAATATATTCTAACATTCTGTCATGAAGTCAAGCTCAATGACCTAGTTTACAGACTCCATGCTTTTTTTTCTTTCTTCCTTTCTTCTCTCTCTCTCTCTCTTTGAATCTCTTTGAGATTCAAAATACATTTGTTCCTGCACTTACCCAATTTTCCTTGGATCTTTCAAAAACAGTCAATAAGCAATCATATTTGACAGTTCTTTCAGGGTCTGGAATGTATCTCATTTGGTCCTGGTGACCTGAATTATGAAAGGCAGCTAGACTCTCTCTTACTATATCTTTATTTATCTTGGATAACAACTCCCGGCTAACCATATTTACTCTGTCCTTTCCAGTCTGAAGACAATTCTACTTAGTAGAGAAACAGAAGCAATATCAAGAGTTGAGTAACTCAATCAAAGAAAACGTTAGGGTTCACAAAACACTTTCTTTATTATTACTATTTTTTTTGGATAAGAAAACTGAGCTTTAGGGAGGTTAAGGGATTTGCCTGAGGTTCCACAGCTAATAAACCTGAACACCCAGGATATACCCAGGATTTAAGACTCCAGCTACAACCATAATGAGATTAGTAGAAGAGAGCAAACTACATATCAATCAGAGCAATAAACACCTGCTTTTGTCCTCTAACTTCCCAGGATTTCTTCTCTCTACATCAGGGCACTTGGCTTCTGTGACCTCCCATGGGCTGAATAAGCATCACCTCTTCCTTTTAATGTATGATCTTCCAGGTTTAAGCAGAATTCATTATAATTCCACAAGTATTTATTAAACACTTAGTGTGTGCAAAGAACATGCTGGGAATGCAAAGACAAAAATGAAAACAATCCCTGACCTCAAGAAGTTTATATTCTATTGGAGGGAACAGAATGTAAGTGGAGAAGTCAATACAATGTAATTACAAAGTAATTTGGAAGGCAGGGGAAAACACCAAGAAATGGGGGACTGCTGTAAGGAGGTGGCCCTTCAACTGAGCTTTGAAGTTAAGAGATTCTAAGAAAAAGACACGGGCAAGCATTCCAGGAAATGGAAGATAGCCCACAAAAAGGCACAGAAGAGAAAGGCTGTGATATATAGAGAACACTAAGTAGTCTACATGACCTGGAATGTAAACGGGGATAATGATGAGTTGGAGCCAAATTGTGAAGGCCCTTAAATGCCAAACTGAAGAGTTTGTAGTTTATCTTAGAGGCAAGCAGGGGGAGCCGCTGAAGCTTTTTGATCAAGGGAGTGACATGGTCACTCCACTGTAGGGATAGGCTGGAGGTGGGAGAGACTTGGGAGATCCTATGTTCACCTATTCCTCCTCTCTTAACATCATATTATATGTATTCTGTATATAGTTAGATACCTTATATATGTACTTGCTGTCTCTTCTGATAGAATGGAAGCAGCTCAAGGGCACTTTCAATTTTGTCTTTGGTTCACCATTGCCTAGCAGGATGTGTAGTACTTAACAAACATCTATTAACTGACTGATTGAGCTACCATGAATCCATTGTAAAAGTGGTTTTCTGGAGATAATATCACTGACTTTATGGTCAGTGATGGTCTAGAATGACTAGAGTCATTCTAAGGGTGACAATTTTAGGCCAGATAGGACCAAGGAGGTGGGATCATGGCAGGCCATTAGGGGAGAAAGAGTCAACTGTGGAGACTGGGGCAGACACTTCCTTCAATCACCTACCCACTGCTACCACTAATAATATGTGCTCCAGACTCCAGGAGCCTTCAGGCCCCTTTGCATTCCGAGGTTCCTGCATAGCAGCCCTCATTAGATGCTACTAAGATAGTTTTCCCGAGCAAGACTGCATAAAATAGCTATTTCAGTCTCAGCCTGTTTTTATGTCTTTCCTTGTGTTCTTAAATTCTTAATAATAAGTTTTATAAATATTATCTATACATATATTAATATTATAAATACAGTAACATTTACATAGCACTTTAAGGTTTGCAAAGCGCTTTACATATTATCTCACTTGATCCTTAAGACAATCCCATGATACATGCTATTATTATCTCCATTTTATGGATGAAGAAACTAATGTTGGGAGAGGCTGACTTGGTTGCCCAGGGTCATATAATATCTGAGGCTAGATCTGAACTCAGGCCATCCTAGCTCCAGGTATAATGCTTTAACCACTATATTTCTAGTCAGGGGCATCTTTTAAATCACTTCATTAGCCCTGGGAGTCCTTAGGCCTAGAGGGAGGCCAGAGTCTTTGCCTCCTGATTCTTTTGTATCTCTTTTGCTTCCACCTCCCTCTTAGCCAACTCCAGCGCCTAATTCAGGGTTACGGCACACAATGGCACTAAACACTCTTCAATGAAATGACTTTTATTAAGGTTCACCCCCACTATAAGCAAATCTGATGAGAATCTGTCTGTTTTAAAACAAAACAGATAACCTGGTTGATGGCTGCTTGCTTTATGAAAAAAAAAATTAATTAAAAAAATTAGAAGTTGGTTGGGCATCATGTAAAACAGCATCCACTTTTAGAGAGATTTTTTCTAATATTGGCACAACTGGACAGGATGAATACTGTCCCAGCCACCCAACATCTCAAATGTCGATTAAGCACTGATCAGGAAAAGCAGAAAATGTTCTGAAACTACTTATCTCTCTAATCTCAGGTTGAGGAAAAAAAACTCAAATGGATAAAAGCTAAGTGACATGAATGAAGGACACAAGCAAACCTAAAGAAAAGAGTTCTAGAAAAGATGTTCCCTCTTCCTTCCTTTGGTGGCCTCTGTCTGCAATCAACAAACCCCTCTATTTCTTCTCTATCTCTACCCTCCAAAATAGAGTTTCACAATAGGACTGGGTACAACTACATCCTAATGACTATTGATTGGTTCATAGTGACATCATGTGGTTCACAGCAGAGGCATATGGACTGAAAAAGAGATTTACCTGAGGGGTCAGTCCTGAAGAACACTGGATTTGGAGTCAGCACTTTCGTGTTCAAATAGTAGCTCTTCCACTTACTATCTATGTGGGCAAGTGACTCAGCCTCTCTGGGCCTCTGTAAAATGAGGGGGAGGGGTAGCCTGGATGGCATTTCAGGTCTCTTCAGGCTCCAAACCATTAAGATGACAGTATCCTAATCCAGAGGAAGGCGTCTCTTACGGTACCATTTTACACCTTCTAATTACAAAAAATCATGAAGGAAATACTCGCCATCTTGTGAAAGACACAAACTTGCTAAGAAAACAGTAGAGTGAGAATTTTGGCTTTCTCATGTGTTCTAGTAAAGAATCCCACGTAGAGGCAGAATGATTGAGAGACACAAGTCAGAGTCCAGTTTCTTTTCTGTAGTCCACTTCCTCCTGGATGCAACTGTTAGAACTGGTTACTTTTTAAAAGCCTCTGCTGTTTGTATTTCATCTAATTACTCTTTCTTCAGTTTTTACATTATATCTAGAAGCCCATACTCCTCATTTTAATTAAAGACCCTTTGCATTTCACACCACTTCCAGCGGCAGGTGCTGATAATGCTGTGCTGGGGTATGAGTGCTGGGGGGGAAGGAGGGGAAGAAAGAGGCCAAATGGATGGAAGACTGTAAGACTGGACACTGGTCTGGGTCATGGGGCCAGCTGGCATTGCTTGTGGGAAGCCAGGGCTCACCGAAGCCCTCTGCTTGACCCTACCTGCAGATTTCAGGAAGTTGCTTGGACAACAGTGTCAAAGAAGACTGAATGAACTCTGCTATCTTAGTATGAGTTTCTCTCCTCCCTCCCATCTCCCCAGCTTCACCTCTCTCCTCCCGCCCCCAACCCAAACTATCTGTTGCTACGCTGGTTACCCACTGAAGATGGTAAAATGTCTGGAACGGGAGGAAAGAGATTAATAGCTTATCAAGAACCAAAGGGAGCAGTGGCTAGAGGGAGAAAACACGAGACTCAAAGGCTGCTTCTCAGAGGACAACGCAAAACTTTGTGTATTTGAGAGTCTTGCTACCTAAAAAATATAAAACGTGCCTTAAGCTGACAGGTTTATGGCTCCAAATAGTTTTGTAAGGGAAATCCAAACTCATGAGCTGGGCTGAACTCTTAAATCATTCAACAATAGCTGCTTAGAAACCCAGCAACCACTGGCCCAGAGACTGTAATGAGCTGCCTTAGGAACACTTTAAGGGAGGAAAAAGTCTGGACTGGCTGACAGTTCCTGAGGTTTCTGAACCAAAAAACTGACCAGTTCTGGTTCCAACCCCAAACCTGAGTCACCATCTCCAATACGGATTTTGTTATATTTTGATTTTTTTTAAAAAATATAGTGAGCATACAAGGTGAGTCTCAAGTATCAAGCCAAAGAGTGAGTTCAGACAGAGGGCAGATGTTAAGCAACTCTCCAGGGCCACTGAGGTGGCATGGATACCCCTGGAAGGAATGTCAGAAAGATCCAATTCCTTTGCACTAACCAGTAATGCTCCAGACTACTGGAATACCAAATACCAAATGCAATACCAAAGCATTTGAGGCTGTCCAACTAATAAACCCATGGTTATCAAAAGAGATTTCACAGAAACATTTTCCTTATCCAGCTGGTGGAGGTGAGTTTTAGGAAATGGCTTATAAAAACACAAACCTCCAAACCCAAGCCAAACCCCATTCCCCATTACTGAAGGTAAAAAGCCAGTCTATATACATGGTATAGATACATATGCTATCCAATGGCCTTCTGTCAAATGAAGGTTTTGAAGTGATGTGTTTTAAAAAATAAAAATGGGATAAACAGGCTCAACAAAAATGTCACCACTTATCTCCTCCCCTCCCCCAAGCCCAGAAACAATAAAAAGTCCCTAAGACTCTGTTATTTATGGGACTTTTCTGGCCTACAGATTAGAATTGCTGAAGAGTATATAAAAGTTTGATTCTTATAAATCAGGAACCTTAAAGATTATCTCACCCCCCACCCATGACCCCCACTTTACAGATGGAGAAAAGTGAAAAGGGTAAATAAATAACTTATCTAAAGTCATACAGGTAGTTAGTGGCAAAGCCAGAACCCAGGGCTCCTGACTCTCAGTCATCATATCACATTGACTCCTCATACCCCATTTTGACAAAATAAATCCCCCAGTTGACTGATGACGTATATATCAAAGTTTAGAAAAGAACACTGATAACAATGAAGCTTTAAATTTACTCTCATGGATTCAATTTTCATTTACTATCACAATAAGTGCTGGAAGCAGAGATGTTGGACTCTGGCTACAATTCTCACTAGTTAACTGAGATATGTGACTTGACTTCTCTCCTACCTAGTTAGTAGAGGCAATGCAAAGTATATAATAATGATGACTACTAAAGGAAGAGATCTGGTGGCTTTTATTTTCCTCTCAGGGAAATAAAAGTATAATCACCATCAAGAAAAGTTTCTCTGAAATCCTAAGGGAGGTGCTCAAAGATCAGGTCTGCTGGGTCTCAAGTGGGTTTTTTTGTTTTATTATTCCAAGCTTCTGTTTCCTCTGGGTGATCTACTTTGGCAGTCAGCATCACCATTTCCTGAATCATAGTGTTTAACAATTCAGCACAAACTTGGACTTCCTGCCCACACAAAGCAGTAGGGGCAGTTAAGAACCAACTGCAACACTAGCCAGGAAAAAAGGACGTCAAGATCGTCAATTTCCTCAGAGTGGACAATATTCTTCCTGTCCCATGTCTGTGTGCTGTCTTCCTACTTGTCAGTCACTAGAATATCTTTCTGTCATTTCTACAACATGTGGCAGATAAAGGAGAAGGTACAGAAGCCAGACATGATCATCCCTTCTGTTAAAGGAAAGCATCCCTCGCTCCCACTTGGCACTCTGAAAACAAGTATCCGTGCAACCAAATGCTGGAACTTCAGGTGTCTAAACACAATAATTTACCACAGCAATGAGATCAAAGGAAATCTGTCTTTCCTGGGGAGAAAGCAGAGGACATCAAAGTAAACTATGGTTTTCTGAAAACAATCTTCCTCTAAGTTCTAAAAGTCAGGAAAAGGAAGTTCATGGGGAAATAGCAAGACCATCCTAAAATAAACTCATCCTCTATGTTTCATTTACCTGCTTCCCCCCACTACTTGAAAAAACAAAAAACAAACACTAGCCTTCTTTCCTTTTAAAGTATAATCGTGGTCTTCCCTTCTTAAATCAGCCTATCATTCACATACTCAAAATATAATGACTTTGTATGAAATTTAACAATGCCTTCTACTTGAACAGCATTGTTAAATGTGGGAGATGCAAAGGATGGTCCCTGACCTCAAGGAGGTTACAGTTGAATAGAAGAGATAAGCACAAGTACAGAAGTAACTATAATAGGCCAAAACTAAAATTCCAGCTGCCGTCTCATGTTAGAAAGGAGAGGCTGCCGGGCTAGAAGATAGAGAACTGGCCTCAGAACCAGGAAGACTCAAGTTCAAGGCCTGCCTCTGATATATATATATATATATACTGGCTATGGAACCTAGCCATCTAAGTCATTTAACTTCTCAATACTCTTAGTACTTTTCTAGAAATTCTCTAGGGACTAATAGCAGGATAAAATAAGATAGAGGGACTTTTACTTCCTTATACTGATGAAATCACATGTTCAGTCCCTATCCCTGTCTTATCACGTTATAGCCCCTAATAACAAAACAGTAACTTATTGAGGACCTACAACTTATATACTTAGCACTATGCCTTTGCCACCATCGATTTCTTGTCAAGGTTGAATTCTGAAGTAGCAATAAATATGGGCCATGATGAGCACTTCTAAACCCAAATGGGGAACACCTTAGGTGACCACGGAGCTTTAGGGAAGAAGACAAAGCATCAGCGCTAACTGGGTGGGTGTTACGTCCTTTGATCCCGACTCCTATGCTCAGCACACTCTGTCCTCAATGATGTTATACAACAACTAATCTGAAAACATATCTGAAAACAGCAACTTTGACTTATGCTTCAATAAAGAAGAGTAAATACTTTCTATCATTAGATACAGCTAAGCCAGAACTAATAAACTGCTCCCCTCACTTTGTTTCAAGATATATTCTCCTCTACTTAGACTGTGAGTGCCTTTGAAAAATATATGCTGAAAGGTCTTATTGCAGGCATTTGCATGGGAGTTCAATTTATGAATTCAGCACCTTAATAAGCACATTATTAATTGTAGAAATTTCTCATATATCCTATTCCTTCAGAGTACTGAACTACCTATTTAAGGTTGAAATTTAATTAGGCTTTCATTATGTGGATTATTAAAACTGGAGATGGTAATTTAAGGTGGGGCAAATATATAGATTTTGGAATATCAGTACATAGAACAATTAATATTTTTTATGAAAAATAATAGTACAAAGGGAATATTTTTCATAATGAGGCTTTAATAATCAAAAGTAGAAAGTGCTTTTGAGAATTAATTCAAGATTAATAATGCAGAATGTTCAGGTCTAAATTCTAACATTTTTTAAATGTTATATTAACTTTTTTCTTCTTCCAAAGCTAATCCAATATTTGAATAGTTAAGCTAACATTTGAGGGATTTTCAGTTAGTTACTTATTACTATACAGAGAACACATCTAATGAAATGTTTTTCCCCTCACTTCCATTTAGTTTTGAAAGACTGGTTAAAAGCAAAAAGTATCTTAGGAAATTTGTACCGTGATGCAATTCAGAAAGTTCCTAAGTCAACAAGTGAAAAATGCTGAACCTCTGTTTCCCAAAGAAGGCAAACTCATCCTAT